>NC_064638.1:1017892673-1018517673 GCF_023864345.2 Schistocerca serialis cubense | reverse complement strand
ACACACACACACACACACACACACACACACACACACACCACTAAAAACATCACACACATCCATGCCCAAGGCAGGATTTGAACCTGCGACCGTAGCGGTCGCGCAGTTCCAGACTGAAGTGCCTAGAACCGCTCGGCCACTCCGGCCGGCAATTCAAGTGGTGCTTGATAAGAATGACACAGAGGTGACTGTTGGGAGCAGGTGACAGGACAAGGGAGAGGGAGTCTGTTGGGCCGAGAGTGGAGTTGCAGTGGGTTAGCAGAGATTCATGCCACAGGATTACAAGAGTAAAGAACATGTCATAAGGATAACTCTTATCTTTGTAGTTCATAAAAACTAGTGCTGGAGGGAAGGATGCAGATGGCACAGGTTTTTGACACAGCCACTGAACTTAAAAATATTGTGCTCAGTGGCATATCACAACAAAGGCAACTCCATTCTTGGCCATGCCTCCATGTCATTATCATCAAGCATGGCACGAAATCACTAGCTTCGGTACTCATGTGTCACATTGCTATCCCACGTACCTGCTGCCTCTCTCTCCTGTATTCCTAGGCTGCAGACCGACTGCCTCTACAAGCAGCCAGTTAACCCTTCCCATCTCCTCCTCCTGCTTGCTGCCTGTTTGTCTTTCTACCCATCCCACCCGACACAACTAATCACCCCAGTCTATGTGCCAAACTGCAATCCCACCATTGTGTGTCCAGCCAGCACAAGATAGTGGCATTTGTGTGTGTGTGTGTGTGTGTGTGTGTGTGTGTGTGCATGTGTTTGTGTGTACACGCGCACGCTCGTGTGTGTACTGTAGTTCATCAAATGATTCATCTGAAAGAAACAATTTTTCCTTCTTTTTTGAATGCCTCTCAACAACTCACGCCTTTCCTGTTTGGTGATTGGACTTTACTCTTAACATGTTGTTAAGTCCCTTTTAAGCAGATAGGTGTAAAATGACAAATTTGTTTGAAATTTACTTTGTTCACTTACTGATCTATTTACATTTTCACACAATATTGTATCATCATAATAATTTTGATGAAACGAAACACATCCTCAGGCATTATGAAAATGAAAATGAAAATCAAGAAAATAAATTCAAGAGTAAATCACTGGACAAGTAGGAACAAAGACATTTTTAAATGAATCCTGAAATGTCAGAATGAAAGGCAAACTAGAAAAATCTAGAGAGGAATGCAAAGCAATGTAATCTGTGTGGTTATTTTTATGGCCAGGAATTGTATAACAAAATATTGCCTGAAAGACTACATTATAGTGTAAGAAGGAACATAAATTTAATAATAGGCTAAGTAAATGACAGCAAAAAATGGGTTAAAAATGAAGCAGTAATCTATGAAAAAATGTTAGGATTTAACATCCAGCTGATGACGCAGCCATGGAGACACAGCATTATAATGGACTGGCATAAGAATTAAATCAGAGGAAGGAAGATTTGGGTACAACATATCATCAATGACATGATTGAGGAGATGGAACATTAGTTCAGTTTGGGGATGGATGAGGAGGAAATCAGACATTTCTTTTCAAAGGAAACATTAAGATCCCCAGTAGAAGTCCAGCGTCTAGTAATTGTTCCACCTTGCTCTCTGTGAGATGAAATAAGATGCATCCTTTTCTAACCCCCCCCCCCCCCCCCCTCCCAGTAATTCATCTTATTAGAATTATAGAAACTACTGAAAATCTACATCTATGTGGGAAGACAGTGTGACATAATTATCTTAACTCTCCTCTTATTAACATCAATATGGTCAGATCCATTACTGTTCATCTACTTTATATTAGTACACATTTGTTACACTTGTTTCAACAAGGACTTTAATTGTGAATCCAGTTTATTTCAATGTTTATTATTTCCTGTTGGTTGTAAATCAAGAGGCACAACTTATAAGTGAAATAAACAAGATTTTCATTTGAGCTTCCATGTTCATGATGAAATTAATTTTAAAACAAATATTTTTTAATCAGTTACAAATATTATCAGAAATATTTAGCTGAAAATGACATACTTAATATATCATGAAGGAAAATTCTTTCAAGTTTACTAATGTGTGTTGTGAAACTAGGGATAAAAAACATTGTAGTGTACTAATACGGTTTGTGGGACCTATTATATAAATATTAACATGATTACAGTAAGGAGAGTAAAGAAGAGACAGTGTTGTTATGAAACTGGGTTTTTATTGAACGATATAAATGATAAATTTTGGGGAAACCACTGTTTGTTAACACTTACAGCAGGGTGCCCGTATGCCATACGGGCACGGCCACCCTGACGTTGGCGACGGCGCCCGTATACCGTACGGGCGAGCCTTTATTTGGCTCCGTAAGCGCGTTTAGTGCGTCTCCGAAGCAGTTTCGTCAACTAATGTGGAGGTGTATCACTCTTCTTCCGCAAGAGGCAAGCAATTATCGGCTATCTCATCCTGGGAGCGGCTGTGAGCACTGCAAAGACGAAGTTACCTGCAGTTCATTCACATTGTGGAAATATCGCGCAATGAGTTGACGGAGGCAGAGATCTTAGATATTCTTTATGGAGATGCAGGATCTGAAGTTGACGATTCTGACAAAGAGGATTCGTACTCTCAAGACGAAAGTACAAGTGACGATTCAGCTATGTATATGTCTCAACTGTTCATAAAGTGAAGAGTTCATTACCGCATTTTGTAGTGTTCATTACTTCACTTGCATTTAGTACCTTTTAGTAGCAATATTAGCATTATTTTTTTTTCTATGCAGACAATGGTACAGACCATCAGTCACCATCTGTGGTACCTGGTCATGTGTGGCTCACTGAGCACAAAGAGTAAGATTGGTCGGAACCAGACGATCAGCCAGCACTGCCGGATTTCCAGAAAGTAGTTGGCATAGCATCGCATTTTTCAGATGCCACTGAGGAGCTTCAATATTTTAGTTATTTCTTTGATGACGACCTTATTCGGCTCACCAAAAGTGAAACGAATCTGTACGCTGGTAACGTTATTACGACAATGAAACACAAAGGTAGCCTGAAAATAAACTCTGTTTGGCATAAGTGGTCTGCAGTAAAATTGCAAGAGATTTACGGTCTTCCAGTATTATTTTGCATATGTGCGTAGTCAAATTGCCAAAAATCAGTGATTATTGGTCAACAGACCCGTTTCCGCAGACAGAATTTGCGAGTAAATTGTTGAGGAGTTGCGATCGATTTTGCGCTACATTGTCGATGTTACACTTGAATGACAATGCGACGTTCATTAGCAGAGGTGAAGAAAAGCACGACCCACTTCACAAAGTGAGGCCTTTGTTTGATTTCTTTGTGAATAAAAGCAAAATTAGTTTTCGTCCAAGCATGAATCTGACAATAGATGAGGCAATGTGTCCCTTTCGTGGTAGAACAAGCTTCAGAGTTTACATGAAAAACAAACCCAATAAATATGGAATAAAATTGTGTGCTCTCTGCGATTCATCAACTGGTTGTATGCTAAACTGCGATGTATATACAGGTTCTGCAGGCAGTGTTGACTATAGTATCCAGGGCCTCTTAAAAAGGTTGTGTTTACAGTACTTTGGCATAGGACATTGCATTTATATGAATAGGTACTACACCAGTCCATCTCTTTTGGACATGTTATGGGAAAATAAAGCTCTTGGAGTGGGAACTGTAATGAAAAACAGGAAAGGTTTGTGACGAATATTCAGAACACTAAAACAAAAAACAAAAAAAATTTTTCAAAGGAAACACCATCTCTTGGCAGTGAAGTGGAAGTCAAAACGAGATGTTTTTTGTCTTTCCACAAAGCATAAGTCTACCAGCAATAGTATTCAAATGAGGGCCAAAGGTGGAATAGCAGAAATTGTAAATCCAGATGTTATTATTGATTACAATAAGAATAAAGCTGGGGTTGAAGAGCAGATCAGTTCTCCAGCTATTATCCGTTTGCCCGGAAAACTTTGAAGTGGTGGTAAAATCTGTTTTTCCACTTGTTTATGGTGTCAACTGTCAACAGTTTTATTTTACATAAAGAGAACACTAGGAAGTATGTATCCCTAGTAGACTTTATTCACAGAGTGGGGAAGAAATTGGCTGAGAAGGGAGGAAATATTTTTCAGCAACAAGCCGCTTCATCCTCGCAAATTGAGAGGACATTTGCAAGGCACTTTCCAGAGAAGGTCCCACCCACTGCAAACAAGGTGAATATTACTAGGTATTGCAAAGTATGTTCAGACAGGGGGGTAGAAAGAGACAGGTAAGCACATTAGGAAGGAAAGTAGATGGTGGTGCAAGGACTGTGGCGTTGGCCTTTGCGTCCCACAGTGTTTCCAGGATTTTCACACAAAGGCTAACTACATCTGGACTATTAAAATACTCTAGTTTACAGATACCTGCAGTTAGACAGTCCAGTGATATTTTGTTTTAAATTTAGATACAGTAATAATGGCACTACTCAAGAGAGAGAACATGTAAAAATTTTTTATCCACGATAGTTTTGTGTTTTCTTTTTTTAATTATAACACCCACTGATATTTTATATTGTAAAATAAACTCACGTTCATGTAAAGCTCGTACGTTTTCCATTTAAATGATGCAAGAACCATATTCCTATCATTTTTCTGTTCTTTGCAATTTAATTTCAAACATCCATTAAATATGCCAGTTCACAGCCAAGTGCTGGGTGTAAAGAGGGCAGTGTTGAAAGTGTTAAAACTTTTCAAATTAAATTGCAATACTACTTTGGTACAATTAGCAACATCAAATCACCATCTTTAATATTTAATATCCTGTTAATATTTAATATTTATTGAAATCTGTCCATTGTAAGAGGAAAAAACTACTATAATAAAGTCGGCAGTTAAAATAAAATTGCAAAAATATAATAAATTTTAAAAATAATGATAAAAGGTTGTTCAAATGCAAAACCTATTCTAGTCAGTGTGGGCAAAATATGAGACAGAATGGATCTCATTTCAGTGCATTATTTTAGAAGTCATAGCCATGTCAGATTAATTGATTAATACGTTAATGTCCAGGATGGTACTGAGAATGAGGTCAACATCATGGAATGTGGCATGAGATATGGAATAGGACCATGTGAAATTTAATAGGGAGATTGTATTCAGAGATTCAAAAAATTTCGCCATGAATCAAGATCAAAACCTTTGAGAAACAAGAGCGTGGCAGAAGGGGTTCATGGGATCTGACACTGGACTCTGCTACAGCTACTGTGGTTCATGCCACGCAACCTAAGCTAGTGACACCTCAGTTGGTCTAGCTTTGGCACTTTCAGACGGCGCATATGCATGAGCACCAGCCAGCATGTAGAGGCTGCACACAATACCATGGCCAGTAGATGTGCAGACAGCAGGGCATTCCTGGGGAGAATGGTAGTGGTGGGGGTTGCAGAAAGGCAATGGAGGGGAAGTGCCATTCTAAACTAAAGCTTACACTTGGATTTTTTGTAAATATTAAGTGGGCCCTCTCCAGGCCAACACTTGCATGGTGACCATTCAGAAAGATGTCATCTCTGATTTGGTTGGTATCTAGGAAGAATTCTGTCAAAAATGCAGCGATTTATTTTCTCCTGACTTGTTAACCATTTGTAACATTCAGAGAAAAATCAAAAGCGGCGAACTTTGAGTAAAACCTATATATTTCTCTGGTTGCCATCTTAAAATTTGCTTCTTTTGCTAAAATACAGTGGAGTTTACACAGGCTCATATTACTAACATGTTATACAGAGGCAATTGCGTGAGAATTCTGAAACAGTGTTTTATTAAGTGAGGAACTGAGGAAAAGTAAGGTCAGTATCTTATGAAAAAGCACATCCTCAACACAAAATAAATATGAAATGCCTTCTGTTATGTTGTTCCAAAAGCCATAGAATTTCTCATTTCACAAGCTATCAGTTGCCCTTAAAAATTACATTCTTTCATAAAAAAAGTCTTTAGTTAGTGGAATAACATGTTAGATCATGATGACCATATGGCAAAATACTCTTCTGTTCGGCTTCTATCATTTGCCAAAATCTCTTTTTGATATCTTGAACTGTTTATGAAACATGAAGAATGTTGTTAGTCTGTCTTTATCGCTGGTACAGTGCAATCGCAAATGAGAGTGCTATGTCAGATCAATTTTCTTGAGATCAGTAGCAGACTTTCACCTAAGTCTACAGAAAAATTCAATATGTTAGCTCCATTTCAAAGGTAGATCCAGAATTCTGCAACATAAGTTTGTAGCACCTATGAAAAAGCCATAGAGATCAATGCTAACAATTCCCTGTTTTTACATTTCTTCCTAGTGAAGTTTATTTGATTCTACATTCTTACTTGACATATCACTTGACTTCATCTTGTTTTCTTCCTATTGATACTTGATGTGACTGTATGAGTTATAAGTGGCACACAAAAAATCAGTCAGTCACACTGTGGGTGATGGCCACTGCAGACAGGGAAGACATGAGAGATGAAATGCTGATGTAAACCACGATTGGCACTGAAAACACAACTTGCAACTTTTAGCTTCACCACACAATAATGATGGGTCGAGTACATTTCACACAATTTTTTCCAGGAACTGATGTAATTGTGACTGTGAAGGTGATCAGGAAAGAGGTTATCAATTTGCCTATCGCTATAGCATCAAATTTATGGATGTGTTAGTGACAGGACAGTTTAGGAGATGAAACTTCCTGGCAGATTAAAACTGTGTGCCCGACCGAGACTCGAACTCGGGATCTTTGCCTTTCGCAGGCAAGTGCTCTACCAAGACAAGATACTGGCAGAAGTAAAGCTGTGAGGACTGGGCGTGAGTCATGCTTCGGTAGCTCAGATGGTAAAGCACTTGCCTGCAAAAGCAAAGGTCTCGAGTTCGAGTCTCGGTCGGGCACACAGTTTTAATCTGCCAGGAAGTTTCGTATCAGCACACACTCCGCTGCAGAGTGAAAATCTCATTCTGGAAACTTTAGGAGATGTTTGTGATTGCACAAAGTGTGAAATATTTGTGACAAGGAAAAATACGAATGTTATTGTTCATCGTTTGACTTACAGAAATTTAAGCTGTCCTCTTAGGTTCCTGTCTCACCACACTCTTGAAAATCACCACACATTTGAAAATATCACGCAAATCCTTATTTCATCCTTTGTTCCCTAACCAGACAGAAATGTTCAACAACATCACATATTACAGAACATATTGTATTATGATCATAACGAAGTGATAACAATGCTAAGTTGAAAAAAATATTGGCATGTAGCAGGTTGTAAACCTATACCCTCTAACTCAGCTAATCATGACATTATCCATTATGCTACAGCTTACTCATCTAAAGGTTGTACTGTGCATTAGTTATCATAAAATATGTTGAAGCCTTACATCGCTGATGCTTTCACATTTAATGATAAGTGTGATGTATATGTGATCTGGTACTTTCAGTGCACCGATGCTTTACATAAATATATAAATGGTATACATATGTAACACACTACTAAGGAAATGAATAATTAAAATGCATTCAGTTCACACAGGGGTCATTCACAAGTGCTCACAAAAGTTGACAGTCTAAATCTCATTAGTGAGATCACCGTTGCGGAAAGTAGTGTGAAGCTCCATCTGCACTGCCACTAGAAACATGTTTCTATTGAAATCATTATTTTCTACAGTGTTTCACATCTGTTTCTGACTTTATTTATTGT
Organism: Schistocerca serialis cubense; assembly: GCF_023864345.2. NCBI lineage: Eukaryota > Metazoa > Arthropoda > Insecta > Orthoptera > Acrididae > Schistocerca > Schistocerca serialis. Next base: position 1,018,509,990 of record NC_064638.1, on the reverse strand, counting down.
CTTTGTCTCTGTACACACTGGCAGCAAACATTTCCCAGTATATTTGCATCACCTGCAATGCTATTTGTTATATTGCTTTTGTATTGTCTGCCTTGTCATGTACAGAGATGAGGAAACTGTAATATGTGCTGTTGCATTGTTAATATTTTTCATACAACCAAAATGAAAGATGATGTCATTGTTCACTCTTTTTTTTATTTATTTAGCGTGACTTATGACTTGAAGGCCATAAATATCTCTCAGTGTTTTGTAGTTTTACAGAATAAGGTTGAGTTTATCAAAAAAATTTATAATTGTTTTTAAAACTACTACAGTGGAACCTTGATTACCAAGCACCTCCCATAATGCGCAGTTCGCATGATGAGCAAAACAAATTGTAAAATAATGACTTGCTTAACTAGTGATGTTTCGCAAAATGTGTGACGACGATTTAGCGTGATGTCGGCAGCCGATCGCACGTAGCAGGAGAAACATTCAACAATATGAACACCTTTTGTTGTCAGCACTGGCATACGAACAATACGAATGTCTTTAGTATGTACTGCAGTCTGGGTGTAGTGCTCACCATCTTAGTGTAGCTTGTGAGTACACATTTTTCTCACCTTGGTTTCACACAGTATTTATTTGAGCGCAAATTTTAATGACCTTTGTTCAGATGTCCCACCTTCGTAGAAATGTCCCTGAAGATAATGCCGCAAGAAAAAACAATAAGAGAAAGAAAATGACCTTAGAAATGAAAAGTAAAATCACTTGGGGGGGGGGGGGGGGGGTGAATTAACGAATGTGGCGTTAGTGTTGCTGATTTAACATACACATACAATCAGTCTACATGAACTATTTGCACTACCCTCAAGAACAAGGATGAGATTACAGAGAGGGGGAGCAACAAAAATATCTAAACAATGGTTTCATATTTTGGATGATGTCGAAAGGTTTCTCCTTATATGGATAAATGAAAAGCAATTGAAAGGTGACACTATTAATGAGAACATCATTGGTGAGAAGGCACGAATGATTTTAGCCGACCTCATTAAGAAGACGGCAGCATCATCAGTGGCCAAAGAAGTGTTTAAGGGAGCCATGGGTATTTCGAGAAGTTTAAGAGAAGAACCAGCATCCGCAGCATTTTGAGGCATGACAAAGCAGCCAGCTCCAACACAAAAGCAGCGGAGACCTTCATCAGCAACCTCAGGGTACTCATAGATTCTGTGGGTTATATGCCACAACAGGTTTTTAATTGTGATGAGAAGGGCCTATTCTGGAAAAAGGTGCTGAAGTGTATTTTTATAAATGCAAAGGAAAATGCCCAGCCTGGTCACAAGCCAACCAAAGACCATCTCACACTGCTATTCTGCACCAATGCAAGCAGTGATTTGAAAATTTAACTGCTGCTTGTTTACCATTCAGAAATTCCATGAGCCTTCAAGAAATGTAAAGTCAAGAAGTTCAGGTTAAATGTGATGTGGAGGTCCAACAACAAGGCTTGTGTGACACTTGATCTTTTTTGTGATTGGATCAATGAAGTGTTTGGTCCTCGAGGGAAAAGAATATTTGCTTGAGATGAATCTACCACTCCATGTCTTGCTTGTTACGGATTATATTCCTGACCATTCTCCAGGCCTACAAGACTACCTCCTTGAAGAATTTCAATTCATCAAGAAGAATTTCAATTAATCGTGGTCCAATTTCTGCCTCCCAGCATGACTCCATTACTGCAGCCTATGGACCAGCAAATTATTTCAAATTTCAAAGCAAGCAATGACGAACGACATTACTTTGTTTTCTTTCTCAGTATTCTACCAAATATAGCAGCAGTTTTCTGCAGAGCATCTTGTTTTATTGCTGTTCTTGTACTGCTTGGTTCATATATTCCAGAAGCAGTTATCAGTCTGGTACAATGATAAAAACTAGACGGTCTGCTACCTCGCACACTGATTTTTTTCTTTCTCTCCCGGAAACATACATTTGTGCTATGCATTGGTGACAAGTGGTAGCCAATTTACTGGCAGATTAAAACTGTGTGCCGGCCCGAGAGTTGAACTCAGGACCTTTGCCTTTCGCAGGCAAGTGGTCTACCAACTGAGCTACCCAAGCACGCCTCACGACCCGTCCTCACAGCTTTACTTCCAACAGTACCTTGTCTCCTACCTTCCAAAATTTACAGAAGCTCTCCTGCGAATCATGCAGGACTAGCACTCCTGAAAGAAAGGATATTGTGGAGACTTGGCTTAGCCACAGCCTAGGGGATGTTTCCAGAATGAGATTTTCACTCTGCAGCAGAGTGTGCACTGATATGAAACTTCCTGGCAGATTAAAACTGTGTGCCAGACTGAGACTCGAACTTGGGAGCTTCGCCTTTCGCGGGCAAGTGCTCTACCAACTCAGCTACCCAAGTACAACTCACGCCCTGTCCTCACAGCCTTACATCTGCCAGTACCTCATCTCCTACCTTACAAACTTTACAGAAGCTCTCTTGCGAACCATGCAGGACTAGCACTCCTGAAAGAAAGGATATTGCGGGGACATGGCTCAGCCACAGCGTAGGGGATGTTTCCAGAATGAGATTTTCACTCTGCAGTGGGGTTTGAGTCTCGGTCCGGCACACAGTTTTAATCTGCCAGGAAGTTTCATATCAGCGCACACTCCACTGCAGAGTGAAAATCTCATTCTGGATTGTTTCCTTATATCTGTACAGACACTGCTACAGACAGATGTTTCCATGTTCCAAAAGATGTTTCCAAATGGTGTCCACATAAAATAGCCAGAAATATGTTTAAAAAACATGTTTCGAGTTAGTGTGTGCTCAGCTTGAAGTTTACTCAATCCAATTAACTGCCACTGGCTACAGAATGAACACACACACACACACACACACACACACACACACACACACACACACACACACACACACACACACACACACACACACATCAAAATATTAGATTCCAGCACCTTTCACCATACTTCAGTTTTCGGTTTAATTCGCCATGAAACTTCCTAGCAGATTAAAACTGTGTGCCGGACCGAGACTTGAACTCGGGACCTTTGCCTTTCACAGGCAAGTGCTACCTAAGCATGACCCACACTCCGTCCTCACAGCTTCACTTCTATCAGCGCACACTCCGTTGCAGAGTGAAAATCTCATTCTGTTAATTCACCATGTTCACCAATTTTTGCTTTTTCTGTGTGACACAAAGGAAAGGGGTCAAAAAATGTGAGTTTTGATGTATAATTTGTGGTTGTAGCATATCGAAAAACAGCTTGATTACCTCGTACACAGATATCAATTTCAATTTTTTGATGATTTTTTACTTGCTGTTACACATCTGTGACTTTTTCACAACTGATGAAATTCATGACCACAAATTATTGTGTAAACATTTTATTGTACATTTAATTTTCTTCACTTATACAGATTTTATGCAATGTATTGGTGTGGATTACAATTTTTAATCATATATGCCAATTACATATGTTTTTGCTCGTATTTTGAGGGTCTAATGTTTTCCTCGATTCTGCATTTTCCTCGATTTTGTGGCTTTTAAGGCTGGGCCTCAAGAAAATGTAAAATAAGGCTTTCAGTGTAGTACATAATATGCACCAATAGCAAAATCATGGTGACTCCTATTTTTCATTGAAAACTTTTTCAAATTTAGCAAAATGACTTCCTTCCAAGTAAATATTACAAATACGATTGTTAACAAAATAATGGACACACCATCATGAAGCTCTGACTTACACAGCTAAAAGTAAAGCAAAAATGATTTTTTTTACTGAATAATTTCTGTAAAATCATTTGAGAAAGATTCCAGAGTGTGCACCTTGATTCAGCCATTGCCAAGCGGCCGAAAGGCAGCAGGCACTGTCGGCATCCCATTACAAACAAACAAATGAACTCACCAAGAGCTTTGGATAAAAACTGATCACTCCACATTGACCACCATATCCTGCTTGGAGTCTATTGTCTCTAATGTTTCTGATGCTCCTGGTCATGGCTGTATTCAGTGTCCATCAAGGGTATTCTTACTTGATGCCATCAAACCCCAGTGTCGGTAGCCACCATGTCGGCACGAGACCATTTCACCTCTTTCTTTGTGAGCTCCCCACTGGGCAATGTTTCAGTGTTTCAATCTATGGTGTTGCTGCAGGATGAGCTTCATTTACATACAGCATCTGCCTGGGCCCCACGCCATCTTGTTCAGTAGGATTTTGGTGATACCCCTCCGGAAGCCAACTGAGGTGGATCTGGTGTTGCTACAAGAGCTACCACTGCCATATTGGCAGATACAGAGGCCATCACAGTTGACAATAGAGGATGTAGAATGAACCAGAACTCTCTTAATAGTCTTTCTTCCTTGCTGCAATCCCTGCTTGAGTTGTATAATTTTCATTGCTGGGCAGGAGGGAAGTTATAGCCTGGCTGGAAGATGGTGATGATGCTGAGGAAATAATGGAGTAAAATGTTCATTTCTCCAGCAGAAGGGCACTGGCTGGACACATATTCCACGGTTGATAACTCCTATGTAGTTGCGTACTGTTGTGTATCAGGTAAGAGGTGCATGACAAATACCATGAGACGCTGGCACCACACATGCACACCCACTCACCTGGCACCCCTTTCGTTCAGTGCAGCACCCTCCAGATGGCACTCACAAACTTGACCCTTTTCCTGTTACATGCCATTTTCTTCTGTGCATCATATAAAACCACCAATATAGTGGACAGCTGCCATAGGGAGCACTGTCAACTGCAGACTACATGGGCGGTCATGGAAATTCTCCCACCGACAGGCACCAAAACATGACATGCCATGGACACGGACACAGACACACAGATACATGAGGGGATGCACATGGAGATGAGAAGACATGGAGACATGAGGTGGGTCATGCACAAGGGGACATGCGTGGTGGGACAATTCAGTTCAGTGCCTGCAGCCTGCTCAGTATAGTGCTCTGAAGTCTACCTTCCCACTTAGCAGTCACTGTTGATGGAGAACTAAACCCATTAACACAGTGTCTGTACATTCAGTTATTATGACAATTTCATTGAGTGTCAACAGACAGCACAGTTATTTAGATTTCACTGAATTAGATATAGGAAATCAAGTGCCATTCATCACACAGTATCAAAATAATATACTGTAACACAATCTAAATAAACTTTATTCGTTATTTCTTTTTGTGTTGTCACATTTCTGTTAGAGTGCGCCCTGTCAGACAAGTATCTATAGCCATAGCATGTTCTAGGCACCTTGGTGGAACCATAGCCAGGAAACATGATGTTTGGGCTGTATTAGGAGTAGCATTGTTACTACAGTCACTCCTCATGTAGTATTGGCTATATTACATACAGCGCAGAGATTCCATGCATGTATGTATGGCATAAGATCCTACCTAGTAACAGGCCATTAACTACTAATAGATTGGGCTCCTCATTATGCTTACCAGACCGCTAAGCTACTAACAGATTGGGCTCCTGATTATGGTTATCAGAGAAGACAGAACAAGTTTGTATGATGTGCTTATTGTGAAGCAGATATCACCGATGTTTAAGATGACTGGAATTTTTACTGGCTGTTACACTGCACTTGAAATCAATGGAGTGACTATGATACGAACTAGGGTTTGCTATGATTGGAATCTCTTCTTTTTGTTTTTGTTACAGAGTCCCAGTGACCTTATAGACTTAGTTTGTGCAATTTTCTTTAGTAAATAATGCCTTGCACTGATACAACACTTAAATTTGAGCTAAATAGGGAAGTAAGGAAATAGAAGACAGATTGACCTATTAATGAGCATGACTGCTTATTGCACTAAAAGTATTAAGATTAAGAAAACTTTGGACATAAGAAGAGCACCTACTGCTAAATTTTTATAATACCAACTTAATACTAATTAGTGAACATCTCTTGGGTACGTAACATTTAAGTCTGCTTCACCAGACCAAAAATGCCAATAACTGTTGCTCTTCTGAAGGGTCTGGAAGATGCTGCAGACCTCTAAACAGTTTCAATTCCAGAGTTTCCTTTCCTAAGTGTTTTTCTGATACAGCTTTAATGCTGGACTCTTGTGGGTTTTTGTGTTATTATCTGCTCAGTTTACTTTTCACGTTATCTTCATGATAATGAACACATGCACTTAGCATAGGTCACTGCTGAAAATTCATGTCTTCCAGCATACATTACATGAGTATTGGTAATTCTGCAGAGAACTTACAGTAGCTATCTTTCTTGGCATCTCAGCAACATTTCTTCATCCAGTTTGGTTCAACCTAAGATTAATGGCACCTACAAAATATATCAAATTCCACTTATTACAAAATACCACTCTGGACTGGGAACTCTTAACCTGCTATTTTGCAAAGATTATGGCTTCCTTTACTCATGAACTGAAATTACATCAACACTTCCTAAAATCATTTTCAAACTGCTGAAATTGTCTTTTACCATCCACTAGCTCTTCACAATATCTCCACCAACCTACAATAGCCCAAAGATGCGTTATAATCACATAATTTTAATCTGAAATGCAAAATTTTATTCATAGTGTCATCCAGCACCAAATAGTCCAATTTCTTTTCGCTTTTCTGCCCATTTCAAGTAATCTTTAAAATCTCTGAAAGATAGAAATTCAGTTGTGTTTTTTAATTTGTGGATCAATCAGTCTTCACTTGGCTCAATTTCAACAAATAAAGAAAAATGTAATATGTAACTCACACAAAATTATTGAACTTGATGTTTTCTGACATGTGCATAACACTGGCATATTCTCACTACAGTGAGATATGAAAAATGAGTTTCTAGGAAGATGTTTTCCAATGTTAGCTTTAAATTAATGAAAGCTATGAAAATTACAAGTGCAGCACTTGATGTACTCCACTTACCTTCTCATTTCTGCTTGTTGTCGCTTTGCTTGCAGTAGTTTAATATCCAGGTCCTGAGGTCTGCTACGAGATGAACTGACTCTATTCATTGCTCCAATGTCTCCATTTTCCATTAGGTGTTCATACGTTTGTTTCAACTTTATTGAACCGCTGCGAACACTTCTCCTAATTGATCTGAAATGACATGCCACACACATGAGAACCTCAATGTATATAAAAGTGAAATACATTTTATGTATACATATACTTTTCACATATTTAAAATATGCAAGCATATTATTATTACATAGCCAAACTTGGATTATTTTAGGAGCATATAGCAGAATAAGAAATACACACATTAGTATAAGACAACTAACAGTTTAATGCCACATCCTGAATGCTAACTGCTAGTAATGATCCAACACAATTGTGTTTACAATGGATACATACTTATCTACAGAGAGCTTCATTTATTCTAAGCGATACTGAACTTGCTTGTTTCATATGAAAACTTTCTCTAGTAAGGACAATGCACTGACAAATATTATGGGAAGGTACAACATAACATTCAGAACATAAAACAAGAGATATCTTTGATAAACCATAACACTCTAGTTTTTATAACTGCATTCCAAATTTACATCACAGCTACAGAAAAGGAAAGACAAAAGAAAACCAAATTTAAATATATAATCTGTATTCAGATATATGAACAGAATGTACTTCTGAAGCATGCCTCAACATGTAACGGTCAAGAACAACAATATCCGACCCTTAACAACAAGAAGTTGCTTTCTTGGAAAACATATAATGACAATAAGAAACAAAAAGATGTAAAAAATGACACGCAAAAAAGGCACATGACACCTTAGACACTGCTTATCCTCAGAAGTAATTTAAAGTGAAGACTGGCACTAACATCCCAAGTCTGCTGCTGATATTCATGACAAAGTCATTACTCTCTATTGTCAAATACATCACTGAAGTAGCCAGGACTCCCTAAAGGCATACATTATGAGAATCATGGAACAAAGTGTGTGTATAGTTGATTGAATGAATGAATGAAATGACATTTAGGGAATATAAGCCAATAACATAAAATGCTAATTATTGGGAAATAATTCTGTAGTCCCTGACTTGCTTATAACATGCACAATACTCACACCTCTTCTATACCAACCATGCTATTTATACACATTACATTCATGCCGTCATCTGTCTCATTATTCAAGAACATAAAACCTATTTATTTTGAAATTATATAAACTTTTAATCTTGAATTTACAGTTATATTGCTGTATAATTGGTAACTGCTCTTATCTTTCTTTACCAAAGTACTCAGCTCTTAATCCTGAATTTTTGAGTACTTATAACGTCCGAATGAGCTGAATAATTATAATACTGGTAGATATCTAACATATAAAATCTCTCGGATTTGTGCCATTTGCATTTGATTTGGCAGATAGGGTTGGAAAACTGCCAAGAACACTAAATAATTTTAATTAAAGATTTTTCTTTCCTGTATGACTTTCTGACATAACTTTAAAACTGAACTCTTTTCAATATTTGTGTTGCTATTTGCTTAGGTTGAATTTCCTGTGCTCCACAAGTTTTATTTATGACAGTGAATATATGTATGTTTGGTCTGACTAAATGCTGTGAAGCAGCAGCATTTGGTAATAACTTCTTATAAAAGAACAATATAACTTACATTAATCTCCTACTGAGAATCCACAAGCCTTCCAGAATGTAAATACAAATGGATTGCGGAATGTTATATGAATACTGGTTTCTTTTCAGAGAACTTTCACATAAGGTCCATGCACACCTTTTCACAAGAAATTATGGCATCATATGTAATTACACTCCATTAGTTGAAACAATGATTCTGACAGACAAATCTCTGACAGCTGCTGCTAAAAATGCTGTCCCAAAGCACCTTTACCTTACCCAAGTATACAGTAAAATTTTGAACCTTTCAGGTGATCTGAGGTGTTACCAAACTAAATTTCCTCATTCACCAAACTGCCTCTTCATACTGATAGTGGGTAGTCCTCATCACATGTATTTATTTTTCTCAACTGAACGTTCTACAATGTTCTACACTATCATTACATTGTCAAACAAAACAAGAATTATTTGAGTCTCAATAATAATATTCAAAGCATTACATTCTATTGTTTGTCAACAGATTACAGATGTAAAGCAGAATTCTTCATACCATATAGCTGCTGAATTATGACGGACACTGCATATAAAGATAGTCATTTACTGGTCACATGTTCAGGATGAGGGAATCGTAACATAATATATAACACATACAACCGTAAAAAGAGCTGCTACAAATAAACCACTGTTAAGGTTTGGTGTTCAGCATTAACAATGATGAAACTCTTTGAAGAATGGCAGGAACACAGTAATGATGTGTGGCATAACTGTATGGATCACTGCAAGATTCCTGCTTAAAAATGCAGAACAGTTCATCAGCTGGTCTGTGGAACAACTAGGTAACAACAAGCAGGGCCCATAGGGTGTGTAGAAACTACTGCATTGTTCAGACCCATAGTCATATCACAGAAGGCACAAAACATCTAACAACAACATACTATTTCTCTGTTACTTCTGCCACTCTCCAGGATGTTAGTGGAAACTGCTTTCAGATTAGTAATAGGGGTATGCAGGAGTAGGTTTAATAATGAATAAAAAAATAGGAGTGCGGGTAAGCTACTACAAACAGCATAGTGAATGCATTATTGTGGCCAAGATAGACATGAAGCCCATGCCTATTACAGTAGTACAAGTTTATATGCCAACTAGCTCTGCAGATGATGAAGAAATTGATGGAATGTATGATGAGATACCAGAAATTATTCAGGTAGTGAAGGGAGATGACAATTTAATGGTCATGGGTGTCTGGAATTTGACAGTAGGAAAAGGAAGAGAAGGAAACGTAGTAGGTGAATATGGATTGGGGCTAAGAAATGAAAGAGGAAGCTGCCTGGTAGAATTTTGCACAGAGCATAACTTATTCATAGCTAACACTTGGTTCAAGAATCATGAAAGAAGGTTGTATACATGGAAGAACCCTGGAGATACAAGAAGGTTTCAGATATATCATATAATGATAAGACAGAGATTTAGGAACCAGGTTTTAAATTGCAAGACATTTCCAGGGGCAGATGTTGACTCTGACCACAATCTATTGGCTATAAACTGTAGATTAAAACTGAAGAAACTGCAAAAAGGTGGGAATTTAAGCAGATGGGACCTGGATAAACTGAAAGAACCAGAGGTTGTACAGAGTTTCAGGGAGAGCATAAGGGACCAACTGACAGGAATGGGGGAAAGAAATACAGTAGAAGAAGAATGGGTAGCTTTGAGGAATGAAATAGTGAAGGCAGCAGAGGATCAAGTAGGTAAAAAGACGAGGGCTAGTAGAAATCTTTGGGTAACAGAAGAGATACTGAATTTAATTGATGACAGGAGAAAATACAACAATGTAGTAAGTGAAGCAGGCAAAAAGGAACACAAACGTCTCAAAAATGAGATCGACAGGAAGTGCAAAATGGCTAGAGGACAAATGTAAGGATGTAGAGGCTTATCTCATGAGGGGTAAAATAGATACTGCCTACAGGAAAATTAAAGAGACCTTTGGAGAAAAAGAAAACCACTTGCACGAATATCAAGAGCTCAGATGGAAACCCAGTTCTAAGAAAAGAAGGGAAAGCAGAAAGGTGGAAGGAGTATATAGAGGGTCTATACAGGGGCGATGTTCTTGAGGACAATATTATGGAAACGGAAGAGGATGTAGATGAAGATGAAATGTGAGATATGATACTGCATGAAGAGTTTGACAGAGCACTGAAAGACCTAAGTCAAAACAAGGCCCTGGGAGTAGACAACATTCCATTAGAACTACTGACAGCCTTGGGAGAGCGAGTCCTGACAAAACTCTACCACCTGGCGAGCAAGATGTATGAGACAGGCGAAATTCCTCATACTTCAAGAAGAATATAATAATTCCAATCCCAAAGAAAGCAGGTGTTGACAGATGTGAAAATTACCGAACTATCAGTTTAATAAATCACAGTCGCAAAATACTAATGCGAATTCTTTACAGACGAATGGAAAAACTGCTAGAAGCTAACCTCGGGGAAGATCAGTTTGGATTCCGTAGAAATATTGGAACACGTGAGGCAATACTGACCCTACGACTTATCTTAGAGGAAAGATTCAGGAAAGGCAAACCTACGTTTCTAGCATTTGTAGACTTAGAGAAAGCTTTTGACAATGTTGACTGGAATACTCTCTTTCAAATTCTGAAGGTGGCAGGGTAAAATACAGGGAGGGAAAGGCTATTTACAATTTGTACAGAAAGCAGATAGCAGTTATAAGAGTCGAGGGACATGAAAGGGAAGCAGTGGTTGGAAAGGGAGTGAGACAGGGTTGTAGCCTCTCCCCGATGCTATTCAATCTGTATATTGAGCAAGCAGTAAAGGAAACAAAAGAAAAGTTCAGAGTAGGTATTAAAATCCATGGAGAAGAAATAAAAACTTTGAGGTTCGCTGATGACATTGTAATTCTGTCAGAGACAGCAAAGGACTTGGAAGAGCAGTTGAACGGAATGGACAGTGTATTAAAAGAAGGGTATAAGGTGAACATCAACAAAAGCAAAACGAGGATAATGGAATGTAATCGAATTAAGTAGGGTGATGCTGAGGGAATTAGATTAGGAAATGAGACACTTACAGTAGTAAAGGAGTTTTGCTATTTGGGGAGCAAAATAACTGATGATGGTCAAAATAGAGAGGATATAAAATGTAGACTGGCAATGGCAAGGAAAGTGTTTCTGAAGAAGAGAAATTTGTTAACATCGATTATTCATTTGAGTGTCAGGAAGTCATATCTGAAAGTATTTGTATGGAGTGTAGCCATGTATGGAAGTGAAACATGGACGATAAATAGTTTAGACAAGAAGAGAATAGAAGCTTTCGAAATGTGGTGCTACAGAAGAATGCTGAAGATTAGATGGGTAGATCACATAACTAATGAGGAGGTATAGAATAGAATTGGGGAGAAGAGGAGTTTGTGGCACAACTTGACTAGAAGAAGGGATCGGTTGGCAGGACATGTTCTGAGGCATCAAGGGACTGGAGGGCAGTGTGGAGGGTAAATATCATAGAGGGAGACCAAGACATGAATACACTAAGCAGATTCAGAAGGATGTAGGTTGCAGTAGGTACTGGGAGATGAAGAAGCTTGCACAGGATAGAGTAGCATGGAGAGCTGCATCAAACCAGTCTCAGGATTGAAGACCACCACCACCACAACAACAACAACAACAGCAGCAGCATGGCTTTAAGAACACTCCTTTAATTTTCAGTCTGTGGCACAATCCTGAATTTGCCCAATTGAAAGCATATAATGCATAAAGAGGATTATACACAGTGACAAGTATATTTTATTTACATAAGTTGAAGCATTACATCACTGCTGAATTCGGGATTATTATAACACTTGCAGCTTATACCAAACTGACACATCTTGTAAAATTCATTCCTTGTAGGTCATGTGCAGGGATAAAAGCCGTCAGTAGGCCAAGAAATACTGGAATATTCATTACATTGACACAGCATGAAGACACTACTGAATTAAAAACAGTTACAGCACTTGCAGGCTACTCAAAAACTACATAAATATCCCAAAAAATGTTTGTCATGTAGGATATTAGTCGAGATAAAAACAGTCAGTGATCTGTACAACTGCGAATAAGCATTAAATATTCTGTGTGATGTGTCACAGTGATTTAACAATTTAGACTTGTTTGAGTGTGAAGGCAAACTACTCAGAACCCAGATTAAGACTGATGACTGATCCATCTTGCCTGAGAACAGGCAAGTACTGGTCAACACACCTACCACTTTAAGAATCAAATAACCTTCAGAATGGATTTTTCCTTTTCATACAATTAACCACCTTTCCAGCTCATCATCGTCATCATCATCATCTTTTTTGGTCCCAATATGTTGAATATCATCTTTCCCTATCATCTGACCATTAATCCTTCAAAAAAAAAAAAAAAAAAAAAAAAAAAAAAAAAGAGAAGAAGAAGAAGAAGAAAAGGGTCCCGTTTAGTTTCAAAACATGGAATAGTGCCTTCATTTGATTTTATTTGCGTCCAATGGAATTATCCTTTTTATACATACATATTATAAGACAGTCAAGAATGTGTAGCTCTCACCTTGCTGAGATGTACAGTATTTTATGAAGTAATAACCATACTGCTGGTTGTACCTGTAGAAACACGATTCACGTTTCCGTCCCACTTCACATAGTGTAGACTGGGAACTGTCTGCTAGGCATGCCCGATGTGAACTGAACTGGGCACGGCCCATACTGCCTGAGTTGTAGTTGTTCCACTGGCAGAGGTCGCGGCCAAATTCTCATGTGCCCTCTGGTGGACGGGGCTTTACTTGCGGCAACTACTGTCCACGAAGCGCCGTGCTGATGTGCACCTCTCATGATCTTTCTGGTGGCTACTGCACTTCTCCTCCTTCAGGGGGTGAAGCCACTGTGATCCACTGCGTCAGAAGGTGGAGCGTCGTGCAGTAGTGATGACTTCACCATCCATTGGAAAGCTGGAGTTGGGGGGATCTGTCAGCCCTCGAGCTGGAACCTACGAATATGGTTGGAAGTAACCCACATGAAGAGGCGCCCGTTGCCCCACCACTGGAGCCCAGGACAGAACGGGTGACAAGCCGTCGAACTCCGGATCCCGGTCCATCTTGAGAGGGGCAAGACCCCGTGGCGGTGGCGATGGGGAATGGACGACCACAGGTGAACCAGCCTCCTGAGAAACCGGGCCTGCGAGGGGGGCCGGCTCTCACCGGGGCATCTCTAACAATGGCGATGCTGGTGCTGGGCTACTGGAGGCCGCCAAGGCTAAGAACCATTGCAGTGTGGCAGAGTCACAGGTGGGAGGGGTGGTAGTGTCCCCTGAGAAAACAACATGGGTGCCGGCAATGGGGAAGCCGGCGCCCGAGGGGTCGGAGGGTGGGTGCCCAAACGTGGACGTAGCTGATTTTGGTGACGACGTACCTCCCGGTCCCCCGCCTGCAAGGTATAGAGCCAGCGGCCATTGCGGCGCAGGACCACCGCCAGTATCCAAAATGGATTGCGACCAAACCCAGACCGACATACCCAGTGGAAAGCCGGGTACCCCATTTTGCGAAGACTGGCGAGGACCAGGCCGGAGGAGGTGCAGCAGAGTCCTAGGTTGGCGCCCGTGGAGGATCTCTGTGGGGCTGCGTTCTGCTATCGGTGTGGTCCGGTATGCAGTCAGGAAAAACGTCAACACCTCCTCCGCAGGAAATTCATGCACATACTTGTTTCATCTACGTCTTAAATGTGCGCACCATGCGCTCGGCTTCTTCATTCAATTGTGGATGAAAGGGGGGACAGCAAACATGCTGAATACCGAAGCGCCTACAAAAATCCTGGAAAGTCTGCGAAATAAACTGAGGTCCATTATCCGATACCAGGACGACTGGCAGGCCTTCCACAGAAAAGATTTTTGCGGGTGCCTGAATTGCAACTTCTGAAGTGGTTGAGGAGTAGCGAACCACATATGGGAATCGGGAATAAGCATCAATGACAATGAGCCAAAAGTCGTTGAGAAACGGACCTGCAAAATTTATGTGAACACGTTCCCGTGCCTGGGTTGCAGGTGGCCATGAAGAGAACGCTGACCTAGGAGACGCCTGTTGGCTCACACACTGGGAACAGGTGGCCACTAAGTGCTCAATTTCTCTGTCAATACTGGGCCAGTACACATGTCTGCGAGCCAAGGTTTTAGTATGGGAAACACCCCAGTGCCCCTCATGTAATAATGTGAGGACCTCCCTTCGCAAACTTGCAGGAACAACCACACGAGGAGCCGTATCCTTGGTAGCCAGGCGGAGAACTCCTTCCAAGACTGAGAGGTGGTTTTGTAGAACAAAATAATTATGAAGAGGGTCCGAGGCCCGGCCTGGAGGTCGGGAAGACCACCCCTGCTGAACGAGGCAAACTACTTGCTGTAGAACCCAGTCAGCTGCTGTTTCCCTGGCGACTCTAGTACTAGTGATCGGGAAGCCATCAACCTCTTGGCGGGACGCCACATCCAAATGAACACACACAATCTCCTCCCGATCAAACTTAGGATCCGGGCCCACTGGAAGACGGGAAAGAGCGTCGGCGTTGGCATGCTGTCCAGTAGGGCGAAAATGAATGTCATAATGGTACTTAGAGAGGAACAAGGCCCAACACTGCCGTCTGTGGGCCGCCCTATCCGGAATCTGAGAGGCGGGGCCAAATACCGATATTAATGGCTTATGGTTAGTGATTAACTGAAACTTCGTGCCATACAAGAAAGGCTGAAACTTGGTAACAGCATAGACAATGGCCAAAGCCTTTTTTTCCACCTGGGAGTAATGGGCCTGCGTGGGACTAAGAGTTTTAGAGGCAAACGCCAGTGGCTGCTTGGAGCCATCCACGTTGCGATGGGCCAGGACCACTCCCACCCCATACTGCGAAGCATCTGTAGCCAGGACCATTGGCTTATTGGGGTCAAAAGTAGCCAAACAAGGCGCTGACGTGAGGAGGCCCTTCAATGAGGTGAACGCTTGCTCGCATGCCGACGACCAATCAAAAGGAACACCCTTGCGCAGAAGGCAGTACAGGGGGCGGGCTATGGTGGAAGCCCTGGGAATGAACCAATGGTAATAGGCAATCTTGCTTAAAAAAGATTGTAACTCCATCAGCAAAGCGGGACGCAGAAGGTCGAGGATATTTTGGACCAAACTTCCTAGCGGCTGGACGCCGTGCCAAGAGATGGTGTAGCCCACATACTCAATGGACGGTTGGAAGAAGTTCGACTTACGCAGGTTGCAACACAGGCCAACAGACCTAAATTTGAGAAAGAGGGTTTGAAGGTTGTGCAAGTGTTTCTTTGTGCTGTGGCCTGTGACAATTATGTCATCCAGGTAATTAATACAATGAGGGATTGTTGACATGATGTGCTCAAGATAACGCTGGAATATTGACGGGGCACTGGATATTCCGAACGCCAACCGCTGGTATTGGTAAAGGACAAACGGGGTGTTTACGACCGCCAGCCATTTGGAGTCCTCATCAAGTGGTATCTGATGATAAGCCTCCGAAGATTGATTTTCGAAAAATATTGGCCTCCCGCCACAGCAGAGAACAATTCCTCAGAACGAGGCAAGGGATAGGTGTCCACCACCAATTGGGAATTAATGGTGGCCTTGAAATCGCCACAAATATGTAATTTTCCCGAGGGTTTCCTGACAATAACGAGGGGCGAAGCCCACTCACTAGAAGAAATGGGAAGAACGACCCAGAGGGCTTGCAGCCGGTCTAGCTCTGCTTTTACCTGAGGGCAGAGAGCCAAGGGGATCTGCCTCGCGCGTAGAAAACGCGGGCGAGCCGACACCTGCAACATTAAGTGAGCTTCAAAATCTGAAACACGCCCCAGACCCTCATCAAAGATATCCTTAAAGGCAGAGATCAAAGATTCCAATGATTGATAGGGAATGTCTTCGGAGACCAACTGTATGGTGTCTGCGATCAAAAAACCAAAAGCTTGAAAGGCATGCAATGCAAAAAGGTTAGCGGAGCTCGCATCACTGACAACAATAAATGTAAGAGGCCGAGTGACTGATTTGTAAGTAACGTTCGTAGTGAATTGACCCAGTAGGGGAATGAACTGTTTACCATAACCGCGTAGACGCCGGTAAACTGGGGCCAACGGGGCCGACCCAAGGTCGGAGTAAGTTTGTGCATTCAACAAGGAAACTGCCGCGCCCGTATCTACTTGCAGTTGTAATCGGTGCGACCAAACTGACACCTCGATAAAGAGTTTGTGTGCTGATGCGTCGGGAGCCTGGCCTGATGAAACTTCCTGAATGTCAACATCCATGTACTCTGTACCTGCTTCCTTCGATTCTCTTGAGACTGAGCGGCAAACTTTAGCAATGTGTCCTTTTTTATTACATTTGTGACAAATGGCCCAACGCTGGGGGCACTCTGACCGATCATGATGTATATAGCATGACACACAGGACGGTAACAGGGGCCGACGACTGGAACTCTGTTTACGTGCAGTGCGGGAGCGGCCGTAACGGCTGGATTGTATTTCTCGCACGTCGTCCACCCCGGATGCAGTGGATGTGGCTGCACCACTCTGAATCGCTGCGACATCCCACCACGCTTCCAAATGTTGACCTGTGGCGTGAGAGACTTCATACGATTGAGCAATGGACAGGACTTCCTCAAGGGAAGGGTCTTCCAACTGCAGGGCCGCTGCCGCACCTCCTTATCTGGGGCCGAACGAACAATGATGTCGCACACCATAATGTGGGCATACGACTCTCGCGACTGCTCCGTGACAAAATGACACTTGTGACTAAGACTGTGCAGGGTAGCGGCCCACACCCAGTAAGACTGATGGGGCTGTTTCTTGCATTGATAGAACTCGACCTTAGCTGCCACAACATGCGTGCGGTGGCGATAATATGAAGACAACAATGAACACAATGAGTCAAAAGACAAGGACGAGGGTTCCTGCAACGGCACTAGCTCCCGCAAAACTTGATACAGCGAGGGAGATACCCAAGACATGAAAAGAGCATGACATACCTCCGCATCGGCAACATGAAACGCCTGGAAATGCTGCTGAAGGCGATATTCATATGCGTCCCAATCCTCCGCTGTCTCGTCATACGGGGGAAAGGGAGGAGGGAACGGCGCTGTAGCAGACTGCGTGGAGAGCAATGGCAGAAGCACTTGTTTCATGGTTGCCATGAGCTCCGTCTGCTGCTCAACCAAAACCTGCACTAAACCCTCCATGCCGTGGATGAGCTGCGAAACCGGAACAACGATGCAACACGCAAAAGAACAACCCTACTTGTTGCCAACTGTGTAGTAGCACGATTCACATTTCCGTCGCAATTCACATAGTGTAGACCAGGAACTGTCTGCTAGGCATGCCCGATGTGAACTGAACTGGGCACGGCCCATGCTGCCTGAGTTGTTGTTGTTCCGCTGACAGAGGTCGCGGCCGAATTCTCGCATGCCCTCTGGTGGACGGGACTTTACTTGCGGCAACTACTGTCCATGACGCGCTGTGCTGATGTGCACCTCTCGCGATCTTTCTGGTGGCTACTGTAGTACCCATTTGCTCATGTTACACAATGGTAGACAAGGCACACTTGGATTGCAAGCAATGCTTGAGACATGAAGGCTTTTTCAGATGCAGGTTTAATGTATAACTTTACAATACATAACGGGAATGTTCAAAACTAAACTAAATAATTTAAAAACATAAGTAGAAATTACTTTAAAACTATAGTGGTTAGCAGTGAAACTATATCTTAAATGTAATTCAAAAATATTTTGTGAAAATAATGGGTTTCTAATGATCCTCACTTACTTTTTTTGGTCTAGTCTTAGCTGCTTTGCACTGCTGATAGTCCCCTGTGGCTTAATTTGGCTCTTTCCTGGTACCGGTATAACTGCAGAATCTCCTAACATAAGACGCTGATTGTTTGAGTCACTGAAAAATATTTAAACTGCAGTTATGATTAATAGGAATACCATATATACAATTAAAAAAACTGGTAAAGTCTTACTTAGCTCTCAGTTTTCACATGACACAATAATTAAGTTACATCACAGCCTTCAGACCATTTGTTCAAGTTGCAAATTGAAGAAACACAAATATGTCAATAAGGAGGGTGTGTATGGATGTGTACAGACAATAGTTCTCCTCATACAGCACCTGTGAATAGAATGGGAAGGGTAGAGGGAGGGGAAGAACAACACATCTGGTATAAAGTATTCCATATCACACACACCATGTGGCAACTTGAAGAACTGCTTGGCATTTCTGACAGTTACTTGGCTTCTCCTCACACAAATCATGAACCTTGCCATGGTAGGATGGCTTGTGTGGCTCAGCAATACAGGTAGCCATACTCTAAATGTGATCACTTTGGAGGGTTATCTATGAAGATTGATGATGAGGCTCAGCAACCTTTTCAGTAGTTGCAGGAACAACAGTCTGGACGACTAGCTGCTCTGTCTTTGTAGCTTTAGCCAACATGGCCTCACTGTGTTGGTACTGTGACATGGCTGAAAGCAAGCGAAAACTACTGTCATTCTATTTTACATGGAAATTCAGTTCTAATGTATGGTTGAATGATGATGGCATTCTCCTGGGTTAAATATTTAAGAGATAAAGTAATTCCCCATTCTGGCTTCTGAGCACAGACTACTTACTCAGGATGATGACGTAACCAGAAAAAATTCTGCGACTCAAAGTGTAGAATGTTATATCGACTATCTACCATCATGCCCAGAAATGAGGTAGATTCTAATCAGAATCCTCCCCACCTCTTCTGAAGTTGCATTCCACCACCTATTCAACCTACACAACATCCTGGCCCAACTATATGATGTTTACAAGGGTCACTCCAAAAGATATGCACACTATTTCTTTTAAAATCCATCTTTTATTCTACATGTTTGAAAGTTTTACAGTGTGTAGATACATCCTTTAGGAACAATATTTTCATTTCTCCACATAATTACCATCCCTCTCAACTACCTTACACCATCTTGGAACCAGCGCCTGTATGCCCGCATGGTAAAATTCTGGACCAACTTATTGGAGCCACTGTTTGGCAGCGTGCACAAGGGAGTCATCATCCTCAAACGTTGTTCCACAAAGAGAGTCTTTCAGCTTCCCAAAGAGGTGATAATCACATGGAGCCAGGTCAGGACTGTAAGGAGGGTGTTTCAGTGTTGTCCATCCGAGTTTTGTGATCACATCCATGGTTTTTTGACTGACATGTGGCTGCGCATTGTTGTGCAACAGCAAAACATCCTGCTTTTGCCAATGTAGTCAAAAACGGCTCAGTCGAGCTTGAAGTTTCTTTAGTGTCGTCACATATGCATCAGAATTTATGGTGGTTCCACTTGGCATGATGTCCACAAGCAAGAGTCATTCGGAATCAAAAAACACCGTAGCCACAACTTTTCCAGCAGAAGGTGTGGTTTTGAAAGTTTTTTTCTTGGGTGAATTTGCATGATGCTAATCCATTGATTGCCTCTTCGTCTTTGGTGAAAAATGATGGAGCCATGTTTCATCATCTGTCACAATTCTTCCAAGAAATTCATCTCCACCATTCTCATACTGTTTGCTGTAAACTGTTTTTCTTATTTCTGTGTGAGCCACTGTCAATATCCTGGGAACTCACCTGGCACAAACCTTTTTTAACGCCAACACTTTCAGTATTCTGCAAACACTTCCTTCCCCTATCTCAATGTAGCATGACAATTCGTTCACTGTGATGTGTCTGTCAGCAGTCACCAATTCATTAAATCTCTGCACATTGTCTGGAGTGTGTGCAGTACGAGGCCTGCCACTGTGAGGACAATCCTCAATATTGCCGTGCCCGCTTTCATCACGTAACATGCTTGCCCACCGACTAACTGTACTGCAATTGACAGCAGAATCTCCATACACCTTTTTGAACCTCTTGTGGATGTTTGCCACTGTCTTGTTTTCACAGCACAGGATTTCTATGACAGCATGTTGCTTCTGACAAACGTCAAGTGTAGCAGCCATCTTGAAGACATACTGTGACGGCGCCACTCACGGGAACAGGTTGAACTAAGTTTGAAAACAAGTGGGAAGGATGTATCTACACACTGTAAAACTTTCACACATGCAGAATGAAAACTGTATTTTTACAAAAATAGTGTGCATTTCTTTTGGAGCGACCCTCGTACATACACCACTTGCTGCATGGATCATGTCCCTGTGGAACAACCACGTGCATGATTCACCCACCCTACACAGCATACTCTAGTCCTGCCACAGGCTTATCCTACACCACCTGAGGAATGGCCACCTGTGAAAGCAACTATGTTATTGTTGGCTCTGTTGCAATTTTTGTGGGGATGACCTCCATGCAACTGTCCACCATAATGAATGGCCACTCTCAAATTGTGGCCAAGAGCTGAGTTGACCACCCTTTGGTAAAAATGCTGCTGACCACAACAAACTTGATTTCAATGGCAGCTTCACAACCTGTGCCATCTGAGTCCTATCTCCAGCACTAGGTATTCTGAACTACATAAACTGGAGTTATACCCACAACACATCCTTCGTTCCTCCAATTCTCCTACCTTGAATCTCTGTTAACCCCTTGCAGTCACACCTTCTTCCCAAAAGTCTCCCTCACCTCTGTTCTGTTGCCCATTTAAATCCATTCCCCTACATCATTATCACCATGTGTTACATGTGCATGCCAGTACTCTAGCTCAAATGGATTAATCTAAAAGCTAGCGAAGTTTTATTCTTTCTTCTTTTGTGTGTGCCTGTTAATGACTCAATGCTTCCACTATTGGTGCACTGTTTCCTTCACTCCTAAAATATTTACAGAATGTTAAGTTAGATAGGTAGCCTAGAAAATTTGAAAACAGAAATGCATGTGTCAGATTTATATATAGTGAGATTTAGTGAAGTGTGGTGGCAGGAGGAATGGGATTTCTAGTTTGGTGATAACTGGATTACCAACATGAAATAAGGGAGGTAATGCATGAGCAGGTCTAATAATTGTAGTAGTAGTAGTAGTAGTAGTAGTAGTAGAGGGGTTTTTGGGCGCACGACAGCAAGGTCTTCAGTGCCTGCTCAGTAGCATAGTGAGATGGGTGTCAAGAAAATACTCAGAACAGTAAAATTAAACAGAACATAAAAAGGTCTAATAATGAACAAGGAAATGGGTATGTGGGTACATTGCTGTGAACATCATAGCCAGCATAGCAAAGCCACTACCCTCAACAGCAGTACAAGTATAAATGACTGCCAGCTCTACAAATGATGAAGAGATTGCAATACTGTATGTTGAGATAAAACAAGTTATTCAGTATGTCATGAGAAATTAGAATTTAAATGTGCTGGGGGTTGATATACTACAGGAGGAGAAAAAAAGAGAAGGATAAGCAGTGGGAGACGATGGACTGGAGAAAGGAAATTAAAGGTAAAGCCACTTGAAAGGGAAGAAATATGCAGAGAGCACAATTTAATAACTGTGCTGATATAACATTTTACCCTCACTGGTATCAAATATGGTGCAACACTGTGAAAGGGTACAAAGATGGATGCCTCTGAGCAAGAGTCGTTAAAATCAGATAAGATGTTAACCACTGGTGGTAAACTTAAGATAACAAATTCTAACAGAAATCTTTTATATCATTCTATAAATGCTTATACCAATATATTCATTACTAAATAAGAGTGTAATTTTTGTTGTAGACAAAGACAGTAAATACTAAGCTCTTTTAATATTATGAAACATGGAAGCTTCTAAAATATTAATGTAAATAAATAAGTTGAACGATGACCATATGAACATTTTCGTGGGGGAGAGGGGGGCATAAAGGACTGGGAAAGGGGGGGGGGGGCGGCAGGAGTGGTAAAAGTAGCACGAGACTATGTCCTTTGTTAGACAGGAGGAGGCAAAAGGTTGCCAGATGTGGAAGCTTGTGTGTGTGTGTGTGTGTGTGTGTGTGTGTGTGTGTTTTAGTGAGCCATAAGATGGCCAATGCAACCAGCATGGGTTCTGTGGCAGGGCTCAGCGAAGTATGAGTAGGATGTGAGTTGGGCTCCAACTGATGCTGCCATCAGAGGCAATACTTCCCCTGCCATTTTCGAGACTCCATCCAGAATTATGGGCTAAGTCAGCTGGTACTGTCTAGGTTGCATGAGACTAGTCTCAAAAGTAAAGATGGGTGTCACTTGTTGCACCACATGTAACAAGGGAATGCACAGCCTCATAAAACAACCCCTGTAGATTGAGACTCACTGAAGAACATTTTATTAACTGACATTAATGCTCCAGAAACAGTTCAGAATGGCTTTTCCATGTTTATTGGGAATATGTCATTCAGAAAATTTATTTGAACCAGTGACTTTTTATCTCTCTAAAACCATTATAAACCTTCTCCCAAAACATTAAGCAAGGACCAATACCAGAGCAGGTACAGAGCTGCATGACATGACATGATGAGCACCCTGAAGACATCGCAAGTAAATGAACTTTCTGATTACCCTCTAACCATAAACAGAAAGACTGAAAAACATAGACTTAACTGAATTAAATACCTTCCGCTTGATTAATTATGTTGGTGGAGCCATAAATGCTAATTACTTTCAGTAGTACTACAGCAGCAAAATTAATAATGACTTTTTTAAAAAAAATCTCATTTGTTTATATATGGAACAGTTGGCCAATGAATTGTGTTCAGAGCTTAGGTTGAATTGTAGTATTGGTGTTAACATAGAAATTTTTAGTAATGGTGTTAACATAGAAATTTTTACTTCCCAGTAAGTGTGTTCTGACTGAATGTGTGGGAGATTGAGCAGAAGGCAGCAGAGAGTGAAAGTGGAGAAGACTGTGGTCCAATCTTTGGTCAGGGGCAAAGTATTTTTTTACTATGGAGTTTACAGTGCCCAGAGCAGTAGGGTGCAAGGTGAGCCAATTGGTATTTAGCGCTTGCTTTTCTGTCAACAATAACTTTTGCTTTGAACATTCAGATGTCAATACATTTATCTGACTAACTGCAGTACTAAAATGAAGTCCGACAGTCATAAAATTGTTATGACCTGGGGGAAAAAAGATTAGGACAACTAGCACTTGGCGCATTATACGACTGCAAACACTTAGTTTCAAAACCATGAAAGAAAGTTGTATTCATTTAAGATACTAGAAGACGTGGTAAGGTACTGACAGATTATATAAGACAGAGATTTTGAAACCAGATCTTAAGTTGCAAAATACCTCCAGGAGCAGAAGTTAAAGAAATTGCAGAAATGTAGAAAATGAAGGTGATGGGGTCTGCATATGTTGAAACATACAGAGGTTGTTGACAGTTTCACAAGGACACTAAGAAACAACTAAGTTAGGTAAAATAAATACAAGGGAAAATGAATAGGCTTTGACTTGTGAAACAGTGAAGGCATTAGAAGAACAACTAAGCAAACAGATAAGCCCAGTTAGAAATCCTTTGCCAACAAACAAGATATTGAATTTAATTAAAGGCAAGAGAAAACATGAAAATGGAGTAAATGAAGCAGGTAAGAAAATGAGAGTGACAGAATGTGCACATTGACAAAATATGTATGACTTGAGAAGACATAGAAAACTGTAAAAGTATGCATGTGTACAGAAAAGATAGATGCTGCATATACAAAAATCAGAGAAACCTTTGAAGAAAACAGAAACAGCTATATGAACATCAAGAGCCCAGATGGCAAGCCAGGACTGATTAAAGAAGAGACAGCCGAAAGGTGGAATAAAGATACAAAATGGCTGTGTAAATATATAAAAGAAAATAACTTGAAGACAATATTATGGAGAGGAAAGAGGAAATGGGTGAAGATGAGATACAGAGAGAATTTGACATAGCACTGTTCAAAACAAGGCATCTGAAGTATACAACATTCACTTTATTATGATCCTTCAGAGGACCAACCATGACAAAACTGTATAACATTGAATGACGGTTACATGAGGTGGCAAAATATCCTTAGACTTCAGGAAGATGACAGTAATCACAATACCAAAGGAAGCAAATATTGACATATGTCAGTATTACTGAACCATTGGTTTGATAAGTCTCAGTTGTAGCATATTAACACAAATTATTTACAGAATAATGAAAGACTAGTAGAAGTTGATGTTGGAGAAGATCAGTTTGGGTTCCAGATAAAGACTGGAACATATCAGACGATACTGACCCTACAACGTGTCTAGACTGATTGAAGAGACATAAAACCACATTTATATAAAACACTTTATAGTGTGTTCTGTCTAGGCAAGACAGCCTAGACACAATGAGAGGAAGCCGAAAGGCACGCGCTTAAACTCACGCAGGCTGGCGTGAGGTCTGAAACAGGATACGTAATGAATGCTATAAAGAAAAGTACGTAGCTTCTGGAATACTTAACTTTAATCCACATTTGTAGAACATCGATCTTGATGATACATTAATAGAATCTCAATATCAATTGAATACGGCGCCTTGCTAGGTCGTAGCAAATGTAGCTGAAGGCTATGCTAACTATCGTCTCGGCAAATGAGAGCGTATTTGTCAGTGAACCGTTCCTTGCAAAGTCGGCTGTACAACTGGGGCGAGTGCCAGGACGTCTCTCTAGACCTGCCGTGTGGTGGCGCTCAGTCTGCAATTACTGACAGTGGCGACACGCGGGTCCGACGTATACTACCGGACTGTGGCTGATTTAAATGCTACCACCTAGCAAGTTTGGTGTCTGGCGGTGACACCACATAGTGTTTGTAGATTATGAGAAATCGTTTGGCAATGTTGACTGGAAAACACTCATTGCAGTTCTAAAGTTATCAGTGATGACATATTGGGAGTAAAAGGCTCTCTACAACTTGTATAGAAACCAGATGGATATTATAGGAGTTGAAGGGTATGAAAAAGAGGGAGTGATGCCCTGAATTGTTATGAGTCTGTACACAGTGCAAACAAAAAGGAAACCAAGAAAGAGTTTGGAAAAGGAATTAAAGCTCAGGGAGGGAAAAAAACAAAGACTTTAAGGTTTTCTGATAACATTGTAATTCTAACATGGACAGCAAAGGACTTGGATGATCAGCTAAATGGAAAAGAGATTATACGTTGAATACCAGTAAAAGCACAATAAAGGGTAATTCAGGTGATGTTGAAGGAATTAGATTAGGAAATGAGATTCCGAAAGTAGTAGATGAGTTTTGACATTTGTGTGGCAAAATAACTGATGATGGTAGCAGTAAAGAGGATATAAAATGTAGACTGACAACAGCAACTAAAGCACTTCTGAGATGTTTGGAGTACAGCCATATATGGTGGAGAAATGCAAATGATAAACAATATAGACACAAAGAACACCATAGAAGAATGCTAAAGAGTAGGTAGAAAGATTGTAAAACTAATGTGGAGGAACTGTACTGAATCGGGGAGAAAAGAAATATATGTCCCAGCTTAAGTAAAAGAAGAGATAGGTAGAGATGATACATATTGAGCCATTGGGGAATAGTCAATTTGATAATGGAGGGATGTTTGGGGGAACATATTATAGAGAGAGACCAAGGCTTGAATGTAGTAGGTGGTTCAAATGGTTGTAGGTTGCAGTAGTTACACAGAGATGAAGCGACTTGAATAGGATAGACCAGAGTGGGGAGCTGCATTAAATCAGTCTTCAGATTGAAGGCCACAACAACTATTTTCTTTTCTTCTCAGTACGTGCACAAGGCCAATGCCAATACAAAATAAACGAGTTCATCCAGTCTAGTATCTTTGTGAGCCAATAAACGAAACTGCCATTTTTAACAAATTTCACGCTCATCACCAGCTTTAAAGCAATCAGAATGATGCTTAAACACCATTTTGCTGCATGATTTCTTGCCACATTGGCATTATTTTATATAATTTCTATAGAGGTCAACTGTCAGACCTTATTCTCAGTTGCACTGACTGTATCTGTTTGTGGCTTTGCCTGTTAACTTTAACGCTAAGCTGAACCTCTTCCATTTTTTAATGTTGTGATAGTTAGTGCTTTCATTTAATATGACATTCTAAGCAATACCTAAATTATTATGGAGTTTTGTGAAACCAGAATAACATTTTGGTCCATTTCAAAACTTTGTCAGTGTTTTGGAAGATACAACACTGATTGATAACACATACAGTATTATTAAGAATAACAGGGGAAAATAATACTCACTAGCAGTGAATAGAAGTGAAAGAAATCTAATGGAAAATATGTAGATAGTATTATGTAATACACTATCAGTTGAGTGAAAAATTCATATGTTGCAAGAGCTTTGATGTTTTTCCTGGAAAGGTCAAAATATAATATCAGCACTCTGTGTATGATACAATCAAAACTTACTTTATTATTCGTGTTACTGCTGATTTTCTCAGTCTTGTATCAATGCTGCGCACTTTTGGAAAAGTGGTCAGTGTTCTTAATGGCTTCTGTTTACGATATCCTATCTGATGTGGGTCAAATATTTCATTTACTTTTTTCCCTCCTTCTGTTTCTTCATCTTCCACTTCATAGACAAACTGCCTCATAAAACTTTCTCTCACCTGTAACATACAAATATGTTAACCATACACAGTAAAACAATTTAAGCAAAAGCTTTATTGGTAGGAAGGTTATTGAAGAAAAGCAGCTGCTAATATACATGCATATAAAGTACACCATAAAGTATAATGTATGTCGAATGGTACATATCCATCTACATCTACAACCAACCCTGCAAACCACTGCGAAGTGCTTGGTAGATGGTACTTCTCAATTCGATACATATTAGGGTATCTTCCATTCATTATGAGCACAGATTGTGGGAAGAATGGCCTGCTTAAATGCCTCTGGGTTTGCTGCAATTAGTTTAATTTTATCTTCGCAGTTTCTACAGAAACAATACACATGGTGCTGTAATATATGCCCAAATTTCTCACCTAATACTGGTTCTTGAAACTCAGTAAGTGGTCTTTTGTGGGATAGGTGTTTATCTTCTACCACTCCAGGTTTGCAACATTTTCATGATCCTCTCCTGTAAGTCAAACAACCTGTGACTAATCTTCTCAGAAATTTGTCAAGTTCACAAAGGGGCTGATCCTGGCCAGTACATTCATTCAGGATGGAAATTCCCACTACAGTTAATGGATGGATGGTTTGAGTTTTATCTAACTAACAGGAAAATTGGCTGTTGTTGTGAAATACCTGTGCAGTAAGCAGTCAGTCTTCATATGATTGGGAATTAATTACATGTGGTGTTCCTCAAGGTTCCATGTTGGGTCCATTACTTTTCCTCGTGTAAATTAATCACCTCTTTTCTGTTACATTGCCAGATGCTAAGTTTGTTTTGTTTGCATATGATACAAACATTGCAATAAGTAGTAAATCAAGTACAGATTTAGACATAGCTGCTAATTAAATTTTCATTGACATTGATAAATGGTTTAAAGCTATTTCATTGTCATTAAACTTTGAAAAGATCCACTATATACAGTTCAGAACCTGTAAGAGGTTTCCTTCCATCATTTGTTTAACACATGAAGACATGTAGATTGAAGAGGCTGACAGTGTTAAATTTCTGGGATTACAACTCGATAATAAATTCTGTTGGGAAGGGCATGTCACAGAATTGCTTAAGTGCCTAGACAGGTCTGTATTTGCAGTGAGAATGATGTCAGATGTAGGAGATATAAATATAAAAAAAACTTGCATACTTTGCCTACTTTCATTCTATTATGTTATATGGGATCATATTCTGGGGTAACTCATCAAACCAAGCAAAAGTTTTTAGCCTGCAAAAGCATGTAATAAGAATCATTTTTGGTGTAAATTTAAGAACATCATGTAGAAACCTGTTCAAGGAACTTTGTATTCTAGCCACTGCTTCTCAGTATATCTATTCCTTAATGAAATTTGTTGCAAGTAATATATCTCTATTTCCAATCAGTAGCTCAATACATAGTATCAATACTAAGGATAAGAACAATGTACATAAAGACTTAAAATCACTTACCTCAGTCCAAAAAGGGGTTCAATATTCAGGAACACACATTTTCGATAACATTAAAAACTTGGTTTCAGATAAAGCACGTTTTAAACAGAGTTTGAAAGGCTTTTTGATAGGCAAGCGCTTCCACTCTATAGATGTATTTCTTAACAGAGACTGTTAGGCCAGCTTAAGTAAAACTGTCTGTTAGATTTCAGTTTTGACAGCATTTGGTCACAACATCAAGATTAGGTATTTTGGGTATGATAAATTTATTAATAGTGGTTAACAATGTTTCATTCTCACAGTGTACTTATTTTGTAAATATTGGGAGTTCCAGTTTTATGTAATATACTCACATATTTTGACAATGTCCTGACAAGTGATCAGGGTAGTGACTGTTATATTCAAATGTTTTACGTTTTTTATGTTATACTTTCTGTCATGTTCCACACCCACGAGAATCGACTCATTTTTTGTGTGTTGGAATGAAAACTGAATCTAATATAATATAATCTCTATGTGTCTCTACTACCTGAACTGGGTGATGCACTTCCTGAAGTTAAGTAGTGGCCAGCCCATCTCTCTCTTTGGGTACATACTCTTTGGTTAAACCTAATCTGGTAGAACAACAATATTATGAAAAGGATAGACCATTACTCACCACATAGAGGAGGCATTGAGCACAAGGCCCTATGAAAAGACTGCTAAACATTTAAGCTTTTGGAGAAAATTGTCCTCCTTTTGAAATAGAAAACATACATACACAGCCACACAAGCACAACGGACACATACATGGCCACTGTCTCCAGTTGCTGTAGCCCGACTGTGGACTGTGACTGTGTCTGATGTGAGCAGCAACCTGGGGTGGGTGGTGGAGTAAGGAGGCAGTGTGGGGAGGGATAATGGGATAGGTGTGGGGGAACATGATGTGCTGCCTGGGAGTGTGTGCAGGGATGTGATGGGAACAGGATACGGCTGCTAGTTAGTTAGTTTCACAGATTATCTGAACACAAAATGACGTGGAACAAACCAGTTTTTAGGATATGTATACGTGATTAGTGTTACCATTAATTATCACATTATTTTTTTAGTCATGCTTACACAACTGCCACTGCTTGGTGAGTAGTCATTTTACCTGTCCAATTATGTTGCGTTTTCAAATTTGATTATTTCTGTAGAAATGATTTTCGGTTACTTTTAAAACTTGCTTCACTGCCTGTCAGACATTTTACGTTATCGAGCAAATGATCAAAACTTTTTGTCGGTGCATTCTGAACTTCTTTCTAAGCCACTAACAGCTTTAACAATGGGTAATAAAGATCATCTTTCTCTATAGTGTTGTAGGTATGTACATCACTGTTCTTTTCAACCTGTGATGGATTATTTATGATAAATTTCATTGGCGAATACATGTATTGTGATGGTGCAGTTATCTATGTACATGATGTCCATGAGGGAACAGCACATATTTTCTTACTGCTTGCTTTTGTGCAATCAATACTTTCTTTCTAAGTGATGAGTTACCCCAGAAAATTATTCTGTATGGCATTACTGATTGGAAATACAAAAAATATGTCAGGATGCTAATACATTTGTTTCCAAAGCTACCAATTGTATGAAGAGCACACATAGCTGAACTTCAGTGTTTGAGAAGCTCAGTAATAGACTTTTCCAGTTCAAGTTTTCATCAATATGCACACCAAAAAATTTGGAACATTTTGCCATATGTACTGACTACTGTTCTTGTGCTACATCAGTTGCTGCTATGTCTCTGTTTATTGTACAAAACTGAATCAAGTGCATTTTTCCAAAATTTAGAGAGAGTCCATTTTCATAGAACCACTTAATAAGTCTTTGGAAAATATCATTCACCAACTCTTCAGTTGCTTTGCCTCTAATGAGATTTATTATAGCACTAGTATCATCTGAAAAAGTACCAATATTACTTGTTGACTGTTAAGTGAAATGTCATTCACATGTATAAGGGAACAGGAGTGGACACCCTTCACGACTTTTTGTGTTGCTCATTCACTTAAGTCTTTTATCTTTTCAACATTGTCTGAATTATTAAGCATTTTTCCATCCATTTGTTAAACACTATTCAAACCAGTTATGTGTAAAGCTGTCAATTCCATAAAACTTAATTTTTTCTAGGAGAGTATTAAGATCTACACAATCAAATGACTTGGAAAGATCACAAACAATACCAACTGGTGATACACTATTATTTAAGGTTTGTATTATTTGATGAATGAATGAACCAATAGCCTTCTCAGTGAAGCAAACTTTAGGGAATTCAAACTGTGATATGCCAAGGAAAATGTTTCTGCTTATGTGTGTGTGACTACTTTTCCGAATATTTTGGAAAAAGATATCAGCAAATAAATTTTATGATACTTGTTTAAGTCTGTGTTGTTATCTTTCTTATGAAGTGGTTTAATAATTTCATACTGTATTTTAACCTGCCTGGAATAATTCCCTGTGCCAGTGATGCATTACATACATAACTAGTAAAATTACTTATTAAGTTGGAGAAACTTATCAGAGTTCTGTTTGAAATTCCATCGCCCCACATAGGCTTTTGCTTTTTTGGAATTTTCATAATTGTATTAATTTCAGTGAAGGACATTGGTGCTACTTCTAGTTGCTTAAAGTTTTGTGGAATGTCATTTTTAATATGAGGGTGGTTTGAAAAGTTCTCGGAATCACCACGAGAGGACAGCACTAGCACAATGAGTTGTTCACCTGATATTCATTGGATTGTTGACTGTAAACACATGCCACGTCAGTGCTCTTGGAAGAGAGCTGTGGCGGTGACATTGCTCTGTTGTTGTTCCCACGTAGTGATTTGCGAAGATGGAAAAAAATGAAGATTTGAGCAGAGATTAGGTGTGAAAGCAAAGGGTATTCTTACTGATTTACAGAATACACTGGGGGACTCTGCACTGTTGCAAGTGGGCAAATGAATTTAAATTTGGTCAAGAGAGCTTAGATGATGACTTGCACAGTGGTCAGCCAAGATGTCTCACTGATTCCACAAATCATTGCAAAAGTGCACAAAATGGTCATGGAGGATCGCCGATTGAAAGTGTGTGAAATTGATCATGTTTGCCAGATGTCATCTAAAAGGGTATATCACATTTTAACTGAAGAATTAGAAATAAAAAAAAAATTATCTGCAAGATGGGTGCCATTACTCTTGACACTGGATCAAAAACACATGAGAATGGGCATATCGGAACAATGTTTGGCCCATTTTAGGAGAAACAAACAAGATTGTTTGCACTGGTTTGTGACCTCAGATGAGCTTGGGTGCACTACTATACCCCAGAGACAAAACAACAGCCAAAGTAGTAGAAAGTTGTTGATTCTCCATCACTAAAGAAAGCAAAGACAATTCCTTTGGCGGGAAAGGTCATGGCATCAGTGTTCTGGGATGTGAAGGGGATTCTGTTTGTAGATTATCTCTCCACTGGGCAAACAATTACTGGAGAATACTATGTTAACCTCCTGGACAAATTGCAACAAAAGATACATGAAAAAAGGCCAGGTTTAGCAAGGAAGAAAGTCATCTTCCATCAAGACAATGCACACGTGCCGTCGCTATGGCAAAATTACACGAACTAAGTTATGAATTGTTGCCACACCTGCCTTATTCTCTGTCAGACTTCCATCTCTTCCCAAAACTGAAAATTTTTCTTGGTGGATAAAGATTCACTTCAAATGAAGAATTAATGGCCAGAGTTGACAACTATTTTGTAGGCCTGGAGGAAACTCATTTTCAAGATGGGATTAAGGCACTGGAACATTGTTGGACCAAGCGCATTAATCTACAAGGATGATACATTGAAAAATAAAAAAAAAGTTTCAGTGATGTAAGTACTTTTTTCTATTCCATTCCAAGAACTTTTCCAACCACCCTCATATATTCCTTTGCTTCTGCAACTGTAGCATTTAATCCTATATTTGCTGCTACATTTAGAAAGTGACTGTTAAAAGTA
This sequence comes from Schistocerca serialis cubense, assembly GCF_023864345.2. NCBI lineage: Eukaryota > Metazoa > Arthropoda > Insecta > Orthoptera > Acrididae > Schistocerca > Schistocerca serialis. The sequence continues at coordinate 1,018,477,478 of NC_064638.1, read as the reverse complement.
CTTTCAACTTGTGAATTATCAGTCACAACATTGTCACTTAGTTTAAATGTTATGGAATCTTGTACACTGACTGGCTGTCCTGCCTCCTGTTTCACAATGTCTTATACAGTTTTAATCTTGTTATTGGTGTTATTTATTTCTGCCAGGACAGACATATTTATGGGCCTTTCATTGACTTTTCTAAAATACTATAATATTTTCTGTAGTACACAAGTAATGTCCGCTCTTGATTTGTTCTAGCTTTTACATAAACTTGCCTCTCCTCTTATATATGGTTTAAATTCCCTTAGTTATTCCTTGGCTTACTTGTCTTATTATTATTATTATTATTATTATTATTATTATTATAAAGCTTCTGGATAATTTATCAGGAAAACAACTTTCAAATATCCCCACAAATTTACTGTGCTAAGCGCAAAGTTGCCAAGTCAGAGGCTGTGCTTGTATGTGTGTGTGGGGGAGGGGGGGGGGGCAGCAGGAAAGGGAGAGGGGAGAAGCATTGAATGGAGAAAGAATAAAGGTGCATTGCTGTGCGTAAGGCTGTTGTGTGAGCAAGGAAGGAGATAGGTATGTGGGGAGGCCGTGGGGGTTTCAGGAACAAACAATATGTTGTAGGGATGGTTTCCACCTGTGCAATTAAGAAAATCTGGTGTTGATGGGAAGAATCCAGATGGCGCAGCCTTTGAAGGAAATCATTCAAGACTAGCAGCTTCCCCATTACTTTTTCTTGTGTAAATTAATGACCTCTTTTCTGTTACATTGCCAGATGCTAAGTTTGTTTTGTTTGTTTCCTCCCATTCCCTGCCCCTACCAATCACCCTAGCCTGCTTGGAGTGGGAGCAGAAAAGGGAATAAGTAGGTGGGGATTGGAGAGTAGTGAAGGTTGTGGGGATGAAGGATAACTTGTAGGCACAATTACCAACCGTGCAGCTGGTTTGTAGGAAGGACCACACACTTGCTGAACATGCTGTCCAACTTGATGTGCTTCACTTCAATGACTGCTTCACATCTGCGTCATCTGGATCCTTCCTATATGTATTTCCTTCCTGCTGTATCAACTTCTCTGCTGATCCCCTTCAGGGTTTCTCTCCTGCACCATTTTCATCTTTTTTCTTTTTACTCTACCTTGATTAATTTGATGTTTCAGTCTTCCTTTATTCTGGCTCGGATTTACTATAGTATTAATATGATATGAAAGGGATGAAAGTACAGTGGCTACAATGTCTTGGCCAATGGCACAATGTAGCTCTCTGTGTGTGTGTGTGTGTGTGTGTGTGTGTGTGTGTGTGTGTGTGTGTGTGTGTGTGTGTGTGTGGGGTGTGTGTGTGTGTGTGTGTGCGCGTGTGCACACGCACGCGCTTGCACGTGAGCACCAAATTAGTTATCTTATTGGCACAACTTCAATGCCCTATCACATCAATGGAGTTGACCCCAGAAAAGATCTTCATCTATTAAGTTTTATAAAAGAAGGTTGCCTACACTAAACCTATGAGAATTCATAATCAAAATTAAGATTAGTTTCAAATCTAAATAATATTTTAGTTATATATCTAAAAACAAAGATGATGTGAGTTACCAAACGAAAGCGCTGGCATGTTGATAGACACACAAACAAACACAAACATACACATAAAATTCAAGCTTTCACAACCGACGGTTGCTTCATCAGGAAAGAGGGAAGGAGAGGGAAAGACAAAAGGATGTGGGTTTTAAGGGAGAGGGTAAGGAGTCATTCCAATCCCGGGAGCGAAAAGACTTACCTTAGGGGGGAAAAAGGACAGGTACACACTCGCGCATACACACACACACATATCCATCCGCACATACACAGACACAAGCAGACTTTTGCAAAGGCAAAGCTTGAATTTTATGTGTATGTTTGTGTTTGTTTGTGTGCCTATCAACATGCCAGCGCTTTCGTTTGGTAAGTCACATCATCTTTGTTTTTAGATATATTTTTCCCACGTGGAATGTTTTCCTCTGTTATGTTGTTGTTGTTGTGGTCTTCAGTCCTGAGACTGGTTTGGTGCAGCTCTCCATGCTACTCTATCCTGTGCAAGCTTTTTCATCTCCCAGTACCTACTGCAACCTACATCCTTCTGATACTGCTTAGTGTATTCATCTCTTGGTCTCCCCCTACGATTTTTACCCTCCACGCTGCCCTCCAATACTAAATTGGTGATGCCTCAGAACATGTCCTACCAACCGATCCCTTCTTCTGGTCAAGTTGTGCCACAAACTTCTCTTCTCCCCAATCCTATTCAATACTTCCTCATTAGTTATGTGATCTACCCATCTAATCTTCAGCATTCTTCTGTAGCACCACATTTCGAAAGCTTCTATTCTCTTCTTGTCCAAACTATTTATCGTCCATGTTTCACTTCCATACATGGCTACACTCCATACGAATACTTTCAGAAATGACTTCCTGACACTTAAATCAATACTGGATGTTAACAAATTTCTCTTCTTCAGAAACGCTTTCCTTGCCATTGCCAGCCTACATTTTATATCCTCTCTACTTCGACCATCATCAGTTATTTTGCTCCCCAAATAGCAAAACTCCTTTACTACTTTAAGTGCCTCATTTCCTAATCTAATTCCCTCAGCATCACCCGACTTAATTAGACTACATTCCATTATCCTTGTTTTGCTTTTGTTGATGTTCATCTTATATCCTCCTTTCAAGACACTGTCCATTCCATTCAACTGCTCTTCCAAGTCCTTTGCTGTCTCTGACAGAATTACAATGCCATCGGCGAACCTCAAAGTTTTTATTTCTTCTCCATGAATTTTAATACCTACTCCAAATTTTTCTTTTGTTTCCTTTACTGCTTGCTCAATATACAGATTGAACAACATCGGGGAGAGGCTACAACCCTGTCTTACTCCCTTCCCAACCACTGCTTCCCTTTCATGTCCCTCGACTCTTATAACTGCCATCTGGTTTCTGTACAAATTGTAAATAGCCTTTCGCTCCCTGTAATTTACCCCTGCCACCTTTAGAATTTGAAAGAGAGTATTCCAGTCAACATTGTCAAAAGCTTTCTCTAAGTCTACAAATGCTAGAAACGTAGGTTTGCCTTTCCTTAATCTTTCTTCTAAGATAAGTCGTAAGGTCAGTATTGCCTCACGTGTTCCAGTGTTTCTACGGAATCCAAACTGATCTTCCCCGAGGTTGGCTTCTACTAGTTTTTCCATTCGTCTGTAAAGAATTCGTGTTAGTATTTTGCAGCTGTGACTTATTAAGCTGATAGTTCGGTAATTTTCACATCTGTCAACACCTGCTTTCTTTGGGATTGGAATTATTATATTCTTCTTGAAGTCTGAGGATATTTCGCCTGTTTCATACATCTTGCTCACCAGATGGTAGAGTTTTGTCAGGACTGGCTCTCCCACGGCCGTCGGTAGTTCCAATGGAATATTGTCTACTCCGGGGGCCTTCTTTCGACTCAGGTCTTTCAGTGCTCTGTCAAACTCTTCGCGCAGTATCATATCTCCCATTTCATCTTCATCTACATCCTCTTCCATTTCCATAATATTGTCCTCAAGTACATCGCCCTTGTATAGACCCTCTATATACTCCTTCCACCTTTCTGCTTTCCCTTCTTTGCTTAGAACTGGGTTTCCATCTGAGCTCTTGATATTCATACAAGTCGTTCTTTTATCTCCAAAGGTTTCTTTAATTTTCCTGTAGGCGGTATCTATCTTACCCCTAGTGAGATAGGCCTCTACATCCTTACATTTGTCCTCTAGCCATCCCTGCTTAGCCATTTTGCACTTCCTGTCGATCTCATTTTTGAGACGTTTGTATTCCTTTTTGCCTGTTTCACTTACTGCATTTTTATATTTTCTCCTTTCATCAATTAAATTCAATATTTCTTCTGTTACCCAAGGATTTCTACTAGCCCTCGTCTTTTTACCTACTTGATCCTCTGCTGCCTTCACTACTTCATCCCTCAAAGCTACCCATTCTTCTTCTACTGTATTTATTTCCCCCATTCCTGTCAATTGCTCCCTTATGCTCTCCCTGAATCTCTGTACAACCTCTGGTTCTTTTAGTTTATCCAGGTCCCATCTCCTTAAATTCCCACCTTTTTGCAGTTTCTTCAGTTTTAATCTACAGGTCATAACCAATAGATTGTGGTCAGAGTCCACATCTGCCCCTGGAAATGTCTTACAATTTAAAACCTGGTTCCTAAATCTCTGTCTTACCATTATATAATCTATCTGATACCATTTAGTATCTCCAGGGTTCTTCCATGTATACAACCTTCTTTCATGATTCTTAAACCAAGTGTTAGTTATGATTATGTTGTGCTCTGTGCAAAATTCGACCAGGCGGCTTCCTCTTGCATTTCTGTCCTCCTCTATTATATGCATATCATTAATATTTTAGTTAAATATTTTTAAAGTATGTGTATATATAATCTACATGTAATGCTTACTTTTGGCAGACTGAAGTCTGATGGCACTTTATGTAGGCATGTCATCTGTGGACTGTCAGGGAATTTTTCAAATATCCTTAAGCGGAAAGGTAATGTTTCCTTTATTTCAGCACTCTGTTCACGAAACTTTAATTGCTTCAGTTTCTTTATGTCCTCATCAAGTTCTAAATTATCTAGTATAACAGCAACAAACAAACTCAACACAATCTGAAAGGAAATAGAAGATTTTTATTTGGCATATTAGACAATATTGAAGGAATGATCAGGCCTATAAAAAACAACAACTTAATTATCAGAAAAAAAATCTGTAAATAACGGGTGAAAATTACTGCTACGAGCTACAGTGCATGCAGTGTGGTGTAGTGATTAGACTCACTGGCTGGTGAGATGTGGGTTGCCAGTTCAAACTTGACCACCAGCAATTATTTGATATTTAGTATTTATCATTTCTGGAAGGTACTTGAAATACCTTTAGTTTATATATGCTAGAATATTTTACATTTGTTTAAATAACAGCATTTAGGAATATTTTCTGTCTGTATAAATACCTGCACTCTCCATCCAGATCAGTTCTGTCCTGGCTTGGAAGCACACTACCACACCAGTGTATTCAAACCAAAGTTAGATTTTGATCTAGATTTTGGCTGTGGTTCTCCAAGTAACTGCATTTTGATGGGGTGTCTTCAAAATGTAAAAATGCAAGATTCATTACACCAATGCTTTGGAGAATGAAGGTGCGCGTGGTTGTATTCACTGGGATAGCAGCTATCATCATAGTGGAAAGCAATTGAAGATCCCTAAGGAACCAATTATTGTGAAAACCAAGCTTTTGTCTAGTCTTCAAGCCTTTCAATATCCCAAGAAGCACTTGGATTCTGACTTTGTTGTCTTTTTTGATTCCAGATCAGTACTGGAACTATTAAGACATCTGTACAATGTAAGAACCAACCATCCAATAGCACCATTAATCAGGTGTTACAGATGACAAATAGGGATCAGAAAGTTACCATGTGATGGGTAAAAGAATACCTGGCAATGAAACAGTTGACAAGCTAGCCAAAGCAGCCATTTATGATGGAACAGTGGTACACTTGGAATTACATTATTAAATCAACAATCAGAAAGAAGTGGAACACAAATTGGAAAGAGACTTCCACATACGACACAGATTATGCTAAAGTGAATCCAGTGCTGATTCCTAACTTCTGCAACGAGAAAAATCAACGTTCTAGAAGACTCACAAATACTAAAAGCCATCTCACATTGAACTATGGCTGAAACTGAGAGCATATACTTCGTATTAGTCTGGTCGCATCCTCATTGTATGACTGTGGTGAAGAAGAGGATATCAGGCACATCTTTTCTACATCTACATCTACATCCATACTCCGCAAGCCACCCGACGGTGTGTGGCGGAGTGTACCCTGAGTACCTCTATCGGTTCTCCCTTCTATTCCAGTCTCGTATTGTTCGTGGAAAGAAGGATTGTCGGTATGCTTCTGTGTGGGCTCTAACCTCTCTGATTTTATCCTCATGGTCTCTTCGCGAGATATACGTAGGAGGGAGCAATATAGTGCTTGCGTCTTTGGTGAAGGCATGTTCTCGAAACTTTAACAAAAGCCCATACCGAGCTACTGAGCGTCTCTCCTGCAGAGTCTTCCACTGGAGTTTATCTATCATCTCCGTAATGCTTTCGCGATTATTAAATGATCCTGTAACAAAGCGCACTGCTCTCCGTTGGATCTTCTCTATCTCTTCTATCAACCCTGTCTGGTACGGATCCCACACTGGTGAGCAGTATTCAAGCAGTGGGCGAACAAGCGTACTGTAACCTACTTCCTTTGTTTTTGGATCCCTTTTTTGGCTGCATGAACAGATACAATGCTCCATGCCACCTCCTGCAGTGTCTGGTCACCAACGATTGGTGTTTGTTGAAATGTGTCACCATCCTGCTCTGTAAGTTTATGTTTATGATGATGTACAATTTATGAAATCCAATGTGTATGTTGCTCTTCAAGGTGTTAAACCTTAGATGTATTATCATGGCTGTATGTGTCCCACTAATATGCCAAAATAAGATAGTAAACAAAACATGCTTTCCATGCTAAGTGTTGTATTTCATTGATGACAACATGACATGGCACAACATGACATGGCATGGCACAGTATGGCATAACTATAACAATAACAACAGTGTTTATTTGCTATCAACTACCAGATGATTCCAATCAGTCATGAACTCGGCTTCACAGGAAAAGCATAATGATGTTAATTGGTATAATTCAGAGAAGTGTTTGCAAATGCTGAACTGGACTATGAACTCAACCTCCCACAATAGGGGCAGGACTTTATCATAATGCTGTCAAGTCCATGAAGAGGAAGCAGCACCAAACGTACTTGCAGAGATACTACATTCTTAAATTTTGTGAACAATTTTACTCAGCCTTCCTGTCCCTCTGTAATTTTAAGAATTTACATCTGCATGTCATACAGTGCCACAATGTGTGGAGTTATTGTTTGTACTTTTCTTACTCAGTTTATCTGTCATTACTCTGACATTTATCTTTTGTACATTCCCACATCTATTTCCCCTGGGATCCTCTAGGTTTCATTAATCAACAATGAAGGATTAAACAGAGAATGATGACTCTGGACACAGCACTGTGAATTTCTAGTAGACAATGGCAAAAAAAAGTACAAGCAGACTGTGTTGAAATGCTCTAAGGTGAGGGGTACATGAGGTATCTACTGTTCACCAAGCAATAATATGAATAAACAAACTTATTTAGGATGCAAGAAACAAAGCACATATCTGCAGAAAGAGAAAAAAATATTTGACTGTGATTATATGACTACTGTATTTTCCAAATGACATTAAATGTTCTTAACTTAAAAACACACAAATATTACAGTATTACTGAGTAAAACGTGGAGCTTATTGAAAACAATAATGCATGTGTTTCACTTGCCAGAGTGACGAATAAATGATACAAGATAAAGTATACTGCAACAAGTGGTGCCAGAGTTTCTCTGGTTCGTAGCATCGTTTCATCCATGACCTCCACCCAAGCTTCTTGTGTCAAGATTTGAAACATTGACATGAAAGCCTAAAATACAAAGAAAGAGATAATATTACACCATACAAGACTTTAAACATCAATAAAGAAATACCGTAAGTCAGAAAACATGTATGTATCAATCTACAGTTATTAATCATGGTCTCATTTTAAATTATACAAACTGGAAGTGCAATTCCATAAAAGTTTCCACTGAAAATTGTATTATTTTAATTATCTAAGTTTAACATCTCTCATATACCAGTAGAGAGGTTAGTAATTTATATTACAGAATTACTGAATTAAAGATTTTCTTACCTCTGGGAAACTTTCAAATTTTGTAAAATCGCACAAAAAGCAAAATAGTTGCATTGAAATGCTGGATGAAATAATCAGGAGACACATGGTGAAAATGATGAGGCTGCCTAGCTTCTTTCCTGGTCCAAATATTTTATATACAAAATCTTCCAACATTGGTGATGCCTTAATTAACCTGACGACACGAAGAACCTGCAGTTAAAAAATATAACTAAATTAAAAGTGCTCTCCCCCCCCCCCCCCCACAAACTCTTCCACAGGGTGTCTCACCTAAGAGTTGTTAGGTGCATTTTCACTGGTGTATCAGCAGATGGTTGCAGTTTTGTTTTTGCAAAGTGTAGCTGAAGTTAGCCCAGATATTGCTTGTCATGTCTTTCAAATGATGCCTAAAGTTGGAGGAAAGCATCAGCTTGTTTCCAATTACAAATAAATGATTTTTAAATCAAAATGTTAGCCAAATCAACAGAGTGGTCCCAAATTAGTCTACCATGATATTTGTCTTACTGACATGTATTAACAGTAACAGTGAAACATGAAGAATAACCAGTACTGCTCAGGCCTGTGCTGATTGTTATCGACATGTAGCAGGACTGCCCTGTTGCTGCTGAAGTTCTTGGTTTTTCTCCATGTTTTATTGTAACTGTTAATAAATAACAATAAAATGAATATTACACTAGACTAACTTGGGACAGCTCTGTCAAAAGGGCACATAAAATTCTGATTTAAGCTAATTTTATTTTTAATGGGAAACAAACTGATGCTTTCCATTGAAACTGGGTACGAAATGAGAGACTTATGGAGCAGAAACACCATAAAAATTACACCTGACAACTTGTACGAGAGACACCTGAAATAAATATGGAATCATTACAGTACAGCAAAAGAGAACAAGTTTATTGAGAATATATCCAGGATGAAGAAAACAAGAACAAGTTTATTTAAGATAAATCCAGAATGAAGAAAAAGAAGATGATAATAAGATCAGATTACATAGAGGGATCTGAATCAAGAAAAAAATACCAAATAACTGAAGGTCATTAATGATCACCTTTGGAGCTATGGCCATAAAATTGCTAGCCAATCAATGGTAAGTGTGCAGGGGTTTGTCCACTAATTGTACGGGCTTGGGTGTGTTGAGAAGTATGGTTCTGTATGATGAAGCTGCTGATGTGTTACACTGTGGTTGTTGTGGTGCTGCACTACACTTTTTGTGTGTTTTATTAGCTGATAGTCACCATGAAAAGTAACACTAACAATTGGTTAGCCAACTCCCACATTGATTCTGAAGCAGTGGGTTGCAGAGCTGTAGATGCAAATTTCCCAGTCATAAGGGTACCAATATCAACACTTTTAGGGCTATGGGCCACTGCATGAGAGAAACGAGCATTTTTATCTCCAAAATGACAATTCAAGACATCAAAGCACAGTAATGACTTAAGAATCTAATGGAGACATACTGTAGTGTTTCACATTAACATCCACAACCCTCTAATATGTCTTCTTTATGGAAAGTAGCAATGTATCTTTTCATACATTGCTGACTTTCAAAATATGATATTGTTCGAGGCAAGTAAATTTTTGCATCCAGACTTCAAGATACTGCTGATGTTCCAACACTGTGAAGTCTCCCTGCTTTATTCTGTTCGTATATAATGCTATTTTCACTGGGGGAAGGAGTATTTATTGAGCAAATCCATCATCAGTGAGTACATGAAAATCCACATTATATTCAAGAGCAGCATCACCAAGAAAGATTTGTGGTTCATCTGAGGAGTAATTGGTGGTGCCAACTTGATTTGTTCCACCACCATACTAATTGGGCAGAATTATACAGGGTGTCCCACTCAAACCTCCCTGATTTCAAAGACCCAGGAATGAAAAATCACAACATTGTAGAGAACCTCAAAGAATTTATTTACTTATTATCAATACACCTTACATGTGAACCATTTGTAGCACGAAGAATATCAAGTCTATATTCAATTTCTTGCCAAGTTCTTTGTAACATTTCTCTGTTATTGTTGCAATCGCATTAGGGATACGATGTCAAAACGTAGGAATATTGTCCACTTTGGTCGCACACATGCGGTCCTTTATGAATCCCCACATGAAGAAATCAAGCGGCAGAATGTCGGATGAACGTGGTGGCCAGGCAATGGGTCCTCTGCATCCAATCCAACGATTGGGAAATTTCTTATCCAGGAACTTGCGAACAGCCATTGACCAATGCGGCAGAGCTCAATCTTGATGAAAAATGATGTTGGGTTGCAAGTCTTGTATCTGAGGGTACACAAACTGCTCCAACATGTCCAGCTACACTGACCCATTCAATGTTTGTTCCGCAAAGAAGAACAGTCCAACAATCATGTTGTGCATCAGCTGCACCAGACGCTTAGTTTGGGACTGTCACGAACGTGTTCAATGACAACGTGTGGATTTTGCAAACCCCAAATCAGAACATTATGCCTATTAACCCTTCCTGATAGATAAAAGGTTGCCTCATCTGTGAATAAACATATTTCCAGGAAGCTGGCATCCATATCAATAAGCTGCAGAATATCTGCAGCAAACTGTTGTAGGCGTGGTTTGTCATTTGGCATGAGATGTTGCAGAATTTGCACTTTTTAAGCACACATATGAAGATGCTGGTGAACTACATGATGCAATGTTGATTGAGGTACATCAAGTTGCCTAGATGCTTGACAAATTGACTTACATGGGCTTCTAAGAAATGTTTGTCTGATGTCCTCCACTGTCTCTTCTGAAACTCCGTAATGTGCACCGCCAGAATGTTTCAGAAAACTTCCTGTTGCCAAAACTTCCTATACCATTCCTTAACTGTTTTCACATCAGGTGGATCAAATTCATACCCACGATGATAATTTCTTTGCACAGTAACCGGCGATTTTGTTTCTGCAAACCACACAACTGCTTGCATGCGCTGCTGTGGAATCGCCATTTTCACTTCATGCGACCACGCTGCACTCTGGCAATGATACTTGGCACTTCTGACGTGGGAATATAAATTCTTTGAGATGCTCTAATTGTGGTACATTTTTCATTGTTGTATCTACTGTGGTTTTTCCCTCCTGGGTCCTAGAAATCAGGGAGGTTTGAGTGGGATACCCTGTATATTATTTTTAGAAATGAAACTGCCAAACTGCTAGAAGACATTCCCCTACACGTATGGCAAGAGATACTGTGCCAACAACATGGTGCCCCTTAGTAGTTAGACACAGGTGGTTTGAGCAATGGTCCCCATAAATGGTTTAACAGTTTGTACAATTTAACAACACTAAACTTTTAAGGATGGAGTTTTATGAGAGACTACATTAACAGACACCATTCAACCCTTGTGAAGAGGCAGTAACATGAATTCTGAGGCTGCAACAATTATTCACAATAAATCAGGAATTTCTGAAAAGTTAGACCAATTATTCTTAATGTCTACTTTTGAGACAGACAAATTGAGCATTTAAAGTAAGAAATGCAATACAAAACACGATAGCAATTAAAATTTAATTTACTGTTACAGATCTACTTATAAGGACAAATGATCATTCAATCTCTCTATAAATCAGTAACAAGGTAAAATACATGGCCTCTATATTTCATTATTAAAACACTGCACCAAAAAGTACCGCATGTCAATACCTCAAAACAGTGCCATTTGTGCAGTGCAACTGATTATTTCAACAAATTACTGCCATTATGGCACTTCATGTAGTTGATTTAAAAGTCAAGTGTTATCTAGGAAACATCAGAGATAATTGTGCCTAATGAAAGTACCTGTGAACAGGAGTTTAAAGCTTCCCAACTTTTAACAACTTAAACAGTACTCTTGGGCTAATTTACCCTTTAACTGGACACTTGAAGATAACAGTTGTTAGCTGGGGCAAGTCAGATCACACTCACTGCTGATTGTGGCCATAGTTCCACAACATTTCATCTTCTGACCTATGGTTGATTGCGAAATTTTGCTTTTGGTTTATCTTTCCACTTTTCATTTCCTATTTAATCTTTATATCTCCCTCAGCCCCTTCTATCATCTCTGAACTTGAACTGCCACAGGACCAAAGTACTATATTTGACCCCCTCCCCTCCCCCCACCCACTTTCTGAAACTAATTTTCTTTCACCTTTATCTTTGATCCTTCTCATAACAGGTGGGTTTATCTTAAACTAGGGTCTGGTTTATGTGATCCTCTGCAGGCTTTCCAAACTCCCCTACTGAATCCCACTTCACTTCCTACTTCAAGCTAGGAGTGTTTTTTTTCTTTAACAGTTTAGAACCCAAGAGCACTATTGATGCTGACCTGCCTCAGACAGCTATACAGCTGGGGATGGTTTCTCACTAAGGGAGACCATGGCACCACACAAGAACAAACTGATGCCATCAAAAGCCATAATCTGTCACATGGGCATGGTCAGCTGTTTTCTGCCTGTGATTAAAGGCCAGAGGGAGGGGAGGAAGAGTGGGACCATGGTAGGATCAGTTCTCTCTTGGTAATCTGCCTATTCTGTTTATCATCGTTATCTGCTGGATGGACACAACAACAATGAAAACTGGTGCATTACTTGGTATCTCTCACAGACTTTGCTTGGTTTACTGGTGCTTGTACTGTCAACTTCTCTTGGCTATGAACTGGTTTCTAAGCGTGTAGAATAGCATTACACTGTTGAGTGAACTCAGTGTTCCATACTGTGATTTATTTTATCTTGTATTCCTGTAGTAAAATGTGGTTGCAAGCTGAAACAAAACTGGTGATGGGGTATTTCGAACATTGTGTGTGGACAAACGAACAAACAATAAAATGGATATAGAGTTTCTGCAAATGTAGCAATGAGTGAGAAAAACTGTCTTGGAAGTACAGCAAATGGAATGACAGCAATGGTGTGGAGAAAAGTTAGAGGCACAATCTCAAAAGCGGCAATTTGAGCAACAGCACCAGCAGGAAGAAAAGCTGGAAATGCTGCAGAAAAAGCTGTGGAAGTTTGTTGTGCAACAGAAAGAACCCCTGACTATTAATTGGCCAAAGTGCAAATAGAGCAGCTGCCGAAATAGTGAGAGTATGAAGATCAAGAATATTGTTTTTGGATAGTTTCTAATGTTAACATTGGATAAAAACAGAGATGATAGTGGGCACAGACTAAGCACCCTTTACGACCCGGTGTAAAATAGTGGAATCAGTCAACAAAAGGCACACTCCAAAATAATCAAGCACCTCCTTCTTGCAGTCAGCATTTAGTGTTGCATGAGCAATGAACTGCCATTCGGCAATGAAGATTGTCGGTGCTATGTCAAAGAAGGGCATTTAGAAATTGTGAGCAGTAACAATTAACTGCAGGAGTTCCAGGAGATTAAGCTAATAAAATGGACATTAACACACTAGGAGCTAAATATTATACAGCTTCAAATCAATACCATTAAACATCTGCGAACCTAACTCTCAATCAATATGTCCAGTGTCTTTCCTATCGACACCAGTGCCACAGTGACTGTAATCAACTTTGGAACTTATCAATGAACGGGCTCTCCACTATTACCCAGAGTTAATCATCATTTGGTGTCATACAACCAACAAAAGATTCCAATTACAGGTATTTTCACAAGTGAAATGAAATACAAGCAACTGACTAATGAAATTCCTCATCTGGTAGCGGCTCAAGATTTTTGTAATCAATACATTCACGGCTTTTACATTTATTATACAGGACATAGTAAGTTTAACTGAGCTGGAATTCTGTCCAGTCCCTTAGAAAACTTAAGCAAGGAATTTGAGTCATTATTAGCATGTGGTCTGGGGTACACCAGCATTTCCACAGTGCATTTTACTTTAAAGCCTGTGGTATCATCCAAATTCTCTAGAGGGCATCTAGTGCCAATAGCAGTAAGACAATCAATTAAAGTAGAACTTGAGTGTCTAAAAAGTTCATTAGTCATTTAATCTGTGAAGTCAAGTAATAGGATTACACCAATAGTAGTACAGAAAAATAAAGTTGATCACTAACATTGTGTGGAGATTTCAACTCAATAATTACTGGCCAATCATAGATTAATATTCAATCACCAGATCAAAAGAAACGCTGACAAAATTAGCTAGAGGTAAGAATTTATTGAAAACAAATTTAGAAGGAGCCTATATATAACTGCCATTAGATGAGGAATTGAAAAAAATAATGAAATCAAAATGCCTGATAGCTTGTAAAAATATCTATGCTGCAACTGCACCAGCAATTTTTCAGCACTACATTAAGGAACTTACAGCAGCAATCCCATATTGTGCAAATTACCTTGACAATATCATGGTGACAGATCACAGCAAAGCCAAAGATCTGAAAAATGCGCATGCAGCATTTTCTTGCCTATGAGATATAGGTGTAAAGTATAACCTTGATGAACACGTTTTTCAAAAAGAAAGTAGGGTACGTCAATCATATGCTCGTGTAAAAGGCTTCTCACCCACAGATCAACACTTAGCATAATTGACACACTACTGTGCCACAAGAATATAGCATAACTACAAGGTTTCTTAATGGAAGTCAACTACGACATAAAATTTATCACCTAGCCAGTTGATCTTATGCATCCATTCTACAAACTACACTGCAAAAGTCTCACATTTGCTTGGCCAAATGAATGTGATTGTTGTTGTTGTTGTGGTCTTCAGTCCTGAGACTGGGTTGATGCAGCCATGCTACTCTATCCTGTGCAAGCTTCTTCATCTCCCAGTACCTATTGCAACCTACATCCTTCTGAATCTGCTTAGTGTATTCATCTCTTGGTCTCCCTCTACGATTTTTACCCTCCACGCTGCCCTCCAATGCTAAATTTGTGATCCCTTGATGCCTCAAAACATGTCCTACCAACCGATCCCTTCTTCTAGTCAAGTTGTGCCACAAACTTCTCTTCTCCCCAATCCTATTCAATACCTCCTCATTAGTTACGTGATCTACCCACCTTATCTTCAGCATTCTTCTGTAGCACCACATTTCGAAAGCTTCTATTCTCTTCTTGTCCAAACTAGTTATCGTCCATGTTTCACTTCCATACATGGCTACACTCCATACAAATACTTTCAGAAACGACTTCCTGATACTTAAATCTCTACTCGATGTTAACAAATTTCTCTTCTTCAGAAACGATTTCCTTGCCATTGCCAGTCTACATTTTATATCCTCTCTACTTCGACCATCATCAGTTATTTTACTCCCTAAGTAGCAAAATTCCTTTACTACTTTAAGTGTCTCATTTCCTAATCTAATTCCCTCAGCATCACCCGATTTAATTTGACTACATTCCATTATCCTTGTTTTGCTTTTGTTGGTGTTCATCTTATATCCTCCTTTCAAGACACTGTCCATTCCATTCAACTGCTCTTCCAAGTCCTTTGCTGTCTCTGACAGAATTACAATGTCATCGGCGAACCTCAAGGTTTTTACTTCTTGTCCATGAATTTTAATACCTACTCCGAATTTTTCTTTTGTTTCCTTTACTGCTTGCTCAATATACAGATTGAATAACATCAGGGACAGGCTACAACCCTGTCTCACTCCTTTCCCAACCACTGCTTCCCTTTCATGCCCCTCGACTGTTATAACTGCCATCTGGTTTCTGTACAAATTGTACATAGCCTTTCGCTCCCTGTATTTTACCCCTGCCACCTTCAGAATTTGAAAGAGAGTATTCCAGTCAACATTGTCAAAAGCTTTCTCTAAGTCTACAAATGCTAGAAATGTAGGTTTGCCTTTTCTTAATCTTTCTTCTAAGATAAGTTGTAAGGTCAGTATTGCCTCACGTGTTCCAACATTTCTACGGAATCCAAACTGATCTTCCCCGAGGTCGGCTTCTAGCAGTTTTTCCATTCGTCTGTAAAGAATTCGCGTTAGTATTTTGCAGCTGTGACTTATTAAACTGATAGTTCGGTAATTTTCATATCTGTCAACACCTGCTTTCTTTGGGATTGGAATTATTATATTCTTCTTGAAGTCTGAGGGTATTTCGCCAGTCTCATACATCGTGCTCACCAGATGGTAGAGTTTTGTCAGGACTCGCTATCCCGAGGCCATCAGTAGCTCTAATGGAATGTTGTCTACTCCCGGGGCCTTGTTTGGACTCAGATCTTTCAGTGCTCTGTCAAACTCTTCACGCAGTATCTTATCTCCCATTTCGTCTTCATCTACATCCTCTTCCATTTCCATAATATTGTCCTCAAGTACATCGCCCTTGTACAAACCCTCTATATACTCCTTCCACCTTTCTGCCTTCCCTTCTTTGCTTAGAACTGGGTTGCCATCTGAGCTCTTGATATTCAGACAAGTGGTTCTCTTCTCTCCAAAGGTCTCTTTAATTTTCCTGTAGGCAGTATCTATCTTACCCCTAGTGAGACAAGCCTCTACATCCTTACATTTGTCCTCTAGCCATCCCTGCTTAGCCATTTTGCACTTCCTGTCGATCTCATTTTTGAGACGTTTGTATTCCTTTTTGCCTGCTTCATTTACTGCATTTTTATATTTTCTCCTTTCATCAATTAAATTCAATATTTCTTCTGTTACCCAAGGATTTCTATTAGCCCTCGTCTTTTTACCTACTTGATCGTCTGCTGCCTTCACTACTTCATCCCTCAGAGCTGCCCATTCTTCTTCTACTGTATTTCTTTCCCCCATTCCTGTCAATTCTTCCCTTATGCTCTCCCTCAAACTCTCTACAACCTCTGGTTCTTTCGGTTTATCCAGGTCCCATCTGCTTAAATTCCCACCTTTTTGCAGTTTCTGCAGTTTCAATCTGCAGTTCATAACCAATAGATTGTGGTCAGAATCCACATCTACCCCAGGAAATGTCTTACAATTTAAAACCTGGTTCCTAAATCTCTGTCTTACCATTATATAATCTATCTGATACCTTTTAGTATCTCCAGGATTCTTCCAGGTATACAACCTTCTTTTATGATTCTTGAACCAAGTGTTAGCTATGATTAAATTATGCTCTGTGCAAAATTCTACAAGGCGGCTTCCTCTTTCATTCCTTTCCCCCAATCCATATTCACCTACTATGTTTCCTTCTCTCCCTCTTCCTACTGACAAATTCCAGTCACCCATGACTATTAAATTTTCGTCTCCCTTCACTACCTGAATAATTTCTTTTATCTCGTCATACATTTCATCTATTTCTTCATCATCTGCAGAGCTAGTTGGCATATAAACTTGTACTACTGTAGTAGGCATGGGCTTTGTGTCTATCTTGGCCACAATAATGCGTTCACTATGCTGTTTGTAGTAGCTAACCCGCACTCCTATTTTTTTATTCATTATTAAACCTACTCCTGCATTACCCCTATTTGATTTTGTATTTATAACCCTGTAATCACATGACCAAAAGTCTTGTTCCTCCTGCCACCGAACTTCACTAATTCCCATTATATCTAACTTTAACCTATCCATTTCCCTTTTTAAATTTTCTAACCTACCTGCCCGAATGTGATAAGCATTTAAAATGCAGAAACAAAAACTCTGATCAGCATCTGGTCTGGCTACATGAGTGCCTGGACACACACAAAAAAATTAGTGATAATAGGACATGTGTCCCAACATGATCTAGGTGTGGTTCCTGCAAACATCAGATGAAAGTAATTACTCACAAATACAAAAAGAGGTGCTTATGATAAAGAAATGTCATATAAAAGTATATGACACTAAATTTCATTTCGTCACTGATTGAAAACCATTCCTTGGATCACTTGATCTCCATGGCTACTGTCCCAGAGAAGAAGGCTCAAAGATTGCACTGCTGGGCTCCATACCCAGATTTTTACAATTGCATCACCATTTACTACAAGCCAACAGGAAACAGACAAATGTAGAGGCTCTGTCTTTATTGTTCATGGGACAGGACCCAGCATTAGACAATGAAGAAACTGTTTACTTCTAACTATCTTGGAGCTTTAGTAGACAATCAACAACTTCCAAATCACATCACAGACCATCACCAATGTAATAACTGATGATAAAGCTTGGAAAAACAATCTGCCACTCCCCCCTCTACATATACACACAGTTTGACCCTTCTTCTTGATGCCCTAACCTAACCTGTCAGTTATCACTAGTAAATGACATAATCATTTCCACTGCCAAAGCAAGAAGCTGTTTACTTTTAACTTGCTTGGAGCTTCAGTGGACAATCAACAACATCTAGCCATATGTACTAACTGTATGGAGAGCTGCTCGAGTCCTGAGAAAGAGGACCAAACAAATGACTTGCCTTGACCCATGCAAGCTGCTCTCACACTCATCTCGGGTGGAAAAAAAGAAGAAAAATTGTGTAATAAACAGCAGTAATAACAAATATGACAATGTAAAAAATAAGATCAAAAGAATATGAAAATCTATGACCAAAGACCACCAAACTTCAATTCATTAAAACAAAAACTACAAAATTTACTAGTCATCTGCAGCTTTGACAGTATTAATGAACATTTGGAATATTGCTCAAGTCTATAGGTTCTGCCTCATAATATCGCTACCTAGCAATTTACTAATGTACTCCCGTTAATGTGTCTTTTATGGCCATATATGTGGGCATGGGATTCTAGTTTCTTAATACACATTTATCTAGGATATCACTCACTTTGGTACAATCAATCAGGATGTGTCAATTACTTTTCATCTATGCATCTTTTGTGTCTAATTGTGTCTACAAAGAATTACATTTTCTTAAACACAATTACATAAAATATTGTTTAAATTATTATAGTTGATCAAGATGTGTTGATAAGAAAATTATCAGTCCATATGTACCTACAATTTGTGCAAACTTATATGTAAAACTTTACATCTTACATTTTGAATGTAATAAAATGGAACTAAATAAATAAGGCTTGGCACGAAACATGAAAATGTGTAGAGGGATGGACAGGCACAACATTTAAAAGCATAAATGAATTGCAAACTTCCAGATCATCATAGATGAATCATGAATTTTGCAAGACAGAAAGGTCAGCGGAAAACATTTGATGGAATGATGATATCTGAAGTATGTAGTTCAAACCAGATACAGGAGAGTGAGACCATAAAAACTAAGGGAATGATGAAAGTGAGGTTGCTTTTATATGAGCTGTAACTCCTACAGTACAAGTTACGAATGTTGCAGTTGTCGTCTTCGGTCCAAAGACAGGTCTGGCACAGCTCTCCACATCAGTCTAAACTGTGCAAGTCTCTTTTCTGCAAAGTTAATGCAGGCTACATGCATTTGAATCTGCTCATTGTATTCAGGCTTTAGTGTAAGACAGAAAGAAAGCCAGTGGCCTGTGCACCAATTTGCCATGCCGTCCAGCACAGCTATATGCACCTGCGAATGCACACAGAGAATGCTGGTTACCCTGCTACTCAATATGCGGCAGTCTCACCTGTGAGCAGAAATCACATGTGTTCTGTTAGGTCTGCAGAGTTTCTCACACAATTTTACAGAAACTATTCATTAAAAAAAAGTTGATTTTTATGTTACCTATAGCTTTATATGTCAGTTTCATGGTGAAGTGCCCATCATCTCATCAATGGTCATACTTACTGTAATATTCAAAAAGTTTGAAATGAGAAATATGGGTCATTGTGATTATGCATTTGGTGCATATTACATCATATGTTGCTGCATATGAATTAGCTCACATATTGAATCTTTTTTTAGAATTGGGAAGATGGAGAAACTGAAAAAAAAAAAGACTTAATGATTGTTGGTGTAAATGGAAAGATAGTTTATTTTCAAACTACACAGTGTGGGTACAAATATTTTTTTACCAAATAGTTTCTTTAACATTGTGCTGTAGTTCTTATTCAAATAATTCAATCGTGTATTTCTGGTGCTGGCGCAGTGGTTCTGCTGTGACAGCAGTGGGTTGAAGCCTTTGTTTTGATAGTCATCTCTGAACTCAATTTCTGTTGTGTTTTTATGAAAGAAGCAATATTTAACATGGCATCTCTATAAATACATCATATCCATTACTCACAACTAATCACTGAATATACTTCTTTGAAGAAAAACGTTTAACAAGTCAGATGAAAATAAAATGCCAGATCTGTATCAATTCCAAGGGAATCCTGTAGCCTAGTGTACCTTTAACAATGAACAGCTGGGACTAAAACATACCAAAGGATTTCTATAATTCAGTTAACTTTGACATGTGAAAATGTGTGGTAAATAGCACACCATCTTTCCATTCCTATCCCTGTACAGAGTGAGCGAGAAAATCTTCTTACTACAATTATCTTTTAATTCGTCAGTGATACTGAAATTTAAGAGTTTTACTGGGACAGTTCTACTCTTCTGCAAAAATGCAGAACTGTTCTATTAGATCTTGAAGATACCAGTGATCTGAAAGTGAACTTTTTGGAAATAAAACCAAAAAGAAACATGGATCATCAAAAAGAAAGAATAGTGTACTTTCATTAACACACAGCCATCGCAGAAAGTTATCTAATACTTTCCAAGAAAAAAAGTTGTGACATAACAGTGACTGGTGTAGTGAAACCTGGAGCAAGAACAAGTTATATTGAAGACTACAACTTTCCAATGAAAATAACGCAAGATAGTAACTTCACCATTTGCATAACAGAATCAAACACTAGCTAAAAATGAAGCAGAGGTTTGTGTGAAAAACTGACATGAGTTTCTAGAGGTGAATAAATCTAGAAACACAATAGTTGCCACAGTGGCTCATAGGCATGATTCGATTTACAGCTCGAGTGTAAACAAAGTAGTCCAGAAGACAAACATAAAAATAAGGAAAGTGTGTTAGAATACAACAAGTGTGGAGCAACAGACCAAACATGGACTTCACTTGAACTATGAAGGGAAAATGTTTGTGAGTGATCACATCAATGAAATAATTAAAGATAAACTTTCAAGAAATAAAACTTTCTATCAGCTTCCTATGTATCCTGCCACCAACAATGACAAAAGTAACATGAGCAAGAGAGAAGAAACAGTTCTTTCAAAACCATAAGATACTTTTTTAGGTGAAAGTATGCTTTTCAACAAATAAAACAATGACAGTTATTCACCAAAATATAAGAGGGCTTGTAGCTAAAGGAAATCAAATTTTTGTTCTCTTAGAGAATCCACAAGAAATAAGAGATGCTGATATGTTATGTTTTAGCGAACATCATATGAGAGATGTTCAAATGTTGCAGTTGAGTGGTTACTGTATAGCGACACTTTACTGTAGATCTATATTGGAAAAAGATTGTGTTGTAATTTGTGTAAAAAATAACATATCTTACAGAGCATTAGATTTAAAGAGTCACTGTATAGAAAAGGGTATTGAAATATATGGAGTAGAGATGGGGCCTACTACACATGAACTTCCAGTTGTAGTGTTAGCACTTTACAGAGCTCCTATAGGGAACATGAAAGTGTTCGGGTGGCAGCTAGGGTCTCTGTTATCCCAGCTGTGTTCAAAGTCCAAGAATTTAATAATTTAAGTGATTTTAGTATCAATTTTCTAAATGAGAGCAACAGTACAGCACATTTAGAAAATCTAGTAGAATATTTTAACCTGATGACAGTAGTGCAATTGCTGACTAGGATTACTAATAACTGTCAAACTCTGACTGACAATATATTTGTAGGTAAGTCAAGAGTCAACAATACCAGCTTATGCCCAATTGTTAATGGCCTTTCTGACCTTGATGGTTGGTTCTTGGAATTCTCTTAGGGTAAGAAATGATGAGTCCCTTAAAAATTTCAACTGTAGCCTCCAGGAGATAGACAGGAGCACAGTTTTCAGTGAAAAAGGTGTGAATAAAAAGTACAATATGTTTTTAAATGCATTTATGTCACACTTTGAAACTAACTTTAAAAAAATAATTTAGAAACAACCATGTAGCCTCTGACAAAACATGGCTCACTGCAGGAATAAAAACATCCTGCAGAACAAAAAGGATGCTATATAGTTCTCTCAAAACTTGTAAAGACCTAAAGAAACAGCAACACTACAAACTTTACTGTAGCATTCTACAGAAGGTTATAAATAAATCAAACATTATGTGCTTAAAAACTGATATTGAGACACCACAAAACAATATTAAAAAAATCTGGAATACTGTCATAAAATCCAGTCTTATGTAACATATTCAATGCATCTTTGCAAGAAGGAATTTTCCCCGGTAGATTAAAACTGGCTGTAATGATACCTCTATTTAAAAAAGCTGATAAAAACAGTGTCACTAACTATCACCCAATTTCCCTGTTAACCCTTTCCACTCCAACGTTGAGTGCCACTCGACATCGCGAAATTAGTTTTCTGCTCCGATGTCGAGCCTCATTCGACACGACTTTTCGAAGCTCTCAGACATATTTTGAGTCTACTAGGCATTATTGCTGCAGTATGCTGCCATCTAGGAGAACTAGTGTTAAATCGATGTCGAACAGTAGCAGCTGTGTAAAGTCAAAGATTGTAATTATTCCGTTCAAGTCCATGCGCTCGAAAAGGCTAGTTCTTCACGTACAGTCCTTTCTGAGGAAGAGATTTTAGATCTTTTAGAGCAATCTCTAAGTGAAAACGAGAGTGAAAATGATTTTGATTATGATAGTGATTCATTTCAAAACAATTCGAGTGACAATGGCAATGAAAACAGTGGCAATGTGCATGTTTCTAGTGATTCAGCAGAGGATTCGTGGTGAATGTGGAGCGACACTGACACTGATTTCACAGATTTTCCTTTTGACGAATCAAAGTGTGGTTTTATAACAGAAAGTAATTCTGTTCTATCATCGCCTGTCGGATTCTTTCAATTAATTTTTACAGATAACCTATTTCAACAAATAGCAGATGAAACGAATAGGTATGCTACATCAAAAATACGTAAAGTGACACCACTTCCACAACATTCTGCATGGTGGGACTGGAGAAATGTTACCATGGAAGAAATGAAACGTTTCCATGGTGTGCTACTGAATATGGCATTACAAAAGTGTAAGAACTTGCAGGACTCTTTTTTCAAGAGAATTGTTACAATCATCCAACTTCTTTCCAGACTGTTTTAGTCGCCGATGATTTATGCAAATGTTCTGGGCACTTCATGTTTCTAATCCGACGAGTGCTACAAATGTCAACAGTCAGGTTCAGTCACGTCTGAGTAAAGTGACAAATGTACTGAATTACTTGTCTGGCACGTTTCTCAAAATTTATCGACCATATCAGTATTTAGCTGCTGATGAATCTACAGTATCATTCAAGGGTCGTGTATTATTCAAAATGTACAATCATCAAAAACCAAAAAAATGGGGACTCAGAGTTTATGTAATTTCGGATTCATCAAATGGTTATATCTGCAGTTTGATACCCTATTTTGGCGCTGTAACAACTGAGTCATTGATTTGTCCACACTTGAATTTTTCTGAGAGAATAGTTCTTCAGCTGCTAGCTAATATTAGAAATGCTACAGGGCAGTCAGAGTATCTTTTGTACACTGACCGTTTTTATACAAGTGTTGCATTAGCTGATGAGCTGTTGAAACAGAACATGCATCTCACAGGAACGATTCCGGCCAATCGAAAAAACCTTCCAGCTGCAGTCAAGAAAGGAGCTCTGCATCTAAGGAAGCACGAAATAAAATGCCTCCGCAACAACAAAATGATGGTTCTGGCATGGCAAGATAAACGATCAGTTCTCACGCTTTCTACAAAAGCCAATAACTCAGTGTCACTTACAGAAAGGAGAAACAGAAAGGAAAGGGAAGAAATAAAGAAACCAAATGTGATTATTGATTATACTTCAAAGATGGGTGGAGTTGATTGATCTGACCATTTTATTTCCAGTTACAGTTTTCTAATGAAAAGTCTCAAGTGGTGGCGAAAACTATAATTCTGGCTGTTGGAGGTAGGACTTGTAAACAGCTATTTACTATACAAGAACCACTGTGAGAAAAACAACTTGACAATACCGTCTCACAAAGCATTCCATAAAAGTGTTATAAGAGGATTAGTTGCCGAAGAAAGAACTCAAGGACAGAAACGAGGACGTTGTTCAACTTCTGATGACGAGGAACACTTGAATGGAAAGTTGCACATTATCAACAAGCTTCCTGGGAACAAGTGTAAGGACTGTGCAGTGTGCTCAGACAGAAAAAAGAAAGGTGGCAGGTGTGAAACTGTGTATTACTGCGAAACATGATCATGAAACCCAGCTCTCCACCCTGAAGAGTGTTTCAAAAAATACCACACAATGGAAAGTTTTGTACTGTAAAAGCTTACGTAAATATATGAATGAAAACACACATTTTGTTTTAATGTATACCCCTTTGTTTCCACAAAGAAATCCGTGCAAATCTCTGTGGTTCACTGCCACCCAGGCAGCGGCAATTTAAATAAGAGTGCACAGAGCCGCACTGTGTCTGCCTTACGGAGTGCAAAGGGTTATCTATCTTTTCAAAAATTCTTGAAAATATTGTGCGCAGATTGATCATCAACCATCTCAACTTCCACAATACCCTCAACAATAGTCAGTATGTGTTTTGTACTGAACAAGCAATACTCTCCTTTAATAATCAAAGCCAAAAAAAAAAAAAATATATATATATATATATATATATATATATATATATATAAAAACAAAGATGAGGTGACTTACCGAACAAAAGCGCTGGCAGGTCGATAGACACACAAACAAACACAAACATACACACAAAATTCAAGCTTTCGCAACAAAATGTTGCCTCATCAGGAAAGAGGGAAGGAGAGGGGAAGACGAAAGGAAGTGGGTTTTAAGGGAGAGGGTAAGGAGTCATTCCAATCCCGGGAGCGGAAAGACTTACCTTAGGGGGAAAAAAGGACAGGTATACACTCGCACACACGCACATATCCATCCACACATACAGACACAAGCAGACATATTTAAAGACAAAGAGTTTGGGCAGAGATGTCAGTCGAGGCAGAAGTGTAGAGGCAAAGAAGTTGTTGAAAGACAGGTGAGGTATGAGTGGCGGCAACTTGAAATTAGCGGAGATTGAGGCCTGGCGGATGACGAGAAGAGAGGATATACTGAAGGGAAAGTTCCCATCTCCGGAGTTCGGATAGGTTGGTGTTGGTGGGAAGTATCCAGATAACCCGGACGGTGTAACACTGTGCCAAGATGTGCTGGCTGTGCACCAAGGCATGTTTAGCCACAGGGTGATCCTCATTACCAACAAACACTGTCTGCCTGTGTCCATTCATGCGAATGGACAGTTTGTTGCTGGTCATTCCCACATAGAATGCATCACAGTGTAGGCAGGTCAGTTGGTAAATCACGTGGGTGCTTTCACACGTGGCTCTGCCTCTGATCGTGTACACCTTCCGGGTTACAGGACTGGAGTAGGTGGTGGTGGGAGGGTGCATGGGACAGGTTTTGCATCGGGGGCGGTTACAAGGATAGGAGCCAGAGGGTAGGGAAGGTGGTTTGGGGATTTCATAGGGATGAACTAACAGGTTACGGAGGTTAGGTGGACGGCGGAAAGACACTCTTGGCGGAGTGGGGAGGATTTCATGAAGGATGGATCTCATTTCAGGGCAGGATTTGAGGAAGCCGTATCCCTGCTGGAGAGCCACATTCAGAGTCTGGTCCAGTCCCGGAAAGTATCCTGTCACAAGTGGGGCACTTTTGTGGTTCTTCTGTGGGGGATTCTGGGTTTGAGGGGACGAGGAAGTGGCTCTGGTTATTTGCTTCTGTACCAGGTCGGGAGGGTAGTTGCGGGATGCGAAAGCTGTTTTCAGGTTGTTGGTGTAATGATTCAGGGATTCCGGACTGGAGCAGATTCGTTTGCCACGAAGACCTAGGCTGTAGGGAAGGGACCGTTTGATGTGGAATGGGTGGCAGCTGTCATAATGGAGGTACTGTTGCTTGTTGGTGGGTTTGATGTGGACGGACGTGTGAAGTTGGCCATTGGACAGGTGGAGGTCAACGTCAAGGAAAGTGGCATGGGATTTGGAGTAGGACCAGGCGAAACTGATGGAACCAAAGGAGTTGAGGTTGGAGAGGAAATTCTGGAGTTCTTCTTCACTGTGAGTCCAGATCATGAAGATGTCATCAATAAATCTGTACCAAACTTTGGGTTGGCAGACTTGGGTAACCAAGAAGGCTTCCTCTAAGCGACCCATGAATAGGTTGGCGTACGAGGGGGCCATCCTGGTGCCCATGGCTGTTCCCTTTAATTGTTGGTATGTCTGGCCCTCAAAAGTGAAGAAGTTGTGGGTCAGGATGAAGCTGGCTAAGGTGATGAGGAAAGAGGTTTTAGGTAGGGTGGCAGGTGATCGGCGTGAAAGGAAATGCTCCATCGCAGCGAGGCCCTGGACGTGCGGAATATTTGTGTATAAGGACGTGGCATCAATGGTTACAAGGATGGTTTCCGGGGGTAACAGATTGGGTAAGGATTCCAGGCATTCAAGGAAGTGGTTGGTGTCCTTGATGAAGGATGGGAGACTGCATGTAATGGGTTGAAGGTGTTGATCTACGTAGGCAGAGATACGTTCAGTGGGGGCTTGGTAACCAGCTACAATGGGGCGGCCGGGATGATTGGGTTTGTGGATTTTAGGAAGAAGGTAGAAGGTAGGGGTACGGGGTGTCGGTGGGGTCAGGAGGTTGATGGAGTCAGGTGAAAGGTTTTGCAGGGGGCCTAAGGTTCTGAGGATTCCTTGAAGTTCCGCCTGGACATCGGGAATGGGGTTACCTTTAACGCCATTATTTCCTCGTCAGACAATTGTTAGCCTCATTTTCATAATCTGCCACCACAATACCACTCCTTTTAATATACTACACGCAGTTTTTTCGAAATTTTCCCGAATTTCTCCGTCCTTTAACGTGTTTTGGCGGCAACACAATCACCTAACCTTTATGCACATCGTTGTCTACCAACCCAAGTCCAACATAGCCCAGCTGTAACCAACACCTTTTCGCCTTTTTTCATTCCAGATCTCCAGTTTCTTTCCGGTTCACCTTTATCTCTCCCCATATATTTTTATTTTCATTTTCATTTCACCTCATGTTACACTTTCCACCTTCTAATACCATGTCACCCTCACAACACCCCCACAATGACCCCATTAAGTTGTATTTACATTCCCTCCGCAAACATGCCTTCGCCCTAGCCAGATTACGCTCGCATATTTTATTTTCTCAGGCTTGTCTGACATTTGGCATTACCCCCAAAGGCCTCACACTCAAAGTTCCCATCTCTGGCTGCAACCCTTCCTTCCATCAGTCCCTATACCAGTTCCAAACTGAACAATCCATTGCCCTCACCCACCTAATCCTTCACCTACACATCAACTCAGCGAATGAACACACCCGTCAACTCCTATCCTTAATAAAAGTCCTTAATCTCTCCTCTCCCACATCCACACCGGCTGTTCAGAGCATCCTCCTACAGGCCAACCGTAAATTAGAACAGCATGCCACCCTCCACCTCAAAAAACTATCCAATCTCCTGGTTTCCCACCTCCGGAAAGGCAACTCACTCACCCTTCACAACCTTTCCAGCAAACCTCAACCTCCTCTCATTGCACACAAACCCAGTCTCTCCCATCTACTCAATCTCCCACTTCCAGCTCCACTCCCTCCAAAACCTCAAAATTCCGATCAACACAATCTGGAACCACAACACCCTAATTCAGTAGTTAACCTTTCCTCCAAACCTCTCTCCCAATCCGAAACCTCTGTCCTATCCAAAGGCCTCACCTTCAGCCCCACTCCCAGATTCAACCAAACAGCCCTCGTCAAAGATTTACTGTCCTACACTCGTACTCTCTGCTGGAAGTATCACTTTGCCACGAAGAAAAATGATCCTAATCCTACTCCTAATGATCCGACTCCTCAAGACACCATCCAAATTGAACCCTGCCTGGAACAGTTCCGTCCTCCGTCACAGCGGGACCCACCTCCTCTTCCTCAAAATCACCCTCTCCAAACTTTCCAGGAATTTCTGACTTCCAGCCTTGCGTCTCAATCCTTCTTAAAAAACCTTAATCCTACACCCAACATCACCACTGCTGAAGCCCAGGCTATCCGTGATCTGAAGGCTGACCGATCCATCGTCATTCTTCCGGCGGACAAGGGTTCCACGACCGTGGTACTTGATCGTCGGGAGTATGTGGCTGAGGGACTGCGTCAGCTTTCAGACAACACCACATACAAAGTTTGCCAAGGTAACCCCATTCCCGATGTCCAGGCGGAACTTCAAGGAATCCTCAGAACCTTAGGCCCCCTGCAAAACCTTTCACCTGACTCCATCAACCTCCTGACCCCACCGACACCCCGTACCCCTACCTTCTACCTTCTTCCTAAAATCCACAAACCCAATCATCCCGGCCGCCCCATTGTAGCTGGTTACCAAGCCCCCACTGAACGTATCTCTGCCTACGTAGATCAACACCTTCAACCCATTACATGCAGTCTCCCATCCTTCATCAAGGACACCAACCACTTCCTTGAATGCCTGGAATCCTTACCCAATCTGTTACCCCCGGAAACCATCCTTGTAACCATTGATGCCACGTCCTTATACACAAATATTCCGCACGTCCAGGGCCTCGCTGCGATGGAGCATTTCCTTTCACGCCGATCACCTGCCACCCTACCTAAAACCTCTTTCCTCATCACCTTAGCCAGCTTCATCCTGACCCACAACTTCTTCACTTTTGAGGGCCAGACATACCAACAATTAAAGGGAACAGCCATGGGCACCAGGATGGCCCCCTCGTACGCCAACCTATTCATGGGTCGCTTAGAGGAAGCCTTCTTGGTTACCCAAGTCTGCCAACCCAAAGTTTGGTACAGATTTATTGATGACATCTTCATGATCTGGACTCACAGTGAAGAAGAACTCCAGAATTTCCTCTCCAACCTCAACTCCTTTGGTTCCATCAGTTTCGCCTGGTCCTACTCCAAATCCCATGCCACTTTCCTTGACGTTGACCTCCACCTGTCCAATGGCCAACTTCACACGTCCGTCCACATCAAACCCACCAACAAGCAACAGTACCTCCATTATGACAGCTGCCACCCATTCCACATCAAACGGTCCCTTCCCTACAGCCTAGGTCTTCGTGGCAAACGAATCTGCTCCAGTCCGGAATCCCTGAATCATTACACCAACAACCTGAAAACAGCTTTCGC
Organism: Schistocerca serialis cubense; assembly: GCF_023864345.2. Taxonomy (NCBI): domain Eukaryota; kingdom Metazoa; phylum Arthropoda; class Insecta; order Orthoptera; family Acrididae; genus Schistocerca; species Schistocerca serialis. The sequence continues at coordinate 1,018,448,517 of NC_064638.1, read as the reverse complement.
ATCCCGCAACTACCCTCCCGACCTGGTACAGAAGCAAATAACCAGAGCCACTTCCTCGTCCCCTCAAACCCAGAATCCCCCACAGAAGAACCACAAAAGTGCCCCACTTGTGACAGGATACTTTCCGGGACTGGACCAGACTCTGAATGTGGCTCTCCAGCAGGGATACGGCTTCCTCAAATCCTGCCCTGAAATGAGATCCATCCTTCATGAAATCCTCCCCACTCCGCCAAGAGTGTCTTTCCGCCGTCCACCTAACCTCCGTAACCTGTTAGTTCATCCCTATGAAATCCCCAAACCACCTTCCCTACCCTCTGGCTCCTATCCTTGTAACCGCCCCCGATGCAAAACCTGTCCCATGCACCCTCCCACCACCACCTACTCCAGTCCTGTAACCCGGAAGGTGTACACGATCAGAGGCAGAGCCACGTGTGAAAGCACCCACGTGATTTACCAACTGACCTGCCTACACTGTGATGCATTCTATGTGGGAATGACCAGCAACAAACTGTCCATTCGCATGAATGGACACAGGCAGACAGTGTTTGTTGGTAATGAGGATCACCCTGTGGCTAAACATGCCTTGGTGCACAGCCAGCACATCTTGGCACAGTGTTACACCGTCCGGGTTATCTGGATACTTCCCACCAACACCAACCTATCCGAACTCCGGAGATGGGAACTTTCCCTTCAGTATATCCTCTCTTCTCGTCATCCGCCAGGCCTCAATCTCCGCTAATTTCAAGTTGCCGCCACTCATACCTCACCTGTCTTTCAACAACTTCTTTGCCTCTACACTTCTGCCTCGACTGACATCTCTGCCCAAACTCTTTGTCTTTAAATATGTCTGCTTGTGTCTGTATGTGTGGATGGATATGTGCGTGTGTGCGAGTGTATACCTGTCCTTTTTTCCCCCTAAGGTAAGTCTTTCCGCTCCCGGGATTGGAATGACTCCTTACCCTCTCCCTTAAAACCCACTTCCTTTCGTCTTCCCCTCTCCTTCCCTCTTTCCTGATGAGGCAACATTTTGTTGCGAAAGCTTGAATTTTGTGTGTATGTTTGTGTTTGTTTGTGTGTCTATCGACCTGCCAGCGCTTTTGTTCGGTAAGTCACCTCATCTTTGTTTTTATATATAATTTTTCCCACGTGGAATGTTTCCTTCCATTATATATATATATATATATATATATATATATATATATATATATATATATATATATATATATATATATATATATATATATTTTTTTTTTTTTTTTTTTTTTTTTTTTTTTTTTTTTGTGATCTGAAAGTGTCCAATCATGTAAACCATCAATTCTTTTGAAAAAGGCACAACATGAGGACTAGGTGGTACTGTAGGTTTGCGGCTTGAGTCATACCTAAAGGACCGAAAGCAGGCCATAATGATGAATGGCTCTTCCAGAGAACCTTCCTTGTCAGAGTGGGGTACCATAAGTTGTGGTGTGCCCCAAGGCTCGATTTTGGGTCTGCTACTATTTCTGATTCTCATTAATGACCTCCCTCTTGGTTCCAATACAAAAAGTAATTTAACTCTTTTTGCAGATGGTAGATCACTCCTCTTTGATGAAATGACTGATAAAAATCTTGAGCAAACAACAAACAAAGTTTTCTCTGAAGTTTGAAACTGGTTTTCTGCAAATAGTCTCTCAATCAACACAGATAACACCCATTATATAAGGTTCCATATGCCACAAAGAAATCTTGAAGAAATTAACATGAAGTGTAGAGATTGCAAGTTAACGAGCATTTCGCTCTCATTTAAGTATATGGCTGAAAGAGTCAGCCTACAGGAATTTTGGAATGAACCCTGTCATCCAGGACCATGCACCACAAATGGCACAGATTCACCACGAGGTGGGGAAACTCACAGGCGCCTATTATCTATTGAGGCCTAACCGTAGTAGTGTGTGAGTGAGACAGACGAGAACCTACGTCATAGGGAAACCCGGTAAAAGGCTTTTGCAGCCAAGGAGATGTATTGGTGTTAAATATGGTGGATTTAAGATCGGCCATAAAGGGGAACATTTATGAAAACTATTTAATTCTGTAGTAATGCAGGGAATCAAGCCACAGTAATTTTGATCTGCCATCCTCCATAAAATTTCATGGTGACCCCAATAAAACTTGAATACTGGTCATATCTATAATAGTTTAGGATTTAGTAATAAAGTGAAATTAACAAGTTTTGTAACAAAGACCTGACTGCTAAAATCTGAACCCTTTGGTTGATCTTAACAATCGACATTTCGTATAGAAGCGCATCATTAAAATGACAAATGTTTTAAATATCAGGTTCGAATCCTGCCTCGGGCATGGATGTGTGTGATGTCCTTAGTTCAGTTGGGTTTAAGTAGTTCTAGGTCTAGGGGACTGATGACCTCAGATGTTAAGTCCCATAGTGCTTAGAGTCATTTTTGTAAATATCAACTCTGTAACTTAATTTGTTTAAAAGATTAGTAAATTTAAATTATGAGTATTTACAGTTAAGTATCAGATCATCATTTCCTCCATACAAAACACATTTATTGATGACAGCATGACACCTTATTGAATCACTGGGTAATAGAATATTTGTTGTACAGTTTAGTGCACAATAGTTACTTTTGTTCTTTATTTATTTATCAGGCTACTGGCCGTGGCATTCAAAGTTAATAAGGAAATTGTACTGGTTTTATGTAAAAGAATTTAATGTTAATTATGTAATGGATATTATTACTTTATTTACAACATGAAAGTGGTCAATCTTTGATTATTTAAATATAATAAAATGTAAAATAATGTAGAATAACCTATAGCCAATCAGATGGATGGCTTCATGAAAGGGAAATGCTCTAGTCAGTTGAGAAGTGAAACGACTTAAAAAATTTCGTGTTGTGTGCACGCGGGACTTAGTATCTGAGCATGAAGTTAGAATTAAATCTAGACCTTTCACTGCTTACAAGTGTTGATAAATATCAACGGGGACAGTTGAGAAATATGTGCCCTGACTGAGACTTGAAGCTGGGACCTCCTGCTTACATGGCAGATGCTCTATCCGACCAAGCCACAGAGGACACAGATGATAGTGTGACTGCAGGGACTTACCTTTAGCATGCTCCCCGTGAGACCCACAATTTCCAACTTCCTGTCCACAGACTACATTTGTAGTGCCCCTGCCCACATTAATGTAGTGTGTGGACTGAAAGTTGGAAATTATGGGTCTCACGGGGAGCGTGCCAGAGGTAAGTCCCTGCAGTCGTACTATCGTCTGTGCCCTCGGTGGCTCAGTCAAATAGAGAGTCTGCCATGTAAGGAGGAGGTCCCGCGTTCGAGTCCCGGTCAGGGCACATATTTCTCAACTGTCCCCGTTGATATTTATCAACACTTGTAAACAGTGAAAGGTCTAGATTTAATTATAACTTAATTCTTCGAGAGCTGCAAGATCACCGATGATATCTGTACAGATACCAGCTTCATAGAGTATCTGAGTGGTGAGCAGCCGTGTGCCTGATGTGAATTCTAACTTTTTGTGTAGTTAAGGAGGCAGAGTATTGGACTTGTGTTTTGCGATGAGATTGTGAATGATTGAGCTGTATCAAACAGATATGCACTCAAGTGTAATACTAACTCTAAATATGACCACTTTCGCTATTAGTTTACTTTATGAATAAAAATTATTCTAACCAAATCACAACCGTGTGGCCTACATCATTTATGGGTCATTAATTTAGTTCCCAATATTATTATTATATGTTATGTTAACTTTGTATTTCGCAAACTTCCCATCAGCCAGACAACTTAACCAAAGGGTTACAAGTGTCTAATTTAGGGTGTGTAATGCGACACATGCTGTTCAACCCCTACACGAGTTTGAGCCAAGACATTTTGATGAAGAGGAATCGCATGTGAGCCCAAGCATCTATGGGATGTTTGCTCGCAATTGGGGACTCGTCCGGGACAGGAATTTGGAAAATGTTAGTTGAGGAATAAGAATCCTGCAAGTGTTGGAACAGGATTGGATTTTGGAAAGTGTTAGTTGTGGAATATGTACTCTGGAAAGTTTAGAATTGGATTCGAATTCTGCAAAGTGTTTCCAAAAGTATTATCTGAACATTGATAGGCAGGACCTCTCACAAAAATTACATGTGAGATCAGTCCAGGACTGAATATTAGGTTTCCTTAATAGTTGTGATATTACAATTGTAATTCTCACAGTTAACAACATTCTGTGTCTAGGTCCCAAGTCTATGGCAGCTTAGGCAGTTTACGTGGGGGCTCTGAGCTCCAAATTTTGCAACAATTGTTTGTACCGAGTTTTAGTAGTGGTTAGGAGTGATAAAGAGGTGACATCGCAAGCACGTGCTTCCAGCCAGCAGCAGCATCTCCAAAGGCGATTCATCGCACAGCAGTGGTTGCAGTACCACAGCAGTACAAGATCTTCAGCATTGGTTTCAACTGCAACATCAGCAGCAATACCATAGCAGAAGGATTAAGCACGACAAAGCTAAGTACCTGTGCCGATAGTGAGATGTATGGTTCTGTATACTTCAATCGCCAGTAATAGATGTTGCTAATATTTAGCAGCTGGCTAGTTGGTGTGGGTCCGAAAATACTAATGAGCTGCTTAGCCTGAAGTCAGGGCAGGAGAGCATGATCAGCAGTGAATTTAGTAGTGCAAATAGTATGAAATCAGGCAAGGGAGATGAATTTGGGTGAGACACAATGTCGCAATTAATGCAAATGATAAGAGGATTGGGATCCAAAATTGATTCTGTTAAAACCGATATGGGATCCAAAATTGATTCTGTTAGAACCGATATCGGTGACATAAATTTAAAAACCATCTCTGTTAAAGTCGATATTGTTGACCTAAATTTAAAAATTGATTTGGTTCAATCTGAAATAACTTCGGTTGTGAAAGACAAAATAGGTAAAATGGTTAGTGGAATCGAGAAATAGATGGACGGAAAATTAAAAACCATTCGGGATGAAATGGGCAAAATTTCTGATGAAGTTGGGATACTTGACTCTAAGGTAGATCAAGAGGAGAAAAATTTCAGTGATAAGGTGGAGAAGTTGCAGGCAGATCTGGGAGGCAACGTAAGAAACTGTATGAGTAGGCAAGATGCTCTAATGGCTGAGATGACAGAGGCTATTAGCAACTTATCCATTTGAATAGGTAAAGGGGAGAAAGAAGTAGATAAAAAAAGGGATAAGTAGAATCTGGCATTAAAACTGAAAATAGTGAAGTTAAAAAGCAAATCAATTAAATAAGGCGGTTACCAAAAAATTTGCAGTGGGATTTAGTGCACAGTCCTAGCAACTCAATAGATGACTTCTTTAGCTGCACATCAAACCTCTACAGTGATCAGTGTTCCGTGGATGAACTTAGGATAGATCAACTGTTTTGCAAACAGTGAGTGGGAAATATCACCCAGTAAATTTTCTATCAGCACGCAGGGATGATTTTATAAGGGCAATGTCCAACGAGGCAAAGATAAAATCCGTGAAAGGACATTTGGAAGGGAGCCACAATCGTGGGCAAATATACATAGTGATACGTACAGTACGTACGAAATAACTGAAAGCAGTTTCCTGAACAAGTTCTGGAGTGAAGTGAAGCAAACGTGACTCCAAAATGAGTTTCTGAATGGGCCAACATTTAAATATGGGAACGGGACAATGTAAGAATGTTGTAAATGTGAACTTGCAAGGTTAATACATCTGAAATGTCCACTGGGAGTGCTTACTACAATTATGAAGTTGAAAAGCCGGTTACCGGAAAATTTGCAGTGGGATTTAGTGCACAGTCCTAGCAACTCAATAGACAAATTTTTGGACTTTCTAGAAAAATTAGAATGGGCATTGAAATTTAAACCACCAAGTAAGCGGACAAATAGTTTTCAGACTGGAAATCGTGACTACGGTCCGAGTGATTACTATGAAAGACATCTGGGAAGTTATCAACACAACACGAATAGCATTTTTGATAAGGGAAACAGTAACAGGAATACATCCAATGATAAATTTCGTAGGGTTAATGGAACGGATACTTTTGTGACAGGGACAGACACCAAGAACATAGATTTGAGTGACCAGCACCTGGCGAAATGAACCGGCGTAATGGGAGATCGGGAAACTAAGTTTCATCAAATCTCAGGTCTGGAGATGGCAAAATAAACCAGCGATGAATAGGACATGAGTAAACAGAAATGTGATAGGTGTTAATAAATCAGCAGAAAGGCATCATAAATTGAAATGAAATTAGTAAGAGATGAGAATCAAATAGGTAAATTTTCAAATCAGATCGTACGTAAAAGGCACAATCCTAAGATAATGAAAGATAAAGCCAATGATGACGATTTAGGGCTAAATGATTTGTTTTATGAATGTGAGATGAAAGAGTGTGTGAATGTTAATACAATGAAAGATTCTATGTGTCAAAAGGAGGCTGAGGTGGAGCTGAATTTGGTGGAGTTAGATGGTATAGAAAATTCTAAAGAGGTACTAACCAGCAGTAATGATTATGGTGATGAAGGTGGTGATTCAGTTGATATTATGATAGTGAAAGATGGTAAGGAGGTTAATAAGGGCAGCATAGCACTAGTCTCATCAGCTGTTGATGAATTTGTGTGTGTATCGGCAGATATTGGTGAACTAATCTTGAAGGACGGTAGTAATGATGTTTTATGTGCAGAAGTTACGAAAGTTGCAGCTAATGGTATTGATACTTCAGAGGAAGAAATCTGTGTGTGTCTTTCTATTAGTGGAGGTGAAACTGAAATTCTGGATGGATCTGTTGATCTTGAATGTTTGTTTGAGAATGAATGTGGACCTGAATTTGACGTGTGATCTGAAATTAATGTGGTGCAGGAGCGTGTAGGAGAGAAAAAGGTTTTATGCTCAGGTTTAAATCAAAACACACTGGAATTTAATGGTACTGTTGATTCTGAAATTGCATGATGCTGTAGCTACAATTTATGTGAAACTATGAACAGCTCTTATATGGATGATTTGACGACAGAGGTAAATGAGGTTCTATGTAGGGAGTTGAATGATGTATCAGCGGCTGTTGAAAGTGCTGTGTGTGAAGGTCTTTGTAATTACATGGAAGTAAAAGGTAATGCTTTATTTCATGATAATGATGTTGTAGCTACTAACGGTGATAATTATTTTAAGGGAGAATACAGTGAGTTTGATTCTAATATAGAAAGTGATATTTGGACAGAATGGTATCTTACAGAGGAATGTGATTTTACTGTAATTGATTGGCGATGGTATGGTAGAACATTACAATCGTTATGCCTCATTTGTGGACTTGAGAGAAGTTTAAGATAGCAAGAGGTCTAAAACGGAGAAAAAATGAAATTGGGGCGAAAGAAGCATTTAATGAATTATTTTGGAAGGAATATGAAATTGAGGGGTGGATCGAACAGGATATGTGTACTCTAGAGATGGAAGAGAAGGGAGGAGACATAGAGAATGATTTATTGAGAGAACCGTGTTTAGAGCAAAAAGAAATGATTAATGTTCAGCCTTGAAGTACACGACGAGAAAGTAGATGCACTGCTTGATTCTGGTAGTAATGTGTCAGCAGTGTCAGAAGGTTTTGTAAATAGGATAAAGAATAAGAAATTAGTTTTACTACCTGTAAATAGTGTAAAAATTAAAACGGCAGTTGGCGGTTTAAGTAAGTTTATAAGGCAAGAAGTCCTTTTGGAATTCAAGTGCGAGGCATGTCATTTAGTATAGTAGTGTAGTGAATGGACTTGTAAAAGATGTGGTGATGGGAACAGATTTCTTATGTAAATATAAAACTTCGCTTCACTGTGTGGGAAGGTGCTTGGATTTTGAAATTGAGGGTGAAAAAAAGGAAAGTAAAATTTAAGAATCTTTTGACGGGGGACAACCAGATTGCACATACCAGAATTACACAGGGTTGGGATGAAGAGAACAATATGTATGACAAGATAAAGGAAACGGTAAAAGCAGTCGAGGGTAAATTGGAGGTAGAGAAAAAGGAGTTATGTGAATTGTTGTGCCGTTATGAGGACATATTTTCTCATCGTCCAGGTAAAGTAGCAGACTTCGAATACTCCATAAAAGTGAAGCTGCACGAGCCAATTAAGTGCAAGCCTTATGTAATTCCTATTGCTGATTGGGGAAGCCATCAGCGCCAGGTTAAGGCAAATGCTAGAATGGAATATTATAGAGCAGTGTAGGACCGATTATTGTAATCCCATTGTAATTGTAAAGAAAAAAGACCAATCGGTTAGAATCATGTTAGATGCGTGTAAGATAAATAAGGTAATCGTGAGAGAACTCAACCAGCCTGGTAATATGGAGGAAGTGCTGCAAAACTTCAGGGACATAAAATTGATGTCTAGTGTTGACTTCACCTCAAGATTTTGGCAAGTCCCATTGGCAGAAGAAAGCAGACATTACACAGCTTTTTTATTCGAAGGATGAAGCTACCAGTTTAAGGTTGTACTGTTTGGCCTCACGATTTCAGTGGCAGTATTTGTGAGAGTGCTAAGCCATGTCTTAGGAGAATGCTTAATGAGCAAGTTGGTGACCTATGTGGACGACATTTTAATAGCAACAGAATCCTGGTATGAACACTGTAAATGGCAGGAGGAAATGCTTGTGGCCTTAAGACAAGGAGGAATGATGTTAAAGATTGCCACGTGTGATTTTGTCCAAGCAGAAATTCAGTTTCTATGACACACTCTTACATCTGTGGGAATTTTACTGAGTATCATGAAACTAAAATCAATCATGGATTGTAAAAGGCCAACCAACAGAAAGCAATTAAAATCATACCTCGGATTATGCGGGTTTTATTGAAAATTCTTGGGGGATGGAGGAATGAATAACCCAAATTTATGTAAATTATTAAAGAAAAACGCATCATGGAAATGGATGGAGGAATGTGAAAAGGGATTTCAGAACATAAAGGATAAATTGTGTGCGAGCAAGATGCTCTATTATCCCGACATGACACTTCCGTACTGTTTGTCGTCGGACAGTTCAGATTATGGGATAGGCAGCGAAATCTTCCAAGAAAAACAAATCAACGGGAAGATAGAACATCGGAGTGTGGCTTTCACCAGTCGCATACTCAACAAACACGAACATGGATACAGCGTATCAGAGAAGGAGCTCCTTGCAATCGTGTATGGATTCAAAAAGTTCCGTATGTATTTGGAAGGTAGAGAGGTGACAGTGCTATCTGATCATAAGGCCCTTAGCTTTCTGCAAGACTGTAGAATACTAAACAACCGTTTGATGCACTGGCCAATGTTCCTGCAGCAATTTAGTTACCAGATATACTATATTAAAGGGACTGAGAATTGTACTGCTGATGCTCTATCAAGGCTGCCCATTGGAGAGGAAGACAATGACGGGAAGGAGATGAAGAATGAATTTCAGCTGCTGTACAGGAGATGAGCACTGGGGGAAAAGGAAATTCATGCGGTCTGCAGGGATATGTGGAGAGCACGAAATGATGACACTGACCTGTAGAACATCAAAATAAATTTTGACAGCAAGGGCTATGAAAAAAATACCCCACTATTTCAAGATCCACAAGTGTGTGCTGTTTTGCAGAAGAGACGAGAAAACGGATCACTGCAGACTGTGCTTCCCAGGCAAACATGTGGAACAGATGATAGATTATGTCCATGTAAGTCACTGTCATTACGAGGCCCAGAAGTGCACAGAACTTATAGAGCAATACATCCACATTAACAACCTCCCCAGATGAGTACTCGCACAGCTGGCTGCCTGTGATTGATGTCAGTGAGTAAAATATTGCACTACAGCCCAACAAGTGGAAATGCAAAGCATAATACCGACCAAGGTAGGAGAGTTACTGGTGGTTGACAATTTTGGCCTACTGTCCACAAGACGTGGCAGTATGAAGTACATATTTGTTGTTGTGGACCTCTTTTCAAAATTCATTAAACTTTATCCGATATGGAAAGCTAACAGTGAGACACTAATAGCCAAGTTAGAAAAGGATTTCTTTAAAAATGTAATCAAACCAGAAAGGTTGTTATCTGACAATGGATCTCAGTTTACATCAAACATTTGGAACAAATTTATGAAGGACCAGGATATAAAACATATTAAAATATCCGTGTACCACCTGGCAAGTAACTCTTGCTAGCACTATATGCGAGAAGTTGGATGACTGTGTCGGACTTAAGCGAGTGATAAACACTCAAAGTGGGTGGAATATGCACGTTCATTTGAGGTCGTTCTAAACAGCATGAAAAGTAATGCAACTGGATATTCACCCTTGGAGGTGAAGACAGGAATCAAACCGAAATTTCTATTAACAGAAATTGTGGAGTTCCCGCAGCGCCTGTCTGAGTCAGCTGCTGAGAGGGAGCAGGCGGTAAAATCCCGTATGGAGCAGCTGGCAGCGGAAAGGAAGAAACGGCATGATAGGTGGTACAAACCAATTAAATAAAAAATAGGAGACAAAATCCTAGTACAAACGAAAGAAAAGTCCAGTGAACTGAATGGAGAAATAAAAAAGTTGTCTGAGCCGTAGTATGGGGCATTTGTAGTGGCAAAATGTCTGCACCCTAATGCCTACCGACTCAAATACCCTGTTTCAGGAAAACTTCTAGGATTAAGAAATGTGACAGAATTGAGACTGTACATTGAGAACGGGAAAGTAGGTCACGAAATAAGTTATCTGTGTTTAGATTATAAAATTATTTGGAGGGGTAATTTGCAATGTTTTATTTCAGGATTTATTATAGCTTGTTGGTCATTTAGTCACATAAGAACTTTTTTTTGGGCACAGGGTCTGTGCAATTATAAAGAGATAGTTTAGATGCACATTTGGGTGTGACGAGGTCAGAGAACTCAATTACTTGGTGAACGGTACCAAGTCAAAAATCAGTGCACAGTATGCATATAAATTAGGTTTTTGGGGGTATATAAGGGATTTATTTATGTGTATGAATGTGTTACACAAAAGTTTTTGGATGTTTTTATGTTAGTTGTAATTTCCAAATTACAAGTTATAGTCACGCCAATTGGGGTGCATGGAGGTCGGAGAAATTTGGAAAATGAAAATTAATAATGCTTACATAGGAAGACAGATGTATGTTTATCTACTTATCTGAGAATACTTTGGGGGAAATAATTTATTGTTGTACGGAGTAATGATTTGTGTATGCAGCTTCACTGCACAGAATTAAACGAAGGGTGAGATTTGTTCATTTTTGTTGTTAGTTTTGAGTCTAATGGGAATTATTTAAATTAAAAGAGAATATTAATTTGCCGATGAAGTTGATTGGGAATCCATCATGAGATGCATGTCTCTAGTGGGACTTGAATAATGTGTCAGAATCATTGAAGAATTTACAAGCACCTTGCAAATGATGTACATCGATTGTTTACTGTGTAGTTTACATATGTTTGTATTGATTCCACTAGGGGAAGTGATCATTGTAGATCCTGGGTGGTTTCGGAAAGTGTTTGTTTTCTGGTATCTACACCTGATTCAAATTTCAACAGATTTGTTCCCGCAAAATATTAGTGATGGAATGCAGAGCCAAACAGAATTTCGGCAGGGTACTCAGCTCTGAATCTGTGGAGTGCCGCTGGGGACTTCGTTGTGACGAAAAGGTTCTGTGAAGGTGAGCGCAGTGGTGCTGATATTTCTGTGGTATTTCAATAGGCAGTCGATTTTGATAATTGTATAGTTTTATTTGGCATTTAATTAATGTGCCACAATGCATAATTTATGTTAGATATAAGTTTAATTTAAATTTAAAGCATGCTGTATCAACACCACTACAAATAATTACACTATTGATCTGGCACTTAGGATACTAATGTTATTGTATTATGAATTTGTGTCTTATAACTTTCTTCATAACATATATGGCACGCCAACATATTATGAAGTGGAGGTGTAATAGTTAACTAGTGTTTCACTCTCATTTAAGTGTATGGCCAAAAGAGTCAGCCTACAGAAATTGTGAAACAAAAATCCTGTCATCCAGGACCGCTTGCCACAAAGGATGCAGATTCACCATGAGATGGGGCATCTATTGTCTATTGAGGCCTAAGTGTCGTACTGTGGGAGCGAGCAGACCCTCCGCCACACACTGTCAGGTGGCTTGCGGAGTAGGGATGTAGATGTAGATGTAGAACCTACATCATAGGGAAACCAAGTAGAAGGTTTCATGTGGCAAGGAGACGTAGAGGCATTAAATATGGTGGACTTAAGATTGGCCACAAAGGGAACCATTTATGAAAACTATTTAATTCTGTAGTAATACAGGAATCAAGCCGCATTAATTTTAATCTGCCATCCTCCATAAATTTTCATGGTGACCCCAATAAAACTTGAATACTGATCATATCTATAACAGTTTAGCATTTAGTGTTAATGTGACATTAACAAGTTTTGTAACAAAGACCTGAATGCTGAAATCTGAATGCTTTGGTCGATCTTAACGATTTACATCTCATATAGAAGCGTGTCATTAAAATGACAAAATGGTTCAAATGGCTCTGAGCACTATGGGACTTAACATCTGTGGTCATCAGTCCCCTAGAACTTAGAACTACTTAAACCTAACTAACCTAAGGACATCACACACATCCATGCCCGAGGCAGGATTCGAACCTGCGACCGTAGCAGTCGTGCGGTTCCGAACTGAGTGCCTAGAACCGCTAGACCACCGCGGCCAGCTTAAAATGACAAAAGTTGTAAATATCAACTGTGTAACTTAATTTGTTTAAAAGATATAGTAAATTTAAATTATCAGTATTTACAGTTAAGCATCAGATCATCATTTCCTCCACACAAAACACATTGAATGATGACAGCATGACACCTTTTTGAATCACTAGGTAATAGAATATTTGTTATAAAGTTTAGTGCATAATAGTTACTTTTGTTCTTTATTCATTTATTTATTTATCAGAAAGCACATTGGTGCAAGGCTACTGGCTGTGGCATTCAAACTTAATAAAGAAATTGTATCGGTTTTGTGTAAAAGAATTTATCGTTTATTATGTAATGGATATTATTACTTTATTTAAAACATGAAAGTGGTCAATCTTTGATTATTTAAATATGTTAAAATGTAAAATAATGTAGAATAACCTATAACCAATCAGATGGATGGCTTCAGAAAAGGGCACTGTCCTAGTTAGTTGAGCGAGGATATTCGGCGCATGGGAAATGTGGCAGGGGACAGGCAGAGGGACAGTGCTGAAAGAGATGCAAAAGCAGACAGTCGGTCTTTAGGTAGCTAGGAAGTGAAATGACTTAGAAAGTTTTGTGTTGTATGGTATCGCGGGACTTAGTCTCTGAGCTGCGAGCAGCCGTGCGCCTGGTGTGAACTCTAACTTTTAGTGTGGTTAAGGAGGCGGAGTATTGTACTTGTGTTTCATGATGAGATTGTGGAAGATTGAACTGTATCAAATAGATATGCGCTCAAGTGTAAAAGTAACTCTAAATACGAACATTTTCACTATTAGTTTGCTTTATGGATAAACATTATTTTAACTAAGTCACAACTGTGTGGCCTACGTCATTTATGGGTCATTAATTTAGTTCTCGATATTATTATTACTGTTATTATATGTTATGTTAACTTTGTATTTTGCAAACTTGCCATCAGCCAGACGACTTAACCAAAGGGTCACAAGTGTCTAATTTAGGGCGTGTAATGCGACACGTGTTGTTCAACCCCTAGACGAGTTTGAGCCAAGACTTTTTGAGAAAGAGAAACCGCATGTGAGCCTCAACATCCATGGGATGTTAGCTCGCAAGATCAACCAATACAAAAATTTGAGGGTAGGAAATTCCTGGGTGCATTGACAGCAAACGTAACTGGTCTCCCCACATCCTTCAGCTCTATAAAAGACTTAGTTCAGCAATATATATACTATGAATTATTGCTTCAGTGACCAAAGTGGATACCATTAAGGCTTCCTACTTTGTCTACTTTCATTCAATAAGGTCTTATGATGTTATATTCTGGTGGAACCAGCCTCTTGGGGTAGGGGTGGGGGGTGGGGGGTGCGGTGGGGAGAGGGGGAGAGGGAGAGAGGGGCAGGGGGGAGGTGGGGAGGGGGGGAAGATGAAAGGGGGGGGGGAGGGGGGAAGAAGAAGAAGAAGAAGAAGGGCAGATATCAGAATAATGAGTGGTATCCATCACAGATGTTCTTGCAGGAACTTGTTTCGAAAGATGGGGGCCCTTACCGCCTGCTCACAATATTCATTTTTCCTTGTTGACCTACATCTGTAAAAACTTTTCTCTATAGAAGACAACAGTGAATATCATAACTAGAACACCAGAGATAAAAACAGTCTACACATTGAATCGAAAAATCTAAATCTGGTACAAAAAGGAGCTTATTATCCAGTATTAAGCTGTTTAATGCACTCCCACCACATATCAAAAGTCTACGTAAACAATTACCGATAATCAAACAAATCCTGATAAAGTACCTAACAGAGAAATCTTTTTATGCGGTTGATGAATTTGTGGCAGAAAAAGAATACCACCACTAAATTTATAATTGTTTTACAAATACTTTTAATCTGATTACCACAGATATATAATAATTTGGTTTTATATATTCATAAAAAAAGCACTCCGTCTTCAGGCCATGAGTGGCCTACTGGGACCATCCGTCCGCTGTGTCATCCTCAGAGGAGGATGCGGATAGGAGGGGCGTGGGGTCAGCACACTGCCCTCCTGGTGATTATGATGGTATTCTTGACTGAAGCCACTGCTATTCAGTCGAGTAGCTCCTCAATTGGTATCGCGAGGCTGGGTGCACCCCAAAAAATGGCAACAGCACATGGCGGCTGGATCGTCATCCATCCAAGTGCCGGCCACGCCCAACAGCACTTAACTTTGGTGATCTCACGGGAACCGATGTATCCACTGTGGCAAGGCCGTTGCCTTTCTATATTCATGCATGTATTTACTGTATTATTTAGCTTACTTTTGCTTCCTCTGTATATTACAGAGGCTTCCTAAGTGTAACACAGTATTCTCCTAATTGGGTTTATATTCTCCACTTGATATCTTATCTACATTGTATCTTTTATTGTATTTATGTAAATTAGCTTATATCTGATCCTGCCTTAGTGTACCACAATATTCTGTTAACTGGGTATATGTATATATTATTTGACCCCTTATTTGCATTGTATCTTTTATAGTATTTATGTGAGTTATACCTGAAATATGTACAGCTTGACACATTACATATCCTTGCCATTTACTCAGTACCTGGATCTATGAAATAAATAAATAACAAATCTTATACCTGTTTATCTGTGGATAACTATGTTACAAAAAACATGAGTCACTACTTTATGAGCTGCTTGGACTATTCATTAATGTTAAACCGATTATAGACAGAATATACATATCTTAACACATTAGATGATAATTATGGTGAAGAAGTTCATCACTTCACTCTGAAAGGGGACAGGAACAAAAATATGGTACAAATTTGCTGCAAATTATTCTCATATTTCTCAGCTGAAGAACAGGGAAAACTCTGTGATAAGTTTCCATCACAGTCATTCACAATTAAAAATATGATGGGGTTACAATCTGTAGCCAAAACTACAACAGAATTTTTGATTTGCTTTTGTCGGAACTGTTAACCATTTCTCATTTGAAGAAGTATTATCAATAATGAGTAACGGTTGCATTTCTCCTTCCTTTGATATTGATTTCTTACTATTGTGTATATTATGTAAATATTGATTTCTTACTCTTTTTCCCTATGTGTTCATTTTATTATGTTTATATGTCTTTGAATTATTCTTGTATACAAATATGTATATTTTTAAATCAGCACAGTCTGTGTCCTGGTACTTCTGACATGAATAAATAAATAATTTCTCCTTGCTGACAGGTTAAATTTTGCTTCTTTTGCCAAAACATAGTATAAATTGCAATAACTACTGAGACAGAATATTGAAACAGTGTGTCTTATTAAACAAGAAATAAGTAACCAGGGAGGTCAATACATATGGAAAAACTCATTGTGTCATTCTGGAGTAAGAGAAGAGAATAAATTTCAGGTTATTTTCGTACTAGCAAATTCCATTTTTGATAGTTATCATTAACTTTAAAAAAATTACAGTACCAGATTGGAAAAAATTAAATAAAAACTATAATTTCTGCTATATCAATGTAGATAAGAAAGTTCCATATGTTAACCACATGGTAAAATACTCTCCTATTTGTGTGCTGTCATTTGCCAAACTTTTGTTTCAACAACTCAAATGGGTTAAAAGATATCAGGTATTTAATCAATATTTCATTCTTGCATGCTTGCGATTGCAATTGAATCCATTTTTTGAGCTTGGAGGCAATCAATTTTTTAAATGAATAGTTTTCGTAAAATTGTCCGAGAAAGATTGCAAGATGTTTGCCCCAATTCTGTCAACATAGTGCATTGTCAACCACTGTGCCAAATGCAGGCAAAGAGTGTCTTGTTCATTCTGGCTCGCCAGTGGTTGCTAGACCTCGCTGGTCAGTGCTGCACTGCCACCTGGTTACCCTTAATATCTCCCCCCCCCCCCCCCCCCTCCCCCACCTTTCTCTTTTCAAAACCAAATTGACAATTCCTTCATGCCTCAGGATGTGTCCTATCAACCAATCCCTTATTTTAGTCAAGTTGTATCATACATTCCTTTTACCCCCAATTTGATTCAGTATATCTTCATTAGTTATTTGATCTTCCCATCTAATTTTCAATATTCTTCTGTAGAACCACATTTTGAAAGCTTCTATTTTCTTCTTGTCTGAACTGATTATTGGTCACATTTCACTGTCTTACAAATACCTTCAGAAAAGACTTCCTAATGCTTAAATTTATATTAAGTGTTGACACATATTTCTTTCCAGAAATGTTTTTTTGTTGCTGTCAGTCTGCAGTTTATATCCTTTCTACTTTGGCCATTGTCAATTATTTTGCTGCCCAAATGCCCCAAACTTACTGACTATTTTTAGTGTCTCATTTCCTATTCTAAATATACCAGCATAAGCAAATTTAATTCAACTACATTCCATTACCCTTGATTTACTTTTGTTAATGTTCATCTTCTAATATCTTTACAAGATATTTTCCATTCCATTCAATGTCTCTCCCAAGTTAAGGAGAAAATTACCATTTCTCCACTCTGGGGGCAATTTAGATTGATATGAAAATAGAAGTAGGGATAGAAAATTTCAAAATCCCATGATCACTTTAGAGCAGCATTTATTTAGATTACCAGTTTTGGTAAATTATGTTGCTCTCTTCAGATCTTATGCACTACACTTCAAAGAATCTCATTCACGTGTACAATAATTTGTTTGACATAATAAATAAACATTCCAAAAACGTGCACACCATAGCATACGTAAAACAGTCATTATACAAAATATCAAACACAGTGCACCAATTACACATGCTCATGCTAGCTTAAAAACTGCATAGACAAGAGTGTGTATGCCTAAAAACTGCATACTGACTCATGTCTATGTAGTTTTTAGGCTAGCATGAGCTAGTGCACTATGTACGATATTTTATACAATGATTGTTTTCCTTTCGATGTGCCAATATACTATGCAATGCGTCTTCTTGGACTGTCTGTCTATTATGTGACATAAATTATTGTACAAGTGGAGGAAATTCTTTGAAGTGTAGTGCTTAAGATTCAAAGATGGCAATATAGTTTGCCAAAACTGATAATCTGAATAAAAGCTTTAATAAAGTGACCATCGGACTTTGAAGTTTATGTGTATTTCTGTGATTATCATTTCACTGACAAACCTCAAAATTGTTATTTCTTCTCCCTTAATTTTAATTCCCTTTCCAAATTTCCCTTCATTTCCTTTACTGCTTGCTCATAGTGCAGATTAAATAACTTCAGAGGTAGGCCACAGCCCTGTCTCACTCCCTTTTCAGCTACTGTTTCCCTTTCAATCCCTTTGGTCTGGATCTTTTAACTGCAGTACTCGTTCCTGTACAAGTCGTAGATAACTTTTTGCTCCCTGTATTTTATCCATTTATAATTTTAAATAGTGTATTCCAATCAAAATCAATAGATTCTTCTAAAAATACAAATGCTTTAAACACAGGCTTGCTTTTGTTCAGTTTAACTTATAAAATAAGTTGTAGGGTCAGTATGGCCTTGCATATCCCTGCATTTCTCTGGTACCCCTTACAATAGGCCAGCTTCTGTTAGTTTTTCCATTCTTCTGTAAATAATTTATGTAAGTATTTTGCAACCATGACTTATTAAACTGATGATTGGGTGATACAGCTAACAGCACTTGCCTTCTTTGGAATATGAATTATAACATCATTCTTGATGTCTGTGGGTATTTCGCTTGTCTGATATATATTGTATACAAAGTAAAATAATTTCATCATGACTGGCTTCCCAAAGATCTTAATAATTCTGAGGGAATGTCACCTACTCTTGGTAACTTGTTTTGATGTAAGTCTTTCTGAGCTCTGTCAGGTTCTTCTTGAAGTATCGTATCTGTCATCTGACATTCATTTACTTCATTTTTTGTAATACTGTATTCAAGTTTGTTTCCCCTGCATAGTCCCTACAAATACTGTGAAGTAAAACAGGAAAATTCAAGAACTTTATCAAAACTTTTTTCTCTGATGCTCCCACAGAATAATGACAGGAAAAAGAGTTTATCACTTATTGAATTTCTGCTGTTCATGCAGTAAAACTTCAGCATCAGGTATGAAATTTTAATTTATTACTTCTATACTAATAATTTTTTTGCAATTCATTTTGGAAGCAGTATCTTCATATAGCACTGAATGTACCGGCAAAATTATATCACTGTACAACACATAATTGAGGAAGTATGACATTTTATATGTCTGAATTCAACTTTACAGAATCTGTGGTGAGGATGGGAAGGGGGAGTTACTGGTATTCTGTGTATTCTACTACTATGACTGAAAGAAATAATGTAGTTGAATGAGCAACTGAGAAAGGAGAAAGAAAAGAATTTAAAGTAGTAAACTGTAAGAAATTATTGACTATCACAAGAGGACTCTGAATGGCAAAAGCGATGAAACAGCTACTTAAATCCCACAAATTATGTTGCACTGTAAGCTTTTAAATGGATGGTGTAGTGGGCTTTGGCCACAACTTGGTTGTTGCCTTTCAACATGCAATCCCTGCATGTGGGTATACCCACATACAAATTATGTGGTTGTTTAACCAGTTCTGAGATTAGGCCTGGTTTTCTGTGTGTTTAGAAGTCCTATCACCAAACCAAGAGTTATCAAGTTTTTTGACAACAGTGTGTTCTAGCTTCAAGCATTTTGTCTTGATTTCAATCAAACTCAAGCTTTCCACCTGCAGACTTGATATATTTAGCATTGTTGGACGCATCCCACATTTACTTCACTCCTTCTGTGATGCTACAGAGATACTGAGGGTTGATAATGGACAATAAAAGTAGTCATTTAACTGGTAATGTCTATGATACAGCTCTTACTGCACAAGTCAAATTGGTGTTAATATTCTGCCATCATTTGTGACTGAGAATGGATTGTAGTATGTAACTGCTGGAAACAACACTGAAAGGACTGCCACTCTAATATCTAAGGCATTTCCAAAACAGCCAGTTTCCATGATTTTTAAAGTCTATTATGTTATGTTTTAAGTTTTGTCATGTT
Organism: Schistocerca serialis cubense; assembly: GCF_023864345.2. Taxonomy (NCBI): domain Eukaryota; kingdom Metazoa; phylum Arthropoda; class Insecta; order Orthoptera; family Acrididae; genus Schistocerca; species Schistocerca serialis. The sequence continues at coordinate 1,018,428,804 of NC_064638.1, read as the reverse complement.
GTGTTTCAAGTGTTGTCTATTAACACTAAGCCGTCCGGTGACACCACAGTGGTGTAGTGCACGAAACAGCAGTCAACGGCCGGCGACAGCACAGTGGTGTCGTGCGCAAAATAGCGGTCAATGGCTGGCAACACCACAGTGATGTTGTGTGCATAGTATCACTCAGTGGCTGGTGACACCACAGTGGTGTCGCATACATAGTATTGCTCAGTGGCCGGCGACACCACAGCGATGCTGTGTGTGAAGTAGCGGTCAATGGCTAGCGACACCACAATGGTGTTGTGAGCATAGTACTGCTTAGTGGCTGATGACAGCACTTTAGTATCTTTTGCATTCTGTTGGTGTTTTGTGTAGGTAACAATAAATTATGCACGCCAACCAGTTTTTTGTTTTTATAAGTACTTGTGCCCTTTCATCATGGTAGAGAAAAGAGACAATACGATTATTTGCAATGAATGCGTGGACGTCTTTTCTGAGGTTCCAGATGACTTGGCTGATTGGGAAGAAGACACTGGATATCAAAAAATGAAAGTGAAGCTGAATTGTCGGAAAATAGTGAAATATGTCCAAGAAGAATTCAGCAAACGCTACAGTTGCCAACTGATTCAGAAGAATCAGATGAAGAAAACAGTGTGCAGTGGTCAGATTTTGGTTTACCGAGGACTAAAAATAAATTTGGTGGATCTCTGGGTTCAAACATATTTCCCAAAGGTACACAGAGTGTCAAGGATATATATATGTTTGTCTGCTTGTGTCCGTGTATGTGCGGATGTATGTATGTGTGTGTGTGCGAGAGTATACCCCTTTTTTCCCCCTAAGGTAAGTCTTTCCGCTCCTGGGATTGGAATGACTCCTTACCCTCTCCCTTAAAACCCACATCCTTTCGTCTTTTCCTCTCCTTCCCTCTTTCCTGATGAGGCAACAGTTTGTTGCAAAAGCTTGAATTTCATGTGTATGTTTGTGTGTCTATCGACCTGCCAGCACTTTCGTTCGGTAAGGCACATCATCTGTGTTTTTAGATATATTTTTACCACGTGGAATGTTTCCCTCTTTTATATATATATATGTCATTCCCAATATATAATTCTATATTGGGAATGATATATTTGAATATATTAGCAATGAAACCAACAAGTACTACAGTCAAAATTGCAACAGAAGGAAACTGGATAAAAAAAATGCCAAGTTTGTTGACATTATGGAACCCGAACTTAGAAAATGGTTTGGGCTTGCTATCCTTATGGGAATTGTAAAAAAAGCAAGGATCGATGATTATTAGTCAACAAATCTGTTGATAGACACATCGATATATCGCAAAATGATGTCTTGCAACTGATTCTGACAAATATTATCATTTTTACATTTTTTCAACAATAAACAAGATAATGCCGACTGGCTTTTCAATGTGCAATTCGTAACTGATTATTTTTCCAAAAACTTCAAAGAAACTTTTAATCTAAGTCAAAACACTCAATTGATGAAGGAATGATACTGTGACATGAACGGTTAAATTGTAAAGTTTACAAACCGTCGAAAGTTACCAAACATGGCATACTCATTTGATTGCTGTGTGATTCGAGTACAGGATACATTTCCTCATTCAGGATATATTCCAGTGCTGGGCAGCCTTTATCAAAAACAGTAATGGAACTATTGATACCTTCTTATGGAAAGTGGCATCACCTCTACATGGATAATTATTATAACAATGTAAAACTTGCAGAGCAGTTACTTGAAAAGAGAATTCGAGTTTGTGGAATGATATGGCAAAATAGAGGATTTCTGAAAAAATTAAATTGCTCAAAAGTCAACGTGTTTGAAGCTTGTCATCAACGGAAAGGTGAAGTACTCACACAGGTATGGAGAGCTCTGAAAATTAAAATGATACGAATGATCTCTACAATACATAATGTCACTTTTACTGACACTCAAAGAAAATACAGAAAAACCAATTACACAATAAAAAAACCTGAAAGTGTATTAGACTACAACAAATTCATGAAAGGAGTGGATCGGGCAGACCAGTATTAGAGTTATTACCCTGTATACAGAAAAACTATAAACTGGTCAAAAAAGGTTTGCATGTACCTCTTTAATTGTGCACTATTTAAGGCATTCCATACATATTAGTATTTCAATACATAACCCAAGAGTCTCCAATTTCATGATATTTTTATTGAAAGTATCTGATATGAGAATAAAAGACCATGTACTTGCTTTTGAGGAAAACTTGGAGGTTGCCACTACATAGATCCATTTGACAGAATTCCCGGTCAAGTAAAGCAACACCACCTAATACTTATATTCGAAACGAATAAATGAAAATGAAGAAACTGCCATGTATGCTCCAAAAACAAAAGAAGAAGAACAACAAACTTAATGTGCAAGTCTTGTGGAGTTGTGTTACATCTTGGAGACTGTTTTGCTGCATATCACATGAAAGAGAAATACTAACTACCAAAGACAATGCAAATAAACAAATATATGAAACAAACAAATTTTGTATTTATTTATGTATGTATATCTTCAAAATTTCATGAAAATAGGGGAACAGGGTTGAGAACTAAGGATGAGATTAGTAAAACTTAACAATTTATAATCTCCTGATAATGTCAAGAACAGCTGGTGACAAGCCAAATAATCTGAATTAGTGCTGCCTGTGCCAAGCAAATAAATTTGTACAAGTTGTTTGGACGGCAAAGTGTTAAGATAAAGTTTGAGTTTGTAATCAGCTTGTCTCTTATCCTGTTGAAAGTAGCTAGCTTAAGTTTTGCATGGATACAGTTAGTCTAACAATGCCTCTTATAAGAAGTGATTCAGGTTACTGGAATTCCATTTATTGTCTTGTTAAACATGTCCATTCTGACCAAAAGTATCCAGACATAACTATATAATACGGAGCAGACCACTAGATGTCACAAGAGGCAGACCTGCCAGAGTGAAGGGAGGCAGGGAGTTGTGTGTTGTCAGTAAAGTACAATATCATCAGAATGTGTCAGACAGGAGAGCTCAGTGACTTCAGACATGGACTAGTCATCAGATGTCACCTGAGTACCAAATCCATTAGGGAAATTTCATCTCTTCTAAAGGCACCCAAGGTGCTTGTTGGTGGTGTGACTGAATGCAAAGGAAAAGCTACACCCAAACCAAGGTCAGGCAGCCCTTAGGTACTGAGAGACAGGGACTGTCAAGCATTGTGGATGGTGGTTGTAAAAATTGCATGAAATCAGTGGAAGGAATCACTTGTGAGTTCCAAAGTGCTAACAGCACTCCAGCTAGCACAATGTGTATAGTAAGATAAGAAGAATGGGATACAGTGATCAAGTAGTTCCTCATAAGCCACACATTCCTATAGTCAATGCTAACTGATAGTTGAGGTGATGTAAATAGTGATGCCACTTGACAGTGAATGATGGGAAACAACTGATTTGGAATGATGAATTATGATATGCCCTGTGGTAATCTGATGGAAAGATTTGCATTTGACAAATGCCTTGAAAATGTTACCTCCCATCATGTGTAATGCCATCAGTGAAGTATGGAGGAAGCAGCTTTGTGGTACAGAGGTTTTTTTATGGTTAGAGTGTGTCATCCTCCTGTACTTAAGAAAATGATAAACATGGAAGTATTTACAACATTATGTACTGTAAAGGCGATGATGATTGATTGTATCAGCATGACAATGCACCCTGTCACACAGCAGCAGCTGTGAGGCATTGATTTGTGGATAGTAACTTTCCTGACTCCCATTCCACCACAGACATTCAACACATGACTGGAAATATCTCCAGTAGAGTTCAGACCATCATAAAGATGAAGGATGGACTCACCCCATATTATTGTCCACTAATAATGCTTTTGACCAGATAGTGTATACTGAAAGAGAGAAATGCTGGAATTGAATTTTGAAGTAATCCAGCATTTAACCTATTAACTGTCACTAATATTTCATCATCAATTGACTTGAACCATAGTGTTATGCAAGAGATTGTTCAGTAGGAGCCAACAGTCTGGTCTTGCATGAAATTAACTTCAGCAACTGCAAAAACATTCTTATTCAGCAAAATGTGGATTGTACAGATCTTAGATAAAAAAAACATTGTACGGATATTATTCTGTTCCTGGAACTGTCAACAAGTTACAGATAATATGCTTCATAAACTTTTAACCATGTACACAAAATAATAAAACTCAGTAAAAAACAACATACCTGGAAGTATGTCAGACCAGAAAGATAGAGGGCTGGAATTACATGAAGAGTTGTTCCAATGGCAAGCAGGAGCTCAAATTTATGAATGGAATGTTTGTAATATCCACGCAAACCAAGACACCAAATCTTAAACAGTGTTTCCAAGTCAAGAAACAATGTAAAAGCAACCTGTAAAGAAAACAAAACAATTAAAGCTGACTGATGATAACAGATAACAAATAAAAATAAATTGCACTATTGCAGTGATCAGTTAGTAGTCCTATAGCCTGCCGTATGCCTTGCTTCTACAAAATTACAGCTTGAACAAAACAAATATTTGCAGACAAGGATAGGTCAGGTGATGACGTTTCAGCTGTGGAACAACTACCATCCAAACATCATATTCCAAAGATTCCAGTTTGAAGAAAGAGTTTCAGGACTGTGCAATGCATCAATAAATCCAGTTGTTATAAACTTTCTTTATGTGCTACAGCATTTGCTATTAGCACCCTCGAAGAAGACTCTCAGCACAGTGGCAATTGGGTATAGCTGAATCAATGAAAACTGGTTGACATCAACAATGTTAACCATTTTGTGGTCACTATCAATATTAAATAGCAAACAACACTGCATTATCATACAACATGGCATCATCAGCAAACGAATGCAGATTGCTGCATATTCTGTCTGCCAAATCACTTATGTATATAGAGAACAACAGCAGTCCTATCACACTTCCCTGGGGCACTCCTATTACTTTGGAAGTCTTCAAGCCACACACATATCTGTGAACTTATTCCATATGCTCATACCTTCATTAACAGCCTGCAATGGGGCACTGTGTCAAATTCTTTCCAGAAATCTAGAAATACTGAATCTGCCTGTTGCCCTTCATCCATAGTTCTCAGTATATCATGAGAAAATGGCAATCTGAGTTTCACATGAGCGATGCTTTCTAAAGCCATGCTGATTCACGGACATAAGCTGCTCAGCCTCAAGAAAGTTTATTATATTCAGACTGAGAATGTGTTCAAGGATTCTGCAGGCCCATTCTTTTACCTTTCTTATATAATGGTGCCACCTGGGCTTTTCTCCAGCCACCTGGGACTTTGTGCTGGGTGAAAGATTCACGATAAATGCAAGCTAGGTAAGGAGCCAACGCCGTAGAGTGCTCTTTGTAAAATCGAACTGGGATTCAATCCGGACCCGATGATTTATTTGTTTTCAAATCTTTAAGTTGCTTCTCTACACTAGACTTATGTGTAATTGGATTTGATATCATCATCTTTATTGACATATTATTTGCACTAACTCTTGTGTTAGCAACTAGCTGCAGTTGGTAGTGAATCGAAAGTATTCGACAATGGTCAATGAATTTCATTTTCTTTCAATTCAGGTACTCCGATTAGCCACCTTGCTGAAGATTTTCATATAGAGAGTGTAGAGTATCTACATATTCATGGTTTTATACAACAAAAAACATGTTATTGCAAGAAGGTAGGTCATTCTAATAATTTATTCTGCAAGCACTGGAATAGAAGGACTTAACAGTTTCACACTGAAAATATATTTATAATTATGACAAGAATAAGTGTTTTTATCCTAGTATTTACAATGACAGAGAGACAGAATGGCTGGTCAGTACTTACCTTCAACAGGTAAAATTTCACTACTTTTGGTACATTTTAAAAAGAACAGACTAATTGTAGCTTATGGAACTATTTGTTCCTTCATCACGGAGGTAAGAGGGTTACATTTGGGAAGATTACCAAAGATCAGCAGGTCACTCAGACCCTTGGATGGGAGAGATCCACCTGTTGTGATGATGAGGGGAACAAAGATGTAGGGGACAAGCATCAGAGGGAGGGAATGTAGGAGGTAAAAGATAATATACTGGTATATTGTGCAGTCTAGAGGTGATATAGAGCAGACTAAAAAACAAAAGATGGGTACAAGAAGAGTCATAATCATCATCATCTTGGACAGTTTCCAGTCTCTGGCTGGGTCTGTATGGAACATGGGCCTCTCCATCATCTTCTGTCTTGCCACCATCTATCCGTCTTCACCTTGGTCCAGTCTTCTCCTTTCTTCTGGATGCATTCCTCTACTCCTTTCAGCCATCTCTCTTCCGGTCTTCCTCTTGGTCTGGTTCCTTCCAGTTTCATCTCGTGTATCCTCCTGGGTATCCTCTTCTCCTCCATTCTCTTAACATGTCCATACCATCTCAGCCTTGATTTCTCTATCTCCTCCTGCAGTGGTTCCACCTTCATTAACTCTCTGATCCTCTCTTTTCTTAATATGTCTATGTTTGTCACTCCAATACTGTTTCTCAAGAATTTCATCTCACTAGCTTGTACTTTGCTTTTCTCTCTTACTTTCATAACCCAGGTTTCTGATGCATATGTCAGGATCGGGACATAGTAAGACTGGTATATAAACTTTTTACTGATTTGGAGTACACCCTTACTCCACATCAGGCTTCTGACACTCTCCCAAATTGCTTCTGCTTTTCTCCACCCCTCGGTTATTTCCCTGTCGTTTTTTTTCCATCTTCCTGTATCAGGCTTCCTAGGTACTTGAAACTCTCCACTCTCCTCAATCGTTCCCCACCAATTGTTATTGCCGTTGTACCTCTCTCCTTCTTTCTTGTTGTGATAATCATCTCACTTATACTAAATTTCATCCCATATTCTTGTATGTTTGTTCCCATATGTCCAACTGTTCTTGTACTTCCTTCTCCTTATTCCCCAAATCATGAGATCATCTGCAAACACCATAGCTTTCATCTTCCTTTCACCAATTACTTGTGCTACTGTACTCACATGAGACAATACTGACCCTATGACTTATCTTAGAAGAAAGATTAAGGAAAGGAAAACCTACATTTCTAGCATTTGTAGACTTAGAGAAAGCTTTTGACAATGTTGACTGGAATACTCTCTTTCAAATTCTGAAGGTGGCAGGGGTAAAATACAGGGAGCGAAAGGCTATTAACAATTTGTACAGAAAGCAGATGGCAGTTATAACAGTCGAGGGACATGAAAGAGAAGCAGTGGTTGGGAAGGGAGTGAGACAGGGTTGTATCCTCTCCCTGATGCTATTCAATCTGTATATTGAGCAAGCAGTAAAGGAAACAAAAGAAAAGTTCGGAGTAGGTATTAAAATCCATGGAGAAGAAATAAAACCTTTGAGGTTCACCAATGACACTGTAATTCTGTCAGAGACAGCAAAGGACTTGGAAGAGCAGTTGAATGGAATGGACAATGTCTTGAAAGAAGGGTATAAGAAGAAAATCAACAAAAGCAAAACGAGGATAATGGAATGTAGTCGAATTAAGTGAGGTGATGCTGAGGGAATTAGATTAGGAAATGAGACACTTAAAGTAGTAAAGGAGTTTTGCTATTTGGGGAGCAAAATAACTGATGATGGTCGAAGTAGAGAGGATATAAAATGTAGACTGGCAATGGCAAAGAAAGCGTTTCTGAAGAAGAGAAATTTGTTAACATCGAGTATAGATTTAAGTGTCAGGAAGTCGTTTCTGAAAGTATTTGTATGGAGTGTAGCCATGTATGGAAGTGAAACGTGGACGATAAATAGTTTGGACAAGAAGAGAATAGAAGCTTTTGAAATGTGGTGCTACAGAAGAATGCTGAAAATTAGATGGGTAGATCACATAACTAATGAGGAGGTATTGAATATAATTGGGGAGAAGAGGAGTTTGTCGCACAATTTGACTAGAAGAAGGGATCAGTTGGTAGGACACATTCTGAGGCATCAAGGGATCACCAATTTAGTACTGGAGGGCAGTGTGCAGGGTAAATGGCTCTGAGCACTATGGGACTCAACTGCTGTGGTCATAAGTCCCCTAGAACTTAGAACTACTTAAACCTAACTAACCTAAGGACAGCACACAACACCCAGCCATCACGAGGCAGAGAAAATCCCTGACCCCGCCGGGAATCGAACCCGGGAACCCGGGCGTGGGAAGCAAGAACGCTACCGCACGACCACGAGATGCGGGCAGTGTGCAGGGTAAAAATCATAGAGGAAGACCTAGAGATGAATACACTAAGCAGATTCAGAAGGATGTAGACTGCAGTAAGTACTGGGAGATGAAGAAGCTTGCACAGGATAGAGTAGCATGGAGAGCTGCATCAAACCAGTCTCAGAACTGAAGACCACAACAACAACAACTGTACTCGTTATATCATCCATTACTACAATGAAGAGTGTTGGTGAAAGTGCACTTCCCTACCTCAAGCCATTTCTCTGTTCAATCCAAGCTGATCTCTCTCCTCCCATTTTCACACAGCTCACATTTCCATGGTACATTTCACTTATCCTCCAAATAATCTGTTTTCAAACAATGGAAAAAAAATCAAACAATGGAAATCTGTTTTGATACTCGTCTGTTCTCCAAGGCTTTTCACACTTCGCTTCTACGTACACTATCATACGCTTTTTCAATGTCCAGGAAGGTCATTAGTAGATCTACTCCATATTCATAGCGCTGTTCCTGCAGTTGTCTTACAGCAAAAATTAGATCCACCGTGGACCTTCCTGTTCTGAAGCCATGTTGCTCTTCTCTCATTCTTCCTTCTAATTTTGCCAAAATTCATGCTTCCAAAATTTTCTCAAAAATCTTTGCACAATGACACATCAATGTTATCCCCCAATAGTTCTTGCACACTTTTCTATTTCCCTCCTTAAAGATCAGCACAAATATTCCCTTCTTCCAGTCTTGTGGGATCGTCTTCTGTCTCCAAACAATTTTCATTACTTGATATAGCCATTGTATCCCCACCTCTCCTGCTGCTCCTCACCATCTCTACACTTAGCTCATCCAGACCTGGTGACTTCCCTCCCTTCATATTGCCCAATGCCTCTACCACTTCTCCCCATGTAAGGTCTTTTTCTATTTGCTGTTCCTCTTCTTTTTTCTCCTCGGCTTGTTCCTCCTCATCCAGGTCTCCATTTGGATTCAGGAGTTCTTTAAAATACTCCTTCCATATATTCTTGAGTTCCTCCTTATTCTTTACATCTTGTCCACTTTTGTTCACCATTCGAGCATAATCTGTCGTACCTTTCTTCCTCTTACTTTTAATCATCCCAAATAACACCTTTTTTGAACCTTCACTATCCTCCTCTATCACACTGGTCCACTGTTCCATACACTTTCTTCTTTCCTCCGCTAGCACTCTTTTTGCTTCTTTCTTGCTTGCCTGATACTCTTCTCTTGTCTCTACTGTTCTCTTCTGGAACCATACCTCTATTCTTCTTCTGTACTATATCCTTTGTGTTATCATTCCACCAGGGTGTTTCTTTCCATCACTTTTTGTTGCTTGTCGTCCCACATATTGCTTCCGCTGCACTTAGTAATGTTCCCTTGAATCTACCCCACTCCTCTTCTACTGTTTTTGGTTCATCCTTTGGGGTGCTTTCCTTTACTACTTGTAGGTACTGTAGCCTGCTTTCTTCTTCCTTGAACTTCCATACCCTTATGCGTCTTTCCTGGTTTTCTGTCCCTTTATAATCCTTAGTCCCTCTCAGGTTCATTATCAGCAAACAGTGCTAGCTATCCAAGACCTCTGATGGTATTACCTTAATGTCAATGATGTTCCTATTCATCTCACTATCATACAGGAAGTAGTCAACTATCAACTTTCTCTTTGAGTCTTGACTTTACCAGGTAATCTTGTGCCTCTCTCTTTCCCTGAACCAAGATTTCCCAACCACCAAGCCATTCCTTTGACAGAACTCCAATAGTCTTCCACCTTCCTCATTTCGGCAGCCTCAACCCTCTGGTCCAAGTACACTTTCACAGCCTTGTCTTTCTCTTCCAATGTGTACATTTAAATCTCTCATTACTATCATATTCTTCCTTCGCATCTGCTTCTGCATTTCCTCTTCAAATTCTTGCTTCTCCTCAGAAGTGCAACCCACCTGTGGTCCATACACTTGTATTACCTCTATGGTCATCCCCTTGAGTGATATCTTGGTCTTCATCATCCTATCACTTATTCTCTTCACTTCCTCTTTTAATCCATACTATTCGGACTCCATTTCTCCTTCTCTCCTCACTTCCACTCCAGTGCAGTCGGTAGCCTTTTTCTCAGTTCTCTCCTTCCATCTCATTTCAGCTAACCCCAATAGGTCTAGATGGGTACAAGAAGAGTAATGAGAAGTAAAACGAATGGTTACTAATAAAAACACAATATGGCACATGTTCTACCGGCTTAATTTATTTAATTAACCAGCTTTTGGGTTACAAGGCCACCATCAGACTTTAACTGACCATTGTCAAAGTAGTTGCATTATTTGTAAACAACCAGGAAAAGATGTTATCTTCTAGAGAGAGACAAGAACACAGAGTAAATGTCATCATTGATAGTGTAGTGGTGAAACAATTAAAAAGTTACAAGTTGAACAGTAAATAAATGTAAAGGGAGCAATCAGGAAGAACATTAAGACTAAACTTGATAAACAATCTCAATAAAATAACATTATCACTCGACAAAAGTACTAAAGAAAAGCTTCAAGAGGTATCACATGTGGAATGAGATACAGGAACAGTACGAAATAGAATTGACAACTGTAACACTGAAATATGTGGAGTACATAAGCAATCACAATGAAATGAGTAAATACTGGAAAATGGAGGAATTGTAAGGAACTGACAGTGTGGGAAGCATTGGAGAACTGTGAGGATTAAGTGAAGTAAGGGGAAATACTGAACTGTGTTTGGTCATTTAATATTAAATCTGGACTGTGGAGATGTTTGTTAATTTCCAGGCCTTCCAACACATTGAGTTTTTCGGTCTCTTATTTCTGCTGCCCCCCCCCCCCCCCCCCCACCCATTTATGAACAATGGATCCTGCCATTGGTGGCAAGGCTTGTCATGTGCCTGAGATATACAGATAGACATACTGTAGGTGCACCACAATGGAAGGGTAACTATTGAGAGGCCAGACAAACATGTTGTTTGTTGAAGAGGGGCAGCAGCCTTTTCAGTACATGCAGGGGGCAACAGTCTGGATGATTGAACTGGCCTTGTAACAAACCAAAACAGCATTGCTGTGCTGGTACTGCAAATGGCTGAAAGCAAGGGGAGACTACAGCTGAAATTTTTTCCCGAGGGCCTGAAGCTTTACTGTATGGTTAAATGATGATGGCATCCTCTTGGGTAAAATACTCTGTGGGTCAATTGGCCACCAAATTGGATTTCCGGGCAGGGACTGCTGAGGAGGATGCCGTTATGAGGAGAAACAAAACTGGTGTTCTACGAATCGGAGCATGGAATGTCAGATCCCTTATCGGGCAGGTAGATTACAAAATTTAAAAAGGGAAATGGATAGGCTAAAGTTGGATTTAGTGAAGTTCGGTGGCAGGAGGAGCAAGACTTCAGGTCAGACGAATACAGGCTTATAAATAAAAAATCAAATAGGAGTAATTCAGGAGTAGGTCTAATAATGAATAAAAAAAATTGGAACATGGATAAGCTACTATGAACAGCATAGTGAATGCATTATTGTAGCCAAGATAAGACATGAAGCCCACACCTGCCACAATAGTACAAGTTTATATGACAACAAGCTCCACAGATGATGAAGAGCTTGAAGAAATGTATGATGAGATAAAAGAAATTATTCAGATAGTTAAGAGACATGAATATTTAATAGTCACGGGTAATTGGAATTCGATGGTAGGGAAAGGAAGAGAAGGAAAATATGGATGGGAGTAAAGAATGAAAGGGGAAGCCACCTGACAGAATTTTGCACAGAGCATAACTTTATCACAGCTAACACTTGGTTTAAGAATCATGAAAGAAAGTTGTGTACAGGGAAGAGACCTGGAGACACCGGAAGGTTTCAGATTGATTATATAGTGGTAAGACAGTGATTTAGGAACCAGGTTTTAAATTGTAAGACATTTTCAGGGTCAGTTATGAACTTTGACCACAATTTATTGGTTATGAACTGTAGATTAAAAATGAAGAAACTGCAAAAAGGTAGGAATTTAAGGAGATAGGACCTGGATAAACTGAAAGAACTAGCGGCAGTAGAGATTTTCAGAGGGTGCATTAGGGAATGATTGAGAGGAACAGGAGAAAGAAATACAGAAGAAGAATAATGGGCAGTTTAGAGAGATGAAACTGAAGGCAGCTGAGGATCAAGTAGGTAAAAAGACAAGAACTAGAAGAAATCCTTGGGCAACACAAGAATTTAATTCAAGAAATGAGAAAATATAAAAACAAAGTAAATGAAGCAGGCTAAAAGGAATACAAACATCTCATAAATGAGATCTACAGGAAGTGCAAAATAGCTAAGCAGGAAAGGCTAGAGGACAAATGTAAGGATGTAGAAGCATATATCACTAGGGGGACATGATAGATGCCACCTACAGGAAAATTAAAGAGACCTTTGGAGAAAAGAGAATGCCCTGTATGAATATCAAAAGCTCAGAAGGGAAAGCAGAAACGTGGAAGGAGTATAAGGGTGGAGAAAAACTGTGTCATGAAATTTTAACCACTATGGAAATTTGGTGCCACACACTCTGATTGCCCTGGAATTGCCCTGTTTCCATTCATCAGTTGATGGGCAGCGCTATGGTTGTTGGTTCACACATACAAACATCCCTCGCCCCACCACTGCCCCAAAGTGATACACATGTGTCGAACAGGTCTTGCTGTTTGTCTCCACCTCATGTCAGATGCATTCACGGGCAAGTTTCACTTCAGAGCACACACACATCAACTGCAATTTAGTCATACAGTAAGCATGGTGGGACAGCATTCATTTGAAGAACAACAAGACATGGTTTTTGTTTATGGACTAGCCGATGGTAATGCGCATGAAGCTTGATGGTTGTATGAGGAATGGTACCCAGCAAGACACCATCCACACCCGCAAATGTTTACAGCAATTCACTGGCTACTTGGTGAAACAGGCTCGTTAGCAGGATATCATAGTGATGCTGGAAGACCTCGAAAACGAAGAGATGCTGCAGCTGAAGAGACTGTTCTCGAGCACTTTGAGGCTACAAAAAGTACTAGAGCGGATGGACACAGCATGGGGGTCACTCATTGGTTAGTCTGGGAGGTTTTGAGGGATGATGTCCAATATCCATTTAGTTTCCACCCTGTCAAGATCTAAATCCTCTGGTAGACTATGAACACAGGCAGTGGCTTCTGCAGTGTGTTGCACAAGATCCTGACTTTCCTGCCACTGTGTTGTTTACCGACAAGTGCACCTTCCATCAGGATGACCTTTACAGCACTCAAAACATTCATTACTGGGCAAGATGAAATCCTCATGTCACGTATGTCCATGGACATCTGGTATGATTTTCGCTGAACTTTTGAGCAGGCATTGTGGTTGACCATCTGATTGGACCGGTCCACCTACCTCCTTGACTTACTGGGGCAAATTTCCTTCACTTTTTACAAGAAACTCTACCCGGCCTGCTGGAAGTTGTTCCCCTGAACATACAGCTACGCATGTGGTTGCAGCATGATGGGGCACCTGCACATAACAGTCGTGCTGTGTGTGGATATTTAAATGAACGCTACAATGGCCAAGTAATTGGCAGAGTTGCTTGTAGGACTTGGCCTCTGCCACCAGACTAGCCCTGTGGGGATTCATCAAGGTTCTAGTTCACCCACCCAGATGCAAACCACCTAGAAACAAAGAGGAATTAATGGATTGCATTCAACATACCGCCAATCACATCAGGGCAATGCCAGGAATCTCTGAAAGGATTCAGCAAAACACTGTTCGACATTACCATGCATGAGTCGTATCAGAGGGTCGCCAGTTCGAGCACCTGCTTTAAGTAAACAATGTCCTAGCAACAAAAAAGACCCTTTTCAGGGCCAACACTATTTGTAAAAAACTTTCTGTACACGAACTAACAGCTGTTGAGTGGTTTGTTCCTGGTATGTCTCATCATGAAACTATAATGGATGTGTCGGGACCCTGGTTGATTCGCCCCCAGGGCCCCAGAGTGGAAGGCTGGTGCACTACCATCGAGCGTGCGGGCCACCTTCGATACATCGCGATCTCCAGCAGGCACAACATTCGCGGTCATGTGTTGTCCAGAGCACCCAGCAGCAGGGCAATCCCGTGGGCAATCGAAGCATGAGTCACCAAGTTACCATAGTTTAAAAATTGTGTGTTGTAGACCTACACAACATTAGTAACTTTGGTTCCTACTGGCGTCAGCTATCCAGGGTAAAAATTTTGTGATACAATTTTTCTCCACGCTGTGTAGAGGGTCTATACAAGGAATATGTACTGAGGGCAATATTATGGAAGTGGAAGAGGATGTAGATGAAGTTGAGATGGGAGATATGATACTGTGTGAAGAATTTGACAGAGCACTCAAAGACCTACGCTGAAACAACATTTTGTTAGAACTACTGATAGCCTTGGGAGAGCCAGACATGACTGAACTCTTCCATCTGGTGAGAAAATGTATGATACAGGTGAAATACCCTCAGACTTCAATAAGAATATAATAATTCCAGTTCCAAAGAAAGAAGGTGCTAACACATGTGAAAATTACCAAACTACCAACTTACTAAGTCACGGGTGCAAAATACTAATGTGAATTCTTTACAGATGAATGGAAAAACTGCTAGAAGCTGACCTCAGGGAAGATCAGTTTGGATTCCATAGAGATGTAGGAACACGAGGCAATAAAGACCCTATGACTTACCTTACAATATAGGTTAACAAAAGGCAACCCTATGTTTATGGCATTTGCAGACTTAGGGAAAGTTTTTGGCAATGTTGATTGGAATATTCTCTTACAAATTCTGAAGGTGGTATGGGTAAAATATAGGGAGCAAAAGGCTATTTACAAATGTGTACAGAAACCAGATGGCAGTTATAAGAGTAGAGGGGCATGAAAGGGAAGCAGTGGTGGAGAAGGGACTGAGACAAGGTTGTAGTCTATCTCCAACGTTACTCAATCTGTATACTCAGCAAGCAGTAAAGGAAACAAAAGAAATTTTCGGAGTAGGAATTAAAATTCAGGGAGAAGAAATAAAAAGCTTGAGGTTTGCTGATGACATTTTAATACTCTCAGAGACAGCACAGGACTTGGAAGAGCAGTTGAACAGAATGGACAGTGTCTTGAAAGGAGTATGTAAGATGAACATCAACAAAAGCAAAACAAGGATAATGGAATGTAGTCAAATTAATCAGGTGATGATGACAGCACTAGAGTAGGAAATGAGACACTTAAAGTAGTAGATGAGTTTTGCTATTTGGACAGCGAAATAACTGATGATGGTCGAAGCACAGAGGATATCCTATCAGGAAGGGTTAATAGCCATAATGTTCGGATTTGGGGTTTGCAAAATCTGCAGGGCTCATTGTACATGTTCAATACAGCCCTAAGCTAAATGTCTGGTGTGAGCTAATGCAAGACAGGATTGTTGGACGTTCTTTGCGGAACAAACAGTGAATGTGTCAGTGTATCTGGACATGTAGGAGCAGTTTGTGTACCCTCAGATACAAACTTGCAACCCAATATCAATTTTCAACAAGATGGAGCTCTGCTGCATTGGTCAACGGCTGTTCGCAAGTTCCTGGACAGGAAATTTCCCAATCGTCGGATCGGACGTTTTGGACCCATTGCCTGGCCACCATGTTCACCTGACATTACACCGCTTGATTTCTTCATGTAGGGATTCATGAAGGACTGCGTGTATGCAAAGCAAAGTGGACGATATTCTTATGTTGTAACATCTTATCACTAATGCAATTGCAACAATAACAGAGGAAATGTTACAAAGAACTTGGCAAGAAATTGAATATAGACTCAATATTCTTCGTGCTACAAATGGTTCACCTGTAGAGGTGTACTGATGATAAATAAATAAATTTTTTGAGATGCTCTACAATGTGGTGCATTTTTTGTTGTTGTATCTACTGTGTGTGTTATTATTTTTTTCCCTGGGTCTTTGAAATCAGGGAGGTTTGAGTGGGACACCCCGTACAGTTTAATGTTCAAAAAATCATAGACAGAGGCACATACCAATCAATAATACAGGGTAAAACGTAGGGGATAAAAGACAATATAAACTCATCCATGTAATTTGTAGCTGTTAATGTTTTGAAAGTTTGGAAAGCTTGCATGATAACTCGCAGTCTTCACTGACATGAGCTCTTTGGTGCTTTCTTGCATGTAAAAGAAAAAGTGGCACTTCATGTAATGGAAAATTAACTTACTGCCAAGGTCAAGTTGATGTTCCAACAACATCCTAAATCATGTGTTCTGATAACAACTTCATCGGTGCTGTCTGAAAACTCATAAAATATATCATTCCACAGATTCGAGATGGAAGACAGTTTCTTTTCAAGAATTACTTCAACCTGTTAAAAAATGCTGAAAACACCTTTGGACGGGCATGTCAAATAAGAAAGGCCATTTACTGAACCAAGGTCCTTTATGGTGGTGAAGGTTTCAACAGCTTTTCATTCACAAGGACTTCAGCACACTTCACACAGCCACTCTGTTTATTCAACTTCTTGACAATATAACATGCTATGTGATACATTAAACACTGTTTTGAAATGTCGTCTTAATCGGAGTAGGAAGATCAGTTTCCCAATCCGCTGTCACCACTTTGCACTTAATTTCGTCCTCAGCAGATAAATTAATGTTAAATTTCTTTAGCACATAAATGCATCTGAATTTGGTTCACAGTTCTCGGATGCAGATATAGCCACCTTAATAGGGACATGCATGCACTGTAACATACGTAATTGCAGAAAATCTACAGTTGATGGATGTCTGTTACAACTCATAGACCTCAAAATTCCAAAATGATGTTCCTGGGGGTCTTGGTTGACTTTTCCTGTCATTATGTACTTAAGAACTTTGGACCAAAAATACTGAGAAACTTCCAGTGTACCTTTTAGCATGACAGAGATTCCATTTTTCTGTTTGTGAAAATGTGTTGTTTTCTGAGCAAATGGTTTCATAAAAGTCAATTAATATTTTGTATGAAGGGGAATTTTTGTAGAGTGATTTATTTGTTATTCTAGAGTTGAGTGCATCTAATATGATTATGGTATTCATATCTCTCATGAATAGTTCAATGTTTTCACTACCACTAAAATTCATGGGATTAGTTTTGCGGAAAAAGTCTAGACACACACACACATACTTTTTGATACAAAATTGTTTAACATCATTAAACACAACTAGAATTCTAAATGTGTCTTATGGGCTGCACTGTTAGAAATCTACTCCAGCCAGCTACAAGCAACAGCTGCGTAGTCTGTCAGTGTGCACAGCAACTACCATTGTGAAAGATATCACAAAAATGGAAGTAACGGCACTTCTCCATCTAAGCACTGTGATGGAGATAAAATATGGACAGTAAACAGTTTAGACACAAAGAGAACAGAAGCTTTTGAAATGTGGTGCTACAGAAGAATGCTGAAGATTAAATGGGTAGATCACATAACTAATGAGAAGGTACTGAGTAAAATTGGGGAAAAGACGAATCTGTGGCACAATTTGACTAGAAGAAGGGATCAGTTGGTAGGACATGTTATGAGGCATCAAGGGATCACGAATTTCATATTGGAGGATAAAAATCATAGAGGGAGACCAAGAGATGAATACACTAAGCAGATTCAGAAACATGTAGGTTGTAGTAGTTACTCGGAGATGAAGAGGCTTGGACCTGATGGAGTAGCATGGGAAGCTGCATCAGATTAATCTTTGGAATGACCACAACAACAACAACAATGTCTTTGATATTGAAAATACACTGAGCCATGGCATTCCTCATATAATACGAAATACTATAGTCACTGGGTTTCAGTATTTTTGCTACACTTTGAGATACCTATCCCAGGTATAGGATTGTACACCACATCTTGCAGACTTTGGGAGGAGCAACAGAAGGAGCATTGAGGAGGAATATAATTTTCAATATTTGTTTCCTGTGCAAAGTGTCTTCAATCAGGACAGCATTGCAGCCATTGGCTGAGACAATTAAAATTTATTATGTCTAACTCTGCTTTGAAAACCTCCTTAGACTTGATAACAGATATAAGATGGTGAACCATTGATTGAAAAGCTGCATGTTTGTGTCTTACTAGACACGTGGGACAAGGAGGTATTCATGTGTCTGTAGTTGTAGTTTTTTTTATGGATTTTGAAATAATGTGTACGTGAACTGATGTCAAAGGTTAGATCTTGAAAGTTTCTGGATTTGTTGCAAGTCTCCATTGTGAACTGAATGTATTTATGATGACTGTTTTAAGTTATGAAAAAATTTGTTAAGCTGTCTTGTAGTGCCAGTCCACTTACACAATACATCATACACATGTCTAAACCCATATTTAGCATTTTCACACGGAGGTTCTTTATTCGAGAAATTTTGTTCAAAACTGTAGAGTCCCTTGGAACTGCAAGCGGTTTTGTGCTAAACATGTCTGAGTGGCCAATCAAATGTCATTCAATTCTACAGGGTTGACATTTACAACTGTACATCAACTCTGTCAGAATATCAACACATTCCCCTACAGGTATGTTGGAAAATTAACAGTATGGAAGCTGCCAGAGAAAACAGTACACCAGCTGGAGCAATAGGCCCTGGTTTTTGGCAATTAGGTAATTACAACTATGACATTCATTATCGGAGCACTGCACAGCATGCAAATAGTGGTGATCTGTCGCCCTTGCCTATGGACCCAAATAAGAACAACAACAGATAGGAAGTTGAATGCTTCTCAGTAAAAACATTATGCACCAGACAGTGCTGTCATTCTCTTTACTGTCTGTGAAATAGCCCAGGTGACAGTTCAGGATCTGCTACTTCCAGGGGTTTTTTCACTGAATCAGCATGGGTAGCCGGACTGCTCACCCAAGTTATTAGACCCCTCAGGTTTCAAGATTTTTTTGTATCCAATATTATGTCAGCTCTTCAGACATTGGTTGCCTTGTTGCTGGTTACTAAGAAGTTGGAATGCCAGATCATTTGGCCCTGGGTCTTCCAGGTGCTGCAGTAAGCACAAAATGGTTCAAATGGCTCTGAGCACTAAGGGACTTAACATCTATGGTCATCAGTCCCCTGCAGTAAGCACACTGAGAGATGCGTTCAATAAATGCAATGGCCAGACTTCATGTTTAGTGCCCTAAAATTGACAATGGAGTAGAGAATACGGTCCACAAGTGTTCAGGTATGTGTGCAAAATCAGCTGACTCTGCCTCAGCATTATTCTTTGTGGCTCGAGGCTAAGCATGCATGGGAGCAAGTGCACATTGACCTTATTAGGCTGTTCAAGGGTGCCTTGAGGCTTTTATTTGTGGCCACACACACAAATTTACCATATGTGGTACAGAGGCAATCAACAACAGCTGCTATGATCTGGGCTTTAATGACAATATTTGGCATAAATGACGTGCACAAACCTTAGATAAGTGCCTGCAGTTCTCCTCATATGCCTTCTAGAATTACTGCAGGAATGGAACCACACATCTCACCACTCCCCACTTTCACACGGCAGCAAACTCAGAGACAGAGTGGTTTGCCAAGACATTCAACTCAGAGATGAGGAAAATTCTTCTAATTACACCATATGATGGTGTATTGACCAGCTTCTTGGAAATATATTGGTCCAGCCCAGTCAATGGTAAAAGCCTCACTAAAATCATGCAGTGGCACAGTCTATGGATCGTCTTTGATCTTTTGCTCCCATCACAGCAAGCCCAGAGCCTCTAGAGCAAAACTTTACTGCCACACAGGCTTTAGGTCTGGGCTTGCACCTTTGATTGGACCTGAAGATGGACTCAACGTACTGTTGTCTGCCATAATGGGTGGCAAATGTTTGATGTCACAACTGGGGCTGAGCAGTTGGTCTGGTATCACAGTCCGCTGTAGCTGCGACACCTAATATGGATGTCCCCGCATGAGCACTGACATAGGGCAACCAGCAGGTACTACTTCTCTCCCAGCTGGCTGGTACAGGCTGCAGAGACTGCTCTTGCTTCCTTGTACACATAGATATAACCTAGGTCCATGGTGTCATAAGGAGGTCACATTTCATGCATGGATGCCAATGGAGTTTGAACCAAAGCCACCCACGTTACATTCTCAGCACTGCCTCAAACAGGACAGGGCTCAGCCCCACTTGCAGCAGAACAGAGTGAGTACCTCACCCTTCTTGATGCCACTGGATGCAGCAACACGGCCGTATCAAGCACCCCACCCCTCCTGATTTCATTATGTCTCTCAACGCATTAGTGGGGGTACCGATCAATCCTCCTTATACCGCTAGAATTCCTAGTCACAGGCCTGATCATTACCAGCCTTATGGGCCCATTAAAGGGAGAGGTATCTTGTATTGCTGCCACATGATCCAACTGATACTAATAATGTCTGTGAGCTTGTGGAGAATCCTCCCCCCACCTCCATCTGTAACAGCAGATGATGGGCTGCATAAACTGGAAACCAGCTCCCCAACACCCTCACTGGTCACTTCCGTTGGAGGGACAACTTAGACGGCCACACTTTCCAGATCCTAGGCACGCCAAACCAGTCTCTTGCATCATTTTGATGGGGCAACATGCTCTGGCCCTGCTCTCAGCAGCCCACCCGCACAGTTCCACATGGCCTGCATTGTCGCCTGCCACATTTCGCCAGGGTATGCATGAACTGCACAATTCTTATTCCATGCTCATGGTCATTATCCTATCACAATCCATTTAATAACAGGAGTGCTACCACATTTTTTCCATGCCACCTTCCCGAACTGCATCTTCTTGAGGCAATTCTACTGACTACAGGAGGACAAAGCCTGATGCCAGACATCTGATTCATCCTCATGGCATCAGCAATTGGAATACTGCATGCAGTGTAGTGCAAATAGTGGAGTGGAGTGCATTGAGCATCAGGACTATCAGGCCGAGTTATTACCATTTTAGCCCCGCCTATTTTGGCACTCCTTTGATGCAATTTTTCAAGCCACTGGATGATGCTGAACAAAGATTGCAAGTCAACCATGGTCTGCCCAGTCCAAACCCTCCTCAATTAAGAAGCATTACTTCATTTCGAATGTTACTGTAATCATTAGCTTTTGGGTTAATATGTTAGAACCAGCCCGCGCAGCTCTTCCAGGATGTCCCATCATGTTTGCCATTTTCTTAAGTAGCACACAACTTAGGAATGTGCGCCCCATAGGTGTACTGAAGGGAACATAAACTCATTCTTTCACTGGTGACCCCCTCTAAACCAAAGTGTCGAGTCTCATTACTGAAACATGCAGTTTTCCTTTTTTAATATTCTGATCAGCACAACCCATGTGTTCATGAAATCAGTTCCTGTTAGTTTGGCTGGACACATCCTGCTTGCACCTCCACCTGCTCCTTGCCCTCTCCACCCTCCCACTCTCCTCCATGCATGCCACCCCTCTGCACGCATCATTGCCCCTGCCTGCACCCCTCCACACATGCCATCCATTTGTGCCACAACCATCCCCCTTCTGCACCCCTTTGCTTGTGCCATCCCTTCACGTGCACCAGCATGCCCATCCTGCAGCTGACGGATGCACGCCCGGACAAGCCACAGTGTAACCATGCAGCGCACTGAACACCCCTTCCCACAACAACACACAGCAGAGATTGTATTGAACGGTTCACACCATGTGTGCCCACCTGCCTTCTTCTCAGCAAGATTGCCTGCCAGCACCCTCCCGTATGGTGCGAAATGCTGCCTGCAACGTTATGTCGCTATGTCTCTGCCACACGTTGCTACCCCTATGGCAGTCATGCACAACAGGCCCTCTAATTAGCAGCACTTCACAGGTGTTGGAATTCCACATGCAACTGTCAGCAATACAGAACTGCTCGACTCAGCTGACCAACGGGGCAGCGTGCCCCGCACAAGCCGACTAGGCAGGCCCTCCCCCCGGTCGTGCTGCTGCTCATTTTCCCCCTTCAACCTGCAAGACCCACACCTGTGGTTTGCTCCCATTGAGGCAGATTTCGCAGCTTGTTCCATCGTGAGTGATGCAACGAAATTCGGGATGGTTGTCGGCCACTTCGACCTGACCACCACTGCCAAAGTCTGGGATGTTATTTCACACTCAGCCCCCTCTGGCTGCTACAGTAAACTAAAAGAACACATCATCTCCAGCTTCATACCCTCAGAACTGCAACAGGCACATAATTTGTTATCATTCAAATGGTGTGACAATATGTGCCAATCCCTGTTGCTAGATCACATCCGATCGCCAGCAAACCACACATTTTCACCGATGGCCTGCTCCTAAACTGCTCATTTGTGTGCCTTCCCACCCCTATTCAGGCTGTCCTGGCCTCGCACGCCCATTTATTGTTAGGCGACACAAATGGTCTTGGCCATTTGAAACCCTGAACTCCTTCCCCGCCATGGCTGCAGCGCGGAATGCCGCTTACCACCCCGAGGCTCTGGCCGGCTATTCACCCACCCTACCTTATCTACACCAAGCCACGACATGCACAATGTCACTTGCACCACCTGCTGCTAATGAACCTCTGCCCAACATGCAGGCCCCCGATCTCTACCAGATTCTCGTGTGCCTGAGCTCTCAGAGGGCAGCATTTACCACCAGCATCACTCGCCTACATCTCATGCACCTGCCGCCAAGTGAGCCCGACCTTACACACACAAGGCTGGCCTAGACAAAAACAGCCGCCCTCACAAGCACGGTTCTACCTGCCCCCTTGAGAACCAAAGCCACTGCAAACTAGACACTGCTTGCTGGTACCACCAGAGGTTTGGTGAGAAAGCGACCAACTGCAGACCTCCTATTCCTGGTCTCCAAACCCCGGCAGTGACAAGCAGTAGGCCCACCTGGTTGCTGTGCCACTTCACAGCGCATATTCATATGGGATTTGAATGATGCTAATCTCCCTGCCCACTACCTTATCAACACTGCCTCCAACTTATCCGTATTCTGCCACAAACTAATCCTAAATCCGGCTCCCGTCTCCCCTCCTGATCGCCGCTACCAACAACTTGGCCATCCCTACCGAAGGGGTGCATACCCACTCGCTCAACCTACGTTTCCAGTACGGACTCCAGTGGACCTTCAAGGTCATGGACGTTACTGACCCCATTTTGGGTGATAACTTCCTAGGTCATTACAGCCTACTGGTTGATGCAGTGAAGTGCCGTTTAGTTGATGGCACCTCCATCAGGATCATCCAGTGCAGCTCCCACCCCGTCACATGCTTCACTGTGAAACAGCTGCTGGTTTCAGGCCCATATGCTCAGCTCCTGGCAGAATTCCCTCTCCTCATCCAGCCATCCAGCACCCACTGGAATGTTCAGCATGACACTTTGCATTATATCACCACTACCCATGGCCACCCCAGTTTTCTGCCATGCCTGCTCCCTACCCCCTCACAAGTGCAAAATCACAGAAAAGGAATTCGAAGAGCTGCTCATGGCCAGTGTGCTTTGGCCTTCCAAAAGCCCCTGGACTTCAACTATTCACCTCGCCCCCAAAGAAGACAGTTCCTGGTGCCTTACAGTGATTACCGTAAACCCAATGCCCACACCATCATTGACCACTATCCGATCCCACTCCTCTGCGCCTATGATGATGCCATCTCAGGAGCTAGTATCTTCAGTAAGATAGACAGCATTACAGCCTACACACAAATCCCAGTCACCCTAGAGGACACTGAGAAAATAGCCATAATCACACTTTTTGGTCTGTTCGAGAGTGCATTCCTGACATTTGGCCTCCCCAATACCGCACAAACATGACAGTGATGTTTGGACAACACCTTCCAGCAGGGTGCATGATAGTGTTTTGCCTACATAGATGATATACTCATCTACTCCAGATACCCTACTGAGTGTCACCAACACCTACGCAAAATTTTTTCCTGCCTACAAAAAGCTGGAGTGATCCTAAACTTGGCAAAATGTGTTTAGGAGTTGAGCGAGATTGAATTCCTTGGACATTCATCTCTGCCGCTGGCTCCTGCCCCTCCCAGAGACAGTACAGCCAGTAGTGGACTTTCCTCACCCTATTACCTTCAAAGGGCTCCAGCATTTCATTGGCATGGTCAGTTACTTCTGTCACCACCTTAACGACGCCACTGCCACCCAACAGTTCCTTACTGCAGCATTCCTTGGTGATAGAAACAAAGGGAACAAGCTGGCCCTTGAACCCTGGCCATGATCGAATGATCAAGAGCTTCAGAGAAAGAAAATGGGACTTAGACAATGTGGCCCTTCTGACCCACCCCGTCCCCCATGCCCCCCTGGCAATAGTGGCAGATGCGAGCCAGATGGCTATCAGAGCCATCCTTGAACAATATGCGGACAATGACTGGCAACCACTCACCTTCTTTTCATCCAAGCTCTCCCATACACAATCCTGCTGGGCGCATATGACTATGAGCTGCTTGCACTCCACGAAGCTGTCCACTATTTCCAATCTTCAGTAGAGAGAGACGTGTCTTTATGACCTTCACAGATGACTGTCTCCTCACCACTGGTTTTTGGAGGGAAGACATAGACCAGATCTCACCTCAACAGTTTAGGCTACAGGAGTATATCCTACAATTCACCACCAATGTCCAGCATATTGCCAGCATTGACAACATTGAGGAAGATTGCCTTAGCTGCTCCTGTACCATCATCCAACCCTTAGACTACAGTGTCTTGGTTGCTGCTCAAGAGGGCGACCTGCACCTGGCCCATGCCCTTCTGAATGTGGACACCAGCTAAGATCCATATCCGGCTCCAATTGTAAGATCTTTTGTAATGTCCTCATAGATCCTTCACAACCTGATGGTTCCAATGATTGCCCCCACTCCCTCCTGCCTCGCACCTTTTGAGAACCGGCAAATGGCCATGTCCACGGTCTCGTACACCCAGGCATCTCCACTTTCCACCACCCTCATGAAATATTGCTTTGTCTGGATGGGCCTCCATCATGACTGCGGCCAACTGGACCCAGTCCTGGGTTCCATGCCAGCTTGCCAAAGTTGGATTGCACTTTCACTCCCCCTGCAGCTGCCTTTAATCTGACGCAAGACTGGTTCATGCACATTCACCTCAACATTGTTGGCCCTCTACCCTCCTCCAAAGGGTATCGATATCTGCTGACAATTACTGACAGATTTTCTCACTGGCCAGAGGCCATCCCTATCTCAGACATTTCAACTGAAACTGTGGCTGCAGCCTTTGTTCAGACCTAGGTGTTCTGCTTTGGTTGCCCACGTGACATCGCTACAGATTGTGGGCACCAGTTCACCTCGACCATTTTCTGATTTCTGGCAGCCACCTGTGGCTCCTGTTTCCACCATACCACCAACTACCACCCTGCAGCTAACGGGATGGTGGAGCAGTTCCACCACAAACTTAAAGCCACCTTCACATGTTATTCTTCTGAATGGTCTGCTGCCCTGCCCCTGATGCCTCTAGGCCTGCAGATCACACGCAAAATCAACCTGGGAACTTTGTGTGCCGAGCTAGCATACGGACTGCCACTTGCCATTCCCAGATATTTTTTGGAAGCGACCCTGCTCCCTCTTCACAGCACCATCCCCGGCTTTGTGCAGCAGCTTCACGGCTACATGGCCCACCTGTGACCAATACCTCCACAACAGCATGGTGTACACTGTACCTTCATCCACTATGACCTCACAGCATGCACACACATCATGCTTAGGATGGATACATACCAATGGCCTCTCTGCACTCGGTATTTGGGCCTGCACCTGGTATTGTGATGTGGGGAGAAGACATTCTCCATTCGTCTGAATAGGGTTGCGGCAACCGTATCCATAGACAGGATCAAGCCAGCCTATGCCCTAGAGCTCCCTCAAGCCAACAAGCAAAGCACCATCGAGATAGAGTTGCCCTCATCTACCATCAGCTACAGCAGTAGCACCAGCAATAACACACCACATACAACACACGCCAGCACCGTCCCCTTTGATGTCCCTGATGTGCCACTGGCACTGGCTGACATCACCCTCAACACCATGTCCGCACACCACCAGCCAACATTGCCTGTGGTCCACCACCAGTGACTACATGAGTCACATACCTCCCAGTGCCTGGGACCCTGATGCCACCACCGCACTATCCTTTTTGCAGCCTCCAGCCAATGTAGACAGCATCTCACCCTCACAGGCGTCTGCCATGCTCAATGGAGTGTCTTCACCAATGCCACCAGCAACTGCACCATTAAAGCAGAGACGCTACTTCACACATTCCAAATGCCATGTGCAGGAGCTGCCCATGCCCCTCCTTTCCCTAGAAATCACAGCATGAGCACAGCAGCAACAACCCATGCATGACCCACGGCAAGCATTGTCAGTCAGCTTCAAACACCCCGCTGCACAGCTGACCAGTGTTTACCCCTCAAAAGTGGAGAACTGTGTGATGGCTCCTTCCCTCGCCTCCATCTGTAGCAGCAGACGATGGGTTGTGTTGACTAGAAACCGGCCTCCAAACACCCTCACTGATCACTTCCACCAGAAGAATAACTTAGGCAGACATGCTTTCCAGACACTAGGCATGTCAAACCTCCATGGCTGTTCTGGCACTCCTTTGCTGCCAAGAATGCCATTGAAGCAGTTTTTCCATTCCGATGAACAAAGGGCATAAAAGAATGATGTAGGAGATTTCTGTTCATTATTTTGACTCTTTTTATGTACACATTATCAAAAGCTTGATGAAGCTGAATATCATGGCAATGGGCCAAAAAATGCATGTTCTTGTATAAAGTGTTACAAACTAATTTCCTGAAATATATCATCTGAAGTATTGAATAAAGATATAATTACTATCAAGTTTCACAAACAGAATGGAGTATGAGGATTTTAAATTATACAGAGAGGATTAACATTTTTTCAAAAAATTGCAAAAGGAAGTATTACTTTAGATTAGATACCCTGTTAATTCCATATAGTGAGGAGATCATCAGAGATGTGGTATACATAATAATGTGTTAGTTTAGTTACAATCACAAATGCCTTAATGTCCTCACTCTGTAAGTTAATGTGAAGCAGCCTAGGGTTTAACATAGCTGTATGGCATTTACTCTGCTGATTAGGAATTTTACATGGTCACTTTTCTCTCATGATCATAATTTGCTTGTCTTTTGCCCGAGTGTCAGAGTGCCAGCCTGATTTACTGATCAGATACTGATGGGTTGTAAAAATTATTATACCTAATTATAAAAGAAACTGACCCAAACAATGATTCAAATTCCAATTAAAAATAATTCAGTAAGAAGAAAGTGTAACAAATATCATATTTCATTGAACTGCACTATATGATGACAACTTAGTACACAAGCCACATCTTTGTGATTTAAAATCAGTGCTTTTTGGACATTTTTAACAACAAATGTTAGCTCGCAAAAAGTATTTAATAACACTTACTTCGATGTAGTAATACTTTTCATAGAAAACATGGCGTGGCCTTTCATCATGTTTAAAATGCATTGTGGCTGTGACAACACCATTTGCTAGGATTATAGCCATTACAAGCAACCGGAAGGAGGCTGATCGCAGAATTACATGGCAGAACTGAGGAGCTGATCCTCCATGTTTATTCTCATCTAGAGTAACCAGCTTCCATCCAGAATCGTTACCAGTTAAAATCTGTAACATAAGATAACACATGAATAAGAAATACGTACAACTGAAAAGTGTTTGTAATTAAAGCTCACTACTGTCATAATTATTACACTAATCCTAAATGGAAAGATAATGTCAAATCAAACATTCTCTTTGAAGAGTTCCTAACTCCATAGCCTAGTGTTGCACTGTCTTCAAGACTTCATATGCTGCTTCCAAGTTTACATTGACAATTTTAATGCACAAGTCACTTTAGGTGTGTGGTGGAGGATACTCTATTTATCACAAACAATTCACCCCCTTCTCATTCCATTCACAAAAGATATGTGGGAAAAAGATGATCTTTGCATAACTTAGAATAATAAGCTTAGAATGTTTCAAAATTTTGAAGACTTGTATTAAACCTGTGTGACAAAGCAAGCTAGGATAATTTTAATTCCCCTCTTGTTTTGCCATCTGCCTCCTTTAAATTCATTTTGTTACTTTTAACTATTTACCACTAGCATACATGAATATAATCTGCATTTTCATAAAGAGAATATAACACCAGATCTAATTTTGTGCTTAGTTTTATGTATGTAATTGATTTTTCTAATTTATTTTGACTTTTCCTAGTTAGTACCATTTGTTGCAGGGAGAAATCAGTGATTGTTTCATAATTTAAATTCTATTATTGACATATAATCAAGTATAAATTCTGTAATAACTGTAAACATTTGGAAGACGAAGTACCAGTAATCTTAAAGTATCTATTTAGCTCTCTTCAAAAACATATTAGCGAAACCAACCCTGAATTAATTCCAAAGTAATTAAAAGCTTTGTCAAAAGTATTGTTTGTGTAACTATATTTTTTAGTTTCATGATTTAATTTTCGGCCTAAACCTCGTAGTAGAAGAAAGTGTTAAAAAGATGCAATTTTTTGATGTATTCAGTTAATTTAATGAGTTAAGTTTTAATTCTAATTTCTGTAAATTTAACTTTAAACAATGTGTAGTTTCAGCATCTATTATTGTGATGATATCTAAGGGCCTGATTTTTGGTCATGAGACAGTCAGTCCATGGCCGAGTTTCAGACGAGTAACCTGTGATGATTAGAACAACAACAATGCTTCAAATTAACTGTGAAATAAGTGTTAAACAATTAGGCCGTGTATAAAAACCAATGACAGTGACTGCTCCATATGTACATGTTTATTCTTCAAGAACTGTAGACTTTGTGGTTAGGTTTTACTGCTCGTAGATGTTCAACAAGAAACTATTTTAGCAGTATGTGGAGTTTCGCCAGCAAACTATTAATGAGGCTTATGGAAAGTTTAAACAATAGTGCACTGGCCATACACACATAACTGTGTAATACAATATTTTAAAGAGCGAAGTGGATGAAAATTGTGCTGAAGTGGATGAGGTCTTTCAGGTTAAGGAAGAGGGATCCAGTAGCGAAAGTCAACAAGGGAAAAAGTGTACATCAGATGAAAATTTTGCAACAATGTTACGGCAAATTATGAGTAATATGGAAAGTAATATAATGAATAGGATGGAAAGTAATATGAATAGGATGGAAAGTAGTGTGAAAGAAGACATTAGTAGGATGGATAATAACATTAGTAGTATGAAAAAAGATGTGGTTAGCTTAAAGGATGAACTGAAGAAAGAAATTCACAAAGAGATTCAGTAGTCAAGTCTAATATTTCAAAATTAAATAACAGGATTGAGGCAGTAGCCAAGGATTGTGATGAAAAAATAAAGAAAGTAGAGCAGAATATTGAAAAAAAATTAACATTGATGATTAGTAAATGTGTAAAAGAGGGAAAAAAGCTTTGTGATGATTGTAGTACGAAGGTGGCGGCTTCTGAAAAACAGTGTAAAGATGAAGTCAACACTGCCAGGAAATTTTGTGCTGAAAACAGGGTTAAACTTGAGAACCAAATAGATCAGATTAAAAATGATTTTGAAACAGAGGTAGAAACCAAGTGTGCTGTAGAGGTAGAGGAAAAACTGGTAAAAGTAAATGTAACTGTTGATTTAAAATTGGCTGAAATAGAGAAAAAGATGGAAGAAGTACAAAATCTAAAGCATAAAACATGTAGTGTGCTAAACAGTTCATTTGTCAGTTGTAAGAAATTTAATAATTTTGAACCATATGGGGAAGTGCATCCACTGGATTTCATTAGAGAATTAAATGATTTGCCTGAGTCATGGAATGACAAAGAGAAAAAGTAATTTGTGAGAGGTTTTTTGAAGGGGAGATGCTTATGGATGGGCAGTTCAAGTAGCTGATAGCTGTGCTTCATGGAAAAGCTTTGAGAAAGCATTTATAGATGAATATTGGTCCAAAGAGAAGCAGCAGAGAATTTTGAGTGACTTTTGGGGAGGAGAGAGATTTGACTCTAGGAAGGGTACGGTGAAAGGTTTCTGTCAGCTTTGGATAAACAAACTGAAATATTTGGACAAAGAGCTAGTCAGTGAATCAATAATTATGGGTTTAGAAACGAAGTTCCCTCAGAAAGTTAGAGAATTGCTTGTGCCTGTACTTAGGGGTAATATTAGTGATTTCTTAAACTATTTTTATAAAGTGGAGAGGGTGAAGCCCTCTGTGGAAGATTGTAGGAGGAATTTTGATAGCAACAATCAATCAGGGAGAGAATGTCAGGCAAACAAGATGAACAGGACTAATTATAGTAGAAATTCAAGGAACGGTTGGGTGGAGGATAGCCAGAATCGGCACGGAAATGGTAGGAGAAATTCAAGTAAAAGAAATGGAGGAGATGACTTTATTCTGGACTGAACCATGTAAACTAGATTATGCTCCAGTTTTGGCTCGCACTTGAGCAGGTAGTGATGAACAGCCACGTGTGTATAAATGTGCTGTGACCACAGGTAAGGGTAATGTAGATAATAGTAGTAAGATGAGTGTAATTTCTAATTATCGTGACATGTTGAATGATGGTGAGGATAGCAATGTTTATCCCATACAAAGTGAGGAGGAACTTACTATAATAAAATTAAGTAATGAAACAGAGTGGGTTAATGTTGCTCAGGATTTCCAAAGTGTTGAAATGGCTTTTAAATTTTTACGAAAACATGAGGAAGTCAGGTGGTTTGCTTTGTGGTCTAATACTGGAAACAAGGATCAACTAATTAGCCAAATGTTTGAGGATAGTGAAAATGACAAAGTGTCTGATTCTGACAGTAGTTGTAATGATGACAGCAGTGATGAATCCAGTATTGATGAGGACAAGGTATTTGAATTTATAATTGACAATGATGGCCAGGTGGTAAGTAAAGAAAGAGTAAAGGAGGATAATATTAGTCCTAAAGAAGAGTTAAAGTCGTAATGAGGAAGAGGACCAGGCTATCTTTCATTTGACTGTGTCTGATAATCAATTTGGTAAGCAAGATGATAGTTTTTCCAGGGAAAGGATTAATGAGAATCTGTTGTATGAATAAGATCACACGGTACGTAAAAAGGAAGTGTGGCACTCTGTAATAACAGCAAGTGTACAAGGTATACATGTTAAGTGTTTATTGAACAGTGGTAGTGATTTGAATGGTATTTCACAGGCATTTTTTGAACCTATTAAGAACACGGAGGGTATAGTGGTAATATCTGTTTCTGGAATGAAAATTATTGGTGCTACTGGTAAGCTCTCAAAAAGTGTGAAACAAGAGGTACTATAACTGTGGAATTGTCAGGGCAGTTGCTGGAGTGCAATTTCTTCATAATTCAAAATCTTAGCATTGATGTAATAGTTTGGACTAAATTCTTGTGCAAATGATGTGTAAATATTGATTTTGCTAGTGGTAAGTTTAGTTTTAAGTACAATGGAAGTAGGTACAAAGTATCATTTTTGGAAGATATGGACAAGTGTATGGACACTTAATTAGATTTGCCATTAAGAGTTTCGACCACAGAGCAGGTTACTGAGGAAGAAGAGGAGGAGAGAGTAACGTTGGAGATAATAAAGAGAGTTGAGGATATTAAAGGTATTACAAAAAGTCAAAGGGAGGAATTAAAAGGTATTCTCCTGAGCAACTATGTGGCATTTTCAGACAGGCCTGGTTTGGTAAAAGATTTTGAATGCAAATTAAAGTTTAAGGGTCATGAACCATTTTTCAAAAAATCTTATATTATTCCATTCTCAAAAAAATAAGTGGTGAGGAAAGAAATTCAAAAGATGGTCTAATTGGGGATAACTGAAAGGTCAAACAGCAGGTATAATAATCCACTTGTGGTTTTAAGAAAGAAGAACGGTGGTGTCAGGTTGGTTCTGGATGCCAGGAAGTTAAATTAAATTGTAATAGGAGAGAGTGACAGACCCTCTAACATGGATGAAATTTTGCAAACGTTCCACTGATAAAAATTTATGACTTCTTTTGATGTGATTTGTGGCTATTGAAATATCAATCTGGCCTAGGAATCTAGGCCATTTACAGCATTTTTACATGAAGGTAAGTGTTACCAATACTGTGTGCTGCCATTTGGTCTGAGCTTGTCTGTGTGTGTGTTTATCAGAGCTATTGATAGGGTGCTAGGTGAGATATTAACCAATGAAATAACGGTCTATGTAGATGATATCCCAGTAGCGAGTGCAGAATGGTTCAAGTACTGTGAGATTCTGAACAAAGTACTGAGAGATACGTGTAGAGGAGGTATGAAACTAAAATTAAGTAAATCTGCATTCGTGAAGAAGGACATTTCGGTTTTGGGTCACAGGATTAATGAGGAAGGTAGACAGTCTGATCCAGAAAAGCTTGCTGCTATTGTGGATTTCCCACCCTGTTTGGCTTCTACCAAAAGTTTGTATCAGATCAGTCATTGAACCATCCTTGCCTTGGTAATTTTTTGAAAAAGAGTGTGGTGTGGAATTGGACAGAGGAGTGTGAGAGGCATTTCAGAGTTTGAAAAAAGAATTGGTAAATAGTAAGATGCTAGGACATCCAAATTTTTCACTGCCTTTCTGTATGAGTACTGATGCAAGTTTTTGTGGTTTGGGGGTAGAAATTTTCCAGTTAGTACTTAATGAGATAGGGATTGAACATAAAACTATTGCTTTTGCTAGTAGGATGTTATAGCCACATGAAAAGAACTATTACATTTCAGAATCAGAGGCTTTGGCAATTATTTTTGGGTTTCAAAAGTTTGCGTACTATTTGCTTGGACATAAGACCATAGTGTATACAGAACATAAGGCTTTGAGTTACCTTCAGAAGTGCAGTCTGAAACACACCAGGTTAATTAGGTGGCTTTGTATTTGCAACAGTTTGATCTGGAGGTAAGGTATGTAAAAGAAAAAGACAATAATGTGGCTGATGCACTACCTAGGATTGCCAGCCGGGAAGCAGGGTACAGACAGTAGTGAAAACTGTGAAGAACAAGCAAGGTTGTTTTATTTGCAGGGGGTGAAGGATGAGAAGCTTATGAGGAGGATTTGCAAGCAAATAAGAAGGGAACAGAATTAGGATCCAAATTTAAGGTTGGTTTAGCAGTATTACAATTCAGACAACATGCCAAAGGTGAAACAGTACTATACGATACTTAAAGGTTTGCTGTTTAGGAGGAAAAATTTGAGTGATCAGGACTGGAAGTTATGCTTTCTCGACCAACATTTTGATACGTTTATTGACTACTTGCATGAAAGTTATGGACATTATGGGACCAGGAAAATAGTAGCTAAGTGCAGGAGACAGTAATATTTAACAACTTGTGGAGAAGGGTTAAGCAGAGACTAGAAAGGTGTGACAAATGTCAGAGAGTAAAGACAACTGATGTGCAAACAAAAGGCTTAATGCATTCTGTCCTTCCTAGTGAACCTAAAGAGATTATAGCAGTTGACCTTCCAGGACCAATGCCTGCATCTACAGGAGGTTGTAAATATACGAGGGCCGTTCAGAAAGTAACCTCCGGTTGATTTAAAAAAATACACCAAGTTAAATAAAAATATTTTAATATATACATCTTACAACTACATCTTTGCACTATTTTTCTACATAGTCTCCATAGCGATTGAGGCACTTATCGTATCTCTTCACAAGCTTTGAAATTCCTTCTGCATAAAAATCACCCGCTTGTGCCTGGAGCCAGCCTGTGACCGCATCTTTGAGCTCTTCGTCGTCATCAAACCGCTGTGACCCGAGCCATTTCTTCAAATGCATGAAGAGGTGATAATCACTTGGCGCCAGGTCTGGGCCGTAAGGTGGATGGTTGATAACGTCCCACTTGAAGGACTCAAGAAGGGCCGTTGTTCTGCGAGCAGAGTGAGGACGGGCATTATCGTGCAAAAAAACGATACCGGAAGTCAGCATACCACGGCGTTTGTTCTGTATAGCCCGTCGTAACTTTTTTATTGTTTCACAGTACATGTCTTGATTAATGGTCGTACCACGTTCCATGAATTCAACCAACAACACCCCTTTGGAATCCCAAAACACCGTTGCCATCAGTTTTCTGGCAGAAAAATCTTGCGAGGCTTTTCTTGGTTTGGTAGGCGAATTTGAATGTGCCCACATCTTTGATTGTTCTTTTGTCTCAGGGTTCACGTACTTAATCCAGGTTCCGTCACCGGTCACGATTCTGTTTAACAATGGTTCTCCTTCGTCCTCATAACATGGCAGAAAGTCTAATGCAGAGGCCATTCTTTGAGTTTTGTGGTGGTCGGTAAGAATTTTGGGCACCCATCGTGCACAGAACTTACGCTAACCCAATCTTGCTGTCACTATCTCGTACAAGAGAGTCTTAGAAATCTGTGGAAAACCAGTAGACAACTCCGACATTGAGAAACGTCGATTTTCACGAACTTTTGCATCAACTGTCTGAACGAGTTCGTCAGTCACCAATGATGGTCTACCACTCCTCTCTTCATCATGAACGTTTTCTCGTCCACTTTTAAATAAACGTACCCATTCACGGACAACTCCTTCACTCATAACTCTTGGTCCGTACACGGCACAAAGCTCACGATGAATAGCTGCTGCAGAATATCCTTTGGCTGTAAAAAACCTTATGACAGCACGCACTTCACATTTGGCGGGGTTTTCTATTGCAGCACACATTTCAAACTGCCACAAAAACTAAACTAGCGCAGGTACGACGTTCACTCGACCACGGCTTGATGTCGACTGACCTGCTGAGTGCGTGAACGCACAGATGGCGTCGCTACTCCCCCCACAACCCGCGCTGTGACCAATCGGAGGTTACTTTCTGAACCGCCCTCGTATTTTCTTTGTCTTAGACACATTTTCAAAAAATGTAAAATTGTATCCAATTAAGAAGACAAATACTAGTACTATAATTGAGAAGTTGATATCGCATTACTTTTGCAATGTAGGGGTACCAGAATCACTTTTGTCTGACAATGGTCCACAGTTTGTTTCAGAGAGGTTTGAACATTGTATGGCAATACACAAAATAAAACGCGTAAAGATTTCTACATATTTTCCACAATGTAACATGAGTGAAAGGGTTATGAAGGAGATTAATAGACTGTGTAGGACTTATTGTAGTAAGAAACACACTGCTTGGGTGAGTCAAATTCAACATTCCGAAAACATTATTAACAACTTATGGAACGAATCAACAGGATATGCCCCATGTGAGATTATGTTCAACGAGAGACCCAGTAACATCATTGGAGAAGAAGTGGATTTCTGTCAGGTAAGTGAAGTAGTACAAGATGGAAAGATCAGATTGACTAAAGAGATGACGAAAAAAAAAGTGGGAGGAAGGAAGAGAAGGCATGAGAAAGGAGTGAAACCGACTAGTTTCAAAATAGGTGACCTTGTACCTGTAAAAACAAAAGATAAATCTAGCAAAGTAAACCATGAGACAAAGAAATTTTTGCATATGTATCGTGGTCCTTTCAGAGTGGTACACCTTGCCCATTACAACCCTTATGAATTGGTCTATACAAAGACTAACAGGACTTTTGGGTTAAAGAATATCATTGACCTGAAACTCTATGTATCACCAATTAGATGTTTGAGTATTGATCCACAACAGTTTGAAAAGTTTCTGAGCTTGGGTAGTACTGATTCTGTTAAGAGAACAGGGTGTGCATCGAACCAGACGTAAGACCTATGAAGCAAGTAGGGGGTTGAACATTCTGTGTTGGATTCATTATGTGGCGATAATGCTTACCCCAGCTGTCCTGTATCATTTTTCATGTTTCTTGAGGCAGTCAAAGTCTTCCCATACCCTATCTGTAGTTCATAAGTAAATCAGAACCATTCTGTCTTCTACTTTCAAGTAATTTTGTACAGTAGGATACTTAATATAGAAATATTGTACAAAAGGTTTCTCTGGTATTATGTGTGTACATGTATACTATGTTATGTTAGTTATAAGTAATGCAATCATAAGATGATTGAAGAAAATAAAGTGGTACCATGATGTGATGATGCAAGCTGGGATGATTTTAATTCTTCTCTTGTTTTGTCATCTGTCTCCTTTAAATTCATTTTGTTACTTTAACTATTTACCAATAGTATACATGAATATAACCTGCATTTTGAAAAGGAAGGCCCTCAGTTTTAAACAATATAACACCAGTTTATTTTGAGTATTCCTAGTTAGTATCTTTTGTTACAGAGCGAAATCGGTGATTGTTTCGTAACTTAAATTCTATTGTTGATGTATACACAAGTATAAATTCTGTAATAATTGTAAACATTTGGAAGACGAAGTACTGGTAATCTTAAAGTATCTATTTAGCTCTATTCAAAAACATGAAAAGACGCAATTTTTTGATGTATTCAGTTAATTTAATGAGTTAAGTTTTAATTGTAATTTCTGTAAATTTAACTTTAAACAATGTGTAGTTTCAGCACCTATTCTTGTGATGATATATAAGAGCTCGATTTTTTGTCACGAGACAGTCAGTCCACGGCCGAGTTTCAGACAAGTAACCTGTGCTGGTTAGAACAACAACAATGCTTCAAATTAACTGTGAAATAAGTATTAAACAATTAGGCCCTGTGTAAAAACCAATGACAGTGGCTGCTCCATACACACCTGTTTATTCTTCAAGAATTGTGGACTTTATGGTTACGTTTACTGCTCATAGATGTTCAACAAGATACAACTGTAGCAGTATGTGGAGTTTCACATGCAAACTATTAATGAGGCTTATGGAAAGTTTAAGCCTCATTAATAGTTTGCATGTGAAACTCCACACATGGAAAGTTTAGGGGGTCTGCGTTGCTTCACGTCCGTAGGTATAACCTTTAAATACCCTACACGTGACCCCTGGGTGGTGCTAAGAAAGCAACAACGATAAGATGAGACCGAACTGTCTGAAAAGACCTCTCGGTCAAAGAATGACGAAGGACACGTGCGGTCCTATTCAGGACCCACAAGCTCGTAGAATTGGACCATCTCTGCGCATCTGTCAACTGAATATCGAAGGGATAAGTCGAGCAAAATGTGAGTATCTTTCCAGGCTCACACAGAAATATGCAGTTGATATCATCGCACTTCAAGAAACGCACACAGCTGATGAACCACAGCTACAGAGTAGGGGGAAAATACCGGGCTTTAAACTGATAGCCTCTAATCACCATCAAAATTATGGCCTTGCAACTTACGTCAAGAATCACATAACAAACTACCAGCTGCTGTCAGAAAATTCTGAAAATGACATTTTTACAACTGCTGTTAAAATTGAAAACCTAACGATAGTTAACGTGTACAAACCCCCAGGGACTAATTGGCCTAATCCCGTTCTACCGTCTCTGCAACATCCAACTATATACCTCGGTGATTTCAACAGTCATCATCACCTGTGGGGATATATGGAGAATGACCTCAACGGTGAAGCGCTTGAGGACTGGATGGAAACTGAAAACCTGAATTTAATTTACGATGCTAAAGATCTGCCTACCTTCCACTCAGCTCGCTGGTCCCAAGGCTATACCCCAGATCTGTGCTTCACAACTCAGTCTCATAATTCCCTAAATCAAGTACGACGAACTGTGCTCAAGGAATTCCCACATAGTCAACACAGACCTGTTATATTGGAGGTGGGGATGTCTATACCTGTTGTACGATCACATCCTAAACCGAGGTGGAACTTCAAGAAAGCCAACTGGACTGAATTTGCAAAGCAAACAGATTCCAATATCAGATGGATCAAACCAACGTACAACAACTACAGCAGATTTGTTGGGGTTATCAAAGGTGCAGCCAGACGATGTATTCCTAGAGGGTACCGTAAAGAGTATATCCCTGGTTGGAGTTCCGAGAGTGAGGAGTTACTAAAAGAATATGAAGACCATCCTAACTCTGACAATGCAACAAGCCTCCTCCAGTCCCTGGATGATAATCGAAGAAAGATCTGGCATGAAACTGTGGGGTCCCTAGATTACACCCATTCTAGCAGAAAAGCCTGGTCTATCATCAGGAAATTAGACTCTTCAAACCCTACAACAAAAAGATCAAAAAATGCCATCAATTTGAATGACTATGCTAAACACCTTGTGTCAGTTACAAAGAATATAAAGGACAAGCAAGCCAAAAGGGATATCAAACTACAGTTGAACACCAAGAAAAGAGCAGCCCCACAGTCTTCCGAATTCTCTACTCCATTTCAAGAAGAGGAAACTAAAGCTGCAATCAAAAGTATGAAACTTGGAAAAGCAGCTGGATATGATGGAATATACCCAGAATTCCTGGCTCACTGTGGACCAGCTACAGTAAAATGGTTGACCAACTTCCTTTCAAACATCCTGCAAACTGGAAACATCCCACATCTGATGAAGAAATCAAAAATATTAGCCATACTGAAACCAAATAAAGATCCCACAAAAGTGGAAAACTATCGTCCAATAGCACTCTTAAGTATCACTTATAAACTCCTTGAGCGTCTGATCTACAACAGAATCTGTGAAACAATCAACCATCATATTCCTATCGAGCAAGCAGGATTTAGACCTGGGAGAAGTTGTAACGATCAGGTACTATCTCTCACTACGCACATTGAAAATGGGTATGAGAAGAAATCAGTAAGTGTGGCTGCCTTTTTGGATCTATCTGCTGCCTATGACACTGTCTGGCGAGAAGGACTCCTTTTAAAATTTGTGAGTGTTATCCCATGTCGTAAACTCACGGCCTTACTCAACAATATGCTAAGCAATAGGTACTTTCAGATCTACTCAGATAATGATAGGAGCAGAATGTTTAAACTAAATGACGGTTTACCTCAAGGGTCTGTTCTGGCTCCCCTCCTTTTCAATTTGTATACACACGACTTACCAGAAACATCTTCAAGGAAATTCATATATGCTGATGATATTTGTCTGGTGACTCAGTGCTCCAACTTTGCTGATGCTGAAACTATTCTATCCACTGATCTGGAAGCCTTAGACAAATATTTCAAGAAATGGTGCCTCCACCTAAATCCTCAGAAAACAGTTATATCTGCATTCCACCTACGTAACAGACAGTCAAATTATAAACCAGAAGTTGTATTCAGAGACCAAGTGTTGCCATACTGTAGTACACCAAAGTACCTGGGATTAACACTAGATA
This sequence comes from Schistocerca serialis cubense, assembly GCF_023864345.2. Lineage (NCBI taxonomy): Eukaryota > Metazoa > Arthropoda > Insecta > Orthoptera > Acrididae > Schistocerca > Schistocerca serialis. The sequence continues at coordinate 1,018,389,474 of NC_064638.1, read as the reverse complement.
GAACTCTGTCTTTCAAGCAGCATTTATCAAATGTGGCTGCTAAAGTTAAAACTAGAAATAATATTCTTCAGAAGCTTGTTGGTACATCATGGGGAGCCAATACTAACGTCCTGAGATCTACAGCATTAGCTCTGTCATATTCTGTTGCTGAATATTGCTGCCCAACCTGGATCAACAGTGTTCACACTAAGAAGATAGACGTGCAACTCAATCAGGCAATGCGATTAATCACAGGATGTATTCGGAGCACAAACACACTGTGGCTGCCGGTTCTAAGCAATATCCCACCTCCAGCCCTAAGAAGATCAGAAGCTCTCCTAAAGACGTGGAAAAACATTCAGCAGAACCCCCAGCTCCCCATCCATCAAGATATTGTACAAGGTACACACCAACGCTTGAAATCGAGGAAACCACCATGGCGCACAGCACTCGACCTTGAAGGATCTGCTTTCAACATTAACAGTTCATGGAAACTCCAGTGGGATCAGTCTTCAGTAGCCAATAAACATCTAGTCGAGGACCCTTCCAAGCAGACGCAAGGATTTGATCTTCCAAGGCGTCAGTGGAGGATCATTAACCGCATTCGAACTGGACAAGGCAGATGTGGCTATCTACTGCACAAATGGGGATGGGTTGGCTCTGCAAATTGTGACTGTGGTGCCCCCTCACAGACGATTCATCACATTGTTGCTGACTGCCCTCATCGTACTTTCAGAGGAACTTTAATGGACATTCATCGTACATCGGATGAAGCAGTCAAGTGGATTGAAGAACTAGACATAGAGCTGTAAAATTGTACGAACTTGTGATTGTACATTTTAGTCCTGAAAATATTGTATATAAATGTAAATCAATGTACACATCATACGATAAATAAATAAATGGAAAGTTTAAACAATAGTGCACTGGTCTTACACATATAACTGTGTAATATTTTGGGGATGTGCAAAGTGAAAATTAAAGTACCGAAAAACCTAACTGTGCATCTGTCAGCTACATCATTTAAGGTAATCAGTGTTGGAATCCACAAACCCCATTTTTCAGCCAGTGTAGCAATGCAGTACGTCGACACCGAGGACAACTAATGAATAATTAAAAGCAGGTGGAACCGTCACAACTGATGAGTCAATATTTAAGATTTACTGCTTTATGACTATTGTCTGGGCTGAAGATGAGTGAATACTTCTGAAGATAAATAAAACTGTCCTAATCTGATGTTTGCTTAGAACACTATACAGCTTAATTGCAGATGGTCCTATTGGGTGCAGTACATCCTCGTTGCCTCTGACCTTCGAATTGACTTACCTAGCCAGTCATAAGAGAACTTGCAGTTTACTGTGGTCTTCAAACAACGTGAAAGTGTGGCACTTCCATACATGTAAATAACTACCAGAGGTTAAAGATGTGGTTAGTGATAGAAAACCATCCTAGAACCTACCATAGATTCACCCCTGAACCTTTGGATGTGTGTCTTAATACTTACCAGCTTAGTCAGCACTGACAATCCAACTCAATGGGTACACTGACTTTTCAGCTCTAACTCTGGAACCACAGATGTCACATTTAGGGAGAAAAAAGAAAGACATACTGGTTGGGGGAGGATTTTTGTAGGCTGACTAAGCATAGATAAAATATTATAGTCATAATTCTACAAATATATTAGAAGGTAGTGAACCTGGCAATGCTTTGCAACTGCTAAATAGGTATGGAAATTGTACAAGTGGAAGTCTGGAAATTGTACAAGTGGAAGTCTAAAAGTAAAGGGACTTTTTGCAATTTCTTGCTGTACAGCTTGATAACACTATTAGTATCCACGGCTGAAGTATAATTGTTGGCAACAACTCTATACAATGTGTCACTCTTATTTCCACACCACTCATTGTATTGTAGCAGACTGGGAAACACAGCAGTTCCATTGCTAATCTGCTCCAAGAAGGAAATGATGTCAGTGATTTGATTTTTGTCTGCAGAAGGTGTTAAACCTGTGGAAATTATTTGTCGAATGCGAGCACATTACAGTGACAGTTGTTTATCATGAAGCAAGATCTACAAATGGACAGAGAGCTTCAAATGGTGAAGAATTTCTCTATGTAACGAGGAAAGATTGGGCAGGCCATTAACATTAACAACTGAGGACAATTTCGAAGTCTTGAAGGTATAGTGGTGATGGAAAACAGATGTGTCACAGTGTAAGAAATTGCCGATACTTTTCATGTCAGTCATTTTCAGAAAGTGTGTGCAAGATGGGTACTGAAAGAATTGTCAGCACAGCACGAGATGCAATGGATGGACATCTCTCATAAACATCTGACCTGATATCATTGAGACGGAGATGGATTTCTATAGCAAATTGACTGTAGATGAAATGTGGGTGCGTCATCATGAACCAGAAAGTAAGGTCATGAGCATGATTTGGAAACACCCATCATCACAAGAATAAGAAATTTAAATATCATCCATCAGCTGGTAAGATTATGCTAACACTATTCTGGGACAAGCAAGGTGTGGTAGCCCAACAGGTGAAACTGTGAACAGTGAGAAGTATTGTGATGTGTTGCAGACTAAATCCAAACCTGCAACAAGATCGGAACATTGCAGAAAACTGCAAAAAGGCATCATCCTGCAGCAAGGTGACACTCAGCCACTTTTTGACAAATGAATGGCCAAAACAATAAAGGAGTTGGGATTCGAATTGCTGGGACACCCACCATACAGTTTAGACCTGGCTCCAATCAATTTCCATATGTTTGGACCACTGAAGGAAATTCCCAGGGAGAGATTTTCAACCAACACAGAAGTCACTGATGTAGTGCAAAACTGGTTACAGGTGCAACCAAAAAACCTTTCTTCTGACAGAATCAACAAACCTGTGGAATACTGGACAAAGTGCATTTAAAGGTAGGGAAGTTAAGTAGAAAATAATACATGTTTCAGTTTTCTATCATTAGAATAAACATTCCTTTTCTCAAAAGTCCCTTAATTTTTTACTTCCCCTCATATTTACTTCCTAATCTCCTTCTCCCCCCTCTCTCCATCCATATCATCCTCCGCCTCTCTTTGTCCATCTCCTCCTCTTCCCTCCTCTCACTGTCCATATCCATGTCCATCTCCATCTAATCCTCCTCCCCCCTCTCACTGTCCATCTCCACACCTCCTGCCCCCCAAAAAAGCTCTGTCCATCTCCACCTTCCTCCTCCTCCCCCTGTCCATCACCCCCCCCCCCCCAACCCTCTATCCATCTCCTCATTTCCTCTCTCTCTCTCTGACCTTGAGCCTTGTTTATTGTTCTTGCAAATGAAACCTTAACTGAGAAATGAAGTTACTTAAAATGAAAGGGTAAATTGGTTGGGATAATTAATGTAAGGGTTACAACAGAGACCAATCCAGCTGCTGAATCTGTGAGGATATTAGCTTCAATGACAGTATTTCTCACAGTTTTAATCTGTGAGTGGCTAGAACTGCAAAGTTTTGAATGATTCAGATTCCATAGTAGTGTTGTAATCTTAAGTCAATAAGACATAACTAGAACACTCCTATTTCCTCTTAAAACTGATTGTGAGGTGGAAAACAGCACACTGTTGTGTAAACAATTTTTGAAACTTCCTGGCAGATTAAATCTGTGTGCTGGACCGAGACTCAAAGTAGGTCCTGAGTTTGAGTCTCAGTCCGGTACATAGTTTTAACTTGCCAGGAAGTTTCACATCAACACTGCAGAGTGAAATTCTCATTCTGTAAACAATTTTTGTTTAAAATTATACGTAAGAAGGAAAAATGTATGTGGAAGAAACAATTTGTCTAATGTTTACACTGGGGTGACAAAAATCATGGGATAAATCCTAACATCGTGTCAGACCAGCTCCTGCCCAACATAGTGGAGCAACTTGACACGGCATAGACTCAACAAGTCGTTGGAAGTCCTCTGCAGAAATGCTGAACCATGCAGCCTCTACAACCACTCATAACTGTGACAGTGTTGCCAGTGCAGGATTTTGTGCATGAATTGACCTTTGGACTATGTCCCATGTATATTCAATGGGATTCACGTCGGGCAATCTAGTTGGCCAAATCATTCGCTCGAATTGTTCTTCAAACCAGTTGGGAACAATTACGACCCGATGACCTGGCGCATTGCCATCCATAAAAATTCCACCGTTATTTGGGAACATGAAGTCCATGAATAGCTGCAAATTGTCTCCAAGAAGCCAATCATAATCCTTTCCAGTCAATGATCCACGTAAACACAGCCCACACCACTATGGAGCCACCACCAGCTTGTGCAGTGCCTTGTTGACAACTTGGTCCATGGCTTCATGGGGTCTGTGCCACATTCAAACCTTTTCACCAGTTCTTACCAACTGAAATTAAGGCTCATCTGAACAGGCCACTCTTTTCCAGTCATCTAGAGTCCAACTGATATGGTAATGAGCCCAGGAGAGGCACTGCACTTGATGTCATACTGTTAGCAGAGGCTCTTGCATCGGTTGTCTGCTGCCATAGCCCATTAATGCCAAATTTTGCTGCACTGTCCTAATGGATAGATTTTGTGTATATCCCAGATTGATTTATGTGGTTATTTCATGCAGTGTAGCTTGTGAGGTAATGGGCGAGTTGTGGCGCCCTGAAAAAATTCTAAGTTCAGAGGAAGCAGTGGCTGCATGGGCCGCTCGGCCAGCCGGGGCCCAGCAGCAAACACGTGGTGCCGAATGTTAGCCGGACGAGAGGGGTAGCCCCAGCGCATGGTCCATCGAGCACATGGCTGGGAATTCCTTGGTGATGCTGTGCACCAGGAGGGTCAAATATGGCGGACTTTGTGAAACCTCAATGGCAGACATTTCACAGTTCGTATAGAAATTAACAGTAGACAGATGAATAATGATAACTCAAAAAGAAACATGTACATTACCATTATTTACATGACAATTCTGATGGTGTAATCAGATTTTCAGTATCTTTATTAGTTTAAAGTTTAGTATCTGATCGTAAATTATAAAAGTAACACCTAGCAACGAATTTCAAAATCTAAATGTTTCACCCAATTTCGTCGATCGACGTGTCTTTAGAAAGCTATTAGTGTAAACCTAAATTGGTATAAATCACAGGCATGTAACTTGAATAGTACATGAGTTATTGGAGGTCAAATGGCCGATTACTATTGATCGCATCAGGCGCTAAGTACTCCACAGTGACACAAAAAAAAGGTAGCAGCATGCTTATAAATATATTTATTCATCTAAGTCTTTGTTTATATCCAATATATACCATTCATGAAGAAATTGGTTAAGGATTTATTGTTTTTTAGAAAGCACAGAGACATTAGGCTATTGGCCTACCTTTTGTTCTATTCCTTTGTGCTATGTTTATTTAATTTGTTTATGTATTTAATAATGATTTAATAATGTTTGTTAGAGTGTGTTTATGGTCCAGCTGTAGGAATATTTATTTAATTTCAAGTTATTTAAATGAAAATCCAGTATTACAAATGTGTTTGATTATGTTCTGTGGGTGCGTTGGATTGAAGACATGGTGCGAGCGCTCTAGCCAATCACAGCGCTCGTGAATGGGGAGACTGGATGGAAGTGAGTTCGGGAGAGATGACAGGGGTGCAGCAGAGACTTGGAGAGTGTGGAGTGGTTTGTGCATGGTCATGGCAGATAGAAATACTATGGAGTGCCGACTTGTGCACTTGTGAGATTTCCGTGGCTTCTACAGTGAAGACATGGTGTGCGTTTAGAAGTGAATATCTCGCGAGCTATGTTGTTGTTCATAACTAATTACATGCAGTAGGAATCTATTGTTTCCCTGTTATTCAGCTCATATTTTATTTAATTGCTGGACCATCAACACCAATAAGCGTTTTGCAGAAATATACCACATTCTCAAAAGGACTTCTACTATCATACTCATCATTTAAAGTCATTAAGATAATACCTGCAGATTTTATTTAATTGCAATCTCTCATTTATAAATTTATATGATACATTCATAATTCGCAATTGCCGAGTGATAGAAACCTTCAACCATTCAATTCAATGTGTGAATTGTTATCGTATACCGTAGACACAGCAGTACTTGGCTGGTAATGCGGCAACTACATATCCCAGGCCTTAGACAACAAAACCAGCCAGAACTTTTAATATTGCAACGTTGAGTCTGAGAGTACATAGTTGAAGGCCATCCCATCACCATTTCATTTTATTTTTGTTTGAAAGCCCGCAAGCTGGTCTGTTAACACTGTCAACTCTACATAACACCACTGCTCTGTCATTAAGTGAAGGCAGTCAGCCACTGCATTGTCCATGGTGAGAGGTAATGCAAGAAATCTGGTATTCTCAGCACATTCTTAACACTGTGGATCTCAGAATACTGAATTCCCTAACAACTGAAACGGAATGTCCCATGCGTCTAGTTCCAAATACTAATCCCATGAGTTTTGGCAACTCAGTGTAAATGCCCTGATATCTAAGTTAAAACTGATTTCGAGAAAGAAAATGAAAGCCTTACATTTTTGGAGCACAGCATTTTCTTTTCCTCAATCAGTTTTAACAGAAAATCTGTATGTTGTCATTTAAAAGAATTTATAGCCTATGTCCACCTCAAGTTAACAGAGAATTGTGTAACAGTTTGAAGTAAAACATTACAGAATTGAGATTTCCCATTTATACATTACATGTATTCTTATACATCACACATATTTAAAAATATACAGTTAATGTCAGTCCAAATTTTTGTTAGAGCATCATGTAAAAATCTGAAATAAACTGTTCAAGAATTTTTCAAGATATTTGCTACGAATGTTTTCCCTTTATGTATTATGTGCATATTTATTTGCTACATATGTTTAAAATATGTAAATTATGTCAGTTTGAAAGTTTATTACAATACTGGTATTGTGTGAAAGGAGGAAATAAATCCAGCAAGAATTTTTTGAGATTCTGACTAACAATGTTTCCCCTTTATATACTACATACACAGTTATGTACTACAAATATTTAACACATACGTAGCTATGAGTATTGTGTAAAAATTTGAGATTTTTGTCACAATTTTAAACTACAACTGTCTTTACATAGCAGTATAGATGAACATATGTGTCATGGGATTGAGGGCTGGAGGAGGAGAGAAAAACTTGAAAGGCAGCAAGGAAAAGGATATCTAACTTAGAAGTCATGTAATCTAATACAGTTTCTGTCAGCCCTATCTCAAATTGCAGTGAGAAGCACAAGCTTTCTGTTTATCTGACTGCAGATAATAATTTTATCTATGATATCTAAATTCACTAACATACAGTACCTAACCAAAAGAAGTATTCAATAAAATTTCTGTTATTTTAATGAGATAGCCTTTTACATGTTTGTAGGTTTTCCCAGCAAATGTGCTGCTTGAAAATCTCTTGGGCATACAGCTGGATTGATTGGTCATTGTAGAACACCTTTTGATTGTGTAACTAGCCCTCATCACTAGGTTAACCCTGCTGACTGGTTTCCAGAGTCTCAAATCATCTTCTGCTGAACTAAGAAGTTTACTCTTGGCATGCAGGCACTACACACAGTGGATTGTGTTGCCATAAAATATTGCCATTTTTTTCCGATTTTTCTGCTGGTGTACAGGAAGTAGGCCGCCATATATCACACAATGTGAGAGTGCATAAAAGCATAAATGAGACAAATCATTCATATGTTTGAAGAAATGTGCACTGAACATAAACAGCACACTGATTCCAGAAGACAATGAAATCGGTAAGTACTGAATACTGTCTAGACACTAACAATAAAGTGAGATACAAAGACGCAAATATATATATATATATATATATATATATATATATATATATATATATATATATATATATATATATATAAGGAAACATTCCACGTGGGAAAAAATATATCTAAAAAACAAAGATGATGTGACTTACCAAACGAAAGCGCTGGCACGTCGATAGACACACAAACAAACACAAACATACACGCAAAATTCTAGCTTTTGCAACCAACGGTTGCCTCGTCAGGAAAGAGGGAAGGAGAGGGAAAGACGAAAGGATTTGGGTTTTAAGGGAGGGGGTAAGGAGTCATTCCAAACCCGGGAGTGGAAAGACTTACCTTAGGGGGAAAAAGGACGGGTATACACTCGCACACACACACATGTCCATCCACACATATACAGACACAAGCAGACATATACAGAGGCAAAGAGTTTGGGGCTGCTTGTGTCTGTATATGTGTGTGTGTGTGTGTGTGTGTGTGTGTGTGTGTGTGTGTGTGTGCGCGCGAGTGTATACCCGTCCTTTTTTCCCCCTAAGGTAAGTCTTTCCGCTCCCGGGATTGGAATGACTCCTTACCCTCTCCCTTAAAACCCACTTCCTTTCGTCTTTCCCTCTCCTTCCCTCTTTCCTGACAGAGCAACCGTTTGTTGCGAAAGCTAGAATTTTGTGTGTATGTTTGTGTGTCTATCGACCTGCCAGCGCTTTCGATATATATATAAAAAGAGGGAAACATTCCACGTAGGAAAAATATATCTAAGAAAGACGAAAGGATGTGGGTTTCGTCTTTCCCTCTCCTTCCTTCTTTCCCGATGAGGCAACAGTTTGTTGCAAAAGCTTGAATTTTGTGTGTATGTTTGTGTTTGTTTGTGTGTCTGTCGACCTGCCAGCACTTTCATTTGGTAAGTCACATCATCTTTGTTTTTAGATATATTTTTCCTACGTGGAATGTTTCCCTCTATTATAACCATATCATTAATTTGAACCCAACAATTACGTTTGTTATTGTCGCTATTGCATTTCGAAAACTTTCCTGTCGTCTTATTTTCTCTTTATTTTCTCTTTCTGTTTTTACCAGTAGTCTCACGTTGTATTCACCTTCCCCTTTTTACCGTAATACAATTTTATCCCGCCTATATATACTCAATAATACGTAACCCACTTCCAAACCATGACCAAAAAAATTTTTATTTTCCGTTTTCAACACTACCGCTGCTATAAAATCCACCGTTTCTAGTTCAATAACAGCTGCTTTCACGTATTAAACAACCATTTCGGCTAGTTCTAATAACTTTCACTTTATTTCCACTTCCGTTTTTCGCACATCACTGATCATTTTTAGCCGCTCCCCACAGGTTTTAACGTCATTATTTCTTCGTCAGACAATTGTTAGCCCCATTTTCGTAATCTTTCACCACAACACCACTCCTTTTAATATATTTACACGTTTTTTTCGAAATTTTCCCGAATTTCTCCGTCCTTTAACGTGTTTCAGCAGCAACACAACCACTTAACCTTCATGAACATCGCTGTCTACCAACCCAAGTTCACCACAGGATCAACTTAACCAACACTTTTTCGCCTTTTTTCATACCAGATCTCCAGTTACTTTCTAGTTCACCCTTATCTCTCCCCATATATTTTTATCTTTCATTTTCATTTCAACCTCATGTTACACTTTCCACCTTCTAATACCATGTCACCCTCACAACACCCCCACAATGACCCCATTAAGTTTTATTTACATTCCGTCCGCAAACATGCCTTCACCCTAGCCAGATTACGCTCGCATATTTTATTTTCTCAGGCTTGTCTGACATTTGGCATAACCCCCAAAGGCCTCACACTTAAAGTTCCCATCTCTGGCTGCAACCCTTCTTTCCATCAGTCCCTATACCAGTTCCAAACTGAACAATCCATTGCCCTCACCCACCTAATCCTTCACCTACACATCAACTCAGCCAATGAACACACCCGTCAACTCCTATCCTTAATAAAAGTCCTCAATCTTTCCTCTCCCACATCCACACCGGCTATTCAGAGCATCCTCCTACAGGCCAACCGCAAATTAGAACAGCATGCCACCCTTCACCTCAAAAAACTATCCAATCTCCTGGTTTCCCACCTCCGGAAAGGCAACTCACTCACCCTTCACAACCTTTCCAGCAAACCTCAACCACCTCTCATTGCACACAAACCCAGTCTCTCCCATCTACTCAGTCTCCCACTTCCAGCTCCACTCCCTCCAAAACCTCAAAATTCCAATCAACACAATCTGGCACCACAACACCCTAATTCAGTAGTTAACCTTTCCTCCAAACCTCTCTCCCAATCCGAAACCTCTGTCCTATCCAAAGGCCTCACCTTCAGCCCCACTCCCAGATTCAACCAAACAGCCCTCATCAAAGATTTACTGTCCTACACTCGTACTCTCTGCTGGAAGTATCACTTTGCCACGAAGAAAAATGATTCTAATCCTACCCCTAATGATCCAACTCCCCAAGACACTATCCAAATTGACCCCTGCCTGGAACAGTTCCGTCCTCCGTCACAGCGGGACCCACCTCCTCTTCCTCAAAATTATCCTCTCCAAACCTTCCAGGAATTTCTGACTTCCAGCCTTGCCTCTCAATCCTTCTTAAAAAACCTTAATCCTACTCCCAACATCACCACTGCTGAAGCCCAGGCTATCCGTGATCTGAAGGCTGACCGGTCCATCATCATTCTTCCGGCGGATAAGGGTTCCACGACCGTGGTACTTGATCGTCGGGAGTATGTGCTGAGGGACTGCGTCAGCTTTCAGACAACACCACATACAAAGTTTGCCAAGGTAATCCCATTCCTGATGTCCAGGCGGAGCTTCAAGGAATCCTCAGAACCTTAGGCCCCCTACAAAACCTTTCACCTAACTCCATCAACCTCCTGACTCCACCGACACCCCGCACCCCTACCTTCTACCTTCTTCCTAAAATTCACAAACCCAATCATCCCGGCCACCCCATTGTAGCTGGTTACCAAGCCCCCACAGAACGTATCTCTGCCTACGTAGATCAACACCTTCAACCCATTACATGCAGTCTCCCATCCTTCATCAAAGACACCAACCACTTTCTCGAACACCTGGAATCCTTACCCAATCCGTTACCCCCAGAAACCATCCTTGTAACCATTGATGACACTTCCTTATACACAAATATCCCGCACATCCAGGGCCTCGCTGCGATGGAGCACTTCCTTTCACGCCAATCACATGCCACCCTACCTAAAACCTCTTCCTCATTACCTTAGCCAGCTTCATCCTGACCCACAACTTCTTCACTTTTGAAGGCCAGACATACCAACAATTAAAGGGAACAGCCATGGGTACCAGGATGGCCCCTTCGTATGCCAACCTATTCATGGGTCGCTTAGAGGAAGCCTTCTTGGTTACCCAGGCCTGCCAACCCAAAGTTTGGTACAGATTTATTGATGACATCTTCATGATCTGGACTCACAGTGAAGAAGAACTCCAGAATTTCCTCTCCAACCTCAACTCCTTTGGTTCCATCAGATTCACCTGGTCCTACTCCAAATCCCATGCCACTTTCCTTGATGTTGACCTCCACCTGTCCAATGGCCAGCTTCACACGTCCGTCCACATCAAACCCACCAACAAGCAACAGTACCTCCATTATGACAGCTGCCACCCATTCCACATCAAACGGTACCTTCCCTACAGCCTAGGTCTTCGTGGCAAACGAATCTGCTCCAGTCCTGAATCCCTGAAGCATTACACCAACAACCTGACAACAGCTTTCGCACCCCGCAACTACCCTCCCGACCTGGTACAGAAGCAAATAACCAGAGCCACTTCCTCATCCTCTCAAACCCAGGACCTCCCACAGAAGAACCACAAAAGTGCCCCACTTGTGACAGGATACTTTCTGGGACTGGATCAGATTCTGAACGTGGCTCTCCAGCAGGGATACGACTTCCTCAAATCCTGCCCTGAAATGAGATCCATCCTTCATGAAATCCTCCCCACTCCACCAAGAGTGTCTTTCCGCCATCCACCTAACCTTCGTAACCTCTTAGTTCATCCCTATGAAATCCCCAAACCACCTTCCTTACCCTCTGGCTCCTACCCTTGTAACCGCCCCCGGTGTAAAACCTGTCCCATGCACCCTCCCACCACCACCTACTCCAGTCCTGTAACCCGGAAGGTGTACACGATCAAAGGCAGAGCCACGTGTAAAAACACCCACGTGATCTACCAACTGACCTGCCTACACTGTGACGCATTCTATGTGGGAATGACCAGCAACAAACTGTCCATTCGCATGAATGGACACAGGCAGACAGTGTTTGTTGGTAATGAGGATCACCCTGTGGTTAAACATGCCTTGGTGCACGGCCAGCACATCTTGGCACAGTGTTACACCGTCCGGGTTATCTGGATACTTCCCACTAACACCAACCTATCCGAACTCCTGAGATGTGAACTTGCTCTTCAATATATCCTCTCTTCCCGTTATCCACCAGGCCTCAATCTCCGCTAATTTCAAGTTGCCGCCACTCATACCTCACCTGTCATTCAACAACATCTTTGCCTCTGCACTTCTGCCTCGACTGACATCTCTGCCCAAACTCTTTGTCTTTAAATATGTCTGCTTGTGTCTGTATGTGTGGATGGATATGTGTGTGTGTGCGAGTGTATACCCGTCCTTTTTTCCCCCTAAGGTAAGTCTTTCTGCTCCCGGGATTGGAATGACCCCTTAAAACCCACATCCTTTCGTCTTTCCCTCTCCTTCCTTCTTTCCTGATGAGGCAACAGTTTGTCGCGAAAGCTTGAATTTTGTGTGTATGTTTGTGTGTCTGTCGACCTGCCAGCACTTTCATTTGGTAAGTCACATCATCTTTGTTTTTTATATATATATATATATATATATATATATATATATATATATATATATATATATATAAAAAAACAAAGATGATGTGACTTACCAAGTGAAAGCGCTGGCAGGTCGATAGAAACACAGACAGACATATACATACACACAAAATTCAAGCTTTCGCAACAAACTGTTGCCTCATCAGGAAAGAGGGAAGGAGAGGGAAAGACAAAAGGATGTGGGTTTTAAGGAAGAGGGTAAGGAGTCATTCCAATCCCGGGAGCGGAAAGACTTACCTTAGGGGGAAAAAAGGACGGGTATACACTCGCACACACACACATATCCATCCACACATATACAGACACAAGCAGACATATTTAAAGACCTAAATATGTCTGCTTGTGTCTGTATATGTGTGGATGGATATGTGTGGGTGTGTGCGAGTGTATACCCGTCCTTTTTTCCCCCTAAGGTAAGTCTTTCCGCTCCCGGGATTGGAATGACTCCTTACCCTCTCCCCTAAAACCCACATTCTTTCATCTTTCCCTCTCCTTCCCTCTTTCCTGGTGAGGCAACAGTTTGTTGCGAAAGCTTGAATTTTGTTTGTATGTTTGTGTGTCTATCGACGTGCCAGCGCTTTCGTTTGGTAAGTCACATCATCTTTGTTTTTATATATATTTTTCCCACGTGGAATCTTTCCCTCTATTAATTCATATATATATATATATTTTCTTTCAGCTTAGCCAAGTGTGTAACCTAGCAGTAAATAGAGAGGTGGGAGAATGTGTAGCAAGACAAAGGTGGAGCGCAGACTGAGGACCACCACTCAACTCCTGAGTACCGGTAAGTGTCACAGTCATTATCATGACTGGTGTGTCATGCAGTTCACACATCTGAGAGAGATGGCAACACACTCTAGCTCAGAAGTCAGTCACCTGTAGTAACACAATGAAGATGCTGTATTGTGTCATCAAAAATTTGTTTTATAATGACAATCAATTCTGCTGCGGGCCCAAGAGACTTTAAAGTTAGATACCTTTTATTAGGCAAACTGGACTCCGAAGTCATGCCATTGCTAAGGAATGTAAAGACATAGCTTTGATTCATTGCTCACAGATTGACAACAATAAATTTAAAATGCTATCAGAAGAAATTATAGGAAAATATATGACATGCTTCTTATTTTACCATGTCCTGTATGTATTCTAAAGAAAGTATTGATATTCATTCACTAATTACAGTTTACTTAGTGCCACATACAGCTGCACAAGAGCCGCCATCAGCTAACCAGATCTCTCTAACCAGAACATTGAAATGCATTTAGCAGCAAGGGAATACAGCATAAAGTAAAGTAAGAAAAGAGAGGGAGTTCAGAATAAACCCTCTGGATATTGTGAATGAGGTACAGGATAATACAAAATAAATTGTCCTTAAAAATTACATTTTTTATCACTGTACACAGTCATAAATTTTCACAAACAACAACAGTTTAAAATTATGCTGTTACGTTCAAATGGTTCTCTTTACCTGTGATGTCGAACTGTTTGCAATATGTCCACGCACTCCCCACATCTGCTGGAATTGTACTCTGATCTCATTAAATGTCTCTGTTATCACAGCAATAAACACATTCTTGACTAGCCAAGCAAGGAAGAAGATCATTGTGCTGAAATAAAATACAGCTCTCCATCCAGGTAAACTGTCTATGGCACGATACATAATGAAAACCCATCCTTCTTGGGAGGCAGCTTGGTACACAGTGAAGATGCTTGTTGCTGTTAAAGAAATATAGCTTCAACAACTAAATAACATGTATGTAGTGTAAATAAAAAAATCATTTATTGATTTACAAAAATACAACAACTAAGCTAACAATGGCTGCCTGTATATTAACAGAGTGCTTTCCATTCATTCATTCATTCATTCATTCACTCGCACATATTGATAGAAATTCTTAAGGGATGGCAAATGAATCAAATTTTACATTAACAGGCAGAAACAACCACTGCAGGCTACTTCTGTGTTGTATACATCCTTCTTTAAACTCAATGAAGTAACAGGTGGCTGCTTCTATAATGTTTAGTAACAATAAATTGTTACTAAATCTTTCAAACATTCAGAACTACAATAACAAGATATAAACCACCGACACTCTGCTTCAAAGATGAAAAAGGAAATCTGATCACCAGCGTGGAACAAAATTGCCAACACCTAGCGAACTACTTTGAAACGCTGCTAAGCTGCAAAAGACCTGATGAAACCTTGACATTTGAGAAGCCTAAGAATAAGCTACCAGACTCTGAACCACCTAATAAAGAAGAAATTAAAGAGATCTTGAAAGGATTGAAAAACAATAAAGCATCTGGTAAAGATTCGTTAGTCGCGGAACTACTGAAATACGCAGGAGAAAACTTAATAAATAATTTCGAGGCGCTGTTTGAAGAGATTTGGAATACAGAGAAGATTCCGGAGGAATGGAAGACAGCATTGATTCATCCGTTACATAAGAAGGGTGCCAAGACAAATGCAAATAACTACAGAGGTATCTCATTGTTATCAGTGGCCTATAAGATCCTATCCAAGGCACTACAAAACAGGATTGAAAATCAGGTAGAGAAAGAACTGGGTGAATATCAGGCTGGGTTTAGAAAAGGAAGATCATGCAGTGAACAGATATTCAGTCTACTCTCCATAATACAACTTCGCGCACGCACATCGAAAAATCTAGTAATTACATTCATAGACTTCAAAAAAGCATATGATTCTATTGATAGACCAACTCTGATTAACACATTAGAAGAATTTGGGATTGATGATAAAAGCAGAAGTCTAATCCAGGAAACCCTTACGGGAACAAAATCGCAAGTGAAGTTTTTGGGTAGATTGTCACAACCGTTTGTAATTGGAACAGGTGTTAGACAAGGGGATGGGCTCTCCCCGCTGTTGTTTAACATTGTCCTTGAAAAAGTGGTCAGGGAATGGAGAAAGAAGATGGCAGAAGCTGGAGTGAAAAATGGGATAGCGTTAGGAAGAAATAAAACAAAAATTGAATGTCTGGCATTTGCTGATGACATGGCAATATTGGCAGATGACATCGAAACAGCAAAGATTCAGATAGAAATGCTGCATGAGATCGCTGAGAAGACAGGTCTACAAATATCGTATGAAAAGACAGAACTGATGATACAGGACAAAACAGACCCAACACAGACATTGCAAACTAAATATGGAATAATTAAGAGAGTTCATAAATTTAAGTATCTAGGGGAATGGATTACACCGACAGGGTTACCAAATGTTTCACTACAGGAAAGAGCAATAAAGATGGAAACGGCATACCAGCTATGCCGAAATGTATACAATAAAAAGTCAATCTCCATCAATGCCAAGCTCAGGCACTACAATGCGGTAATAAAACCAGAAAGTTTGTATGCGATTGAATGCATCCCACTGAACAGAAAACGTCTGTTGGAGAAATTGGAAATAAAAGAGAGAAAAATACTGAGAAAGATCTTAGGACCTAAAAAGGATGGACAGGATTATAAATTGCGATCCAATAAAGAGTTATACGAGAAAATTGAAAAACTGACAACATCCTTTAAAAAGAGAAGACTGAGTTTCTATGGGCATGTCAAAAGAATGGCACCAGAAAGAACGGCAAAGAAAATCCTGGAATACATGGAAAGCAGAAAGACACAAATTAACTGGCTGAAAGAAGTAAAAGAAGACATTGCAGAAATGAACATTATACCAGAGACAGTTTACAACAGAATGGAATATAGGAATGCCATCAACAAAATACAGGGATTCAAAGACCGAACGCAATCAAAGAAGACGGGAACAACCTGGTCGCAAGAACGTAAAGAAGCCCACTCAGAAAAAATGAAGAAGTACTGGGAAGAACGCAAGAAAAAGCACAAGAAATGACTGATGCTTAGCGTAGTCCAAAGTTGACTGTAACGAATAATAATAATAATAATAATAAATTGTTACTAGTGCTAATCTACTCACATTAATAACAATGTGAATTACATAAAGGGTTAACATACAGCATAAGTCTTGCTCCTACATTTTTCATGGCTATATGATCTCTGTGGAAAGTAGTGGTAACAGGTAAAGGGTGAGATGAATCAAGATACTTCACAGGTTTGTTGGACAGCAGAACAGATACATAACTTGCCCAAAGCTTTCCTCAACCTTTCTAAAATGGTGTCCCGCTGTCTGATCAAGCTTCGAAGTATCTTGATTCAAACTACACCTTTGCTGTTTCCACTACTCACCATATAGGTAATATACTCACAAAAAACCTAGAAGCGAGACTGTTACTGTGTATCAAATCATGACAACATAATGTAGCCCTGTAACCAGCAGTCCCACTATAAATAGTGTCACCTCTGAAAGTTGCCATGTCACATATATATCCTTTATCACAACTGAGAAGTTTTATCTACATCATACTCTGCAATCCACGTAACAGCATGTGATGGGATGGAGAGTACCTCATACTATTACTAGTCATTTCCTTTGCTGTTCCACTCACAAAAGAATGAGGGAAAAATGACTGTCTACATGCCTCCACATGAGCTCTAACTTCTTGTATTTTCTCTTCAGGGTCCTTACCCACAATGTATGTAGGAAGCAACATAATGCAGTCAGTTTCAAACACAAGTCCTCTAAATTTTCTCAATGGTGTTCCTCAAAAAAGAATGTCACCTACCCTCCAGGGACTCCTTTTCGAGTTCCCGAAGCATCTCCGTAATGCTTCTTTGTTGCTCGAACCTACCAGTAACAAGTCTAGCAGCCGGCCTCTGAATTGCTTCAATGTCTTCCTTTAATCTGACCTAGTGTAGATACCAAACACGTAAGCAGTACTCAAGAATAGTTTGCATTACTGTCCTATAAGTGGTTTCCTTCACAGATGGACCACACTTTCCTAGAATTCTCCCAATAAACTAAAGTCAACCATTCACATTCTTACCACAATCCTCACATGCTAGTTCTATTTCATATCACTTTGCAATGTTATGTCCAGATATTTAAATGACGTAACTGTGTCAAGCAACACACACACTACTAATGCTTATCCGAACATTATGGGGTTGTTTTTCCTACTCATCTGCATTACTTTATATTTTTCTACATTTACAGCTAGCTGCCATTCATCATACAAACTAGAAATTTTGTCTGAGTCTTCCTGTATCCTCCTACAGTCACTCAACTTCAACACCCTACTGTGCACGACAGCGTCATCAGCAAACAACCGCAGATTGCTGCCCACCCTGCAAACCAAATCTACATCTACATCTACCTGATTACTCTGCTATTCACAATAAAGTGCCTGGCAGAGGTTTCAATGAACCACCTTCAAGCTGGCTCTCCACCGTTCCACTCTCGAATGGTACGCGCGGAAAACGAGCACTTAAATTTGTCTGTGCAAGTCCTGATTTCTCTTATTTTATCGTGATGAACTTTTCTCCCTATGTAGGTGGGTCCAACAAAATGTTTTCACAATCAGAGAAGAAAACAGGTTACTGATATTTCATAAGAAGATACTGTCGCAACAAAAAGTGCCTTTGATTTAATGATTGCCACTCTAATTCACATATCATGTCTGTGGCACTATCTCCCCTATTTTGTGATAATACAAATGAGCTGCCCTTCTTTGTACTTTTTCAATGTCATTCGTCAGTCCCACCTGATGCAGATCCCACACCCACAGCAGTACTCCAGAATAGGGCAGACACGTGTGGTGTAAGCAGTCTCTTTAGTAGACCTGTTGCACCTTCTAAGTGTTCTGCCAATGAATCACAGTCTTTGGTTTGCTCTACCCAAAACATTATGTGACTGTTACAATTTACGTCATTTGTAATTGTAATCCCTAAGTATTTAGTCTTGACTAGAAGAAGGGATCGGTTGGTAGGACATGTTCTGAGGCATCAAGGGATCACCAATTTAGTATTGGAGGGCAGCGCAGACGGTAAAAATCGTAGAGGGAGACCAAGATATGAATACACCAAACAGATTTAGAAGGATGTAGGTTGCAGTAGGTTCTGGGAGATGAAGCAGCTTGCACAGGATAGAGTAGCATTGAGAGCTGCATCAAACCAGTCTTAGGACTGAAGACCACAACAACAACAACAACAAGTATTTAGTTGAATTTACAGCTTTCAGATTTGTGTGACTTATCGTGGAATTGAAATTTAGCAGATTTCTTTTAGTACTTATGTGAATAACTTCACACTTTTCTTTATTCAGGGTCAATTGCCACTTTTTGCACGATACGGATATTTTACCTAAACCATTTTGCAGTTCATTTCGGTCATCTGGTGACTTTAAAAGACAGTAAATGACAGCATCACCTGCAAACAATCTAAGAGGGCTACTCAGATTGTCTCCTATGTTGTTAATATAGATCAGGAACAACAGAGGGCCTATAACACTTCCTTGGGGAACACTGGATATTACTTCTGTTTTACTCGATGACTTTCCATCTATTACTATGAACTGTGACCCTTCTGACAGGAAATCATGAATCCAGTCACACAACTGAGGCGATATTCCATAGGCACACAGTTTGGTTAGGAGACACTCGTGAGGAATGGTTTTGAAAGCCTTCAGGAAATCTAAAAATATGGAATCAATTTGACATCCTCTGTCGATAGCACTCATTACTTCATGAGTATAAAGAGCTAGTTGTGTTTCACACGAACGATGTTTTATGAATCCATGCTGACTACGTGTTAGTAAATCATTTTCTTCGAGGTACTTCATAATGTTCAAATACAGTATATGTTCCAAAACCGCACTGCAAATCACCGTTACTGATATGGGCCTGTAATTCAGTGGATTACTCCTACTCCCATTTTTGGGTATTGGTGTGACTTGAGCAATTTTCCGGTCTTTAGGTGCAGATTTTTCTGTGAGAAAGTGCTTGTATATAATTGCTAAGTATGGCACTATTGTATCAGCATACTCTGAGAGGAACCTGCTCGGTAAACAATCTGGATTGGAGGCCTTGGCTTTATTAAGTGATTTAAGCTCTGCTATGCTACACCAAGGATATCTACTTCTATGTTTCTCATCTTGGTATTAGTTCTTGGTTGGAATTCAGGAATATTTACTTCATCTTCTTTGGCAAAGGAGTTTGGGAAAACTGTGTTTAATAACCCTGCTTTAGTGGCAGTGTCATCAGTGACTTCACAGTTGTTATCATGCAGTGACGGTATTGATTGCGTCTTACCACTGGTGTGCTTTATGTATGACCAGAATCTCTTTGGGTTTTCTGCCAGATTTTGAGACAGAATTTCGTTGTGGAAATTATTAAAAGCATCTTGCACTGAAGTACACACTATATTTTGAACTTCTGAAAAACTCTGCCAGTCTTGGGGATTTTGGGTTCTTTTAAATTTGGCCTGCTTTTTTTGCTGCTTCTGCAACAGCAATCTGACCTGTTTTCTGTATTATGGGGGATCAGTACCATCACTTATTAATTTATGTGGTATATATCTCTCAATTGCTGTTGTAGAGGGGATGTTGGACAAGGACGGGCTGTCAGGATGTGCCGTATTAAAACTCGTCTGAGTTTCCAAAGTGATTTATTATTTCCAGCTACAGTGCCCTGTTCCTCTCAGTCTGCATCACTGGGTCCCGCTATGCTGAGGGCACCACTTCACTGACTGTGAAACGGATTGGCGCGAAATGGCTGCCTCAGTGACCCATGCAATGCCCTGCTGTGTGCGGAGTTGTGATGACGTCAGGCTGTGCCGGCATTTGACTCAGCAGTCTTCGCCCCTGCCGCCTCAGCGCCGCTCATGGGAAGCCACAGGGTGGCCCACTGCGTGATTCTTTGCCGTCACGGTTAGGATTGCGGCATAGCAAGCACCTGGGATCCGACAAACAAATCTGCGGCCCTCGCCTTGGGATGGCTCTGGCGTGTGTTGGGAGCCAACAAGACTGCCCGCAGTAGTGAGCTGTGGAGTGGCCCACTGCTGGCTGGCTGCGGACCCCACGTTGGCCTACAGGGTCGAACCAGGGACCCGCCATGGACTGGAACACAGGCGCCCCATCTGCTGCTGCCGCCTGTAGCCGGCGGTGTGACACACCCCACCGTCCAGGAGAGCTGTCACACTTGGATGCCTTGTTAGTGAACCGGTGCCTATTTATACACGGCTGTGCACCTCTGTTTTGCTAATGCGTCATTCTGAGTCATGTACTCATAAGACCTGGGTTGTGCCAGTGGGCCCCTTCTGCCTGAAACACTTGTCATGCAAACCGCTGCGTTTACTCTTTTCAGCGGATCTACGGCTCTGTGGCCTCTTGCTCTGCAATGAACTGGTTTACTGATCAAGAGACCTGACTCAAGAGTTTGATTTAAAAAAGGTCAGATTCTGCCTTGGCAAAAACTCTTAACTTGCTTCTGGCCAGTATACCTGTGGCTGCGTAACATTAAATTGTGTGACTCCTGAAATTGACGCTGGCAGTTGAAAGGTTGGTCCTATTACGTTACACTTAGTTCCATTGATTAAAATTCCACTCCCCTCAAGCTCTACACATTTCACTTCGGCAAATATTCCCTGCTCAAAACAACTTGCTACTACTATTAATTTTTCGTAGGTGGAGAACATCCAATGCATCCCGACCCATTGCAAGCTCAATTTTGGCTCCAATCCATGATGTTCCTTGAACAGTCTATTTCTTCCCTCCTGGCTGGACATGCCGTTACCTTCCCTCTATGGCAGCTCCGTAATTCCTCTCGTCATCTTAGTGTACCGACTGTTAACTGCCGTGATCGGCAATAACTCCTCAGTTTTTACTTTTACAAAGTTGTTCAACACTCCCCACTTCACTGGATACATGTTGTAACGTACCTTCTCTCTGTTATTGTTTTTTTGTTTTTTTGTTATTGTAATTGTGGAGATATGAAATTATTGTAGCGGTTTGCTTAGTCAGCCGTACTTCGAAATTTTTTGACATTGAATGGAGCCTGAAACTTGCGTAATAAATATTTCGTGTGAAGTGCGATTTGCGGCATAAACAAAAATTAATTGTGGAGATGCAATCCACAGAATATTAACAGAAAAACTTTAGAACAATGTGCACGACTGACTAGACACATTCAGAGGGTATGTACATTCGCATACGAGTGGTTGCAATCTGATGAGAAAGATCTATCTTAATTTTTTTTGTGTAAAATAATTACATCGTAACACACTCGGAGATTGCGAACGTACAATCAGGGTACAGGCACGTACTTTCTATCATTCCCCGTGGCCTGGGTAAAAGAATTGCAATTATTTAAATTTAAGAATATTTCTTTTTCAATCAGACTCCTATTTTTATACGAAAAGGAAGATTGCAGGTTCTGAATGTCTCGGCAAAAACACATCGAAATTAATCTTAGCGGCCACCAAAGGAAAATAGTGAGCACAATCATGTACCTCTATTGTTGAGCAGCGCCGTCATAAAGATCGTTGCCTCCATCTAAAATTCGCCTTCTTGAATTAACAGAATAATTTGTACTCCATTGGTGTGGGATATAGGCTTGATCTTGACAGAAATTATAAAACACATTTTTCATCATTTAACACCTTCATTTAACACACACATAGACATGAAACTATACAGTACGTCTTTACGCCAGCACATCAGAAGAAAAAGGGTAATTAATACTAGAAGTAATAAGAGAATCTCGAAATTAGTCCTTTGTCTCTCAATGATAAAAAAGTTTTTTAGAGTATTCCTCTGGTATGACAGTCGAACAAATTTTCTTCTTCTACATCTACATCTACATTGATACTCCGCAAGCCACCCAACGGTGTGTGGCGGAGGGCACTTTACGTGCCACTGTCATTACCTCCCTTTCCTGTTCCAGTTGCGTATGGTTCGCGGGAAGAACGACTGTCTGAAAGCCTCCGTGCGCGCTCTAATCTCTCTAATTTTACATTCGTGATCTCCTCGGGAGGTATAAGTAGGGGGAAGCAATATATTCGATACCTCATCCAGAAACGCACCCTCTCGAAACCTGGCGAGCAAGCTACACCGCGATGCAGAGCGCCTCTCTTGCAGAGTCTGCCACTTGAGTTTATTAAACATCTCCGTAGCGCTATCATGGTTACCAAATAACCCGGTGACGAAACGCGCCGCTCTTCTTTGGATCTTCTCTATCTCTTCCGTCAACCCGACCTGGTACGGATCCCACACTGATGAGCAATACTCAAGTATAGGTCGAACGAGTGTTTTGTAAGCCACCTCCTTTGTTGATGGACTACATTTTCTAAGCACTCTCCCAATGAATCTCAACCTGGTACCCGCCTTACCAACAATTAATTTTATATGATCATTCCACTTCAAATCGTTCCGTACGCACTCTCCCAGATATTTTACAGAAGTAACTGCTACCAGTGTTTGTCCTGCTATCATATAATCATACAATAAAGGATCCTTCTTTCTATGTATTCGCAATACATTACATTTGTCTATGTTAAGGGTCAGTTGCCACTCCCTGCACCAAGTGCCTATACGCTGCAGATCTTCCTGTATTTCGCTACAATTTTCTAATGCAGCAACTTCTCTGTATACTACAGCATCATCCGTGAAAAGCCGCATGAAACTTCCGACACTATCTACTAGGTCATTTATATACACTCCTGGAAATTGAAATAAGAACACCGAGAATTCATTGTCCCAGGAAGGGGAAACTTTATTGACACATTCCTGGGGTCAGATACATCACATGATCACACTGACAGAACCACAGGCACATAGACACAGGCAACAGAGCATGCACAATGTCGGCACTAGTACAGTGTATATCCACCTTTTGCAGCAATGCAGGCTGCTATTCTCCCATGGAGACGATCGTAGAGATGCTGGATGTAGTCCTGTGGAACGGCTTGCCATGCCATTTCCACCTGGCGCCTCAGTTGGACCAGCGTTCGTGCTGGACGTGCAGACCGCGTGAAACGACGCTTCATCCAGTCCCACACATGCTCAATGGGGGACCGATCCGGAGATCTTGCTGGCCAGGGTAGTTGACTTACACCTTCTAGAGCATGTTGGGTGGCACGGGATACATGCGGACGTGCATTGTCCTGTTGGAACAGCAAGTTCCCTTGCCGGCCTAGGAATGGTAGAACGATGGGTTCAATGACGGTTTGGATGTACCGTGCACTATTCAGTGTCCCCTCGACGATCACCAGTGGTGTACGGCCTTGTAGGAGATCGCTCCCCACACCATGATGCCGGGTGTTGGCCCTGTGTGCCTCGGTCGTATGCAGTCCTGATTGTGGCGCTCACCTGCACGGCGCCAAACACGCATACGACCATCATTGGCACCAAGGCAGAAGCGACTCTCATCGCTGAAGACGACACGTCTCCATTCGTCCCTCCATTCACGCCTGTCGCGACACCACTGGAGGCGGGCTGCACGATGTTGGGACGTGAGCGGAAGACGGCCTAACGGTGTGCGGGACCGTAGCCCAGCTTCATGAAGACGGTTGCGAATGGTCCTCGCCGATACCCCAGGAGCAACAGTGTCCCTAATTTGCTGGGAAGTGGCGGTGCGGTCCCCTACGGCACTGCGTAGGATCCTACGGTCTTGGCGTGCATCCGTGCGTCGCTGCGGTCCGGTCCCAGGTCGACGGGCACGTGCACCTTCTGCCGACCACTGGCGACAACATCGATTTACTGTGGAGACCTCACGCCCCACGTGTTGAGCAATTCGGCGGTACGTCCACCCGGCCTCCCGCATGCCCACTATACGCCCTAGCTCAAAGTCCGTCAACTGCACATATGGTTCACGTCCACGCTGTCGCGGCATGCTACCAGTGTTAAAGACTGCGATGGAGCTCCGTATGCCACGGCAAACTGGCTGACACTGACGGCGGCGGTGCACAAATGCTGCGCAGCTAGCGCCATTCGACGGCCAACACCGCAGTTCCTGGTGTGTCCGCTGTGCCGTGCGTGTGATCATTGCTTGTACAGCCCTCTCGCAGTGTCCGGAGCAAGTATGGTGGGTCTGACACACCGGTGTCAATGTGTTCTTTTTTCCATTTCCAGGAGTGTATATTGTGAAAAGCAATGGTCCCATAACACTCCCCTGTGGCACGCCAGAGGTTACTTTAACGTCTGTAGACGTCTCTCCATTGATAACAACATGCTGTGTTCTGTTTGCTAAAAACTCTTCAATCCAGCCACACAGCTGGTCTGATATTCCGTAGGCTCTTACTTTGTTTATCAGGCGACAGTGCGGAACTGTATCGAACGCCTTCCGGAAGTCAAGAAAAATAGCATCTACCTGGGAGCCTGTATCTAATATTTTCTGGGTCTCATGAACAAATAAGGCGAGTTGGGTCTCACACGATCGCTGTTTCCGGAATCCATGTTGATTCCTACATAGTAGATTCTGGGTTTCCAGAAATGACATGATACGCGAGCAAAAAACATGTTCTAAAATTCTACAAGAGATCGACATAAGAGATATAGGTCTATAGTTTTGCGCATCTGCTCGACGACCCTTCTTGAAGACTGGGACTATCTGTGCTCTTTTCCAATCATTTGGAACCCTCCGTTCCTCTAGAGACTTGCGGTACACGGCTGTTAGAAGGGGGGCAAGTTCTTTCGCGTACTCTGTGTAGAATCGAATTGGTATCCCGTCAGGTCCAGTGGACTTTCCTCTATTGAGTGATTCCAGTTGCTTTTCTATTCCTTGGACACTTATTTCGATGTCAGCCATTTTTTCGTTTGTGCGAGGATTTAGAGAAGGAACTGCAGTGCGGTCTTCCTCTGTGAAACAGAAATTAAATTACAACATTTTTTAGTTCCTTTTCAATGTGGACCATGAAACATTGAAACCTTGCTTTTTTCCCCATAACTGGGAATTGGATCAAAAGGTACACTCATGCACTGTCGCTCGTTACCATTACCATTGCAACATGGTAGAAAAACAGCAAATTTCACTCACTCCATTGTTAAATATAGCCCTGATGGTAGTTCCTTCTGCGTCTTGCACAACCCGCGTAAATATTGGTCCGTCGGTAAAAAATTGGTATTTATCTGGCCTCACAAAGCGTGATGCAGCACTTCTTGCAGATTCATTGTCATTCCCTGTACATCCCACACACTGTCAACTACCCCCCTGCAGAAGTCTAGTTGACACCACCCGGCTATCTAGGATTTCCAGACACCCCTGTAAGGTTCCCAGGTTACGATTTATTACACCTTCTGACGCCTTAGCGTATTCCACTACCTGCCCTGCAAATGAAAGGAGTAACTGTGTGTTATTCAGGACTTCCCCTTCCAATGTTCCTATCTGGGTTGCATGCCAAGCTTCCACTGCTCTGTTCCCCTCTGCAAGTTGCCTCACCGCTTCCATTGTGTTGTTCATCTCCTTTATATCGCTTTCGTCCGCAGTTCCAAAGACTGTTTTCAATAACTTCCCCCCTGCATTCAGCCACCCTTGTTTCCGTCTTACTCGTGGCACTATTTCTTCCATCCATCCTACCTGCTTCCGTAGTGTCTCATAAGCCTCATGCAATTTCTTGTACTCCCCGGCTACTTCCTTCAGCATTCCCTTGTTCTCTGCACATTGCCTAAGTTATTCAAACACTTCCTCAAAGCTCCTTACTTAATTCTGAATTTCCCATATGTTCCAAACCAACCTTAATGCCCACTGGTGACTTGACACCACCACATCTTCCTGCCTCAAGTACAACACACTTCTATCCAGGTGCTGCAACCGCAAGGTGTCCACCCCAATGGTCAAGAGATGGATTACCACCAACACTCCCCTTCTTAGTGACCTGAGGACAGGGATCACCATCACCCTTCCTCCCTCTTCCAAAAGACTGCTGTCCCTAGCAGGCTCACAATACTTGAAAACACAAACAAGAAATGAAAATACAATGCCTAATTTATCTACACAAACCCAATGATGCATAAAAAAAAAAAACTACAAATACTCCACTACCTTCTGGATCACAAAGCATAAGGTATATCATGCTGTACTCTATCTTCCTGGTTTTCTCAGCGCTGTACACCTCTCTTCACTCTCTCTTTCTTCCTCTTCCCTTCCTGTGACATGCCTGGAATCACATCAGAACAACCCTTAAATGGCCACAACCACCCAATGTGTACTATCATTGTTCTAGTTGGCAGCTGAAGCTTAACATTAATGGGAGATGTGGTTTCAACTACTTGGTATGGACCTTGATACTGTAATGTCTCTTGCAGCAGTCTCTCCGTGATATTTTCAGATATTTTATAAATTATATAACTCAGTACATATCTCGAAATATCTCTTCTTATCTTACCGATTCCTAAACTTTAATATACGATGATTATCAATGCAAAGTAGTTTCAAGCCCTATTATTCCTTGGAGCATCCATTTACTCCATGGAATAGCTTCTCTGTTATCTGTTTTCTCTTATGAAAAGAATGAAGGAATGCTTGTCAATTAGCCGTGAAAGGAGGAGGAAGTATATGTATGTATTGTTGAGCTAGTCGCCATCTTGATAAGATTCTGTATGAGAAGGAATTTAATACATGAACTAAACTATAGTAAGTGTGTTCGCGTATTATTTAACTGATTATTATTGACAGTGTCTGCTTACTACGCTGTGTTGCACGGGATCAGTGGGGAACGTCTGATTTACACTGGACGAACCTGCCGTTTTGTATGCTCAAGATATCCAGTTACTTCAAATAAATAGACTAACACGGTCTTACCAGCAGATCTCCGGTCTTCCCCATGTGATCACTGAAAGTTAATAATTATTACAAATGTTTTCAGGAGATCGACTGACAATTTTCCTCGCACCGAGACTTCGAAACTGCTTCACTGCCTTTTGGAATTTAAGTTAAGCTCAATTTAATCAGGATACAACAGTATTGAACTGTGGGAATGTGATAAGCCTGCTTTGTGAATGAAAATTCCCTTAATATATGCATGTTTTTCACTATCCCGATCAGTGAAGCTAAATCAGGCCGGTGTGAGAGAGGTTTTTAAATTTCAGATCGCACAAAAAATATTAAAATACCTCGTGATGAACTTCTTCGTTTTACCTTTTGGTATGTAGGGGCTGGATAGCATTACCAATTGCCCTACTCTATACTGAGGTAAACTTCCTTTCCCCTTCACTGTGTCTTCCTGCCTTTCCAAAGCCTTTGTATTCGCCTTTTGTACTTGTTTTCAAACATCCCGAATTGTTCTTGCGAATTGACTTACAGATTCACCGGCCCTTCCTTTCTGTAGCTTCACTAAATCAAATGGTGATGGCATTTTTCACCCATACACTACCTCATACAGAGACAAACCGGTATTGGTACGGACTTTCGCATTGTATGCACATACAATATGCTTCAAATACTCGTCCCACTGACGGGGATGATAATCCACATAAAAACTCAGTATCTTCCCGATTGTCCTGTGTACCCGTTTTGTCCTTCCATTCACCTGTGGATGCAAAGCGCTTGTCCTCAACTTCTTTACGTTCAACAATTTACACAGTTCCTTCATTAAATCTGACATGAAGTTGGTCCCTTGGTCAGTAATTGTATTGTCTCCAGTACACCACACTTCAAAATCCAGTTCACTAATGCTTGCGCGACCATTGCTGCCTGTTGATTTGGCATAGCCACCATCTCCACTTACCTCAAAAAATGGTCTATTACTGTCAGAACGAATCTGTTCCCCAATGGTGTTCAACTGAAAGGTCCTAAGACATCAATTCCCAACATAGAAAATGGACATGTCACTTCTGGTAATCGTTGTAGCTGTATCTGTTTCTGACTCAAACCTGCTCTCTGTGCACATGTAATACAATTGTTGACATACTGATCCACATCTACTTTCCTACCTCTCCATCAATACCTCTCCACCACACTCCTATTTGTCGCTCTACACCCACCATGACCAGATAACATGTGATCATGTGCTTCCTTTAAAACCTCATCCCTCATCTTCAATAAAATTCTTCAGGGTATCAGACCGCATCGTCATAATTTAAAATGCGCCAACGTTTCGGCCAGCGTTGCAGCTAGCCTTCATCAGGGCCTTACGTTAACTGCTGAATGAACACACTTGATTCCTTAAATAGCTGCACGAGAAAACCGTGTCGTTACTTGATTGGCTGTAAAAGGAGGAGGAGGAGGGGTGAAAGGTATGCTTTATTGGTGTTTCCTTTATTATCTGTCATTGGCTGAAGTAGCTGTTTTCTATTGGTCTTTATATTAATCCACCCCATTGGAGGAAACGGACGAATAGCGAACAGGTGATGGCTGTGACATCACACTGTTTCCATGCTGTCCAGAAGCCGGCTGCGGCGTGCCATTGCTTTGTGTGCTCGCGACCACTACTGCGGCTCTCCGCGTGTCTGCATGGGCCGCCACGGCTCTGCCGCCGCTCCGTAACCCTGCTATTGCAGGCAGCTAAGACCTCGGAAGCTTGTACCCGTCCTCTCTATTCATGTTGGCGGGTCTTTTGGCTATTTCTATCGCCTCTCTAATCTTTCTTTTGAAAGTGAGAGGCTGTTTCGCCAGGACGCGGGCTTCTTGAAAAAATATTGGTTTCCTGCACTCGTCTCGGTGTTCCGCCACTGCTGACTTAGTGTGTTGTTTCAGGCGGATATATCTTTCATGTTCCGAGAGCCTTGTGCTAATCGGACGTCCCGTCTCATCTATGTAGACTAATCCACACGCACAACCAATTTCATACACGCCAGCTGTGTGTAGTTTGTCAACTGCATCCTTGGTAGAACCGAGCATGTCTGATATTTTGTTTCTGCTTCGGAAAATTGGTTTGATGTCGGCTTTTCGTAGAATTTTGCCAATACGTTCGGTGACCCCTTGTACATATGGTAACACAGCAATGCTCTGTGCCTCCTTCTCCTCTTCCCTATTAGTCTTCTCCCTTGTCGACATGGTGCTGTCTATCATCTGCTTCCCATAGCCATTAGTTCTGAAGATGGACCTGAGGCGCTCAAGTTCTGTCTTCAGATGTTCTTTGTCGCTTATCCTGTACACTCTCTTCGTTAGCGTGTGCAGGGCAGACTTCTTCTGCGTGGGGTGATGGTGGGAGGAGGCGTGAAGGTACCTGTCCGTATTGGTTGGTTTCCTGTACACTTTGTGGCCAAGTTTACCATCAGGTTTTCGATAAACTTCCACGTCGAGAAAAGGCAGCACCCCATTATTCTCTGTTTCCATTGTAAACTGAATTTTCCTATGCTGTTGGTTAAGGTGCTTGTGGAAGTTCTGTAACTCCTCTTCTCCGTGGGGCCAGATGACGAAAGTATCATCGACATAGCGAAGCCAACAATTTGGGCATAATGGTGCGGACTGGAGGGCTGTTTCCTCAAATGCCTCCATGAAAATTTCTGCTGCGATAGGCGATAGGGGTGAGCCCATAGCTACACTGTCAGTTTGTTCATAAAATTGACCTCTCCACTTGAAATAGGTGGTCGTCAGACAGTGGCGCACAAGCTCACATATATCAGGTGCCACGCGTTCTTCTAGGATGTTCACAGTATCTGACACTGGGACATTCGTGAATAGGGATTTGACGTCGAAACTAACCATCAGATCTTGGTCCGTAACACGCATTTCCTTTAGGAGAGACACGAAGTGAGTGGAATCCTTAACGTAGGAATCGGTTTGGTGCACTAGGTGTCGAAGCCTAGGTGCCAGTTCTTTCGCTAGGTAGTAGGTCGGCGAATTTATACTGTTTACTATGGGCCTTAAGGGGAAGTCGGTTTTGTGTACCTTTGGTACACCATATATCCTTGGTGCCTGTGTCACTTGCGGGATGAATCTTCTGGCCTTGTCGAAGTTGATTCTAGAGTGCTTAAGCAGTGCCTGCGTCGTTTTGATTACCTTGGCCGTCGGATCTCCCTGAAGTTTCTTGTAGATAGGTTCTGCGAGAATATCTTCCATTTGTTTGTTGTAATCAGTTGTGTCCAAGACTACAGTGGCGTTGCCCTTATCTGCCTGTACCACTAGTGGGGGTTGTCCCTGAGTTCCTTGATGGCATGGTATTCCTCAGCGTTGATGTTTTGCTTTATTCAGAACTCTGACCGTTTCCTGCCGGATCTTCTCCGCCTCGGCCTGTGGCAGATGACGTACCGAAGCCTCTACGGATTCTATGATATCTTCTTTTGGAACTCGCTTAGGTGCGGCTGCGAAATTCATCCCCTTGGCCAGAATTGCTGTGGTTGCTTCGCTCAAGGTGTGGCTGGAGAAGTTGACCACTGTCCGTCGCCTGTCCAGCGTCAATGTTTCGTCCGTGGCTTTCTGTTGTAGTTTGTCGTACTTTCTCATCTGGTGGTTAGTAATACTATTGCTGGTCCTTGATGCTTGCTGAAAGGTTAACCTGTCAACTTTATTCCAGTCTTCCATCTGAAGTTTTCCGGCCAGAAATAGGTGCAGATCACACAAATTCCTGTTGTGAGCATCGAGACTTATGCGGATGTGGCGGATCCTTTCCCGTAGCAATGCTTTACTGGCTTTAACACAGATATTCCTCGCCTTGTTCGTTTTTATGTGAGACGTCAACCGCAAAGAATACGGCGCAACACTCGTGTCTCTGCATCTCTTCAAAAAAGCAAGGTCATTCAGCAGTTTACATCTTTTTAAATGCAGTGCTTCTAACTTCTTGATGTTTCCGTGGATTTCCTGCCCATACAGGTTGGTTAAATGTAAGCGTAGGCTTCCGCGGCCGTTGTCTTCTTCAATAAAATTCTTCAGGGTATCAGACCGCATCGTCATAATTTAAAATGCGCCAATGTTTCGGCCAGCGTTGCAGCTAGCCTTCATCAGGGCCTTATGTTAACTGCTGAATGAACACACTTGATTCCTTAAATAGCTGCACGAGAAAACCGTGTCGTTACTTGATTGGCTGTAAAAGGAGGAGGAGGAGGGGTGAAAGGTATGCTTTATTGGTGTTTCCTTTATTATCTGTCATTGGCTGAAATAGCTGTTTTCTATTGGTCTTTATATTAATCCACCCCATTGGAGGAAACGGACGAATAGCGAACAGGTGATGGCTGTGACGTCACACTGTTTCCATGCTGTCCAGAAGCCGGCTGCGGCGTGCCATTGCTTTGTGTGCTCGCGACCACTACTGCGGCTCTCCGCGTGTCTGCATGGGCCGCCACGGCTCTGCCGCCGCTCCGTAACCCTGCTATTGCAGGCAGCCAAGACCTCGGGAGCTTGTACCCGTCCTCTCTATTCATGTTGGCGGGTCTTTTGGCTGGCACTGCTACCCTTGGTCCTATCTTTGTTTCCCTGCACAGCAGACCATCATACATATTAAATTGTGGCTGTGTCCAATACAATTTACAATTGTCGTCAGCATCCTGTAATTCTTGGCATACTGCTAGGTCATAACCTATGACTTCCACTTTTGCCACCTTTCTACTCAGTGCATCCGCATTACCGTGCTTCTTCCCAGGCTTGTGCACCACCTCACAGCTGAATTCACTAAGCCTCAGAGCCACCTAGCGAGTCTAGTGGACGGATCCTTCAACCCCAACAACCACTTCAACGCAGCATGATCTGCCACTACCCGAAATCTTCTCTGATATAAATAACATTTAAAATATGTGATTCCCTGGGTTACACTAAGCATCTCCCTCTCTGTTGTTTGGTAATTCCTCTCTGCTGCATTCAACTGCCTAGACGCAAGGGCTACAGGATGTTCTTTCCCATCAATTTCCTGACTAAGAACACACGCTAATGCTTAATTCAATGCATTGCATACTAGAATTAATTACTTTTCAAAATCAGGAAACACAAGAACCAGATGTTAACACTTATTTCAGTTTGTCAAACACTTTCTGATACTCTTCTGTCCTCTCAAATTTCACGCCCTTCCGTAACAATCATGTCAATGGCTGTGCTAAATCTGTAAAACCCTTCACGAACTTTTGATAGGAACTGCAAATTCCTATGAATGATTGCACTTCCTTAACTGTTTTCAGCTCCTGAAAATCCCTTACACCCTGTACCAACCTCGGATATGTTCGCACTCCGTTCTTACTGATGATATGACCTAAATATTTCACTTGTTCCAATGCCAAATGACACTTCTCGAGGCTCAATGTTAAATGAGCTGCTCTTAACTTCATAAAGACTTCCCTTAACCGCTGGCTATGCTACTACTTGAAAACACTATAATGTCACCCAAATAGATAAGACACTGCCATGGTTTCAAACCCCTAAACACACTGTCTAGCAACCTCTGAAACATTGCCGGAGCATTTTTCAAACCTAATAGCATTCTGATGTACTGGTGATGGCCTCCCAGAGTAGAGAAAGCAGTTTTTGGACGATCCTCTGGAGCCGCCTCTAACTGATGGTAACCACTTGACAAATCCATCATAGGAAAGTACTGACTCTGTCCTAAGTGATCCAAAGTCTCTGATATGTTTGGAATGGGGTATGCATCTGTTACTGTCTTATTATTGAGGTACTGTAGTCACAACAGAACCTGTATTTCTTAGTTCCATCCATAGATTTTTTTAGGCAAAATAACAATGTCCGCTCCCCAGCAACTATTACTATGCCCACTCCCCAGCAACTATTACTATGTTCTATAATACCATCCGCAAGCTGTTGATCAATGAAATCTTCCACAATCAGCTGCAAATACATCAGTATTCTGTATGGTTTATGATAAACAGGCGCTTCGATCCCTGTTGGTATCCTATGCTGAACCAATGGAGCTGCTGGTAGGAGCCCTCGCGGAAAAAACAAATCCTTAAATTCCCACAACACTTCTTCTTCTCTTTTCAAATGCTTAACTTTGTTATGCAATGCAGTTCTATTAGCAGTTAGTGGCCGATCGCTACGCCTACCTCTCGAACACCAGTCTTCGTCATCTGGTACATCCAAATTCGCTACTAAAACTCCTTTTCTCAAGCTCGCGTCCGTCACACTAAAATTATCCACGTTCACAGGAACTACTCGCCCATCCGTGAAATCTTCTCGGGTGATCAGCCGAGTAAAGGCGTCATCTTCTCGCAACGTTTCGAAGGGTTTCGTACCCATCATCTTCAAGCGAAGTGTCGAGATGCTGTGTTGCGCGGTCCTATAAAGGCTCCTGGACCAGTGACTGATTCCGGGCGCCGACCAATCAGGTACCTGCGGAATCGGCCGCCGCGCCAGTGGTGGAGGGTTCGCGGCGCGGACCGGGCGTCGAGTCCCTGCCGGTTCCTAATACGTCTGTGGCCGCTACCGTCTTCGTGCCGGAGCCTTGGACACCGCCCCATTGAAACCTAAAGCCTTCTACAGATATGTGGATGACACTTTTGTCGTGTGGCCACATGGCAGAGAGAACCTGCAAGACTTCCTGCGACATCTCAACAGCATACACAGCAACATACAATTCACCATGGAGGTGGAAGAAAACGGAAGCTTGCCCTTCCTTGACATTCTAATCAAGAGGCACCCTGATGGCACCTTGGGTCACGCTGTGTATAGGAAGAAGACACATACGGATTTATACCTTCATGCACAGAGTTGCCACCACCCAGCACAACGCAACTCAGTGCTTAACACACTTGTGCACAGGGCCAAGTCTATCTGTGATGATGACAGCCTACCTGCAGAGTTACAACACCTAAGGAAGACCTTCCGCAGCAACGGTTATAATGAGACGCAAATCTCGCGCGCCCTACACAAGAGCAGGAAGGTAGACACACCAGAAGAAGAAGATGAGACCAGATGCCTGGCATTTCTACCATACGCGGGACCGCCAACAGCCAAGATTGCCCGCATTCTGGAGAAACACAACATCAAGACAATTTTTCATGCCCCAAGTAAAATTAAGGACATACTTGGCTCAGTCAAAGACCACCTAGGACTGCAGACTCCGGGCGTATACAGTATTGAATGTGAATGTGGTACGAAATACATCGGACAAACGCAGCGCTGCATCACGCAGAGGCGCTCGGAACACATTAGAAATGTACGCCTTGGTCAGACAGAAAAATCGGCGAAGGACACACCTTCCTCTTTGAGGGTACGAAGAAGCTGTGTGACGCTAAAGGATTTTGGGATTCAGTTTTCAAAGAGGCTGTAGAAATTCGGTTGAACAGCAACCTGATCAATCGAGACACTGGTTTCCAACTTAGTACAGCTTGGAATCCCGCAATAACTAAAATTAGAAGAGAACGCTCCGGCACGAAGACGGTAGTGGCCACAGACGTATTAGGAACCGGCAGGGACTCGACGCCCGGTCCGCGCCGCGAACCCTCCACCACTGGCGCGGCGGCCGATTCCGCAGGTACCTGATTGGTCGGCGCCCGGAATCAGTCACTGGTCCAGGAGCCTTTATAGGACCGCGCAACACAGCATCTCGACTCTTCGCTTGAAGATGATGGGTATGAAACACTTCGAAACGTTGCGAGAAGATGACGCCTTTACTCGGCTGACCACCCGAGAAGATTTCACGAATGGAATACGCCGAGAAAGTCTCAAATCACATTTTACTCGCCCATCGTTTCCCTCCTGTATGCGTACCATACTATGTTCCACAAAACAACCTAACAAATCCAAAAATTCATTATCCTCCAATGTTTCAATGACACATACCGTACCCACAGGTAGATTTGACTCTACACTTACCCAAAGTGACTTCCTGGTGTCACTAGACACACACTCAACCGAATTAAGCCTTAATGCTAATGTACGCAGTTCAATTGGTTTGTTCATTATGTTGAACGCCCCTCGCAACAGTTCTGCATCGACAACAGTTTCTCCTAGCTGAAATAACTTTCCACCAAGTTCCACAGTTCATTGTCCAAGGTCAATTTTAGCATGATGTTGATGCAGGAAATCTACTCCTGGGATCATGTCATAGCCCTCACTTACCCATGGTACTACTACCTCAATGCCTGCATCAAATTCGACTTTCCCTATGCAAAAGTCAATTGTTACTGACCCAAAAGGTGTGACCTCCTTATCCCCCACTCCACACAACCTACAACATGGTGGGTCTAACTTCCATCATCCCATTAAACTCTTAGTAGCCACTGACACTTGCGCCCGTGTCCAACAAAATCTTAAACTTTTTAGTTCCTATGGATCCTACCACTGAACATTCCACCTCTGTATACGTATTTGTAGCATTGAAATTAGACGGGAGCTCCCTTAGGTGGGTCTTGGGCCCCCTCTGCCATTTAATGATTGTCCACCTCTACTGACTCCACTTCTCCATCCTCCAAGCCGCCGATTTCCACCCCTTCCTCTATTCCTCAGTGACTGGGTACATTGTCTCTGCACATGTCACATACGAGGGTAATTCCAATTCCTATTTTTTCGAAGTGAAAGAAGATGTTCATAACTTTCTGAACAGCATGGCGGCAAGCTTGTATGACATGGGCATACAAAAACTGCCACAGCGTCAGCGTGAACAGAAATGCTGATTATGTCAAAAAATAGCTAAATGTTCAAGCTGTAAACTGATGTAAACCATTGTAGAAATAAACAGGTCTATGCACTTATAAAAAAATAGAAGACCTTACTTTTGGGATTACCCTTGTACGACCACACTTATAACATTTTATACTTGCTGAAACACTGCTTGTCTATCACATACCTCCACTGCCACGTCTATTTCCTCACGCTGAATTGCCAGCTGAATGGCTGAATACAAATCTTTTGCAGACCCTTCACAGACTTTCCGTGATATATGCACTGGTAACCCCCTCAAAAGTACATCAAGTGACCTTTGCTCGGCCTCCTGCAACAGAACACCATTCACTTTATCGCTCTGACCCAACTCATAAGTATACTTTATACTTTCTCTTATCCTGTCTGCAAATTTCTCTACCGTCTCCCCCTGCCTTTTTGTCATTGTACTCAACCTCTCCCTGAAGTACAAACTGCTATTCTGTTATGGAATAATCAAACTCGCGGCGGCTGGATCAATCTCCTGCTGCAGTACCCTAGGCAACAACTACTGATCCGATGTGGTTTCCCACTCAGTTCTAGCTGTTAATTCACTTCTCAACTGTGTATTGTATGGTGTCAATTGTGCTACCTTTTCCAACAAAATCCGTACCACTTCTGGTTCCGACACACCTCGCGTCCCTGACTATGCCCTTGTGTTGCTTTCGCTCTCAGTTAGTCCCGAAACAAAACATTTAAGTATAAGAATAACCTGACTTCCTACAGCTCCGTATCATCATACACCAGTACAAAAGTAATCAAATGCCTGAAAAAAAAAACATCTTACTGCCCCAAACACACTAACACTTATTCTGACAAAATAATAATAATAATAATAATAATAATAATAATAATAATATGCCTATGGAAAACATCTAAAATGGCCTGCCAGGAGCCATACTCAAAACACAAACAAAAAAAGAAAGAAAACGTCCAACACTCAAAAAGAAAAACTGGCCAACACTCACCACATTTTGTGACTGTAATGCAGGCGGTGGGCTCGAACGTCCTACTGTACAGATGACGACCACTATTCTGACACCAAACATAGAGGGGATGTTGGACAAGGATGGTCTGTCAGGATGCGCCATATTAAGACTTGTCCGAGTTTCCCAAGTGATTTATAATTTCCAGCTACAGTGCCCCATTCTTCTCGGTCTGCGTCACCGGGTCATGTAAAGCTGAGGACACCACTTTCCTGTCTATGAAATGACTTAGCACGGAATGGCTGCCTCAGCAACCCAGGCAATGCTCTGCTGTGCGTCGGCCTTGTACGGCTGCGGAGTTGTGATGATATCAGCGACTGATGACCATAGCTGTTAAGTCCCATATCAGGCTGTGCCAGCAGTCGACCCAGCGGTCTTCGCCCCTACCGCCTCAGCGGCGCTAGTGGGAAGCCTCGGGATGCCTCCAGCGTGCGTTGGGAGCCAACAAGACTGCCCATAGTAGTGAGCCATGGCATGGCCCACTGCTGGTGGCTGGAGACCGCACGTTGGCCTCAGAGGGTCGAACCAGTGACCTGCTGTGGACTGGATCACTGACGCCCCATCTGCTACTGCGTGTAGCCGCCAGTGTGACATGCTAAACTGTCCAGGGGAGCTGTCACACTTGAATGCCTTGTTAGTGAACCGGTGCCTATTTATACACGGTTGTGCGCCTCTGTTTTGCTAACATGCTACTCTGAGTCATGTACTCATAACACCTGGGTTGGGCCAGTGGGCCCCTTCTGCCTGTAACAAGCACCATGCAAACCACTGTGTTTACTCTTTTCAGCGGGTCTACGGCCCTGTGGCCTCCATTCTACTTCGCAACCGGTGGTAGCATAACTTACTGTCAACAGGCCTGCACCTGGCTGTAACTTGTGCATTCCGAAATATTGCACTGAAGCTAATGTTTTCCCATCTGAAACAGTGGTGCTGCTACACTGTCAATACTATCTCTTTGAAATCATTTCACAACTTTTCTACGCTTACATGATCAGATCGGAAGGGGTGAAGATTGTCTCTTAAAAAGGCGTTAAGAGAATTTTTATCAGCTTTTTTAAATAACTATACTTTGCATTTCTTTTGATGGTTATAGGTTTTACGGTATTCAGCTTAGCAGCAAATGCCTTGTGGTCACTACTCCCTGTATTCGTCATGATATTCACTATTTGTCCAGGATTATTTGCTGCTAAGAGGTCAAGTATGCTTTTGCAACCATTTACGCTACGAGTGAGCTCATGAACTAATTGTTCAAAATAATTTTCTGAGAAAGCATTCAGTACAATTTTGGATAGCATTTTATGCCTGCTGCCAGCTTTAAACATACCATCTATAATGGTATGAATCTTGTATCTGTTTGAAATTAGACTGAAGTTTTCTTTGAACTGTTCAGCAACAGTATCTTCTGAGTCGGGGGGTCGGTAAAATGATCCAATTAATAGTTTAGTCCAATTTCACTACAAGGCAAACTACTTCAGACAGCAATAAATATGCCACCACCAACCGTATGTAATCTATCCTTTCTGAACACTGTTCGATCATTTGAAAAAATTATGGCTGAACTTATTTTTGGCTTTAGCCAGGTTTCTGTACCTATAACTATTTGAGCTTAAGTTCTTTCTATCAGGGCTTGGAGCTCTGGTTCTTTCCCAACACAGCTATGACAATTTACAACTACAATACTGATTGTTTCTACAACTACCTTACCATGTTTTACCTGCCCCCTTTTAGACAGACGCCCTTTCTGTGGTTCCCTGAGACCCTTTCACCTAAAACTGCCCAGTCCCTTCCACACAGACCCCACTACTTGTGTAGCTGCCTCCTGTGTGTAGTGGACTCCTGACCCATTAAGCGGAACCTAGAAACCCACCAACTGATGGTGCAAGTCAAGGAATCTGCAGTCTACAAGG
Source organism: Schistocerca serialis cubense (assembly GCF_023864345.2). NCBI lineage: Eukaryota > Metazoa > Arthropoda > Insecta > Orthoptera > Acrididae > Schistocerca > Schistocerca serialis. The sequence continues at coordinate 1,018,350,505 of NC_064638.1, read as the reverse complement.
TCACAGAACTGACTGAGTCTCTGATTCAGACCCTCCACTTGGCTATGCACCAGCTCGACGATGCTGCAAATGGTGAGTTCTGCCTTAATCATGGAAGCAAGACTGGTATTCTTTACCATTTCTGCTAGCCGCCCGAAACCAGAGAGAATCATTTGTGTATACAGAGAATAATAGCAGTCATATCACACTTCCCTGGGACACTTCTAATGAAACGCTTGTTTGTGATGAATACTCACTGTCGAGGACAAGATATTAGGTTCTATAACTTAAGAAGTCTTTGAGCCACTCACATATCTGTGAACCTATTTCATATGCTTGTACATTTTTCAACAGCCTGCAATGGGGCACCGCTTTCTGGAAATCTATAAATATGGAATCTGCTTGTTGCCCTTCATCCATAGTCCACAATATATCATGTGAGAAATCGGCAAGCTGAGTTTCACCTGAGCGATGCTTTCTACGACCATGCTGATCTGTGAATATGAGCTTCTCAGTCTCAAGAAAATTTATTATATTCGAACTGAGAATAGAATATGTTTAAGGATTCTGCAGCAAACCAACGTTAGGGATATTGGTTTGTAATCTTGCAGGCCCGTTCTTTTGCCCTTCCTATAAACAGGAGTAACCTGCACTTTTTCCAGTCACTTAGGACTATGTGCTGGGTGAGAGACTAATGATAAATGCAAGCCAAGAAGGGGCCATAGCCATAGTGTACTCTTTGAAAAATCAAACTGGGAATGGTAACCGCCAACCAGCTGTGTACTTCAATTACAGACACTGCCAAACTTCAGCAAGGGTCAATCTTGACCAGCCAATTGCAAAGTACAATGGTCAGCACTTCTCCCTGTACCTACCCCATATTTCCTGTTCCTACTTTTCACTACTCAGGTACCTCACTTTATGTTTTCCTCTATGTTGTCAGCAACCTACTTCCTCCCCCTTGGATCTCTGTGTGCAACATGGAAGGAAGGAAGGAAGGAAGGAAGGAAGGAAGGAAGGAAAGAAGGTAGGTAGGTGGATAGGTAGGAATGGATAAGGAAGGAAAGGGGGGAGGGAGGAATGGCTAGAGAAGGAAAGGGGGGAGGGAGAGGGATGGGGAGTGGCAGGAGGGAGGAAGAGGAAGAGGGAGCCAGGGAAGGGGAGGGGGGGGGAGAGAGAGACAGAGAGAGAGAGAGAGAGAGAGAGAGAGAGAGAGAGAGAGAGAGAGAGAGAGAGAGAGAGAGATACTTACCAAATTCATCAAAACCATTAAAACCCATCACATATCGAGACAGTTCAAGTTTCATGCATTTCATTCCGACAGGACATTGGTAGCCAGAATCAGGATCCAACGAGCAAAATGTATCAGGGATTGCCAAGCTGTTAATGGTGATGTATCTAAAATAAATAAAACTGTTGTTAATGACATTTTCAAACATAATATAACTTAATTTAGTGGTGGCATATATGTGTTCTTCCTATACATCAATAATGAACAAATGTTTGAAGCAAAAGAATACAGCAATTTACAACTTGAAATAAGATTATCTAAAATGGTTCCAGAAACAGAAAATAACTCAGCAGGTTTTCTTACTCATAAATCATATTTGAATGTTGTTTGTTTGTGAGAAGATCACGCCATGTCTCATCTAACAACAAGGTTGTGGTTAACCAGCCTGCAATAAGGCTGCTCATATTGGTTGGGATACCACCACTGTCATGTGAATGTGGAGTTGATGGGTTCAGCAGGGCTATACTCAATTCCATGCAATATCTCAACAATGCTAGCACATTACTGGTGCTAGAGAGGACAGACATGCTGTTCATTCAGCCATGCAGGATTGTGCTGCCATGTCACACATACCTCAAGTAAGGAAATGGACTTGTATACAATAAGTCAAGCATTCACATGAATAGTGTGACAATATCTGGAGCACCATGGAGTGTCAGCGTGGTGACCACTGTTGCAACTTTGTTTCACACGGCAGCAAAGAGAGGCACACTGAAAAGTGATACACCCAAAGGAGTAGCACCATGTCATCTTTCAGATAAGTCCTACATAATAAATCATGATGGATGTATTCATGTGTGGAAGGTCCAAGAAGAAGGAACATTGCCAGACTGCATTCATCATCATCATCATCATCATCATCATCATCATCATCATAATGATGACGTATGGCTGCGAGACATGGACATTGAACTCATTTACAAAAGGGAAACTTAGGACAGCACAGAGAGCCACAGAGAGATCAATGCTGGGCTATACAAGAAAGGACAGGAAAAGGGCAGATGACATCTGGTCTGTCATGAAGGTTAACGACATCTTAGAGACAGTAGGTTCATTGAAATGGCAGTGGGCTGGCCACGTCACAACAAGAAAAGACAACAGATGGACGAAGCTAGAACTGCAGTGGAGTCCGAGAGAGCACTGGAGGCCTAGAGGAAGACCACCAGACGGATGGGACAAAGACATCAAGAAGATTGCTGGTAACACCTGGCAGAGAACTGCCCTAGACCGTCCCACTTGGAAAAGACTGCTGAAAGCCTACCTGAATCCATGACTCGAAGAGGCCATATCATTTAACGATTGAACTGGCTGATGATGATGATGGTTACAACACCTGGTGCAGTAGTATGGTCACTTCTGGTTTACACAGCTGGTTATTTGATCAGCAGCCATAACATATCTGTCTTATTCAGAGCATTCAGACAAGGTTGGCACTGGTGGTGACATCTACAATGTGCTGACATGAGGAAAGTTTCCAACCAATTTCTCATACACAAACAGCAGTTGACCAGCGGTGCCTGGTGAAATGTTGTTGTGATGCCTCATGTAAGGACGAGAAATGCATACCATCATGTTTCCGACTTTGATAAACGTCGGATTGTAGCCTATCGCGATTGTGGTTTATCGTATCGCAACATTGCTGCTCGCTTTGGTTGAGATCCAATGACTGTTAGCAGAATATGGAATTGGTGGGTTCACGAGGGTAATATGGAATGCCGTGCTGGATACCAACGGCCTCGTATCACTAGCAGTTGAGATGACAGGCATCTTATCCGCTTGGCTGTAACAGATCGTGCAGCCACGTCTCGATCCCTCAGTCAACAGATGGGGGCATTTGCAAAATAACAAACATCTGCACGAACAGTTCGATGACATTTGCAGCAGCATGGACTATCAGCTTGGAGACCATGGCTGCGGTTACCCTTGACGCTGCATCACAGACAGGAGCACCTGCCATGGTGTACTCAACGATGAACCTGGGTGCACGAATGGCAAATCGTCATTATTTTGGATGAATCCTGGTTCTGTTTACAGTATCATGATGGTTGCATCCATGTTTGGCGGCATCACGGTGAACGCACATTGGAAGCGTGTATTCGTCATTGCCATACTGGCGTATCACCAGGCGTGATGGTATGGGGTGCCATTGGTTACACGTCTCGGTCAGCTCTTGTTCGCATTGATGGCACTTTGAACTGTGGATGTTACATTTCAGATGTGTTACGACCCATGGGTTTACTCTTCATTCGATCCCTGCGAAACCCTACATTTCAGCAGGATAATGCACAACTGCATGTTGCAGGTCCTGTACGGGCCTTTCTGGATACAGAAAATGTTCGACTGCTGCCCTGGCCAGCACTTTCTCCAGATCTCTCACCAATTGAAAACGTCTGGTCAATGGTGGCCGAGCAAATGGCTCATCACAATACGCCAGTCACTACTCTTGAAGAACTGTGGTACCGTGTTGAAGCTGCATGGGCAGCTGTACCTGTACATGCCATCCAAGCTCTGTTTGACTCAATGCCCAGGCGTATCAAGGCCTTTTTATGGCCAGAGGTGGTTGTTCTGGGTACTGATTTCTCAGAATCTATCCACCCAAATTGCATGAAAATGTAATCACATGTCAGTTCTAGTATAATATATTTGTCCAATGAATACCCATTTATCATCTGCATTTTTTCTTGGTGTAGCAATTTTAATGGCCAGTAGTGTAATTCAAGAGTGCATGTTGCACATATTATCGGAACATGTCTTCATATAGAGAGTTTTCAGCTGTTTCCCTGACAAGCACATGGTCCAGATCTCTCACCTGCTGAAAATATCTACTCGTGGATTGCTGAGAGACTGACACTCCACCACTTGCCTGTCACTACACTTAATGAACTCTGGCACAGAGTTGAAATAGCATGGAGTGACAAATCCCATATCTGCCATCCACGCTCAGTTTGAGTCAATGCTATCCAGGTTAGAGCCATTACTACTGCCAGGGGTGGCAGCTCTGTGTACTTGTTTTCTCACCTTGTACATCCCCAAATCACCTACAAATTTAATCAGGTGTTCTTCCTTTTATATTGCAAATGCACAATAAGTAAAATTTCATTATATGCTACCATTCCTTGTGTTACAAGTATAATGGCTAGCAATATAGATATAATGGATGTATGATGGAGACAAGAGAAAGTACATGTTGATATTACAGACCAGAGACAAGAGAAAGTACATGTTGATATTACAGACCAAACAGTAACAAAGAAAATCGGATATAATTTGGAACAGTGTCCTGATGTCTTATATTGGCCTGCTTAGCATCCTCTCAGATATTGTAAAAGAGATGGGGGTTACAGGTAATCTTTATTGCCTTTCAACTGTGATGTTAGAGAAACTATGGTGAAAATTTAAAACAAAAATCTTGATTGTTTCTCATTTCCAGGGGTACAAGATATCAACACTGAGTTTTTTTGCAGACAACACTGTCCTTTTTGGCAAATGTAAACAGTATTTAAGGCAAGTATTAAATACAAACCTACAGTTCAAAACATAGGTTAGTGATAAACCAAGAAAGACAAAAAGGGTATGTTACGAAACAACTCCCATTTTACATTAGATTATTCTTTTCTGTAAAACAAAGTGGGTATTTTTCCTGTAGTCAGTTTCCTCACCAGAATAAAATCAAATACAAGTACCTTAATTGACACAACTTTTATAGACCAAAGTTAAACAGACAGTGTTGCCAATAATACAGTTCTGAATGGACTCTCTGACTTTGATGGGTAGAGACTTACAATAAACATAAATGTTTGCCAGAATAAAACTGTCCCTATTTGCAAAGTTGTTAGGTTAATAATAATAATAATAATAATAATAATAATAATAACAATAACAATAAAATTCTGTACTCCAAATCATGCTCAAAGATGCACGCTGGAAACATACCTTCCTGTCCTGGGTGGAAAATGAAGATGTCTATGTCTACACAGATCTAGTTATGTAGCAAGCCTATGACAGCAAGGGCCAAGGCATGTTTATGTGCACAAGTCATAAATACGGAGCTGGTTCTGGAATCAGCCGACCACAACTGTGAGGGTGCTTCCCCTAATGCTAGTACCAGTACAAGGCGAACACAACAAAGTGGGTGCAAAAGAGTATAGTGTGGTCTTCAGGCAACTTGCACAGCACTGTGGTGGTTCTTATGCCTTGGCACTCATAAATGCAGCTCAAAGCAGTTATGGGCACTTTGTGTCCACTTCTTGCCTTGGTATATCTGTTTCAAGTATACAAAATTGTTAAGACTTTTGTGGCCACTTGTTGACAAACTGCCTATTGGCTTCTGTCTCGGGTTCTTCGGCTGACGTTCATCTAATGATTTTTCTGACGTTTCGCCACCACGAGTGGCTGGCATTGTCAAAGCTTCACCCTCCATTGCCGGTGGTAAACTGGAGGCGAGCTCGCGGCCGCAGACTATATGTACCTGGCGCGCCAACATCCGAGGGCTTCTCCGCGGTCATTTCCAGTGCGGTTCTCCTCTTGCTACCTGCGACGGTCGTTCACTGCAGTACGGGCAGCCAGGATCCGTTTACCTTAAGGCTTTCCTCTTTCTTGTTGAAACTGTTCACGTGGTTTTGGATTTCTACAGCTTCTCTGAACAAGCGCGTGTGATAGTGCTTCTCTACAGCCGGAACTTCCGTGTCAGTGAATTTTATTACGTGGTCGATCTCATTCAGTGCATGCTCTGCCACGGCCGATTTCTCCACCTGCCCCAACCTGCAATGTCGCTTATGCTCTTTGATCCTGGTGTTAATTGATCGTCCAGTCATTCCGACATAAACTTTTCCGCATGTGCATGGTATACGGTATATTCCCGACATTGCAAGTGGGTCTCTTTTCTCCTTTGCCGATCTAAGACACTCTTTGATCTTCCTTGTCGGTTTGAAAATCGTCTTTACGCCGTGTTTGCGCAACATACGGCCGATTCTGTCCGTCACTCTGGGAATGTATGGCAGAAAGGCCGTATCCGACATTTCTTTTTCTGGTTCCTTACTTCGCCAAGTGTTTGGCTCTTTTACACTTCTAATGTAATTTGTGGAGTACCCATTGCTCCGCAGAACAGTTTCCAGGTGTTGCATTTCTCGTTTGAGGTGTTGAGGCTCACATATTCGTACATGCCTCTTTTCTGGCTCGGGTGGTGGTTTGACAGATTGTGTAGGTATCGGTCCATGTGTGTCGGTTTCCAATACACGCTGTGTCCCAGGTTTTCGCCATCCCTTGTGACCAGCATCTAGAAATGGCAGTTTCTTGTCCTTTTCTACTTCCATGGTAAATGTTATGTTGGCATGGAGGCTGTTCAAGTGTCTCAGGAATTCACCGAGCTGTTCTTCACCGAGCTGTTCTTCACCATGGCTCCACACCACGAAAGTATCATCGACGTACCTGTACCACACCTTAGGTGGACGATTTTCTAACCGACAAGGAAGATCAAAGAGTGTCTTAGATCGGCAAAGGAGAAAAGAGACCCACTTGCAATGTCGGGAATATACCGTATACCATGCACATGCGGAAAAGTTTATGTCGGAATGACTGGACGATCAATTAACACCAGGATCAAAGAGCATAAGCGACATTGCAGGTTGGGGCAGGTGGAGAAATTGGCCGTGGCAGAGCATGCACTGAATGAGACGGACCACGTAATAAAATTCGCCGACACGGAAGTTCTGGCTGTAGAGAAGCACTATCACACGCGCTTGTTCAGAGAAGCTGTAGAAATCCAAAAACACATGAACAGTTTCAACAAGAAAGAGGAAAGCCTTAAGGTAAATGGATCCTGGCTGCCCGTACTGCAGCGAACGACCGTCGCAGGTAGCAAGAGGAGAACCGCACCGGAAATGACCGCGGAGAAGCCCTCGGACATTGGCGCGCCAGGTACATATAGTCTCGCCTCCAGTTTACCACCGGCAATGGAGGGTGAAGCTTTGACAATGCCAGCCACTCGTGGTGGCGAAACATCAGAGAAATCATTAGATGAACGTCGGCCGAAGAACCCAAGACAGAAGCCAATAGGCAGTTTGTTTCAAGTATCATATATCATAACTGATATTTCTGTGACTTTGGTTTTGTATTATGGACTACCATGGCAATAATACTGTGACGGATTATGCTACACTGCTGGTTTTTAACATGTCTCTTTTGGAACTGTTTGCTCACACTACAAACAACAATGGCTGTGCTTGTATTTGGACTTGGAAACAATGATCGTTAACTGAACTTTCTTGAGAGCAATCAAATAAATTTGTTTTTTATAGCTTGAATACACATCTATAGTGAAAAAGATTCCAATGAAATAGGTTCTGGAGCAGCTGTTGAAATAAATCATTCACCCTTGGCTAAACATAATGCTAGAAGAGGAGCTGATCTCACATGGCTATGTGACATTTTGCAAGCAATGTTTATGGAAACCTCTCTTTAATTTTGATTTTGGGATTGCACCCTAAGCTAATGGTATTCCACTCAGGAATTTCCAGTATGTCGACTCCCAGTGACTTAGCAACTTATTGTCTGTTTCATAATATTCTGTTCAGAGTAATGACAGAATTGCTTATACAAAGGATACTGATGAACAGTGTATTACTTTTATAAAGTGATATTAAGTCTATTGAGACTGCTGCTAGCATAGTGTATCTGAGCTATAACAGCTTTGTAATAGCAATTGTCAATTCATTTAATGGTGATAAAATTGAACCTACAGCCTGTCTGGTGTTGATAAACATCAATCACTCAAGGGTACACAACTGATTTAAGTTACACGTAATACAGAAACTTTAACAGAATTCATGAACTTTTTCTTCATATTTATCATACAATTTTGAAATAGTGAAATCTATTATAGATGAAATTAATTTAAATTGCCTTGTATCAACTACATGGACATACAGATCGAGAAAGTAATTTTTAAAGATGTTAAAAAGATAATGATAGAAGAAAACTACAGTGAAACATATGCTAAATTAGAACGTCTTGCTTCATAGCTACCAGTATTTATGGCAATGTCTACAATTTAATCTTATTAATTTCTTGGCTGATTTTTCAGTATTACATTCATTAGCATACATAATTCTTATTGCTGCTACAGATATACTGCAATAACACACAAGATTTAACTAACGTAAACTATATAAAATAAATTGGCACTTGAAACACAAATGAACATCTACATCTACATCTACATGGATACTCTGTAAATCACATTTAAGTGCCTGGTAGAGGGTTCATTGAACCATCTTCACAATTCTCTATTATTCCAATCTCTTATAGTGCGTGGAAAGAGCAAACACCTATATCTTTCTGTACGATCTCTGATTTCCCCTATTTTATTGTGGTGATCATTTCTCCCTATGTAGGTCAGTGTCAACAAAATATTTTCGCATTCGGAGGAGAAAGTTGGTGATTGGAATTTCTTGAGAAGATTCCATTGCAACAAAAAATGCCTTTCTTTTAATGATGTCCAGCCAAATTCTGTATCATTTCTGTGACACACTCTCCCATATTTCCTGATAATACAAAACATGCTGCCCTTCTTTGAACTTTTTCAATGTACTGTGACAGTCCCATCTGGTAAGGATCCCACACAGTGCAGCAGTATTCTAAAAAAGGACGGACAAGTGTATTGTAGGCCGTCTCCTTAGTAGATCTGTTACATTTTTTAAGTGTTCTGCCAATAAAATGCAGTCTTTGGTTAGCCTTTCCCACAACATTTTCTATGTGTTCCTTCCAATTTAAGTTGTTTTTAATTGTAATATCTAGGTATTTAGTTAAATTTACGGCTTTTAGATTAGACTGATTTATTGTGTAACTGATATTTATACTATTCTACTCAAATTGTGGTTCAAGCAAACAAAACTAATGTAAAGCATTTACTTATAACCAATATTTTAGACTCACTTTGGGTCTGTATCATTCAACACACAATGATTCTTCAGTTCACCAAAGAATTGCACTCCAAGAAGCCCATACAATGACATAAAGAACAGGAAGAATAATGTGACATTGTATATTTGCTGGCTCGATCGCCTGATGAAAAAATGACAGAGATATGAGTAAAAGTCAGTGACAAGAGCAGAAATATCAAATATAAGAACATTTCAGTCATTACAATGGAGCATCACATCTTACAATAATTTGTAGCTATCAGCATCCATGTGTCAATCATATTTTTAAAAGCCTATCACCTGTTATATGAAACTCATCAATGACAAATGTAATATTAAGGAATCCATCGGAAATGCAATAAATAATCTGCATTGCTTAGTAATATTTCATCAAAGTATAAGAAGTCTTTTAAATAAAAAAGAAAAGCTGATTGCTTTTTCTTCAAGAAACAGTTGACACAGATGAAACTATTGCTAATGTGCTCTGCTTAACTGAACATCACCTGGAAGCTACAGAAAGTAATCAGTTAATTTAAATAGTTATAAAATGGGTTTGTACTATTGTACCACCAACATAAGACAAGCTAGGCTGGCAATTTATATTTACATTACTCTTAGCTCACAAATCATAGATGTAACTCAGTTCTGTGTTGTATAGCATTTTGAATTGGTGTGCTGTAAAATAAGAACTGGAAATGTTGTCGTAACAACAGTGTACAGGGCACCTGTGGGAAATATTCAGAACTTCCTTTCTTAGCTGGAATCAGTTCTTATAAAACTTTAGAGGAATAACAGTAAGATTATAATATTTGGTGATTTTTAACATTTATTTCCTAATAAATAATAACAGTCATCAATGACTGGAATCATTATTGTCCACTTTCAAGCTACTCCCTACGATCTCTCCCCCAACAAGAGTATATGAGCACAGTAAGACCATTACTGATAATCTGCTTCTGGACCACACAGATTAAAGTAAAGTAAAAACATAGGCCATAATAGATTATTTGTCTGACCATGGTGGTCAAATGACAACTTTAAAACATGCCAGCAGAAAAGCAGTAAATGGTCACACCCAGGTTACACGCGTTAGAACATCAAATACTGGATCTTCTAGTGTGTTTAGAAATAGTTACATCTGGAACAATGGAAGAAAGAATATGAGGCAGAGAAAGTAAATAAGAAATTCAACTCATTCTCAAATTCTGAAACATTGAAGCCCACTTCTGACAAAGACAGGTTAAATTGAAACCAACCTTTAGTGGAAGGAAAGGTTTGTTAATGATAGGATTAAAATACCTTGTGCCAAGAAAATATATATATATATATATATATATATATATATATATATATATATATATATGAGATGATGTGACTTACCAAATGAAAGTGCTGGCAGGTCGACAGACACACAAACAAACACAAACATACACACAAAATTCAAGCTTTCGCAACAAACTGTTGCCTCATCAGGAAAGAGGGAAGGAGAGGGGAAGACGAAAGGAAGTGGGTTTTAAGGGAGAGGGTAAGGAGTCATTCCAATCCCGGGAGCGGAAAGACTTACCTTAGGGGGAAAAAAGGACGGGTATACACTCGCGCACACACACACATATCCATCCACACATATACAGACACAAGCAGACAGATATATATTTCCTACGTGGAATGTTTCCCTCTATTATAACTATATATATATATATATATATATATATATATATATATATATATATAAAAACAAAGATGAGGTGACTTACCGAACAAAAGCGCTGGCAGGTCGATAGACACACAAACAAACACAAACATACACACAAAATTCAAGCTTTCGCAACAAACTGTTGCCTCATCAGGAAAGAGGGAAGGAGAGGGGAAGACGAAAGGAAGTGGGTTTTAAGGGAGAGGGTAAGGAGTCATTCCAATCCCGGGAGCGGAAATCTTTCCGCTCCCGGGACTGGAATGACTCCTTACCCTCTCCCTTAAAACCCACTTCCTTTCGTCTTCCCCTCTCCTTCCCTCTTTCCTGATGAGGCAACAGTTTGTTGCGAAAGCTTGAATTTTGTGTGTATGTTTGTGTTTGTTTGTGTGTCTATCGACCTGCCAGCGCTTTTGTTCGGTAAGTCACCTCATCTTTGTTTTTATATATAATTTTTCCCACGTGGAGAGTTTCCTTCCATTATATATATATATATATATATATATATATATATATATATATATATATATATATATATATATATAAACACACACACACACACACACACACACACACACACACACACACACAAAGATGATGTGACTAACCAAATGAAAGTGCTGGCATGTCGACAGACACACAAACGAACACAAACATACACACAAAATTCAAGCTTTTGCAACAAACTGTTGCCTCATCAGGAAAGAGGGAAGGAGAGGGAAAGACAAAAGGATGTGGGTTTTAAGGGAGAGGGTAAGGAGTCATTCCAATCCCGGGAGCGGAAAGACTTACCTTAGGGGGAAAAAAGGACGGGTATATACTCGCACACACACACACATATTCATCCACACATATACAGACACAAGCAGACATATTTAAAGACTGTCTGCTTGTGTCTGTATATGTGTGGATGGATATGTGTGTGTGTGTGTGTGCGCGTGAGTGTATACCCGTCCTTTTTGCCCCTAAGGTAAGTCTTTCCGCTCCCGGGATTGGAATAACTCCTTACCCTCTCCCTTAAAACCCACATCCTTTTGTGTTTCCCCTCTTCCCTGATGAGGCAACAGTTTTTTGCGAAAGCTTGAATTTCGTGTGTATGTTTGTGTTTGTTTGTGTGTCTATCGACCTGCCGGCACTTTCGTTCAGTAAGTCACATCATCTGTGTTTTTAGATATATTTTTCCCACGTGGAATGTTTCCCTCTATTATATTCAATTATATATATATATATATATATATATATATATATATATATATATATATATATATATATATATATATATATATATATATGATTGAAAGTGCTGGCAGGTCGACAGACACACAAACAAACACAAACATACACACATACACACAAAATTCAACACACAATGATTCTTCAGTTCACCAAAGAATTGCACTCCAAGAAGCCCATACAATGACATAAAGAACAGGAAGAATAATGTGACATTGTATATTTGCTGGCTCGATCGCCTGATGAAAATTACAAAAATGACAAAATTCAAGCTTTCGCCTGGAACAGTTCCGTCCTCCGTCACAGCGGGACCCACCTCCTCTTCCTCAAAATCACCCTCTCCAAACCTTCCAGGAATTTCTGACTTCCAGCCTTGCCTCTCAATCCTTCTTAAAAAACCTTAATCCTACTCCCAACATCACCACTGCTGAAGCCCAGGCTATCCATGATCTGAAGTCTGACCGGTCCATCATCATTCTTCCGGCGGACAAGGGTTCCACGACCGTGGTACTTGATCGTCGGGAGTATGTGGCTGAGGGACTGCGTCAGCTTTCAGAAAACACCACATACAAAGTTTGCCAAGGTAATCCCATTCCTGATGTCCAGGCGGAGCTTCAAGGAATCCTCAGAACCTTAGGCCCCTACAAAACCTTTCACCTGACTCCATCAACTTCCTGACCCCACCGACACCCCGCACCCCTACCTTCTACCTTCTTCCTAAAATTCACAAACCCAATCATCCTGGCCGCCCCATTGTAGCTGGTTACCAAGCCCCCACAGAACGTATCTCTGCCTACGTAGATCAACACCTTCAACCCATTACGTGCAGTCTCCCATCCTTCATCAAAGACACCAACCACTTTCTCGAACGCCTGGAATCCTTACCCAATCCGTTACCCCCAGAAACCATCCTTGTAATCATTGATGCCACTTCCTTATACACAAATATCCTGCATGTCCAGGGCCTCGCTGCGATGGAGCACTTCCTTTCACGCCGATCACCTGCCACCCTACCTAAAACCTCTTTCCTCATTACCTTAGCCAGCTTCATCCTGACCCACAACTTCTTCACTTTTGAAGGCCAGACATACCAACAATTAAAGGATCATTAAAGGTACATGGGTACCAGGGTGGCCCCTTCGTACGCCAACCTATTCATGGGTCGCTTAGAGGAAGCCTTCTTGGTTACCCAGGCCTGCCAACCAAAAGTTTGGTACAGATTTATTGATGACATCTTCATGATCTGGACTCACAGTGAAGAAGAACTCCAGAATTTCCTCTCCAACCTCAACTCCTTTGGTTCCATCAGATTCACCTGGTCCTACTCCAAATCCCATGCCACTTTCCTTGATGTTGACCTCCACCTGTCCAATGGCCAGCTTCACACGTCCGTCCACATCAAACCCACCAACAAGCAGCAGTACTTCCATTACGACAGCTGCCACCCATTCCACATCAAACGGTCCCTTCCCTACAGCCTAGGTCTTCGTGGCAAACGAATCTGCTCCAGTCCGGAATCCCTGAAGCATTACACCAGCAACCCGACAACAGCTTTCGCATCCCGCAACTACCCTCCCGACCTGGTACAGAAGCAAATAACCAGAGCCACTTCCTCATCCTCTCAAACCCAGAACCTCCCACAGAAGAACCACAAAAGTGCCCCACTTGTGACAGGATACTTTCTGGGACTGGATCAGATTCTGAATGTGGTTCTCCAGCAGGGATACGACTTCCTCAAATCCTGCCCAGAAATGAGATCCATCCTTCATGAAATCCTCCCCACTCAACCAAGAGTGTCTTTCCGCCGTCCACCTAACCTTCATAACCTCTTAGTTCATCCCTATGAAATCCCCAAACCACCTTCCCTACCCTCTGGCTCCTACCCTTGTAACCGCCCCCGGTGTAAAACCTGTCCCATGCACCCTCCCACCACCACCTACTCCAGTCCTGTAACCCGGACGGTGTACATGATCAAAGGCAGAGCCACGTGTGAAAGCACCCACGTGATCTACCAACTGACCTGCCTACACTGTGATGCCTTCTATGTGGGAATGACCAGCAACAAACTGTCCATTCGCATGAATGGACACAGGCAGACAGTGTTTGTTGGTAATGAGGATCACCCTGTGGCTAAACATGCCTTGGTGCACGGCCAGCACATCTTGGCACAGTGTTACACCGTCCAGGTTATCTGGATACTTCCCACTAACACCAACCTATCCGAACTCCGGAGATGGGAACTTGCTCTTCAATATATCCTCTCTTCCCATTATCCACCAGGCCTCAATCTCCGCTAATTTCAAGTTGCCGCCACTCATACCTCAGCTGTCATTCAACAACATCTTTGCCTCTGCACTTCTGCCTCGACTGACATCTCTGCCCAAACTCTTTGTCTTTAAATATGTCTGCTTGTGTCTGTATATGTGTGGATGGATATGTGTGTGTGTGCGAGTGTATACCCGTCCTTTTTTCCCCCCAAGGGAGGTCTTTCCGCTCCCGGGATTGGAATGACTCCTTACCCTCTCCCTTAAAACCCACATCCTTTCGTCTTTCCCTCTCCTTCCCTCTTTCCTGATGAGGCAACAGTTTAGTTGCGAAAGCTTGAATTTTGTGTGTATGTTTGTGTTTGTTTGTGTGTCTGTCGACCTGCCAGCACTTTCATTTGGTAAGTCACATCATCTTTGTTTTTATATATAAAAACAAAGATGAGGTGACTTACCGAACAAAAGCGCTGGCAGGGCGATAGACACACAAACAAACACAAACACACACACAAAATTCAAGCTTTCGCAACAAACTGTTGCCTCATCAGGAAAGAGGGAAGGAGAGGGGAAGACGAAAGGAAGTAGGTTTTAAAGGAGAGGGTAAGGAGTCATTCCAATCCCGGGAGCGGAAAGACTTATCTTAGGGGGAAACAAGGACAGGTATACACTCGCACACACGCACATATCCATCCACACATACAGACACAAGCAGACATATTTAAAGACAAAGAGGTTGGGCAGAGATGTCAGTCGAGGCAGAAGTGTAGAGGCAAAGAAGTTGTTGAAAGACAGGTGAGGTATGAGTGGCGGCAACTTGAAATTAGCGGAGATTGAGGCCTGGCGGATGACGAGAAGAGAGGATATACTGAAGGGCAAGTTCCCATCTCCGGAGTTCGGATAGGTTGGTGTTGGTGGGAAGTATCCAGATAACCCGGACAGTGTAACACTGTGCCAAGATGTGCTGGCTGTGCACCAAGGCATGTTTAGCCACAGGGTGATCCTCATTACCAACAAACACTGTCTGCCTGTGTCCATTCATGCGAATGGACAGTTTGTTGCTGGTCATTCCCACATAGAAGGCATCACAGTGTAGGCAGGTCAGTTGGTAAATCTCGTGGGTGCTTTCACACGTGGCTCTGCCTCTGATCGTGTACACCTTCCGGGTTACAGGACTGGAGTAGGTGGTGGTGGGAGGGTGCATGGGACAGGTTTTGCATCGGGGGCGGTTACAAGGATAGGAGCCAGAGGGTAGGGAAGGTGGTTTGGGGATTTCATAGGGATGAACTAACAGGTTACGAAGGTTAGGTGGACGGCGGAAAGACACTCTTGGCGGAGTGGGGAGGATTTCATGAAGGATGGATCTCATTTCAGGGCAGGATTTGAGGAAGTCGTATCCCTGCTGGAGAGCCACATTCAGAGTCTGGTCCAGTCCCGGAAAGTATCCTGTCACAAGTGGGGCACTTTTGTGGTTCTTCTGTGGGGGATTCTGGGTATGAGGGGACGAGGAAGTGGCTCTGGTTATTTGCTTCTGTACCAGGTCGGGAGGGTAGTTGCGGGATGCGAAAGCTGTTTTCAGGTTGTTGGTGTAATGATTCAGGGATTCCGGACTGGAGCAGATTCGTTTGCCACGAAGACCCAGGCTGTAGGGAAGGGACCGTTTGATGTGGAATGGGTGGCAGCTGTCATAATGGAGGTACTGTTGCTTGTTGGTGGGTTTGATGTGGACGGACGTGTGAAGTTGGCCATTGGACAGGTGGAGGTCAACGTCAAGGAAAGTGGCATGGGATTTGGAGTAGGACCAGGTGAAACTGATGGAACCAAAGGAGTTGAGGTTGGAGAGGAAATTCTGGAGTTCTTCTTCACTGTGAGTCCAGATCATGAAGATGTCATCAATAAATCTGTACCAAACTTTGGGTTGGCAGACTTGGGTAACCAAGAAGGCTTCCTCTAAGCAACCCATGAATAGGTTGGCGTACGAGGGGGCCATCCTGGTGCCCATGGCTGTTCCCTTTAATTGTTGGTATGTCCGGCCCTCAAAAGTGAAGAAGTTGTGGGTCAGGATGAAGCTGGCTAAGGTGATGAGGAAAGAGGTTTTAGGTAGGGTGGCAGGTGATCGGCGTGAAAGGAAATGCTCCATCGCAGCGAGGCCCTGGACGTGCGGAATATTTGTGTATAAGGACGTGGCATCAATGGTTACAAGGATGGTTTCCGGGGGTAACAGATTGGGTAAGGATCCCAGGCGTTCAAGGAAGTGGTTGGTGTCCTTGATGAAGGATGGGAGACTGCATGTAATGGGTTGAAGGTGTTGATCCTTGACGTTGACCTCCACCTGTCCAATGGCCAACTTCACACGTCCGTCCACATCAAACCCACCAACAAGCAACAGTACCTCCATTATGACAGCTGCCACCCATTCCACATCAAACGGTCCCTTCCCTACAGCCTGGGTCTTCGTGGCAAACGAATCTGCTCCAGTCCGGAATCCTTGAATCATTACACCAACAACCTGAAAACAGCTTTCGCATCCCGCAACTACCCTCCCGACCTGGTACAGAAGCAAATAACCAGAGCCACTTCCTCGTCCCCTCAAACCCAGAATCCCCCACAGAAGAACCACAAAAGTGCCCCACTTGTGACAGGATACTTTCCGGGACTGGACCAGACTCTGAATGTGGCTCTCCAGCAGGGATACGACTTCCTCAAATCCTGCCCTGAAATGAGATCCATCCTTCATGAAATCCTCCCCACTCCGCCAAGAGTGTCTTTCCGCCGTCCACCTAACCTTCGTAACCTGTTAGTTCATCCCTATGAAATCCCCAAACCACCTTCCCTACCCTCTGGCTCCTATCCTTGTAACCGCCCCCGATGCAAAACCTGTCCCATGCACCCTCCCACCACCACCTACTCCAGTCCTGTAACCCGGAAGGTGTACACGATCAGAGGCAGAGCCACGTGTGAAAGCACCCACGTGATTTACCAACTGACCTGCCTACACTGTGATGCATTCTATGTGGGAATGACCAGCAACAAACTGTCCATTCGCATGAATGGACACAGGCAGACAGTGTTTGTTGGTAATGAGGATCACCCTGTGGCTAAACATGCCTTGGTGCACAGCCAGCACATCTTGGCACAGTGTTACACCGTCCGGGTTATCTGGATACTTCCCACCAACACCAACCTATCCGAACTCCGGAGATGGGAACTTGCCCTTCAGTATATCCTCTCTTCTCGTCATCCGCCAGGCCTCAATCTCCGCTAATTTCAAGTTGCCGCCACTCATACCTCACCTGTCTTTCAACAACTTCTTGGCCTCTACACTTCTGCCTCGACTGACATCTCTGCCCAAACTCTTTGTCTTTAAATATGTCTGCTTGTGTCTGTATGTGTGGATGGATATGTGCGTGTGTGCGAGTGTATACCTGTCCTTTTTTCCCCCTAAGGTAAGTCTTTCCGCTCCCGGGATTGGAATGACTCCTTACCCTCTCCTTTAAAACCTACTTCCTTTCGTCTTCCCCTCTCCTTCCCTCTTTCCTGATGAGGCAACAGTTTGTTGCGAAAGCTTGAATTTTGTGTGTGTGTTTGTGTTTGTTTGTGTGTCTATCGACCTGCCAGCGCTTTTGTTCGGTAAGTCACCTCATCTTTGTTTTTATATATAATTTTTCCCACGTGGAATGTTTCCTTCCATTATATTGATATCATCTTTGTTTTTAGATATATATTTCCTACGTGGAATGTTTTCCTCTATATATATATATATATATATATATATATATATATATATATATATATATATATATATATATATATATATATGTCTGCTTGTGTCTGTATGTGTGGATGGATATGTGCGTGTGTGCGAGTGTATACCTGTCCTTTTTTCCCCCTAAGGTAAGTCTTTCCGCTCCCGGGATTGGAATGACTCCTTACCCTCTCCTTTAAAACCCACTTCCTTTTGTCTTCCCCTCTCCTTCCCTCTTTCCTGATGAGGCTACAGTTTGTTGCGAAAGCTTGAATTTTGTGTGTATGTTTGTGTTTGTTTGTGTGTCTATCGACCTGCCAGCGCTTTTGTTCGGTAAGTCACCTCATCTTTGTTTTTTATATATATATATATATATATATATATATATATATATATATATATATATATATATATATATATATATATATATAAAAATGAGGAATATATGAAACAGGACTAGTACAAATCTAGCTGTGAAATTACTTTACAAAAAATAATATAAAAGTCTAACATGTGTAATCAGACAGGCCAAGCACATGCACTATGCACAAAAACTTATAAGGCCAAACAGTAAAGCACTAACCATATGGAGTACCATAAAAAGTGAAACAAATAGAAAAAGGAAATCAGGACAACCAGGGCTACCACAGTCTTCTGATAATAGTACAGACCTGAATAATCAAAATGTTGTAGCTTCAAATCTCGATAAATTTTTTCTCATTGTAGCTGAAAAATGAGGAACCATGACAAGCAATCTCCTACAGAAGCTACAGACCTACTTAATCACATGGAAATCACAAATGTAGTGTTCCCTTTCAAATACATAACTCCCAAAGAAATTTTAAAAATCACAAAATTGCCTAAAAAGTCTCAGTCCTCTGTAGGTGACAGTGTACCAAGTGGGAGTTTACAATCATGTGGAGACTTCATCAGTCATATATTGTGCCATTTGTGTAACCATTTGATGAAAACTGGGCTTATTAGGAAGATGCACCAGAAAAGCTGCTTATAATAATTAATCTTTATTAACAACAGACGGTTTCAGCATTTCTTGGCATTGATAAGTATGTCTAGAATGATCTGATGTCAAGCTACTGTAAAACTATAATTAAAGCATTATTCTCAATATATTTCAATAATTTACTTCTAATCAAAGCATTGACAGTTCATCCACAACATAATATGGATGTCACATCATCCTAGATATACTTGACAATGGTGATATATGCTGAAACAGTCTGTCATAAATAAAGATTAATTATTATAAACAGTTATCTTGATGCATCTTTCTAATAATCATTTCATTATCTGACATATATTATGGTGCTGGTCTCAAAGAAGAAAAACTGAAAACTGGGGTATTTCCAAATAGACTAAAACATGTGACAGTGATGCCAATCCACAAAAGTGAGCGAAGAACATAATATTCAATTGTCGGCCCATCTCTCTGCTGCCAGATCTCAAAGGTATTGAAAGAATAGTGTGTGATAGGATTTATGGCCACACTACATGTAATGGGTTACTGCAACTAGACAGTTCAGCTTTCATAGTAGATTCTCCACAGAGAAAGCCTAACAGATGGAATTCTAGTTGAACTGAATTTCAAAAGAAATCGGTATCTTTTGTGATCTTGCTAAGGCATTTGACTGTGCAGATCATAACACACTGTTAAAAAGGTTTCCACACTATAGCATGAAGAACAAATCTTTGGCTTGGTTAGAATCTTATCTACACAACAGGAAACAAAGAGAGTCCTAATGGAGGTGTGGCGTAGAGCGCCATAAAAATCGATAGTTGTTCTGTGCGTAAGTGTGCTGTCTTCGAGGAGAGGGCTTTGGAGAGCATGTTGGACGCTAACGGCAGTTAGCCTCCGGACTTGTATCTGTGTAGACGCTAAGTGTGAATAAATCTGTATATGAGAGAATTCTAGTTGTTTACCTACAACTATACCATATTCCCTCAGAGGCAAGTGTAACAATAAAATCTGACTGAAGAAATGTAAGAGATGGAGTCCCACAGGCTGTAATTCTGAGGCCACTGATTTTCTTGATCTGCATTAATGATCTACCAATTACAATTAATAACAGAGCAAAAATAATCATGTTTGCTGGTACCAAATGCCACAATGAAGGATACAAAGCTGACAGTCACTAATGAAGTACACAAATGATTTACATCAGTCCCACCAGATGGACAGTCATATTCTAATCCTAATTTTTTTTCAAAAACTGATATTATGCAGTCAAAATACAAAACTTCAAGTTCATGAAATGGATAGCAACAATCAGAAAACTAATTAAACCTAATAGAAAATTCTTAGTTACCCACCAGATGGACAGTCAGTGAATTTGGAAAGACCAAACAATCAGCTGGTCAAGAAATTTAGCTCAGTCATACTTGCACAAAGCGCCATTTCTCACCTTTCCAACAGAGCAATAATGCTGTTGTCATATTTTTTTGTATTTACATTCTATACTCTCCTATGGTATAATCTTCTGAGAAAATGCTGCAGGGGTTGCAAAAGTTTTCAAGTTTCAAAAACAAGCAGTGAGATTAATATGTGGGATCTGTAACAGAATTTCCTGCAGTGGTCTCTTCAAGCCTCTCAGGATATTTCACACTGCAGGTCAATACACGAGGGTCACTCCAAAAGAAATGCACACATTTTTGTAAAAATATAGTTTTCATTCTGCATGTGTGAAAGTTTTACAGTGTGTAGATACATCCTTCCTGCTTGTTTTCAAACTTAGGTCAACCTGTTCCCGTGAGTGGCGCCGTCATAGCATGTCTTCAAGATGGCTGCTACACTTGACGTTCGTCAGAAGCAATGTGCTGTCATAGAATTCCTGTGCTGTGAAAACGAGACAGTGGGAAACATCCACAAGAGGTTGAAAAAAGTGTATAGAGATGCTGCTGTCGATCGCACTACAGTTAGTTGGTGGGCAAGCAGGTTACGTGATGAAAGTGGGCATGGCAATATCGACGATTGTCCTGGCAGTGGCAGGCCTCATGCTGCACACACTCCAGACTATGTGCAGAGAGTTAATGAATTGGTGACTACTAACAGATGCATCACAGTGAACGATTGTCACGCTACATTGGGATAGGGAAAGGAAGTGTTTGCAGAATACTGAAAGTGCTCGTGTTAAAAAAGGTTTGTGCCAGGTGGGTTCCCAGGATGTTGACAGTGGCTCACAAAGAAACAAAAAAAACAGTATGCAGCGAACTTTTGGAACAGTATGAGAATGGTGGAGATGAATTTCTTGGCAGAATTGTGACAGGTGATGAAACATGGCTCCATCATTTTTCACCAGAGATGAAGAGGCAATCAATGGAGTGGTATCATGCAAACTCACCCGGAGGGAGGGGGGGGGGGGGGGGAATCAAAACCACACCTTCTACTGGAAAACTTATGGCTATGGTGTTTTTCGATTCTGAAGGACTCTTGCTTGTCGACATCATGCCAAGTGGAAGTACCATCAATTCTGATGCATATGTGATGACACTGAAGAAACTTCAAGCTTGACTGAGTTGTGTTCGACCACATCGGCAAAAGTAGGATGTTTTGCTGTTGCCACATGTAAACCAAAAAACCACGGAAGCGATCACAAAACTCGGATAGACAACACTGAAACACCTGAGTTACAGTCCTGACCTGGCTCCATGTGACTATCATCTCTTTGGGAAACTGAAAGAGTCTCTTCATGGAACAAGGTTTGAAGATGATGACTCCCTTGTGCATGCTGCCAAACAGTGGCTCCAACAGGTTGGTCCAGAATTGTACTGCACTGGTATACAGGCGCTGGTTCCAAGATGTTGTAAGGCAGTTGAGAGGGATGGAAATTATGTGGAGAAATGAAAATATTGTTCCTAAAGGATGTATCTACACACTGTAAAACTTTCAAACATGTAGAATAAAAGATGGATTTAAAAAAAAAAAAAAAATAGTGTGCATTTCTTTATGAGTGACCCTCGTATATAGACACTGATGATGTTTTTAGTCAACAATAGGTATTTATTTCTGATAAAGTGTAACCTGTCTGTGTTACAGTGTGAACTGTAACACAAGACAGATGAAAAATTTCCACCAAGGCTCTGAACTCTCATGAAAGTACACTAGGGACTTACTGAGTCAGGTATAAATAAGCTTCTGATTGCAATAAAAAGGAAATTAATAATATACAGGTATTCCTACGAAATTTTGGTCTTATGTCAAAGCGGTAGGTGGATCAAAACAAAATGTCCAGACACTCTGTGACCAAATTGGTACTGAAACAGTGGATGACAGACTAAAGGCCGAAATGCTAAATGTCTTTTTCCAAAGCTGTTTCACAGAGGAAGACTGTGTAGTTCCTTCTCTAGATTGTCACACAGATGACAAAATGGTAGATATCGAAATAGACAACAGAGGGATAGAGAAACAAGTAAAATCGCTCAAAAGAGGAAAGGCTGCTGGACCTGATGGGATACCAGTTCGATTTTACACAGAGTATGCGAAGGAACTTGCCCCCCTTCTTGCAGCAGTGTACCGTAGGTCTCTAGAAGAGCGTAACGTTCCAAAGGATTGGAAAAGGGCACAGGTCATCCCCCTTTTCACGAAGGGACGTCAAACAGATGTGCAGAACTATAGACCTATATCTCTAGCGTCGATCAGTTGTAGAATTTTGGAACACGTATTATGTTCGAGTATAATGACTTTCCTGGAGACTAGAAATCTACTCTGTAGGAATCAGCATGGGTTTCGAAAAAGACAGTCATGTGAAACCCAGCTCGGTCTATTCATACACGAGACTCAGAGGGCCACAGACACGGGTTCACAGGTAGACGCCATGTTTCTTGACTTCCGCAAGGCGTTCGATACAGTTCTCCACAGTCGTTTAATGAACAAAGTAAGAGCATATGGACTATCCAACTAATAGTGTGATTGGATTGAAGAGTTCCTAGATAACAGAACACAGCATGTCATTCTCAATGGAGAGAAGTCTTCCGAAGTAAGAGTGATTTCAGGTGTGCCGCAGGGGAGTGTCATAGGACCGTTGCTATTCACAATATACATAAATGACCTTGTGGATGACATTGGAAGTTCACTGAGGCTTTTTGCAGATGATGCTTTGGTGTATCAAGAGGTTGTAACAACGGAAAATTGTAGTGAAATGCAGGAGGATCTGCAGCGAATTGACGCATGGTGCAGGGAACGGCAAGAAAGATAGTTCCCTTATCATTTAGCTACAAAATAGCAGGTCAGCAACTGGAAGCAGTTAATTCCATAAATTATCTGGGAGTACGCATTAGGAGTGATTTAAAATGGAATGATCATATAAAGTTGATCGTTGGTAAAGCAGATGCCAGACTGAGATTCATTGGAAGAATCCTAAGGAAATGCAATCCGTAAACAAAGGAAGTAGGTTACAGTACGCTTGTTCGCCCACTGCTTGAATACTGCTCAGCAGTGTGGGATCTGTACCAGATATGGTTGATAGAATCGAGAGAGAAGATCCAACGAAGAGCAGCGTGCTTCGTTACAGGATCATTTAGTAATCGCGAAAGCGTTACGGAGATGATAGATAAACTCCAGTGGAAGACTTTGCAGGAGAGACACTCAGTAGCTTGGTACGGGCTTTTGTTAAAGTTTCGAGAACATACCTTCACCGAAGAGTCAAGCAGTATATTGCTCCCTCCTATGTGTATCTCGCAAAGAGACCATGAGGATAAAATCAGAGAGATTAGAGCCCACACAGAAGCGTACCGACAATCCTTCTTTCCACGAACAATACGAGACTGAAATAGAAGGGAGAACCGATAGAGGTACTCAGGGTACCCTCCGCCACACACCGTCTGACTCATCACTGCTTCTATAGCCTGCACAAGTTCCTTCAGGTAGTACATTAAATATCTGTGTTTTTAACTTGGTGATGTTACTATGTTACTAGCCCCCAAGTACCTTAATGATTTACCATGCAAATGTTACTGGAATGCAAATATAAATCTACCTCTACAGTATGTGTTCTTTCTGCTTTTACATGATATATTCTTTTCCCACTTGTATGAGGGTGTGCCTGAAAAATGATACCTCTGAATTTTTAATTCTGTCCTTAACATCGATTGAGGTATGACATGTGATGCATATTACTATGTTGACTTTCCTGCTTCACTGACACAAGTTTCAACCCACTGTCACTAGAAGGCTCCGAATTGTAGCATGCAACATGGTTGTGTGTAACTATGTTGCTGCATGAGAAACAGTACGCTGTAATTGAGTTTCTAACTGCAGAAAACGTGCCTCCAATTGAAATGCATGGAAGAATGAAAGCTGTGTACAGTGATGATTGTACGATTGTATCAATGTCAATGATGTTGACATTGTGCTGTTCATGACTGTAATGAAGGAAATGGTGGTGATGGTGCTAACTTTAACATGTGTGACAGAGTTCTTAGTAGATGACCAAATAAAGTAACCAATGACATCCATTGGGATTGGTTTGATGAACTCAGCAAAGAAAATTGTTGGATAACAAAGCTCTCAGGTAAGTACGGCATATCTTGAGGATGAGTACAGTCCAGTATTGCAGAACTGTGGTACAGAAAACTGTGTGCATGGCAGATGTCTCAAATGCTCACTCCTGACACCAAACAGACCACAAAAACATGAGAGCATCAATGGAGTTCTGCCACAAAGGATCACTGATGACAAAAAAGTTCAGGAGCAGGTCACCAGCAGGCAAATCCATGTTCACAGTGTTCTGGGATGTTCAGGGTGCAGTGCACTTCTAATTCATGCCTAAAGGCACCATAAACTTTGCAAGGTACCGCAAGACCCTCAGAAAACTGAAAGCACTCATTTGAAGAGTTCGTCCACACATGGAGCACCCCCTTTTTTAGCTTAACAATGCCATACCACATGCATGCACTGTGATATCTGCAACAATCTGGCACCTTGGGTTCACTTTCATCAGTCATCCTCCTCAGAGTCACGACAAGGCCCCATCTGATTTTCATCTGTTTGCAAAATTTAAAGACCACGTTCTATGACTTCACTTTAATAGTGATGAAGCACTGCAAGCAGAGGTGAGGTTGGCACTCTGTCAGCAAAGTCAAACATCAGAATGCCAATTTGTGTACTACATGATTACCTAGACCAATAAAGATCTAATCTAATTACCTAATTTACCCATGAATCCTTTTCCCGAGGTTTAGTCGGTTGAGGTCACAGAATTACACTTAAAGCCTGTTCCATCTTCACACACTGTCAGGGCCTATGATAATGGTAGTGTATTTAGCAACAGAGACTCCTAAGGTGTTCAGGTATTAGTGACTGGATCAGATTATGTTTCATTATGTTACATCCCACCAAATCGAACTTTGTGTCTCATTGACCTCAGAAGGATGAGACATGAGCTTTGGTGAAGGCAACCATCTCAATTAGGGCCCCTGACAGATCAGAAGATTTGGAGTTGGCAGTTACAACATATAATAATCTTCGGTAGGCATTGGTGCATTGGTAGCTGATACTGGGGATATATGTTAAATGTATTCTTTTCAAAGTACCTAGAACAAACAGAAAAATTCAAGAAATTTGCCACCATTCATTCAGAAGATGCTCAGCTACCTGCACAAATGGTTTCAACATTTTGTCATCTACAATGGTCACCAGATAAATTATTTATTTTTGCCTTTAATTTGCTGCAAAATAAATGTATTATGTAAAAGCAAAATTATTTTCTGTGTTCCTTGTTTTGTTTCATTTTTGTACTCAAATGTGTTGGAATATGCTTCCATATATACACTATGTGATCAAAAGCATCCAGACACCTGAATGAAAATGACTTACAATACAAGTTCATTGCACCCTCCATTGGCAATGCTGGAATTCAATTTGGTGTTGGCCCACCCTTAGCCTTGATGACAGCCTCCTCTCTCGCAGATATATGTTCAATCAGGTGCTGGTGGCTGAGCACCTGAAGGATAATTTGGAAAATATTTCGAGTAGATTTCCCCACCATGTTATGGTTCTGGGAGGAGATTTTAATTTGCCCGATATAGACTGGGAGACTCAAACGTTCATAATGGGTGGCAGGGACAAAGAATCCAGTGAAATTTTTTTAAGTGCTTTATCTGAAAACTACCTTGAGCAGTTAAACAGAGAACCGACTCATGGCGATAACATATTAGACCTTCTGGTGATAAACAGACCCGAACTATTTGAAACAGTTAATGCAGAACAGGGAATCAGTGATCATAAAGCAGTTACTGCATCGATGATTTCAGCTGTAAATAGAAATATTAAAAAAGGTAGGAAGATTTTTCTGTTTAGCAAAAGTGACAAAAAGCAGATTACAGAGTACCTGACGGCTCAACACAAAAGTTTTGTCTCAAGTACACATAGTGTTGAGGATCAGTGGACAAAGTTCAAAACCAACGTACAATATGCGTTAGATGAGTACATGCCAAGCAAGATCGTAAGAGATGGAAAAGAGCCACTGTGGTACAACAACTGAGTTAGAAATCTGCTGCGGAAGCAGAGGGAACTTCACAGCAAACATAAACATAGCCAAAGCCTTGCAGACATACAAAAATTACGCGAAGCAAAATGTAGTGTGAGGAGGGCTATGTGAGAGGCGTTCAATGAATTCGAAAGTAAAGTTCTATGTAGTGACTTGGCAGAAAATCCTAAGAAATTTTGGTCTTATGTCAAAGCGGTAGGTGGATCAAAACAAAATGTCCAGACACTCTGTGACCAAATTGGTACTGAAACAGTGGACGACAGACTAAAGGCCGAAATACTAAATGTCTTTTTCCAAAGCTGTTTCACAGAGGAAGACTGCACTGTAGTTCCTTCTCTAGATTATATTTAGATTAAAGTTCAGTCTTGATCACGTTATGTCTGTTTTAATGAGTAACCGGTTTCGGTTTTTTCTATAAAACCATCATCAGACCTGTGAATAAATTTTAAGAAATACTAGATACCAATCTTTAAATGAATGAAAAAGTCTAATGATGTCAAAAATTTTTTTTTATTTTTTTTATTTTTAACAAAATAAAATAAAATTAGTTATACCCATTGGCTCCCTTGGGTTGGTAGGTGGAGCTCTCCTTGCTGCTGTGCAGTCAACTGATGGTTATGAGTGCTGAGCACGAGCTTAAATATGCAGAGGCTCCGCCTACTTCCTGTCACACTACTTCATAACTGCCAATCAGCGTTCATAATATGACGCCATCGTCAAAGTATAAAAGTAGGAAATACACTAATAACATAAAATTGATTCATTTAAATATCTGATTAACAGATAATAGTTGTCTCTACAACTTATTTATATTTTGGATAAAAACAGTGAATTACGATGTGTGATAGCTGTGCCCTCTATGGACAACCTTAATATTATTACAGTGCCAGTTACATCAAAGATGTAAAATCCTTGGCGTTGTGGTATATATCGATTATACCAAGTCGCCTACACCACAATTGCATCTTTGTTGGATGCTGCAGAATCGTCTTGTTTTAACTGTAGTTTTTATGGCAATGTTCTTTATAGCATTAAGTTAGCAGCCAATAGTACGTTCCACATTATGTATATCTGAATAACTGATGAGACTGCTGATGCAGCATATTTTACATACATTGCTTTTGCCATGGGTATAACTAATCTTATATTTTTAAAAAACAAAAGAGTAGATGCTTTTATTACAAAATTTCGTCAAAAAGGTCGTAATAATATTTTTCGCGAAAATCTAATTGTTCATTGAGCAGCATTGATGATTTGGTTTTCAAATGAGCATATATCTCGATTTCTTCTAGGATATTCATAAGTAAGCCTTTATTTGCATAATTAAGAACCTATAAATTCTGTTGTACTGTCCCCTCAGCATGATTATTGAATGTTATATGATGACCAAAAACAGACTTTGTTCGTGAGGTACCTGACGTATGTTCTTTGTACCTTACTGCAAAATTTCGACCTGTTTGGCCGATATATATTTTCTCACAGTCTCTACATTCGATCTTGTACACTCCTGATCTGGTAGATTTTCCATTATCTTTATTTATGGTATGTCTTAATTTTTGTTGTAAAGTATTGTCAGTTGTAAATGCTATTGTTATTCCAGAATTTTTGAATAAGTTAGTGATTCTATCTGATATGTTTCCCATATATGTCATCTTCATATATTTTGGATTACTTATTAGTGGAGTACTTTGTGATTGTTGTACTTTATTAAAAATGATAGCTACCTGTCGTGTGTCGAAAGAGTTGGTTTTTGCAATTTGTTTTAAGATGGTCATTTCCTTTTTGATCTCATTAGCTTCTAGTGGTAATTTTAGTATTCGGTGTATCATAGACTTAAAAAATGCTTTTTTATACTTGTCAGGATGACATGATGTAGCATTAATAATAACATCAGTGGTTGTAGGTTTCCTGCATATGGTGAATAAATGTTTCCCGTTGTTATTAGTTATAGTGAGATCTAGGTAGTTAATAGATTTTTGAGTTTCATGCTCAACTGTAAATTGTAACTTCGGATGCATAGAGTTTAATTTTATAGCAAGTTTCTCAATTTCGTCTTTTGAACCATTATAAAGTAATAATGTCTCGTCTACATATCGCTTGTAATATATGATTTTATTTGCGATATCAGGGTTATTTTTCAGGAATTGCGTCTCAATGTGGTTTACGAAAATGTCTGCTACTGTCCCAGCCAAAGAATTTCCCATTGCTAAGCCATCTTTCTGACAATAGATATTAGTATTAAACGAGAAATAATTGTAATCTAAAGTGCATTCAAGTAGTTCTATAAGTTCGATTATTTCATCTTTAGTCATATTTTTGTATTGTATTAAGTTATCCCTAATTATATTAATCGTCTCAGTAATTGGTATATTTGTATATAAATTTTTAATATCTAATGAGGCGAAATGTGCACTAGTTGGAATGTCTATATTGTGGATTTGTTGTGTTAGTTCATAAATGTTTTTGATACTTAAGTTGCTGTCATATGTATATAATGCTTTCAAAATTTTATAAAGTTTCATATTTAGTTTATATGAAGGACTACTTCTGTAGTTGACAATAGGTCGTATAGATTTCTCTTTTTTATGCAGTTTAACCTGTGATCTTAATTTAGGTATTTGGGGATTCATATTTTTCATCATATTTTTCTCCTCAGGGGTCAAGAGGTGATTATTTTCATCGACTAGTTTTTTAATCTTTAATTGGAACTTTGGAGTGGGGTCTTTAGTTACTTCAACGATCCCATTTTCATTAAAAAATGAGAGTGTTTTAAATATATAATCATCTTCTTTAATAATTACAAGGGTATTTCCTTTATCGGCCTTTACCACAATTGCTTTCTCTGCTAGTAGTTTATTATTGATATTTTTAAGTGTTTTATCTTCAGTTTTTCTATGTAATTTATTTTTCTCTTTTAAAATTAAGTCCTTCGTTTTTAGGGCTATCTTACATGCTTCAGGTTTATTTATTTTCGATATTTTGCTTGTTGCTATAACATCAGCAATTATGTGTTTAACGTTGGTATTATTTAGTGGGGGAGTTAAGTTATATTTTAAGCCTTTGTCAAGTAGTGACATTTCGGACTTTGTGAACTGAATATCTGTAAGATTCATTGTCCTTGGATAAAATTGATGTATATGGTTGATCTTTTCTGAAAGCTTATTTTGTTGTTTAGCTATGAGTAAATCAATTTTTCTCTGATGTCTTTGGGTAATCGCTTTCCGTAAAAAGTCTATTTTCTCATCAATGCTGCTTAGTAAAATAGAAAAAATCAAAGGTGAGAGTTCATTACTTAGCAATAAATGCAGACTATACATTTCGACATTTAAAAAATCTCTTATCTTAAAAGCTTCTCTAATTTCAGATTTAATCCATAAAATACTACTCTTTTGTTGTACATATGTTACATTACTAGATTTGGATTGAATATTGATTTTAGCATATTTTGGTATGATATGTTCCATGAGGCAAGTTTTATTAAATTTAATTTTCATACCAAGTTTCATAATTTTGGTTCTAATATTTCTAAACCTTTTGTAATTTCCAATTGCCTGTCTAGACAAACTTTGCACAATTTTGGTAAACATTTTTGGAATACAGTGATCAATTAATTGTTATATTTAGATTAAAGTTCAGTCTTGATCACGTTATGTCTGTTTTATTTTGTTAAAAATTGTAACATCATTAGACTTTTTCATTCATTTAAAGATTGGTATCTAGTATTTCTTAAAATTTATTCACAGGTCTGATGATGGTTTTATAGAAAAAACCGAAACCGGTTACTCATTAAAACAGACATAACGTGATCAAGACTGAACTTTAATCTAAATATAACAATTAATTGATCACTGTATTCCAAAAATGTTTACCAAAATTGTGCAAAGTTTGTCTAGACAGGCAATTGGAAATTACAAAAGGTTTAGAAATATTAGAACCAAAATTATGAAACTTGGTATGAAAATTAAATTTAATAAAACTTGCCTCATGGAACATATCATACCAAAATATGCTAAAATCAATATTCAATCCAAATCTAGTAATGTAACATATGTACAACAAAAGAGTAGTATTTTATGGATTAAATCTGAAATTAGAGAAGCTTTTAAGATAAAAGATTTTTTAAATGTCGAAATGTATAGTCTGCATTTATTGCTAAGTAATGAACTCTCACCTTTGATTTTTTCTATTTTACTAAGCAGCATTGATGAGAAAATAGACTTTTTACGGAAAGCGATTACCCAAAGACATCAGAGAAAAATTGATTTACTCATAGCTAAACAACAAAATAAGCTTTCAGAAAAGGTCAACCATATACATCAATTTTATCCAAGGACAATGAATCTTACAGATATTCAGTTCACAAAGTCCGAAATGTCACTACTTGACAAAGGCTTAAAATATAACTTAACTCCCCCACTAAATAATACCAACGTTAAACACATAATTGCTGATGTTATAGCAACAAGCAAAATATCGAAAATAAATAAACCTGAAGCATGTAAGATAGCCCTAAAAACGAAGGACTTAATTTTAAAAGAGAAAAATAAACTACATAGAAAAACTGAAGATAAAACACTTAAAAATATCAATAATAAACTACTAGCAGAGAAAGCAATTGTGGTAAAGGCCGATAAAGGAAATACCCTTGTAATTATTAAAGAAGATGATTATATATTTAAAACACTCTCATTTTTTAATGAAAATGGGATCGTTGAAGTAACTAAAGACCCCACTCCAAAGTTCCAATTAAAGATTAAAAAACTAGTCGATGAAAATAATCACCTCTTGACCCCTGAGGAGAAAAATATGATGAAAAATATGAATCCCCAAATACCTAAATTAAGATCACAGATTAAACTGCATAAAAAAGAGAAATCTATACGACCTATTGTCAACTACAGAAGTAGTCCTTCATATAAACTAAATATGAAACTTTATAAAATTTTGAAAGCATTATATACATATGACAGCAACTTCAGTATCAAAAACATTTATGAACTAACACAACAAATCCACAATATAGACATTCCAACTAGTGCACATTTCGCCTCATTAGATATTAAAAATTTATATACAAATATACCAATTACTGAGACGATTAATATAATTAGGGATAACTTAATACAATACAAAAATATGACTAAAGACGAAATAATCGAACTTATAGAACTACTTGAATGCACTTTAGATTACAATTATTTCTCGTTTAATACTAAAATCTATTGTCAGAAAGATGGCTTAGCAATGGGAAATTCTTTGGCTGGGACAGTAGCAGACATTTTCGTAAACCACATTGAGACGCAATTCCTGAAAAATATCCTTGATATCGCAAATAAAATCATATATTACAAGCGATATGTAGACGAGACATTATTACTTTATAATGGTTCAAAAGACGAAATTGAGAAACTTGCTATAAAATTAAACTCTATGCATCCGAAGTTACAATTTACAGTTGAGCATGAAACTCAAAAATCTATTAACTACCTAGATCTCACTATAACTAATAACAACGGGAAACATTCATTCACCATATACAGGAAACCTACAACCACTGATGTTATTATTAATGCTACATCATGTTATCCTGACAAGTATAAAAAAGCATTTTTTAAGTCTATGATACACCGAATACTAATATTACCACTAGAAGCTAATGAGATCAAAAAGGAAATGACCATCTTAAAACAAATTGCAAAAACCAACTCTTTCGACACACGACAGGTAGCTATCATTTTTAATAAAGTACAACAATCACAAAGTACTCCACTAATAAGTAATCCAAAATATATGAAGATGACATATATGGGAAACATATCAGATAGAATCACTAACTTATTCAAAAATTCTGGAATAACAATAGCATTTACAACTGACAATACTTTACAACAAAAATTAAGACATACCGTAAATAAAGATAATGGAAAATCTACCAGATCAGGAGTGTACAAGATCCAATGTAGAGACTGTGAGAAAATATATATCGGCCAAACAGGTCGAAATTTTGCAGTAAGGTACAAAGAACATATGTCAGGTACCTCACGAACAAAGTCTGTTTTTGGTCATCATATAACATTCAATAATCATGCTGAGGGGACAGTACAACAGAATTTACAAGTTCTTCATTATGCAAATAAAGGCTTACTTATGAATATCCTAGAAGAAATCGAGATATATGCTCATTTGAAAACCAAATCATCAATGCTGCTCAATGAACAATTAGATTTTCGCGAAAAATATTATTACGACCTTTTTGACGAAATTTTATAATAAAAGCATCTACTCTTTTGTTTTTAAAAAATATAAGATTAGTTATACCCATGGCAAAAGCAATGTATGTAAAATATGCTGCATCAGCAGTCTCATCAGTTATTCAGATATACATAATGTGGAACGTACTATTGGCTGCTAACTTAATGCTATAAAGAACATTGCCATAAAAACTACAGTTAAAACAAGACGATTCTGCAGCATCCAACAAAGATGCAATTGTGATGTAGGCGACTTGGTATAATCGATATATACCACAACACCAAGGATTTTACATCTTTGATGTAACTGGCACTGTAATAATATTAAGGTTGTCCATAGAGGGCACAGCTATCACACATCGTAATTCACTGTTTTTATCCAAAATATAAATAAGTTGTAGAGACAACTATTATCTGTTAATCAGATATTTAAATGAATCAATTTTATGTTATTAGTGTATTTCCTACTTTTATACTTTGACGATGGCGTCATATTATGAACGCTGATTGGCAGTTATGAAGTAGTGTGACAGGAAGTAGGCGGAGCCTCTGCATATTTAAGCTCGTGCTCAGCACTCATAACCATCAGTTGACTGCACAGCAGCAAGGAGAGCTCCACCTACCAACCCAAGGGAGCCAATGGGTATAACTAATTTTATTTTATTTTGTTAAAAATAAAAAAAATAAAAAAAAATTTTTGACATCATTAGACTTTTTCATTCATTTAAAGATTGGTATCTAGTATTTCTTAAAATTTATTCACAGGTCTGATGATGGTTTTATAGAAAAAACCGAAACCGGTTACTCATTAAAACAGACATAACGTGATCAAGACTGAACTTTAATCTAAATATAACAATTAATTGATCACTGTATTCCAAAAATGTTTACCAAAATTTGTCTAGATTGTCGCACAGATGACAAAATGGTAGATATCAAAATAGATGACAGAGGGATAGAGAAACAATTAAAATCGCTCAAAAGAGGAAAGGCCACTGGACCTGATGGGATACCAGTTCGATTTTACACAGAGTACGCGAAAGAACTTGCCCCCTTCTTGCAGCGGTGTACCGTAGGTCTCTAGAAGAGTGTAATGTTCCAAAGGATTGGAAAAGGGCACAGGTCACCCCCTTTTCAAGAAGGGACGTCAAACAGATGTGCAGAACTATAGACCTATATCTCTAACATCTATCAGTAGAATTTTGGAACACGTATTATGTTCGAGTATAATGACTTTTCTGGAGACTAGAAATCTACTCTGTAGGAATCAGCATAGGTTTCGAAAAAGATGGTCGCGTGAAACCCAGCTCACGCTATTTGTCCATGAGACTCAGAGGGCCATAGACATGGGTTCACAGGTAGATGCCGTGTTTCTTGACTTCCGCAAGGCGTTCGATACAGTTCCCCACAGTCGTTTGATGAACAAAGTACGAAAATATGGACTATCAGACCAATTGTGTGATTGGATTGAAGAGTTCCTAGATAACAGAACGCAGCATGTCATTCTCAATGGAGAGAAGTCTTCCGAAGTAAGAGTGATTTCAGGTGTGCCACAGGGGAGTGTCATAGGACTGTTGCTATTCACAATATACATAAATGACCTTGTGGATGACATCGGAAGTTCACTGAGGCTTTTAGCAGATGATGCTGTGGTGTATCGAGAGGTTGTAACGATGGAAAATTGTACTGAAATGCAGGAGGACCTGCAGTGAATTGACGCATGGTGCAGGCAATGGCAATTGAATCTCAATGTAGACAAGTGTAATGTGCTGCGAATACATAGAAAGATAGTTCCCTTATCATTTAGCTACAAAATAGCAGGTCAACAACCGGAAGCAGTTAATTCCATAAATTATCTGGGATTACGCATTAGGAGTGATTTAAAATGGAATGATCATATAAAGTTGATCGTTGGTAAAGCAGATGCCAGACTGAGATTCATTGGAAGAATCCTAAGGAAATTCAATCCGTAAAGAAAGGAAGTAGGTTACAGTACACTTGTTCGCCCACTGCTTGAATACTGCTCAGCAGTGTGGGATCCATACCAGATAGGGTTGATAGAAGAGATAGAGAAGATCCAACGGAGAGCAGCACGCTTCATTACAGGATCATTTAGTAATCACGAAAGCGTTACGGAGATGATAGATAAACTCCAGTGGAAGACTCTGCAGGAGAGACGCTCAGTAGCTGGGTATGGGCTTTTGTTAAAGTTTCGAGAACATACCCTCGCTGAAGAGTCAAGCAATATATTGCTCCCTCCTACATATATCTCGCACAGAGACCATGAGGATAAAATCAGACAGATTAGAGCCCACACAGAAGCATACCGACAATCCTTCTTTCCACAAACAATACGAGACTGGACTAGAAGGGAGAACCGATAGAGGTACTCAAGGTACCCTCCGCCACACACCGTCAGGTGGCTTGTGGAGTATGGATGTAGATGTAGATGTAGAATGGCAGCCTATTCTTCAAGGAGTGCTGCACAGAGGAGAGATATTGATGTCAGTTGGTGAGGCCTGGCACAAAGTCAGCGTTCCAAAAGATCCCAGAGGTCTTCTATAGGATTCAGGTCAGGACTCTGTGCAGGCCAGTCCATTACAGGGATGTTATTCTTGTGTAATCGCTCCGCCACAGGCCATGCATTATGAACAGGTGCTTGATCATGTTGAAAGATGCAACTGCCATCCCCAAATTGCTCTTCAACAGTGGCAATCAAGAAGTTGCTTAAAACATCTATGTAGGCCTGTGCTGTGATAGTGCCATGCAAAACAATAAGGACCCTTCACGAAAAAGTTGACCCCACCACAACACAACCGCCTCCGAATTTTACTGTTGGCACTACACTTGCTGGCAGATGATGTTCACCGGGCATTCGCCAAACCCACACCCTGCTATCAGATCATCACAATGTGTACTGTGTACTGTGATTTGTCACTCCACACAATGTTTTTCCACTGTTCAGTTGTCCAGTGTTTATGCTCCTTATAAAATGCGAGGCGTTGTTTGGCGTTAACCGTCGTGATGTGTGACTTATGAGCAGTGGCTCGACCACGAAATCAAAGTTTTTCACCTGCCACCTAGCTGTCGTAGTATTTGCAGTGGCTCCTGATGCAGTTTGGAATTCCTGTGTGATGGTCTGGATAGATGTAGGCCTATCACACATTACGACCTTCTTTAACTGTCGGCAGTCTCAGTCAGTCAACAGATGAGGTTGGCCTGTACGTGTCCCTTCACTAACACCTCAGAAACAGTGGACCTAGGGATGGGAGTGTGAAAATTCATGTACAGACATATGACACAAGTGACACCCTATCACCTGACCATGTTTGAAGTCCGTGAGTTCCACAGAGTGCCCTATTCTGCTCTCTCACAATGTCTAATGACTACTGAGGTTGCTGACATGGAGTACCTGGCAGTAG
Source organism: Schistocerca serialis cubense (assembly GCF_023864345.2). Lineage (NCBI taxonomy): Eukaryota > Metazoa > Arthropoda > Insecta > Orthoptera > Acrididae > Schistocerca > Schistocerca serialis. Next base: position 1,018,314,213 of record NC_064638.1, on the reverse strand, counting down.
GTGGCAGCACAACGCACCTAATATGAAAAACATATGTTTTGGAGGTGTCTGGATAGTTTTGATCACATAGTGTATAAGGTAGTTCTGTATGTATTTGTTTTATGGCATAACAATTGTTACAACATATTTTTTCTAACTGAGAAGCACCCATAATTGAACAACAATTGCAGGTGACAAATTAATGACTATATGAGCACTCAATGAACACTTTAGATGAGCTGGCCAATGGAAGTACTGAATGAATAAAAATAATAATACTTCACCCAGAATTGAATGCTTTACGGTTGCTTCCAACTTCAGCTTGCAGACACAATATGTTTAATGAGTTCAACATATCAATAATTGAGTTAGTTTAAATTCAGTTATAACACAACACTTCAGTGATCATTAACTCCACATAGCACTTATTGTTTTACAGAATCAGATGCCCTGAACACGGTTTTCTCTGTTAGGTAATGTTAGCAACAATGAAAAAGCAATAAATACTGTTTGATTGCTACCGATTCAGCTACTCCCTACAGCCAATGCCTTGAGACTCTTCTGAGAGTGCATGGGTAGTATACATTCCTACAAAAGTAATTAACTGTTCATCTGTTATATACATGCCAGGAGACTCAAACTGAAAAGACTTACTTGAATATTTGGTTTATTCTGTTATATACATGCCAGGAGACTCAAACTGAAAAGACTTACTTGAATATTTGGTTTATTCTTGATTTTGGCATAGAAAATTTCAAAAACACTCTGATGAAACGAATCATAATTAGAGGTCTCGGTGCACGCAGAATGGAAAGGTAACTGAATCTTGGCACTATTCCTATCATCTCAAACATTTGCAAAATTACTGACACCCAGAGGAAGAATACCATACTGGCATCAAATTGACACCAATGGTCCTTCAGGTATGGAACTTCACCCTTTAAATGAAAGAAAAGAATAGTTTAGTAAAACACAAAGACATCACGGACAAAGATTTATAGCACATTAATATACAAAAGAAAAGCACAATTATTTCATAATGAAAATCAGTGCACTTTATTCTGCTTTTGCTTGTTTAGAAAAGAAAGCCAGCTACTTATGAAACAATTGTATGGTGAATGTTACACTGTTCAACTTACAGTTTCACTAAATTTATTGACAAATTAAGATATTATGATTTAATAACATTTTTCTTTAATTGTGTAAAAAGCTATAGTTATTTGGGATTGCACTTTTTCAAGAACTGCAAACACAACAATATAAAGTAATAAATTATGTTTTATCGAGCTTATTTTGCATAGCAGATTACACTTCCTCCTATATGGTAATAAATATATGTCATGTCAACACCAAGTGCTGACACAAAATAAATAACATTATATATATTACTAAAGTAGTTTATGAGGAGTTGAGAAACTCTTAAATTTAGTTTTGACATATGTCCAAGACACATGCATTCAAATTATGTCAGTATTTCTACAGAGAATAAAATTTGTGGTGATGCTTTTCTATTTTCAGCACCAGTTTTTGTATCAGAAAACAATATACCAAAAATTACATATTGCTGTTACTTCTCTAACTGCGCACAAGCAATTTTTGTAAAAGATGCATGCACACACAAAACACAGAAACAAATACCTTATTATAAGGGAGGATTTCCATTACAGAATAGGGCCAAATGACAAGATACAATGTGATGCAAGTAGATTAACTGACAGATACAGCACAAATGGATCTTATAGTATGATGTACAACACAGTTCTACTGAGTAAGCAAGTTTTCAATACCACTAACCTTTAGTATACCTCGGATATGCATTTTGGCAATCATTTCTGCAGTAAACAAAAAAGTTACAAAGAGGTCACAGCAAAAGGTCACATACTGAAGGGGTGGATGCTTTTCAAATGTTTTTGGAGTGTTCAAACTGACCGATAAAAGGCTTAATAAGGCACAAAACCTCATTAGCCTTCTAACCCAAAGCTGTAAAATAAAGTGAAGAAATGCACATATTAGTATGAAATAACCAACAAACCGTAAAACACCTTAAAATTAAGAAAGATATCTGCAATATAGAAACATTAATAAGCTGTTACAGTAGTTAAGCAGGGAAAAAATAATACATCAACAAATGTTTACAGTCTCTGTGCTGACACATAAGCAAATATTAAAACAGGAAGTGTAACAACAAAATGTTATAATTTCACAATTAAGTGGCTATGTTATTAACTTAGTAGTGGATCTATTACTTAGCAGTTCTTCCACATAAGTTCATCATCAAACCTTCACAGTCATAAAATACTTGTTAATTAATGAAGAAAGAGACTGCAATGTTTTAACTCTTGAGCAGTGTATAAAGGGTAGCATGAAGTCTCACTTATCAACTTGAAATTTTGTTTGTTTGTTTATTTGTTTCCAGATGCATGTCTGCAGTCTTGGTATACATCAAAACCCTGTGCTGTAGTACTATAGCATGCCGCTAGAGAGAGAGAGAGAGAGAGAGAGAGAGAGAGAGAGAGAGAGAGAGAGAGAGAGAGGGGGGGGGGGGGGATGGTGCCATTCCCTGATAAAGTGAAGTATCATGCTGTAACTCATATCCTGGTGCAGACGCTCCCAGTGTTGTCAAACATGTACACAAAGCCTCACCAATTTCTATGGACTAAAACCAGTCTAGCTATGTCAGTTAATGAAAATATAGCATAACTTAGACTGTGATATAATGACATGTTTCACTCATAAGCAATCACTATGGCTATTCTAAATACTAGATTGTCAATCAATCACTGCATTTTTTGTGACACTGGTATATATGCCCATCATAGAAACAGCCTTTAAGTCAGTAACTTTATTTCTTATTGATACTGAAATTTGTGACTGGATTCAGGATTTATAACAGCACTGACTCTTGGATGAAGGGTCACGAAGTGTGTTACGACCCCTGCTTTTCATGTTGTACATTAATGATTTGGCCGACAATACTAACAGCAACCTCAGGCTTTTTGCAGTTGATGCAGTTATCTATAGTAATGTATTACCTGGTAAAAGCTGAAAAATTATATTGTCAAAAGCTGATAACATTTCAAATAATACCAAAGCTTGGCAATGTGCTTTAAATGTTCAGAAATGTGAAACTGCAATTCACAAAACACAGAATCCAATATACCATGATTACAGTCAACTCATGCAAATACTTGTGTCTCTAAAGAAATTTATTTAAAGGGCAGGGGGAGGGGGGGGGGTAAGGCTCTAAAACTGCATTTTTTATGTAATGAGTTGGTCAGTTTCGAAATGTGTCACTGCAATCAGCCACGTAATGCTAGAACTGGCTAATGAGAGTTTTAGAGGAATCATAGGAAATCACTTCTAGAAGTGTATGAAAATTCTATAATGAATAAAAACTCTGTACTCCAGATTACTATCCCTGCAGGTAACTATGATCTGGATATACCAATATATGTGAATATGAAATGGAACAATCTTGTAGGTTCAGTTGTAGATAAAGCAGGTGGCAGACTTTGGTCTGGGAAAATACAATCAGTCTACAAAGCAGATTGGTTACAAAACTGCTGAGTGACTCAGCCTAGAATATTGTTCAGGTGTGTGGAACTCGTACCAAATAAGACTAAAAGGGGACACTGAACACATATAAAGGTGGGCGGTGCAAAAAGTTTTTTTGGCCCATGGAAGAGTCACAGAAATGTTGAAAAACCTGAAGTGCCTAATACTTACAGACAGTAGTAGTAGTAGTAGTAGTAGTAGTAGCAGCAGTAGTAGTAATGGCAGCAGCAGTTTTATTCATCTGTAGATCATTTTTACAAGGATACTGGACATGTCTTGGTATTGCAATTTGAAAACAACAAAAATAACGTAATTAAACTAAAAAGGCATTTACATAGGTACAGGTCTAATTTCAGAAGGATCGGGCAGGTAGCTGGCTACGGCCTTATAGTAGGAACCATTTTGGCATTTGTTAGTAGGAACCATTCTGGCATTTGTCTGAATTAATTTAGGGAAACCACAGAAAACCTAAATCAGGATGGCCGGATGAAGACTGGAGCCTCCAACCTTCTGAATACAAGGCCAGTCTGTTTAAAACAGTGCTATCTCATCCCTAGAGTACAATACTGTTTTTCAAATAAGTTATTAACAATGTAAAGACTACTGCTATATTGTTCATTCATTTTCCGCTCCCTGTCACTGCACACACTACATACACTCTACACTCAATGTTTCAAATTGTAAGATTAAATATACTGTCAGCTGATGTCAGAACCATAGCAACAATGTTTTGTTTCCATTCTGTGTACCATAACTTCCCATTTCGTAGACTGAAAAACTGAGTCAGCACCTCTCAGTAATGAGTAAGATGTTGAGCACCAAACGAAGACAAAGTGTCAAAGTGTTAGTATTATATACTGCATAGGTTCGAGAGTAAGATTTTCCCAAAGGGAAAGGGGGAGGGGGGAAGATGGGGAAAAAATACAATGTGAAAGTATTGTGCAAAATGATGTATGTTTCATTATCAAGGGGTAGGGGTAGAGATAGTAGTGTATGGAGGTGGGGGGGGGGGGGGGGGGGCAGAGGAACACTGTCTAGCACTATGTGCAGCTGCTAGAATGCCAACAGGTGCAGCATCAGGAGCTTGTGTAGCAAGTAGGTGGGGAAGAAAAGGAACAAAAACGAGAGGATCAGGGAAAGATGGGTGGGTGCAATGATGAGGGTGGCAAACAAAGAGGCTGGGAGATGAGAATGGATGATAGGACAGAAGGGGTGGAAACTGTTGGATGGAGGCTGTGGGGACAGTATGTTACTGCAGGTTGAGTCCAGGATAATTACAGGAGCAGAAAATGGGTTGCTAGGACAGCTCCCATCTGCGCAATTCAGAAAAGCTGGTGGTGGAGAGGAGGATCCAGATGATTTGGGTAGCAAAGGAATCATTGAAATCAAGCATGTTATGCTCAGCTGCATGTTGTGCCACAGGGTGGTCTATTTTTACACAGAGGTGCAGAGGAAGCCATCAGAGGGGAGGAGGTCAACATCTAGGACGGTGGCACACTTGGTTGGGGAGGACCAAGTGAAGCAGATGGGAGAGAAGCTCCTGAGGTTGTAAAGGAATGAAGATATTGCCTCAGGGCCAAGACATCCTACCTTCATTCCTTCATAAGTTCAACAACTTCTCTCCCATCCACTTCACCTGGTTGTCCTCCAACCCAGCATGTCACCTTCCTATACACTGACCTCCCCCCTCTGATTGCTCCATCCACACCTCTGTCCACTTTAAACTCACCAATCACCAACAGCATGTGTGTTTTGACAGCTGTCATCCCTTTCACACCAAAAAATCCCTCCCACACAGCCTAGCCACCTGTGAACAGTGTATCTTCAGTGAAGAACTCCCCTGCTCAGTATGTTGAGGGTCTCACCAAGGCCTTCACAGACAGGCTCTATTCTACAGTCCTAGTCTGCAAAAACATCTCCCATGGTATTTCCTCTCACACCCCCAATCCTCCCACCACCCCCAAGAACAGGCCACAGAGGACTGCCTCCTTCATCACCTAGTACCACCCTGGACTGGAACACCTGCACCACATTGTTCACCAGGGCTTTGGTTACCTATTGTCATACCCTGAAATGAGGGACATCCTTCTCAAGATCCTTCCTATCCTTCCTGAAGTGGTGTTCCGTCACCAACTCAACCTCCATAATGTCCAAGTCCATCCCAATGCCATTCCGAAACCATTGCTGCAAAGTCATATTCCTGTGGAAAATCCAGGTTCTAGACTGGCCCAATCCCCTCCCCCACAAACACACACACTTCCTATTTCAGTCCTGTCAATGGATTATCTTAGCCCATTAGGTGAAAGCAGTCGTCATTTTTACCAGGTCTGTTGCAACCATGGCACAGCTTTCTACACTCCTGGAAAATGAAAAATGAACACATTGACGCAAGTGAATAAGACCCACCATGCTTGCACTGGACAGTGCGAAAGTGCAGTGCATGCAATGACCAAATGCATAGCACTGCAGACACACCAGGAACCATATTATTGGCTGTGGGATGTTGTTAGCTGTGCAGCGGCTGGTCACCACCAGAGCCAATGGTAACCAGTTTGCCCTGGCGTAGGGAGCTCCATCTGTGTCTGCAACATTGTTAGTATGCTCCGACTGTGTGTGTATGTGAACCATATGGGCAATTGATGGAGTTAGAACGAGGGTGTATAGTGGGCCTGTGGGAGTCTGGGTGGATATACCACAGAATTGGGCAACACATGGGCGTGAGTTCTCCACAAGGCATCAATGTTGTTGCCAGTGGTCAGCAGAAGGTGCACATGCCCATCGACCTTGGTGTGGACAGCGGCAACACACAGTTGCATGCCAAGACTGTTGCATCCTACACAGTGCCATATTGGGCCACACAGTCACTTCACAACTTAGGGGCACCGTTGCTCCAAAGGTATCAGCAAGAACCTTTCGCAACTTTCTCCATGAAGCATGGTTACGGCCCCAAGTATCATTAGGGCATCATCTGCTCATGCCACAACATCGTTCAGCCCACCTCCAGTGGTGCCGCGATAGGTGTTTATGGAAGGACGAATGGAGGCTTGTCATTTTCAGTGATGAGAATCACTTCTGCCTTGGTGCCAATGATAGTCATACATGGTCATGCAGATGAGTGCAGAAATCAGGAGTGTATGTGACAAAGGCATAAATAGCCAATACCCGGCATCATGGTGTAGGGAGCAATATCCTACATTGGCTGTACTCCTCTGGTGATCATTGAGGGAACAATGAATGGTGCACTGTACATTAAAACCATCATCCCAACCATCATGCCACCGTTCATGGACCGACAAGGTGATGTGCTTTCCCAACAGGTCAAATGCACATCCACATGCATCCGATGCCACCCAATGTGCTCTTGAAGGTGTATGTCAAGTACCCTGGCCAGCATGATCCCCAGATCTGTCCCCCATTAAGCACGTTTGGAACTGGATGAAATGTCATCGTGTGCAGTCAGCATGTTCAGCCTGAACTCTACCCTAACTGAGGCACCAGGTGGAAATTGCAAGGCAGGCCATTGCCCAAGACTACAGTCAGCACATCTAAGATCATCTCTATGGGAGAATTGCAGCCTGCATTGCTGCAAAAGGAGGGCATACACAGTATTAGTGCTGACACTGTGCATGCTCTGTTGATTGTACTCACATGCGTATGGCTCTGTCTGTGTGATCGTGAGTTGTATACATCCTCAAGAATGTGTCAATAAAATTTGCCGCTTCTGGGGCGATGAATGCATGGTGTTGGTTTTTTATTTTCCAGGAGTGTATTTTTGTATGACAACCAACCAGCTGTACACCAGGATGAACGGCCATGTCAAACCATGGAAAAAAGCAAAGTAGACCACCCTGTGGCAAAATAAGCAGCTGAGCATAACATGCTTGAATCCAGTGGCTGCTTCACAACCCTGATTCATATGGATCCTCCTCTCCACAACCAGCTTTTCTGAACCGTGCAGATGGGAGTTATCCTTACAACACATTCTCCGCTCCTGTAATCATCCTGGCCTCAACCTATCCTAACATACTATTCCCACAGCCTTGACCCAACAGTTTTAACCCTCTCTGTCCTATCATTTTCTCCCCAATCTTGTCTCCCAGCCCCTTTGTTTGTCACCTTCTACCAATGCACTCGCTCACCTTTCCCTGCTCTCCTCTTTTTTGGTATTTTTTTCTCCACCTCTCTGCCCTACAACCTCTGGATGCTGTGCCTGTTGGTGTTCTAGTCCCTGCACTCTCTTCCAGTTCCAGACAGCGTTCCTCTGTCTCCCCCATCATGTACACTACTATTCCCCCCTCCCTCCAGTTTGCTGCTGTCATCCCAAGTGACAGTTGCGTTCTGGCTTAATCTGCGTGTCAGTTTACAGTTAATGTGTCTTCTTTATGGTAAGTAGCAATCTTTATTTACCTACACTGCTGACGTCCCTAGAGGAAGTTTCCATTGTTTTATTATCGTTATTATTATTTACTTGTGTTACATTTTTTACCAACACCTACTCTGTGTTATCTAAGCAATCCTTCAACATACAAAACGTACTGCTTAACAGGTACTTTTTAACTGCCTTTTTCAATAACTTTGTTTCATTAATTTCTTTAAACTCATTGGGCAATTTATTGTACAGTTCTATTCCTTGGTAGAAAGTGCTGTTTTGAGTTTTACATCTACTCTTTCATGGTAAATGTAAGTTCCATGGACAGATCTGTTTGTGCAGTAATTATCAATGTTATTTTTGACATGTACAACTGATTTATAAATGTACTCACATGTTGTAGTTAAAATACTCATACCCAGTGTTTTGAACACATCTTTAAAATGAGCTCGACTACTAGTTTTGGTTATTATTCATTTGGCCCTTTTCTGTAGTCTGAAAACTGTATTCATATTTTGTGCGTTTACTCCCCAAAAAAGAATTCCATGGCTAAGAAATGAGTGTGCATACAGGGTGTTCAGCAAAGGAGTGCCTGATTTCATATTTAAATATCTTGAAAACTAAGGTCTACAGACAAGTACAACAAATGGTAAGTTTATTAAGAAAGCTATAAGAATTTTGTACAGAAATAATTCTAAAAGCAGCCAACAAATGACACTGTAATCTCAGTATGTAGTACAAATGAAATGACCCAATTTCAAAGACATTACTGGACTCATACAACTATGATTTTATGTATCAGCCTTAAGCAGCAAGTGAAAATTTGTACCAAGGCCGGGAATCCAACTTGGGTCTCCAGTTTATTACACAGGTGTGTCAGATACTAAGTCACCTTGTCACAGCAGTTCATGCAACTATACAGATTATCCTGGCAATTTAGAGTAGCGAAAATTTAAAGCAGACTGTGATGGCAGTGGGAATTTGGATCGAGGAGGGAGGCACGCCAGGCTAATCTGTGCAGTTGTGTGAAGCACTGTGCCAAGATGGCTTAATGGCTAATGAACCTGCCTAGTAAGCAGGAGACCCTGGTTTGATTCCCGACCTTGGTACAAATTTTCACTTGCTGCTTCAGTCTATATTCTCAATATGTAGTGCCTATAAATAGTGCACTATAGCTCAGAACCACCAGTTCCACTGTTGACACATTAAAGGTGGTTAGCATACTGAAGGAAGAAGTTGACATCATGTATTCCATCAAACAATGTGTTTTTCTGGTACTGGAGTACCAATCCTACAGCAACAAGGAACTGTTTTAAAACACAATTTAATGTTCCAAAAGACCCAATACAAAAACTATTCACAAGCTCTTCACCAAATTCCAATGGACAGGGAGTGTGGTTGATGATCTGATAGGGATTTTTGGCCTCAGGCAAACTGTGGTTATTCCTGAATATGACACCACAGTTTCCATCTGAAGAAATGCTGCAGAGATTTGTTTGAAGCATTCTAGTATGCAGAAAATGCTGAGACAGAGCCTACACATGTTTACATTCAAAATCCAGAGCCACCTTGCTATACCTGTACAAGTTATGCAACAGAGGGTTGGCTTAGTGAACTAGTTCCTCACAGTGACTGATAATGAAGGATTTGAAGATTGCAGCATTTGGTTCATAGAAGAAGCATACTTCCATCTGAATGGAGTCATTAATAATCAAAACTGGCAATTTCTGAATTCTGAAATTCCCCATTTATGTGAAGCAAACCCACTGTATTCTGCCAAAGCTACTGTTTGGGCTATGGTGTGCATCAGGAACATTACTGGCCCTTTTTTTACTTTTGGTTTAGAACAATTTATAACCATACTGCTAGCACTTAAAGGATCAACCACACACCAGGTGGTTTATGCAAGATGAGACCAGACCACACTGCAGTGAACAGGTGTTTTGCTCTTTGATGGATACTTCAGGAATGGAGTTATTTGCATTGGATTAGCAAAAAACTACTGGCACAGAGACGGACTGGCCTTAATATTTGTCTGATTTGATTCCTTGTGACTACTTTTTGTGAGGCACACTGAAAGACACTGTCTACCAGAACCACACCACCACACTGGACAAGCTTTAACTGGCGAGCTGTGGGTCATCTGAATCCATTTCCACTGATACTACATGTGATGGCAAATTTCATTGTTCATTTGTGTCACCTCTGTACTGTGAGTGATTTCGAAGAGATTGTGATGTGATTGAAAAGATTACTTGCACAGTTTAATTATGGAGGCTGATACTGTACTAGCTGCACAGTGTACAGCACTATCTGTTGACAGCTTTTCAAATATTTCAAAACTTCTGTGTAAAATTCTTACAGCCTTCAAATTAAACACACATTTTGTTGCACTTCTCCTGATCTTAGTTTTCGAGTTATTTCTTATCGATTTTGGAATCAGGGACTCCTTCACTGGATGCCCTGTATGAATAATATGCAACTACAAGATACTGGCTGTTACTGATGAAAGGACTCTAAGGGCATAACACGCTGATAACATTCTTTATTCACACCACTTTTACCGAGAATCAACATTCAGTCCTAAAAATTTTGTGTTTGTTATGCAGTGTATAGAAGTGTCACCTAAATTTGATTTAACAGCCATCATTTTCTCTTTTCAAACTGCAATTCATGGTATTTTTTCCTTTATATTCAGTGTCACTTTGTTGCCTCCTTGAGGGTTTAATTTGCTTTCTCTGCAAGGAATTCTCTTGTTTCCTCAGTGACTATAATACTGTTATCATCAAAAAAGAGAATTTTTTCCTTATGACAAACACTAATGGGAAAGTCACTGATGTATATCAGGGAAAGTAGTGGTCCTAATATGCCACTCTCAGGAACTCCTATATTAATGTATTTTGATTCTGATATGTGTCATATTAAAAGTTTGGACTCTTTTGAAATAAGTGTTCTCTCTACTCTTTGTGCCCTATCTGCTAAGTATGATCAGAACCAGTCATTAGCTACAGCTCTTTTTTTCTTAATGCTTCTAGCTTATTTAGTGGAATCTTATGGTCAATAGTATCGAAGGCCTTCAAAAGATCTAAAAATATATGTGTGTGATAGTCATTTTTGTTGAGGGCTTCAAGAAGCACTTTTGTGAATTTTGCCATGGAGAAGTTGCGCTTCTACACCTTTGTAAACCAAACTGTGATTATTTAAAAGGCTGTATTGTATCAAGTAATTTAGTAATCTGTCTTTCATTAATGATTCTATTATTTTTGAGAATAGCAACAGTGCAGAAATGGGCTATTTCCTTTCTGTAGCAGGGCTACAATATTTGCCTGTTTAAATACCCTGGAAATTTCCCTGATATGAATGGTTCATTTAATTATGTCTGTTAAGGGAGCTTGTGGACTCTGCTTTGTTTCAACACACCTGTTGGTACTTTATCTAACCCCTCTAACTTTTTATTTTAAAGATTTTGTACAGTTTTACTGATTTCATTCTATGTGGTTGGTAGTGCTTTCATTGTACTTAGTACATACTTATTTACAGGTGTTATATTTGCTTTTGAGAATTTTTGTTGCAATTTCTCTGCAATACTGGAAAATATGCACATTCACATAGTTTTCTAAGTGGTGATGAATATTTGTTATTTGACCCTCTTCCTTATCAGTATGTTATTGTATCTTTGTTTATCTCTCCCTGTTTCCTTTTTAATGACATCCCTGTTTGCTTTTCATTTATTCTCTGCATTGTATAGTATTTTGTATTGTACATTACTTTTATGCAGCAGTCAGCACCCTCCTATAAATTTTCTTGTACCTATGATAGAAATTTAACTATTATGGATCATTACGGCTGTTTTTCCATTGAAGTGGGGTACTTAAGGTTTTTGGAGGAATTCTTAATACTTGCTGTTATCTATTCGTTTTTGTGATCCATTGATACTGATTTGGATGCTCTTGGAAATCTCTTTTCAAACATCAGATCAAACAATGCTCATAATTTGGAGCATTTTGCTTTAACATTGATCTCTCTATACATTTAATAACAATTTTGATTCGCTAGTTCTCTTGAAAAATTTTGTATTTTGATTTCTGATAAATGTCATTGAAGGCCTGCAGTTTTGGGAATTTTTTCCATACTCAAGTTTACTATAATTATTTGGCAAAAATGAACTGATAGCCCAAGACCTGCTATATGTCAACTGCTCCACAAAAGCCTACTTACAAAATTCTGATAACCAGTATTAAGAGGAGAATCTAGGAATATATTGCAGCCCTATACATATTACTCCATGGGAAGACTAATTACAGCATGCAGAGAGTAATTAACACTATGTGGTCAAAAGTATCCAGACACCTGGCTGAAAATGACTTAAAAGTTCGTGGTGCCTTCCATCGGCAATGCAGGAATTCAATATGGTGCTGGCCCACCCTTAGCCTTGATGACAGCTTCCTCTGTCGCAGATATACATACAATCAGGTGCTCGATGTTTTCTTGGGGTATGGGCTTTCTTCATGGAGTGCTGCACTGAGGAGAGGTATTGATGTTGGTCGGTGAGGCTTGGTACAAAGTCAGCATTCCAAAACATCCCAAAGGTGTTCTATAGGGATCAGGTTAGGACTCTGTGCAGGCCACTCCATTACAGGGATGGTATTGTCGTGCAACCACTCTGCCATAGTCCATGCATTATGAACAGGTGCTTGATCGTGTTGTGTTGAAAGATGCAGTTGCCATCCCCGAATTGCTCTTCAACAGTGGGAAGCAAGAAGGTGCTTAAAACATCAATGTAGGCCTGTGCTGTGATAGTACCATGCAGAACAACAAGGGGTGAAAGCCCCCTCCATGAAAAACATGACTACACCGTAACACCACCACATCTGAATTTTACTGTTGGCACTACACACACTGGCAGATGACGTTCACCAGGCATTCGCCATACCCACAATCTGCCATTGGATCACCACATTGTGTACCGTGATTCGTCACTTCACACAACTTTTTTCCACTGTTCAATCGTCCAATGTTTATGCTTCTTACACCAAGCGAGGCATCGCTTGGCATTTACCGGTGTGATGTGTGGCTTATGAGCAGCCGTTCGACCATGAAATCCAAGTTTTCTCACTTCCTGTCCAATTGTCACAGTACTTGCAGTGGATCCTGATGCAGTTTGGATTTCCTGGATAGACGTCTGCCTATTAAACATTACGACCCATTTCAACAATCGGCGGTCTCTATGAGTCAACAGACAAGGTCGGCCTGTATGCTTTTGTGCTGTAAGTGACCCTTCACATTTCCACTTTACTATCACATCGGAAACAATGAACCTATGGATGTTTAGGAGTGTGGAAATCTAGCGTACAGACGTATGACCCAATTGACACCCAACCACCAGACCATGTTCGAAGTCCGTGAGTTTCACAGATCACCCCATTCTGCTCTCTTGCGATGTCTAATGATTACTGAGGTCGCTGATATGGAGTACCTGGCAGTAGGTGGCAGCACAATGCACCTAATATGAAAAACATATGTTTTTGGGGGTGTCCGGATACTTTTGATCACATAGTGTAGGTCGTTATTCCTCCTACATTCCAGATGCAAGTGGAATGATAGAAATCACATATAACGTGCACAATGGGATGTACTGCTGTCATGCACTTCTTAGAGTTTGCGGAGTAGACAGATTTAAGTTAAACAGCAGAATATCTACAACAAATTATGAAAGGTGTAGGACCTGCTTGCACAATATTAAATAGTGTGTTAGCCTGCAAGACAGGAAAGTGGCTGAGATACAGATTGATTATGCTTGCAGCTTTAATGTGCAGTAGTACAGTACGCTCAACAGCCTGAGTGTTGTGTTCAGTGCCTCAAATTCTTTTACGTTTATGCTAAATTGTTCCTTTAGCTTCATTTTAGAATATGTACCTTATATTGTGTAAATATGTGTGCAACAAAGGATTATAATCATTCCATACCACATTGTATCTCAATTATTGCCATACAACTTCCACATTGATGACCCGTGATGACTGTGAATTACGTCAAATACATACAAAACTGGATACTACACTGTAACATCGCAATCTGCATGTAGCCGATGTGTGCACACCAGGCCACTGGTTTCATTTCTGGACAGTTCAGTGCTTCGCAACCAATTTTTTGATTGCCTACTGTGATCAATTGCGCAAGTGATGCGCTTCAGTACTGTGGTTCAACTTAGTAATGATAGTGCCAAACAAGTGAAAGCAACAAATGATTTACTGTGGAATCTCATTGCAGTTACCATCTTGTAAAAACAACAAGCAACGGCTCATCAGCAACATTCTGTCTGCTCAGATTCATATTTGTCCACCGCTGGTCAATGGCCTTCATGGACAACTAATGAACAGTTACATCAAGAAAATTTCACTGATCATGGACAATGTACTATGGTGTTGACAACAATGCTGGCAGCCATATGTCACAGTGTCAGACAAACCACCTTTTAGCAGACATCATTTCTGACATCTACCCTCCACGAGTCAACAGCTCATTGACAAAGGATGAACCTACAGCACAGCAACAGCATGAGGCTTCCTGCTCAGTAATCACAGTGCACTAATCCATGACCCTGACCCTACAACATCATTGTCTCATCCCTCAAATGGACATTCTCTCTTAATGACATCATTTAACTGGACCTAGGTGTGGACTTCTCATGCCACTTCTACTTCTCCCTGGTTGTACAACATGCTGTGCTCCTGCCCTTTGACACAGGTTGCTGCAGCCCATGTCATTTTGTCGATGCCCTCAACCCTACCTGGTACATCAACCATTCAAGACAAACACCAGGAAGACAATTGTACAGCACTGCTGGCACACTCAAGGAGTGTGCCTCATTACCTGATGAGCTTTTGGTGTTTCACAAATCCTGCACTGACTGCTGTACAGCATTGTATGCACTCCATATGAATAACATGTTGCTCCTACAACATAAGAACGATAACTGTCATAACAATGAGAGTGGGAGCTCAAGACTGGCCGCAGTCCCATCGATCAGTCATGGCTACTTAACATTTGACCACATGCACTCTCCTCTCTATCCAGCACCTGCACTGTCACCCAGGCATACAGAGAAGCTCACATCTAATAACAACATGTCCTGCCTCACCCTCTGGCTGCCTTGCCCCTGGTTTCATCAGGTATGTCCCTCTGGCTGTACATCACGCTGTCACCTCGTCTCTTCCACATGACTCACCATCATGCAACTTGGCAACCGCCTGCTGCTGATCTTCACACAACAACACCGATCCCACTGGCTTCATTCTCCTGGTTTGACGTATGACTGTCACACATCTATCACAGATCAACTAAACTCTATGACACCCCATGCAGGTCACATCAGATACACTGAGCACAACACAATGCCTTTCAGACCTCTTTCAATCACACAGTTTGGATTAACAGCTCACATTAATCACACTGCCCCTTATCAGATGCCATTTCCTTGATCAGATCAATGTCCCTCTGGCATGTGTGGCCTCGACATGGTGACATCCTTGCCACTGACAACCCACCCCTATCTCTCTCTGGTCATACCATCAGCATCCTGCGTGGACACACTGGCAGCTACAACTGTATTACCACCTGTTCAGTGCTCATACCACACCCATCACAAATTATATCATACTTGCCCATATCACCTCCAGGAAATATAACCCCCACCAGAGCTGAGAGAAACATAAAAATATACAGACTGTGAAAAACCAGTGCCCAATTTCAAACCTCATATTTGAGTATGAAGGGTTAGAACAACATACTATTAGTGAACAAAGCTTGAAAGAACACTTCATACCACTTGTTATTTATGTCATTATCCGTAAGTGATGTCCTTCAGGTTACCACTATTGTTCACAATGCAATCTTCAGCAAGAGCACACAAACTCGTTATAACCTTAGAAAGTGACACTTCCTAAGGCCTCCACTTTAGTAAAATGTTGTTTTCAATTCCTGAACATTTGCCAGCTTGTTGGCACGCAATATTATTTAAATCTTCCTTAAAATGTGCTCCACACTTATGATTTGTCATTTGAGAGACTTTTTTTACACCAACAAAAGCTGCTATAAACAATACCTTAATTCTGCCTTGTGTAGTTTCACACACACACACACACACACACACACACACACACACACACACACATACACAAAAGTTATAGACAGCTTTCAGACTGAAACAATTAAGGTGCACACAACTGTTGATGGACTATCTGATCATGAGACAAAATTAATGGAAATAAACAATACTGCAAATTTCAGTACTGACATCTTCGTTATAAATATCTGATAAAGTAATGTACTCAAGAGGAAACACACTTTTAAATAGAAAAAATTTTCTTAGCTTGTCACAGTTTCGAATCCAGGAGAGTTAATCAACTGAGGATACTATTCACACATTCACCCACTAAATATTACAAGCCTTAGATAATAAAATATTGCCACTTGCTGTTTTCTGTGATATTTCCAAAGTTTTTGATTGGGTAGATCATCTTACATTCACAGAAAAACTTCAGTTTTATGAAACTAATGACTTTACACACAACTGGTTTGAGTCATACTTAACAAACAGAACATGAAAGATTGTGTTGGCAAGTTCAAACAACAGTGGAAGGTAGACAATTTTAGTGCTGGGAAGAAATCAGAGAGGAAGCCCCAAAAGATTCAATTCTGGGTCCACTCCTATTCCTTGTATATGTGAATGACCTTCCAATTGACATCCAACAAGCAGAATTGGTAATTTTTGCAGACAATACTAGTGTGATGATAAATTCCATTAGAGAGAAATCAACAGAAGAGATTGTTAATGATGTTTTTCAAAAAATTATTTAGTAGTTCTCTGGAAATGGACTTTCCTTTAATTTTTAGAGAACACACTATACCCAGTTCTCTGCAACAACTAGAGTCATACCAACAACTGATGTACAGAGGATTGGTAGTCAGTAAGTATGGTAAAAGCTCTACATTTTTGGATGTACATATTGATAAAAACTTGTCCTGGAAGAAGCAGATTATTGAACTTCTCAAACAATTTAGTTCAGCTATTTTGCTCTTCGTACAGTTGTTAGTCTTGGGAACAAATGAATCCACCGCCTGACACATTTTGTATATTTCTTCTCAGTAATGTCTTATGGAATAATTTTCTGCAACCTCATCACTTAGAAAGAAAGTACTGATTCCACAAAAGCTGTTGTTGTTGTTGTTGTGGTCTTCAGTCCCGAGACTGGTTTGATGCAGCTCTCCATGCTACTCTATCCTGTGCAAGCTTCTTCATCTCCCAGTACCTACTGCAGCCTACATCCTTCTGAATCTGCTTAGTGTATTCATCTCTTGGTCTCTCTCTATGATTTTTACCCTCCATGCTGCCCTCCAATACTAAATTGATGATCCCTCGATGTCTCAGAACATGTCATACCAACCGATCCCTTCTTCTAGTCAGTTGTGCCACAAACTCCTCTTCTCCCCAATCCTATTCAATACTTCCTCATTAGTTATGTGATCTACCCATCTAATCTTCAGCATTCTTCTGTAGCACCACATTTCGAAAGCTTCTATTCTCTTCTTGTCTAAACTATTTATAGTCCACGTTTCACTTCCATACATGGCTACACTCCATACAAATACTTTCAGAAATGACTTCCTGACATTTAAATATATACTCGATGTTAACAAATTTTTCTTCTTCAGAAACGCTTTCCTTCCCATTGCCAGTCTACATTTTATTCCCTCTCTACTTCGACCATCATCAGTTACTTTGCTCCCCAAATAGCAAAACTCCTTTACTACTTTAAGTGTCTCATTTCCTAATCTAATTCCCTTAGCATCACCCGACTTAATTTGACTACATTCCATTATCCTCATTTTGCTTTTGTTGATGTTCATCTTATACCCTCCTTTCAAGACACTGTCCATTCCGTTCAACTGCTCTTCCAAGTCCTTTGCTGTCTCTGACAGAATTACAATGTCATTGGCGAACCTCAAAGTTTTTATTTCTTCTCCATGGATTTTAATACCTACTCCGAACCTTTCTTTTGTTTCCTTTATTGTTTGCTCAATATACAGATTGAATAACATCGGGGATAGGCTACAACCCTATCTCATTCCCTTCCCAACCACTGCTTCCCTTTCATGTCCCTCGACTCTTATGACTGCCATCTGCTTTCTGTACAAATTGTAAATAGCCTTTCGCTCCCTGTGTTTTACCCCTGCCACCTTCAGAATTTGAAAGAGAGTATTCCAATCAACATTGTCAAAAGCTTTCTCTAAGTCTACAAATGCTAGAAACGTAGGTTTGTCTTTCCTTAATCTTTCTTCTAAGATAAGTCGTAGGGTCAGTATTCCCTCAATTGTTCCAACATTTCTACGGATTCCAAATTGATCTTCCCCGAGGTTGGCTTCTATCAGTTTTTCCATTCGTCTGTAAAGAATTCGCATTAGTATTTTGCAGCTGTGACTTATTAAACTGATAGTTCAGTAATTTTCACATCTGTCAACACCTGCTTTCTTTGGGATTGGAATTATTATATTCTTCTTGAAGTCTGAGGGTATTTCGCCTGTCTCATATATCTTGCTCACCAGATGGTAGAGTTTTGTCAGGACTGGCTCTCCCAAGGCTGTCAGTAGTTCTAATGGAATGTTGTCTACTCCGGGGGCCTTGTTTCGACTCAGGTCTTTCAGTGCTCTGTCAAACTCTTCACACAGTATCATATCTCCCATTTCATCTTCATCTACATCCTCTTCCATTTCCATAATATTGTCCTCAAGTACATCGCCCTTGTATAGACCCTCTATATACTCCTTCCAAAGTTTCTGCTTTCCCTTATTTGCTTAGAACTGCGTTTCCATCAAAGCTCTTGATATTCATACAAGTGGTTCTCCTTTCTCCAAAGGTCTCTTTAATTTTCCTGTAGGCAGTATCTATCTTACCCCTAGTGAGATAAGCCTCTACATCCTTACATTTGTCCTCTAGCCATGCCTGCTTAGCCATTTTGCACTTCCTGTCGATCTCATTTTTGAGACGTTTGTATTCCTTTTTGCCTGCTTCATTTATTGCATTTTTATATTTTCTCCTTTCATCAATTAAATTCAATATTTCTTCTGTTACCCAAGGATTTCTATTAGCCATCATCTTTTTACCTACTTGATCCTCCGCTGCCTTCACTATTTCATCCCTCAAAGCTATCCATTGCTCTTCTACTGTATTTCTTTCCCACATTCCTGTCAATTGTTCCTGTATGCTCTCCCTGAAACTCTGTACAACCTCTGGTTTAGTCAGTTTATCCAGGTCCCATCTCCTTAAATTCCCACCTTTTTGCAGTTTCTTCAGTTTTAATCTACAGTTCATAACCAATAGATTGTGGTCAGAGTCCACATCTGCCCCTGGAAATGTCTTACAATTTAAAGCCTGGTTCCTAAATCTCTGTCTTACCATTATATAATCTATCTGATACCTTTTAGTATCTCCAGGCTTCTTCCATGTATACAACCTTCTTTCATGATTCTTGAACCAAGTGTTAGCTATGATTAAGTTATGCTCTGCACAAAATTCTACCAGGCGGCTTCCTCTTTCATTTCTCTCCCCCAATCCATATTCACCTACTGTGTTTCCTTCTCTCCCTTTTCCTACTCTCGAATTCCAGTCACCCATGACTATTAAATTTTCGTATCCCTTCACTACCTGAATAATTTCTTTTATCTCATCATACATTTCATCAATTTCTTCATCATCTGCATAGCTAGTTGGCATATAAACTTGTACTACTGTAGTAGGCGTGGGCTTCATGTCTATCTTGGCCACAATAATGCGTTCACTATGGTGTCTGTAGTAGCTTACCCGTACTCCTATTTTTTTATTCATTATTAAACATACTCCTGCATTACCCATATTTGATTTTGTATTTGCAACCCTGTATTGACCTGACCAAAAGTCTTGTTCCTCCTGCCACCGAACTTCACTAATTCCCACTATATCTGACTTTAACCTATCCATTTCCCTTTTTAGATTTTATAACCTACCTGCCCGATTAAGGGATCTGACATTCCACGCTCCAATCCGTAGAACCCACAAAAGCTAGCAGTAAGAATAATATGTGGTCTTCACCTGCAGTCATTATGTAAGTACCTCTTCAATGAGTTAGGTGTTTTAACTGCACCATCACAATACATATATTTGCTACTGAAATTTGTTGTAAGAAATCCATCACAATTTGAGAAAAATACTAATGTCCACACTTACAACACTAGAGAAAAAATTATCTTTATTAACCATTATTAGAGCTGTCAGAGCCTCAGAAAAAGAGGTCAACATGCAGTGACAAAATTTTTTGACCATATGCTGAATAACATAAAATGTCCGAAAGCTTTAAATCTAACCTAAAATCACTTTTTCTGTACAACTCCTTATATATTGTGGGTGGATTTGTATTTAAAAACTGGTAGCCTGCAATAAATAAATAGATAAATAACTGTAGTTGCATGAGTAGGACTAAAAAAATGCATTAATACAGGGTGTTTATAAATGAATATCGGGGTTTTAATGCTTTATAATATTTATTATATTAAACTTACTGTTATAAATGATATGTAAAATGAAAGAGCAACTCAAATAATTTTACCAAGAACCTTGTAAATGTTCAATGTGAGCACCATTTGTCACAAGGCACACATCAAGTCTATTATAGCCGAGTGCTGGACATGCCGCAAGGGGCCCAATGACAGGGCTTGCTTTGCATGGCCTCCACGTTCACCCGACCTAACACCAAGCGATTTTTTCCTTTGGGCCTTCATCAAGGATCATGTGTACATGCCTCCACTACCAGCAGACCTTCCTGAATTAAGAACCTGGACTGAAGCAACTGTTGCTACAATCACTGAAGACACACTTATCAACGTTTGTGTTGTGAAGAACTCAGCTATATACTTGACATGTGCCGTGTGACAAATGGTGCTCACATTGAACATTTATAAGGATCTTGGTAGAACTGTTTGAGTTGCTCTTTCATTTGACATATCATCTACAACTATAAGATTAATGTAATAAATATTATAAAGCATTAAAAACCCGATATTCATTTATAAACACCCTGTATCAACACTCAACATGTATACTGTTATAACTTCAAGTTGAACAAATATATTTCTAGGAAGACGCAATACATGAAAGTCACAGATCAAGTAAACAGAGTAAGACGTGTGTACACTTTAACAGTCAAATCATAACTGAGTCCGAGTCTAGCAGCCGCTGGCTGGCTGGCCACTTAGGTGGTGGTGCTGCTGCTGCATGGCTTGCAGACAGTGCCGCATGTAGACGACGCGCATAACTGTGCGGTGGCGCTTTGAAAAGATCGGCGAGTCACAACACTTTTCCCCCCTTTGAAATTTTTGCACAGGTCTTGATGGAGGTGGCCTGTAGATTGCTAACATCCATAGGTGTTGTTTGTCTGGCTGTAAAGTCTCGAGGAGGGGGCTTCCCGTACGGACGGAAGTGTCCCCGACAATGATGGGTCAAGATGACAGGAGACGTGGGGGTCGAATCTGCTGGCGCCTCAGGCACCAATCTGCCCGTTGGGGCAAGTCCGGTTGTTATAACAGGAGACATGGGTGATGTGTCCGTGTCTGTAGGAGAAGGAAACGAGTAGAGTTGCTCTGACAGATGATGGTCATCTGGTTCCTGCATGGGCACGTCTCCTGGTGGTGTCAGTTCTTGTGCTGGCACCGATATGATGGTGAGAGGACTGCACTGTAAGTAAGGAGAGATTCCAGTATCCCAAGCATCAGGTAGAGCCGAAGGTGGTGAGGTGGTGTATCGGCATCTGGAACAGGCGTTGCTGGCACACGAGGCCGAATCTGGTCCGAATGACGCACTGCAACACCCGTGTCCATCTGGATTTCATACAGGCATTGGCCACGTAAGATGCAGCCAGGACTCCATTTTGGCCACCTGTTATATCGTCGTACCCATACAAGGTCATCGGCGGTGAACCGGCCAAGCGAAGGCACCCGCGGCCGTGAGGTGGAAGGCTGCAGAAGATGAAGTAGAGTGCTGGGCTGTCGGCCATGTAAGAGCTCAGCCAGGCTGTGATCGCCCATGGGGGGTGAAATGGTAAGAAGCCAGAAATTGGAGAAGCGAATCATCAGCAGCAGAAGAAGCCAGGAGTTTCCTCATCTGAGCCTTAAATGTGCGGACCAGTCGTTCAGCCTCACCGTTTGACTGTGGATGGAACGGAGGGGCCGTGACATGCATGACGCCATGACGGGTACAAAAATCCGCAAAATCGGAAGAGGCAAATTGCAGACCATTACCAGTAACAAGAGTAGAGGGAAGGCCTTCCAAAGAGAAAATGCGAGCTAGTGCATTGGTGGTTGCCGCGGTGGTAGGCGACGTGCAACGGACAATGAAAGGAAAGTTAGAGTAGGCGTCAATAAAGAGAAGCCAATAAGTACCTAAAAAAGGTCCCGCGAAGTCAGCATGAATACGCTCCCAGGGCTTCTCAGGCGAAGGCCACTGTGACAAAGATGACTTCAGGGCGGCGGCCTGTGACGTACAAGGGCCGCAGGCAGCGACCATGTGTGCGATTTCAGAGTCAATGCCGGGCCAGTACACATGATGGCACACCAGAGATTTTGTGCGAGAGACACCCCAGTGCCCTTGGTGAAGGAGGCGCAAGACCGAAGCACGCAAAGACACGGGTACCACAACACGCGGCGAAGCATTTTCGGTGGAAAGGAGGATAACACCATCCCTAGCCATGAGGCAGTAATGCAAAGCATAGTAGTTCCACAACGGATCAGAAGTCTTAGCGGATGGACGATATGGCCAACCCTTCTGAATACAGTGAAAACCTGGGAGAGGGTAGGGTCAGAACCTGTAGCAGACGCCAGGTGGTCCCCGGTGATGGGGAACCCGTCCACAACTCGCTGCTCGGCAACATCCAGGTGGAAACACAAAAGTTCATCCCTATCGAATGCCAGATCAGGACCCATGGGAAGGCGAGACAGTACATCAGCATTCGCATGTTGAGCCGTCGGCTGGAAATGAATCTCATAATTGAAACAAGACAAGTAAAGAGCCCAACGCTGGAGGCGGTGTGCAGCCTTGTTGGGAAGTGACATTGATGGATGAAACAAGGAAACAAGTGGTTTGTGATCCGTAACAAGATGAAATTTGGATCCATATAGAAAAACGCCAAACTTATGAAGAGCATAAATAATGGCCAAAGCTTCTTTTTCAATTTGAGAATACTTTTGTTGGGCATCCGTGAGTGTTTTGGAGGCATAAGCAATGGGTTGTTCAGAACCGTCAGAAAAACGGTGCGCAAGGACAGCACCAACCCCATATTGAGAGGTGTCCGTGACAAGAACAAGAGTTGGCCAGGTCAATAAGTAGCCAGGCACGGGGCCTGTTTCAGCATAGTCTTCAATTTCTGGAAAGCTGCATCACATGACACAGACCAGTGAAAAGGCACGTTTTTATGCAACAGGCGATGCAATGGCTGAGCCACCGAAGCAGCAGATGGTAAAAACTTGTGATAGTATGCTATTTTTCCCAAGAAGGCCTGCAGTTCCTTAACAGATGTAAGGTGAGGAAGGGCATCGATCGCAGCGACAGTTTGCTGAAGCAGACGAATACCATCCCGAGAGAGTTGAAACCCCAAGTACGTGATACATGCCTGAAAAAATTTGATTTCTGAAGATTACACTTAAGAGCGACAGTCTGTAAGACATGAAAAAGTGTGCGGAGATTTTTAAGATGTTCGTCAGTGGTGGAGCCGGCGACAACAATGTCGTTCTGGTAATTTATACACCCAGGACAGTGAGCAATAATTGTCCCAAGAATCGCTGAAAGAGAGCAGGAGCGCTGGCAACCCCGAATGGCAATTGTTGGTATTGACAGAGGCCGAAAGGCGTGTTAAGGACAAGAAACTGCTGGGAAGCAGTGTCGAGAGGATGTTGATGATAAGCTTCTGACAGGTCAAGTTTAGAAAAATACTGGCCTCCAGAAAGTTTAGTGAACAATTCTTCAGGTCGAGGCATAGGGTAAGT
The DNA here is from genome assembly GCF_023864345.2 of Schistocerca serialis cubense. Lineage (NCBI taxonomy): Eukaryota > Metazoa > Arthropoda > Insecta > Orthoptera > Acrididae > Schistocerca > Schistocerca serialis. The sequence goes on along the minus strand of NC_064638.1, from coordinate 1,018,290,242 downwards.
GTCGATAAGGCATCGAGCATTTACAGTGGCTTTGAAATCGCCACAGAGACGAATATCACCATTTGGCTTAACAACGACAACGACAGGAGAGGACCACTCACTGGAAGTGACAGGAAGCAAGACCCCTGAAGCAGTGAGATGATCCAGCTCCCGTTAGACCTGATCATGAAGGGCCACAGGAATGGGTCAAGCCTGAAAAAACTTAGGCCAAGCAGTGGGTTTGAGCGTGATATGAGCTTCAAAGTCGTTTGCACGGCCTAACCCAGGAGAACAAAAGGGACGAAAATGTCGTCGACAAGAAATCCAGTTGAGCATAAGGAATAGCATCAGAGACGATATTGACAGAGTCATCTACAGAGAACCCAAAAACGCGAAAGGCATCGAAACCAAAAAGATTCTCTGCGTTACTCTGGTCGATCACAAATATGGGAACAGTGCGAACGATGGATTTGTAAGATACCTCAGCATTAAATTGTCCCAAGAGAGAAATCTTCTGTTGATTGTACGTCTGTAATTGCCGAGTGACAGGTGATAGGAGTGGAGAACCCAACTGAAGATACGTCTGAGAATTAATTATAGTGGCAGCAGAACCAGTATCCACCTGCATGAGAACATCCCGACCAAGGATTTGGACAGTGAGGAATAACTTCCCTGAAAGGGAAGAAGTACAATTGACAGACAACACAGAATCAGAATCAGCGTCATGTTCATGAACATCATGTATGCGGTCGGATTTGCAAACGGATGACACATGACCCTTTTTTTTTGCATTTGTGATGCATGGCCCAACGTTGTGGACAATCTTCTCGTGAATGTTTCATAAAACACTGCGGACATGAAGGCAGTTGCCGTGGGTTTTGCTGCAGTTTCTTAGAGGTTTGTTTACGGTTAGGCCGAGGCTGCGCTTGGGAGTGTACTGCAGCCACGTCGGCCGGCGGGGACACGCCACACGCTTCGTCAACATCGTACAGAGGTTGTATTTCCCCAATGTCGCTCCATGCCTCTATTTGCGCTGCAGTGGCGCGAGAAATTTCAAAAGACTGAGCGATGGATAGGTCTTCATCTAGAGTCGGATTTGCCAACCGAAGGGCACGTTGACTAACTTCTTTGTCGGGCACCGATCGGATAATAGCATCCTGTACCATGGAATCAGCGTAGGATTCTTTGTGAACTTCAGTAACAAATTGACACTTTCTACTGAGGCCATGAAGTTCAGCAGCCCAAGCGTGATAGGATTGATTCGGTTGTTTTGACAACGATAAAAGGCAACACGAGAGGCTACCACATGCGTTTGCTTTTGAAAATAGACGGATAGAAGTGAGTACATTTCAGCAAAGGACAACGAAACAAGATCTTTCAAAGGAGCCAATTGCGACAACAACCGATACATTTGAGGTGCAATCCATGAAAGGAACAGAGACTTACATGTTTGTTCGTCCGCGACATGAAATGCCAAGAAGTGCTGTCGAAGACGTTTTTCGTAATCAGACCAGTCTTCCGCTGTCTCGTCGTATGGAGGAAAAGGAGGTACAGACAACGACGAGAGACACCCCGCATTTAACGCCACGACGAAATCATGAATCGTATTTGTGAGAAGCATTTGCTGTTCTATGAGACCTTGCAATAATTGCTCTAAAGTAGCCATGGAAACATGTGGGTCAATGATGGAAAAGAAAAATCCCATCCTTGTCGCCAATTGTTATAACTTCAAGTTGAACAAATATATTTCTAGGAAGACGCAATACATGAAAGTCACAGCTCAAGTAAACAAAGACGTGTGTACACTTTAACAGTCAAATCATAACCGAGTCCGAGTCTAGCGGATGCTGGCTGGCTGGCCGCTTAGGTGGCGCTGCTGCTGCATGGCTGGCAGTAGAGCATGTAGAGGACGCGCCTAACTGTGCGGCGGCACTTTGAAAGATCGGCTAGTCACAACATATACATATCGCGTAAAGTGATTCACTCCACATCATTTTGATAAAAGAATCATTCAAATTACCTATTGAACATGTAACTAACTAACAGGCAGGTTCCAAGGCTTCAGACCTCAAAAGAATTCCACACAGCACAAATAGCCAACTTAACCCAATACACAGAGGATGGATTTGAAAGACGTTACATCAATGGAGTTGTTTTTATTGATCTATATTCAGTCTGTTACAGTGTTTAACACTACATCATGCTACACAAGATCTACAGCATGAAACAAAATCATGGCTTCATGAAAATAGTTGGCACTTTTCAACATAGTTGAAAGATCTTCACTGAGTTTTAAGGAAGACAAAGTTGTTGGAGAAACCAAAAGAATGGCTTGTCACAGGGAATGCTTTGCTGCTGCACTCTTCAATATACACACCAGTCACCAACCAAGGCCTAACATTTGGCAACAGGAATCAGATATTTTAAAAATGAACAGTGCACATCTCATTTGCAATGCAAAAGTAAATTTATTACAATGACATCTTTATAATTACATGCCATTTGAAATGCATATTACGAATGAAAGATAATGTCTGGTAGGTGGTGTACACTTTCTTGAATGCAGGTTTCAAGCCCGTGCTGAAAATCTGTGCAAGCACAGTACAATATTCCATGATCAATTGCTTCCACTTCCTGCTTGACCAACGTTCTTAAAATCAGTCAAGATGCAGGTTTTATGGGAATATACATGTGATTTTAGGTATCCCCACAGAAAGAAGTCACAAGTGCTTAAATTGAGAAAGGGGGGGGGGGGGGGGGGGAAGGGGTGTGGAGACCTTGGATGCCACAGGATGTCACCAAAATGGGAAATGACCCTCCCTAGAAACATGTGACGAACGACATGCAGTGTGATGGGTGGCACCACCTTGTTGAAAATAATCGTTGTTCTTACTGTACAGATGTCAATGGACATAAGAAATTGTTAAGCGTGTGAATGTAATGTTCAATGTTGACTGTCATAGTCATACCATTTTAATCTTCAAAAAAATTTGGCCGAAGTTGTTGAAATTGCTAATTGCACACCACACCGATCTGCATGGAGTGGTGTTTCATGGATGATGCACAGATTCTCAGATCCCAGTAACAGAAATTTTTCGTGTTAACCTCCCCATTCAAATGAAAATGAGCCTCGTCACTCATGATGATTATCACATTTTCACCGTCTTCAAGCAGCACTTGCATTCAAATACCAGATTCCTCTTGTTGCTTGCTCACAATCTGCTTCCTTCCATTGTTGAATACTACACATCTTGTTTGGATGAAATGTTATCTCTTCCCTCAAAATAGTATGCTCTGCTTCTCAGCTTAACTCTAATTTATGCAAGTGTCATTATGCAGACTGCTCTGGGCTCCAAATCAATGCCCATCTAAAAATCTTGAAGTTTTTCAGTGCCCTTGCATTCTTCTTAGAATCTGGTGGCTTCTTTTTTATGATACTCCCTTTTGTTCTCAGACCAGTAAAATATCTGAGAATCGTATTGCAGCTGGGAATGGGACTGCAGATTGAAATGAACACAAAAAAGCTGCTGCAGTGTTGTGATTACATTCGGCATTTTGCACATACATGTCATAAGCAAACGTGTGGTGCTGTACCATCCACTGTGACATCACTTCTGAAATGGCTTCTGATAGCGAGAACACTGCTGAAGGTTCCCACACTCTACATGCACGAGGGGCATTCACTAGTTACTTCAAATCATCACCCCATATACGCAGATGATCTTGCTTTAGCAACGCAAACAAAGAAGCCTGAGGAGACTGAACAAGTTCTACAACAGCACTGAGTATTATGGTAAGAACCACCAGAAACCTAATCCTCAACAAATACAGGTCTGTACTTTCCATCTCTGAAAAAGACAGGCGAATAGAAAAACAAAAGTTAACTGGGAAGCCTGTTTTATGCTAAAATATTCGGCATCACTTTAGACAGGTCTTTAACATACTGTACACATTGTCTCACCACCAAGCTAAAAGTGTCAGCTTGAAATAAAATCATTCAGAAACTCATGGGCAGTAACTTGGGAGTCCAACTTCAAGTCATCAGAACCTCCACCATAGAATCCTATTTCTCTGTCGGGGAGTTTGCGTGCCTTGTATGATACAAATCTGCCCAGGCAATGCAAGTAGAAGTTGCACTGAATGAAACTGCACAACTTACAACTGGATGTCAGAAACTGACACCTTCAGACAAGGTTTATTATTTGGAAGGTACTGTTCCACATGATATGTGTGGTACAGTAGCTATAGACATAGAAATTAAAATGGATGAACTAAAGCATTTACACCCTCTTCACGGCCATAAACCACCATGGTCTATAGTGAAATCCAGAAGTAGTTTCCTTACTTCAACAGAAGCATGAACTATGTCTCCACCTGCTGCCAGAGAACAATTGTGGGTGGCTACATGTGACAACTTAAAACATACATGAAACCTGCTGTGCATCATGGTCTATAGTGAAATCCAGAAGAAGTTTCCTTACTTCAACAGCAGCATGAACTACGTCTCCACCTGCTGCCAGAGAACAATTGTGGGCGGCTACATATGACAACTTAAAACATACATGAAACCGCTGTGCATCTACTGCCTGGCGATTCTTTAGAGTAGACCATGTGGAGATCACTGAACAGGCTATGATAAGGTGTAAGCAAATCCATGGTCAACTTTGTCTAATGGGATTTTCCAAAGGACTGACAAAATGTGAATGCAGAGGAGAACAGGCAATGCATTACCTGTACTACCTGTCCATGTTGCCTTAAGGCATATAGTGATGAACAGCTGATGAAGGCTGAAGGCGCTGCAGTTACTGTTATTCAAATCTGGGTGAATATCATTTAGTTCATTATGTAAACTATGCAAATTTTGTTTTAGTAGTATCCCTTAATATCATACAGCCATGTGATATAAAGTTCTGTGCAGTTTCTGACTCAGGTGAAGGGGGCAGGGGGGGGGGGGGGGGGGAAGAGTCCAAAATGACAGCTTCCTTCATGGGTTCTTCTTAAACTGGGTCCTACGTGATATATCTCTGTCCTTGACCTACCTTGTTTAATGTTTTCCTCTTTTCTCATTTTTAAGAAGGAACATGTGGGTATGAAAGATGCACTTATGTACATATGTTGCTGTAACATTTACTGGAAATTGCACCTTCTGAAGATAACAACTAACAACATCATCTGTTTCTTTATTGGTTTAACAAATATCAACACAGGGTTTTCGATTAGAGTTCACAGATTAAACTGCAAAGAGTTACATACAATATAGTACAGTAAAGAGCTGAATCAAAACAATTTTGAAAGAAAGATTAGTAATGGCAGTATTAGAATGCAGTGCAACATAAATTAACATAAGAGAAAACTGAATGGCGAATAAATGAGAGAACGCCACAAAATTTTAATGTAGCTTGCACAGGTTCAAAAATAATGTCGCACTTCAAGAAACTTTCAACCCATATTAGTATATTCTTTCTTATACTTGCTTGTGCAATGTATGAGAACAATACTTATAAATGTTGGGCCAGACATTGTGAAGTATGAGGTTCATACAAATGAAACCTGGTCAATGTGTCTACCTTTGCCTTACACATAAGTTGGCACCACGTAACTGCGGGTATGGTGGTGCCAACTATTGGTAGAAAGACTGATGCGTGCACACTGTTTGACGTTGCATAGTGCCAGTGTTGTTTCATGTCGAAGAGAAGGTGGTCACACAAGTTATCATCTACTAACGAACATGTAGGCAAGTAAGGAGGAACAACGAGGAGTGATTCGATTTTTGGCGGTAGAGGGAGTTGGAGATCGTTAAATGTATCGACAAATGAAGGCTGTGTACGGTGAGTACAATCTGAGTCATTCAAGTGTTGTGGAATGGTGCAAATGATTCCTTGAGGGCTGCAGCACTGGAAGATGATGCTTGTCCTGGAGAGGTTCGTCATGTTGTCGCACTGGAAACAGTTGTGGAAGTGAATGCTTTAGTCATGGACAACTGCAGAACCACCATGGACGAGATCCATTGATTACTGGGTACTAGTGTGGGCACAGCCCACACCATAATGCATCAACACTTGAACTTTCAAAAAATCTGTGTGTAGTGGGTTCCCCACCAACTGACTGCCGAACAGTGCAATACTCGAATGGTCATCTGCAGCATTATCACGAGGAGGAATATGGCTTTCTGTCACGCATTGTCATGGGGTGACGAAACATGGTGTCACCATTTTGAACCGGAAAGCAAACATGAGAGCAAGCAGTGGAAACATGTGACTTCACCACCTCCAAAGGAATCAAAGGCCATGCACACCAGTTCTGGTAAGGTCATGATGTCCTCCTTTTTAGACCACAAGGGCCCACTGCTTGCCGAGTTAATGGACAGGGAACCACCATCAGTGCCAAGCGTTATCAAGCCAATTTACAGAAACTTACACAAGCCATCAAGTCGATACGCCAAGGCATGTTATCCAATGGTGTTATCCTCCTGCACGATAATGCCCGCCAACATACAGCCAATGTGGTGAAGATGACATTGCAGCAGTTTTGGTGGGAAACGCTGGGACATCCACCATACAGTCCCAACCTTTCACTATGTGACTTTTATGTGTTTGGACCTCTAAAACAATATATTCACAGACATCAATTTGTAACGTATGATGAAGTGTTTGACTGGGTCCATGCCTGCATCCGACAGCAGACTATTAGCTTCTTCAAGGATGGAATCGACCGGCTAGTGTCACAATGGGATAAATGTGCCAACAGTTTTGGCGACTATTTTTGAGTATGTATACTGCGTATGACTACATTTTTGGGTTAATAAAATCATCACCGTTACTTACATGAAAGGGAAGCAGTGGCTGGGAAGGGAGTGAGACAGGGTTGTAGCCTCTCCCCGATGTTATTCAATCTGTATATTGAGGAAACAGTAAAGGAAACAAAAGAAAAATTCGGAGTAGGTATTAAAATCCATGGAGAAGAAATAAAAACTTTGAGGTTCGCCGATGACATTGTAATTCTGTCAGAGACAGCAAAGGACTTGGAAGAGCAGTTGAACAGAATGGACAGTGTCTTGAAGAGAGGATATAAGATGATCATCAACAAAAGCAAAACGAGGGTAATGGAATGTAGTCGAATTAAGTCGGGCGATGCTGAGGGAATTAGATTAGGAAATGAGACACTTAAAGTAGTAAAGGAGTTTTGCTATTTGGGGAGCAAAGAAACTGATGATGGTCGAAGTAGAGAGGATATAAAATGTAGACTGGCAATAGCAAGGAAAGCATTTCTAAAGAAGAAAAATTTGTTAACATCGAGTATAGATTTAAATGTCAGGAAGTCATTTCTGAAAGTATTTGTATGGAGTGTAGCCATGTATGGAAGTGAAACATGGATGATAAATAGTTTGGACAAGAAGAGAATAGAAGCCTTTGAAATGTGGTGCTACAGAAGAATGCTGAAGATTAGATGGGTAGATCACGTAACTAATGAGGAAGTATTGAATAGGATTGGGGAGAAGAGGAATTTGTGGCACAACTTGACAAGAAGAAGGGATCGGTTGGTAGGACATGTTCTGAGGCATCAAGGGATCACCAATTTAGTATTGGAGGGCAGCGTGGAGGGTAAAAATCGTAGAGGGAGACCAAGAGATGAATACACTAAACAGATTCAGAAGGATGTAGGCTGCAGTACGTATTGGGAGATGAAGAAGCTTGCACAGGATAGAGTAGCATGGAGAGTTGCATCAAACCAGTCTCAGGACTGAAGACCACAACAACAACAACCACCGTTACTTTACACTAGTGACTGGGTTTCATTTGAATGCCCCTTATAGTCTGTTGTGGTGTGAAGTAACAAGTTCTCCGAAGCAGCAGAGAGATGCTAACATCAGACCCAGAACATCCATGGGGTACTCAGCAATTAAGGGGGTGTGTCACAGCCACTTGAAGCTGCCAATGAAGAGCCACTGCATCATGTGCTGGCCATATATATGGGATAGGCAGCCACTAGGAAATATCTAATTGGGAACAAACAGAACCTCCTCTGAGCATGTGTGATGACAGTATTCAAAGCATGTTACTTATGTGTATATATCACAGCAACCATACTAGGTACAGAGAATTATGATGCTCTGAACATTTCAGTACCAAATTTGTGTCTGCAGCATGTAAAATTAATGAAGATTATCAGGGAGAAGAAAACAATAACAGACAAAGCTTTGAAAATTAATTTTCATTTAAAAGAAGGAGATCTACATCTACTCCATACTCTGAATGCCACCATGAGGTGCATGGTAGAAGATACCTCCAATTGTACCAGTTATTTGGGTTTATTCATGTTCCATTCACATATGAAATGCAGGAAAAATGATTGATTGAATGCCTCTGTGCGTGCAATAATTATTCCAATCTTATGCTCATGATACCTATGTGAGTGATACATAGGGGATTGTAGTATATCTTTAGAATCATCATTTAAAGCAGGTTCTTGAAACTTTGTTAATAGACTTTCTCAGAATAGTTTATGTCAATCTTCAAGAGTCTTCCAGTTCAGTTCCTTCAGTGTCTCTGTAACACCCTACCATGGATCAAATGAACCTGTGAACATTTGTGCTGCCCTTCTCTGTACACATTCAATATCCCCTGTAAGTCCTATTTGGTACGGTTCCCACACACTTGAGTAATGTTCTAGAACGAGTAACATGAGTGATTTGTGAGCAATCTCCTTTGTAGACTGATTACTGTTCCCCAGTATTCTACTCATAAACCAAAGTCTACCATCTACTTTACCCACTACTGAACCTATGTGAACATTCTAATTCATATTTCTACAAAGAGTTACATCCATGTATTTGTACAAGTTGGCCGATTCCAACTGACATTATAGTCATAGGATACAATGTTTTTTTCTTTTTGTAAAGCACACAACTTTACATTTCTGAAATTTAAAACAAGTTGCCAACCTCTGCACCACTTTGAAATTTTATTGAGATCTGATTGAATATTTATCCAGCTTCCTTCAGGTAGTACTTCATTATAAATAAGTGCATCATCTGCAAAAAGTCTGAGGTTATTATTAATATTGACTGCAAGGTCATTAATATACAACATGAACAGCAAGGGTCCCAAAACACTTCTATGGGCCACACATCAAGTTACTTCTATATCTGAGGATGACTTTCCATCCAAGATAACATGCTGTGTACTATCAAAAAGTCCTCAATCCAGTCACAAATTTCAATTAATATCCCATATGATTGTATTTTTGACAGTAAGTGCAGGTGTGGTACTGAGTCAAATGTTTTTCAAAAAACAAGAAATACTGCATCTACCTGACTGCCTCGATCAAAGGCTTTCAGTATGATATGTGAGATAAGTGCGAGTTGGGTTTCACATCATCAATGTTTTCGGAATTCATCCTCACAGCTTTACTTCCACCAGTACCTCATCTCCTACCTTCCAAACTTCACAGAAGCTCTCCTGCAAACCTTGCAGAACTAGCACTCCTGGAAGAAAGGATATTGTGGAGACATGGCTTAGCCACAGCCTGGGGGATGTTTCCAGAATGAGATTTTCACTCTGCAGCGGAGTGTGCGCTAATATGAAACTTTCATATCAGCAAACACTCCGCTGTGGCTGAGAGCTTACATGTAAGTGTCTTTTAACTGTACCTGTCTGCAACTTAAAATGTCATCTTTACATTAAATCACAATCTATCTTTTCCTACATTGTTGACATGTAATCTTGGAAAGTTCAGCCTAAGGGTATTTAAGGCCCAGCTGGATGATGGAGTGAGGTCTCAGTTTTTGACCATAGCAGAATGAGGAGCTGTGTCACTGTGTGTTGAATCGGCTACACATTTCCATTTTAGTTTAGAATTATTTCAATTTGTGCCCTCAGAATATGTGAAAATTTTGCTGTTGATTCACAGCAAAATTTTATTCACTACATTTGCAAACTTTGGTGATTTACTGTGTTTCTGAGAACTTGTGTCATTTCCTATGGTGATCAAGGTTTTGAAATTTTGCATGCAAGTCAAAATCAAGAATTGTATTTATTTTTGGCTGGTGGATTAGATGGTACTTGTAATTACTGGCCATCGTGTTGTGTTGATGGGCCTGCTAGGATCCATGGACTGAGCTTATGAAGTGTCCTTTTTTATTTTGCATGCAAGTCAAAATCAAGAAATGTATTTATTTTTGGCTGGTGGATTAGATGGTACTTGTAATTACTGGCCATCATGTTGTGTTGATGGGCCTGCTAGGATCCATGGACTGAGCTTATGAAGTGTCCTTTTTTATTATTACTCGTGTTATCCACAATTGGGAGTTACATTTATTTTTATGATGGGGAGAGAAGTGGTGGCACTGGAATATATACAAATATCTTGGATTGAAGATCACACCCTTTACCATTATCTCATGGAGTAAGGGTGTACAACTGTTGATAATGATGCATCTGTTCAAACTTGGGGGCCCATTAGTGCTGTTCAAGAGAAGAAGGCTGTGTGTTGGCTTTGGGCTTCATACTCTTCCTTCTGTCTCTCATGGTCATCAAAAACACAAATGTTATATTAAATTCATTACAGTCAGCTACATCAAATGATTAAATACATAACACATGTCACAAAGGAAATGAAGACACATATCACAACGGAAAGTAGGACACACCAAACACATATGTCATTAAATTATCCAGCTGATTATATTGTTCTACAAAGTTGCAAGCGCAGGGGCAGGGGAGCTATTTGTTGTGGAAATTTAAGAAAAAAGTAATGTAATGTACATAAATAAATAAAGTTACTACAAGACTGGTAGACACTTACTTGAATCAGTCACAACCTTTAGGTATTTGAGAGTATGTGTCCAGGGCAATATAAAGAGGAAGATCAAAATAAATTTAGATGTGGGAAGGTAGATGCCAGACAGATGAATCAGCAGGATTCTAAGGAACTGCAATTCATAAACAGACAAAGTAACTTACAAAAACTTGGTTAAACTAATTCTTCAGGGTTGTTCATCATTCTGGGACTTTTACCAATGTGGATTAGTGGAAGGGACAGAGAAGATTCACGTACAAGCTGCAAAGTTCATCAGATATTTATTTAATTTCCATGAGAACATCACAGAAATGTTGAACAAACTGCAAAGGTAGAAGCTACATGAAAGGCACTGTGATGAGCCTTATTCTCAAAACTTCAAAAACCCATTCTAATATGAGTCAAGAAACACATTACTTCAGCCAACTTATATTTTACACAGTAATCAGGAGGGAAAAAGTAGTTCACATATAGAAAGAAGTAGCAATAATTCCCCTACCAACCCTACCAATAAACTATCTAAAAATGGAACAGGAAGGTGGGAAATGATTCTCGTGCAACATATGCAACATATACACACTGCCATACACCGCTTGGTGGAATGGAGTACAGATTTAAATGCCATGTTAAACCTTTTCTGTACTAGTTTCTTACAATAGCGGGCTCTATTCTGTTAGATGAACAGAGTTAATAAACCTTGCCATAAAAATAAGCATTAGTTAAATAAACTGTTCTGGTCTGGAGCAAAATATCTGCATATCCTATCCAATATAGAATATACCTACCCAGAAAATTTAACTGAAATTTTCCAGATAATAGCTATTCAGAACACCTACACTATGTGTTAATGATGATTTTGCTGTAAAGCCTGAATCCTAAAAGTCTCATGAATTCAACATAGTGCTTGAACACACAGCAAAAAAATTGTACCTCTACACAATAAACTATGGGTTGTCTTCAAAAGAATTACTCTATATTTGAAGCAGTTACTTAGACTCATTAGCTTGAAAGGTGTGGTGATACATACAATAAAAAACTAAGTTAAATATCAGCTGATATAAAGATTACCATGTTCACCCATTCAATATCAGCACTTTCATTAAGAGCCTCTTCTGGACCATAGTCTGCGAGGACAGTGTCCCCTTTGAGACTCTGCTTCCTCCCCAGCACCATGCTGGCAGCCTCTGCAATAACGTTATTCAACATTTAGACCAGAGAACAAATTGTGAATTTTGCCTGACAAAGAGTCAAATAAACAGAAGAGTGATGTGATGATGAAACATTCTGCATTTTAAATGGTATTACAAATCACTAACAGAGAGAGATGGACATATAGCAACAATTAAACAATGAGAAAAAGTAGGAGGAACAGAGATAGGAAGGGAGGGTGTGGGGTGGGGGTGGGGGAGGGGGTGGGGGAGGGGGTAGGGGGAGAGGGGGGGAAGAGAGAGAGAGAGAGAGAGAGAGAGAGAGAGAGAGAGAGAGAGAGAGAGAGAGGGGGGGGGAGGGGGGGAGAGGGAGGGAGAGTGGGGGGCAGGAATGAGGGAGGGAGAGTGGGGGGCAGGAATGAGGGAGGGAGAGTGGGGGGCAGGAATGAGGGAGGGAGAGGGGGGGCAGGAATGAGGGAGGGAAAGAGGGAGGGGGGAGGGAGGGAAGGAGAGAAAGAAATAGAGATTTTCTCAATATTTTCTTCCCCATTTACCTGTGTGTCACGCTGTCATGTATATTGTTCAACTCATTCAGCTTTATTTAATGTGTTACCTGTCATCACTTTCTCATTCCTGTATTTTAATGATAATTACTGTATACGTTAATTTCACAACTGCGTACTACCCTCTTATGTTTAGCTCAGTTCTTCATTCTCACAATTATGAGAAAACCTAATATTTACATCCGTGCTTCTTATGTGTTTACTTCTTCATTTTCAGAATTGTGTGCCAATCTAATGTTTGTACCCATGTTTTCTATGTGTTAGTGTCTGCATGAAAAGTCTAAAACCATTCCACAGATATATGTGTTTACCGATTTTTTTACATCTCACTCAGATATCACTATCTCATCTATCAATTAATTAGAAATTACTAAAATATTTAATTCAATTTATCATTTGTAAAAACAGAACATCATTTCATCAACAATTTAGTATAATGCACTGTCAAATGAAAATGAGACAGACTACATACAAAGCATGGCATGGGTGCTGGTAACACAGGAAGTTGTGGAAGTAGGGGTACCCTGTACGGGGAATTAGAAAGAAACAGTGCAAAAATTCACTGCTATGCCAATTGTCTGTTAGACATGCCCAGATGTGATGTCAGTGAATCATATGTGTGTCCAGGAAAAAAGAACAGTGAGGTACAATGTGGTTTTTGACTGTGGAATGAGTGTCAGGTAGTGAAAGTCATGCCCAAATGTCTGCTGTGTATGACAAACACAGTATGGCATATGCACATGTGTTCATGTGCAATAAACAATTGTGAGAAGGCTGGGTGTCACTGAAACACAACAGTTGGTCAGGACAGGCCCATCACGTCATTACCCCTTCTGTCATTGCAGCAGTGGAGCTGCCAACGGAAATGACTGACAGTGGATGATGGAAGACAGTTAGTTCATGTTGGGCATCAGTCATGGTACTGCTCACGCCGTCCTGACAGAGCTTCTGGAGGTCCAGAAAATCTGTGTGAAGTGGGTTCCCCACAGGCTGACGGAGGAGCAGAAGTCGAACAGAATGTTGACATCACTGGTGCACTTGGAATGGTATTAAAATGAAGAATACTGTTTCCTGCCCCATGTTGTTGTGAGATGAAACTTGGTACCATAATTTAGAACCAGAGAGCAAAGATCAGAGCCAACAATGGAGGCACATGGATTTATCATCACCGAAAAATTCCAAAACCATCCACACAAGCTCTGGGAAAGTCAAGATGATCCTTTTCTTTGACTGCAAGAGCTTGCTGATCGTTGACTTACTGGAAGAATTAATGCACAGCAGCATGTGGGCACTTTGCAAAAATTGAAGCATACCATCAAGTTTAAACACCCAAGGATGTTGAAGGATGGCATCATTCTATTGCAGGATAATGCCTAGGCATTTTCTTGGAAGGCTGCTTCACATGTGCTGCAGTAGTTACACTGGGAAGCCCTCACCATCCTCCATACAATCCCAGTCTCTCCCCATGCAATTTCCCTATTTTTGGAGTTCTGAAGAAAATCATCTGTGGCTATCGATTTGCTTCATAAGAAGACGGGCATGCCTTGGCACAATCACGGTTTTATAGGTAACAGTAAAGATTTTTCCATGAAGGTAATGACCATCCTGTCTCACATTGGGATACATGTATTAACAGTTATGGTGATTAATTTTAAAATAATAAACAGTTTACTTACGTTTTTTTACATCTATCTCAATTTCATCTGACTGCCCCTTACACACAGAATATCATTTGTTGATAAATTACCATACATTATGCTTATGATTTTCTTTTTACTATTTAAACATTTGTAAAAAAGATACAAAGATGTGGTTAAACCTGTGGAAAAATGCATATTTCAAGCATTGCACATGAGAAGCAAGTTTATTTCCTATAGAAATTGATTGCTGAACAGTAGGCACTATAAGAAACAACAGCTAACTAAAATTTATCCAGCTAACTATTTAATCTAGAGCCCTATTGAATTCTTTATCATTTATCATGATCTAATAATCAAATCTTGGGAAGTTTAACAATATGCTAAAACTACAATGTGGAACTAAGATGCATGTGTTCTGTTCAATATTGTTCCCTTTTAGAGGAGGTAAATATTTTGATGTTTCTAAACTTCCTTCAATATCCTTTTCACATTATAAAGTGTGTATCATCATTTTACAATGATAAGTTGGAGCATCCAGAAGGCACTGGATACAAATGCAAGCAAAAGATAACTTTCTTCACAACTGTTAACAAAGTAATTGCTCACAATGCTATTAGGCATATAATTTATGCTGAGAGTATCATAAAAAACTATATTCCTACTTTATGCCTTTGAGTTATAAAAGTACATATTCCACAAAGGAGTATGTGGGGAGAGTAAGGAATGTAATTCACTGGTTACAGATACTGGATTCTATCATTTAATTTGACCCCCACAGTATCTTTTAATTTAACCCCAAAGTATCTCTTATTTTCAATATGTCCTAACAGAGTCTATTCTTTAACCAATGAAATGCCCCAGCCAACAAAGACAACAGGCAGAACCTAAGAAAAAATGTAAATTCTTGGAAGGTCTGAAGGATGTTCTGTCTGAAAACCCACATGGTACCCTTTTAGAATTCTGGGAGACTTCAGACTCCAGTTGGGAAGCAGGAGAAACTGTAAATGCACCATGGGATTTATGTTGTAACAAACCAATAATAGTGAAGAAAGACTGCTGGAAAAAATAACTTTTATCTTGGTCATGAAGACCAAAAATTGCAAACATCCACTGAAAAATGTAAAACCTACGTGTGTTCCACCACAAATCTGAAAGAGTTTCAGAAACACCATGTGGTTCTTTTGAGGATGTTTTAAAGAAGACTACAACAAGAAAATTACTAAAACATGCAAACCCTGATTCACAACATAATATCACAAAAATCTAACAATAGTCATTCCCTATTAATATGAACTATTAACAGTATAAGAAAACAAACTAATTGCTACTCACTGTAGACAGGCACAACGAAAGGACTGTTACACATTACAGCTTTCAGTCAAAGCCTTCTTCAGCAAAGAAAACACACACACACACACACACACACACACACACACACACACACACACACACACACGCACACACACACACACATGACTGCTACCACCAGCAGCTCTGACCGCAATGCGACTGTTGTGTGAATAGCAATCTGGAATGGGATAGGAAAGGAGGAGGGATAGCAGGGTGAGGGGAGAGGAGAGCAGAGGCAAAGGAGGGAGGATGGTGGAAAATCAGTGAAGCAAGCAATTGGTATCTTTGATGGAAGAGGATAGATTACAGGTATCTGGTTTGAGCTGTTGGTCACTGACGGCCAAAATCCTTTCACCACAGGCACAATAACCATGTACAATGGGGTGTCAAGGGTTATTGGGTTTGCGCATTTTGGAAAGCATGTAGAAAGTGGGTGCGCGGGGTGTCACAGAGATGAGGTGGGGCATGGATTCAGAGGAGATGTGAATGCCCAGGCGTATCAAAGCCGTTATTACGGCCAGAGGTGGTTGTTCTGGGTACTGATTTCTCAGGATCTATGCACCCAAATTGGGTGAAAACGTAATCACATGTCAGTTCTAGTATAATATATCTGCCCAATAAATACCCGTTCATCATCTGCATTTCCTCTTGGTGTAGCAATTTTAATGGCCAGTAGTGTACTTGTACTTGCTAGACATGTAGTTGGTAGAGACAAAATCTGCACCAATGATGCACTGAACAGTTACAGTATTTTACAAGGTTCTTTTGGAACTTAACTTGTTAGTTGCTACCTTAATAACAACCCTTGCAACAGAGGTCAAAACACCTACTGAGATGTAGTTCAGAAATTGGAAGATATTGTCAACTATCATATTCTGATACACATTTTATGATTTCAAAATATTTTACATTTATTTATATTTGCCAGTTCAAAAAGCTCCTCAGTTCTTAAGCTGTTTTGTATCGATGCCCGTTGTAGTTCCATGCGTGTGTGTAGTGGCTCAGTGGATAAGTGCTAGACTAGAAACCTTAAACCATCAAATCAAAAACCTTCAGCTGTCTAAGATTTCCAGTTATTATTTTATTTGTACAACCAGTTTCAGCATTACATTATGCCATCATCAGACCTGTGTGTAAAGACAACAATGATAACAGCATTAAATATATAACAAAAGTGGCAGCATAATTATTATACAGGGTGCCTCATTTTAATCTATACTGGCTGATATCTTTGGAGCAGCACAATTCTGCAAATAAAAGTATCTGGTAAAAGTCGTAAGCTTTGAAGGGGGTCATGGAGTGGTTACCTCAAAATGACCATGAACCTTGTTTTCGAGGTCAAACCAAGGTCAAGTTCATTTTTGCAAATGATAACCCCTATTTTTTTCCGTATTTGTGTTCTACATGAAAAAAATTCGCATTGTTTGTAGGGAACTCCCCCCCTCCGAAAAACCAATGGTTAGTCGCCAGGGGGCACTTCATTATAACTTTCCCAGGTTACTAGTATATCAAGAACGAAGCAAGATTGGGAAAAAATTTTAATGAAAATCTTGTATGGTTTCTGAATTCTGTCCACTGGCGAAATTTTCTTGAACTTAAAATGCCTTGAAATTCTTCAGTAGGGATTAACCTGAAAGCAAATACTGTCGGCATTAACAGAACCCAATGTGCACCATGTGGAGGTTGCCCAGCAGACTTTGCACATCGTTAGCCCTGGAAAGGATGATTAACATAGTTATCACTGGAAATTTAGGATCTCAGATGCTCTATCAACTGCCCATTTTGCCTAATCCACATTTGCACTCTCTGTCAGGAGCTGATCTTGATATCATTCAATGTCTGATGGGTGACTGCCTGGAAAACCGCCACAATCTTTTCTCTCGTACCTTCTAGCATTGTTAGGGGAGTGGGGTACACCTTCTGCTTCACAGCTCCCCATAAGAAGAATTCCAATGACATTAAGTCTGGTGATCTTTGCAGGAATTCACAAACTGCACTACTGATACCAATCCATTGATTAGGGTAAGTTGCATTAAGGTATCTCCTGACAGGTAAGGCCTGATATGCAGGGGTGCTGTTGTGTTGAAACCACATCTGTGCTTGTATGTCTAGGGGGATATTTTATAGTAAAGGAAGCACCAGATTCTGGAGAATATCAAAATAGCACAAGCTGTTCAACGTTCTGCCATAAAAAACAGGACCTATTGCGTAATCTCCAACTATGCCCACCCAGGCATTGACTGATCACCATCTCCATGTTCGATGATCTCGTTGCCAGCAAAGGATTTGCTTCCATCCAGTAGTGTGTGTTATGGAGATTGACTCCTCCCATATTGTCGAAGCTTGCTTCATCTGTAAAGAGAGTGCATGCAAAGAAAAACAAAATGCCAGGTGTCTCAGGATCCCCAAGCTCAATTGCTTGGGTGATATCTAAGCGATATGGGTGGAATTTAAACTATCTTAAAACACGAGATTCCATTGATCAAGGTACACCATGCATTCACTGAATCTTACGAGTTGAAAGGTGTGGAACTTCAGCGATGATAGTACCAACTCCCAGCACAATCCCTCTCTCAGGCTCGTCTTTTGTCTCTGCCTTTTCAAGGTTCCTCTTTCAGCTTGTCTTGCCAGAGACCTAACTGTAACCTTCATGAGATGACGGGCATCGGGATACCTTTTGGCATACAATCTTTGCGTGGCTGCATAATTATCGCGACACTCGCCAACAACTTTTATCATTCTCAATATTTCTAACTGCAAGTAATCACCCATTTCAGACAGATTAGAGTCGAAAAATAAATTGTACTGATCACTTTAAGTGTTATTGGTTTTCTTAGGTTTTTCCTTCAATGAAACATCCAGCAAGTATTCTGCAGGAAAACTGACTTATTACAGTGTACATAGGCCATTTGTTTATGGGTGCTCACTGTTGTTTATGCCACAACATGAAGCCAAAACACACAGTATTCAAGTGTGCTATTTCAGAAAATTACTTAGGTGTCTGACGGAAGTGTGTCTTTCAAGGTGGCATCTTAATGTATCTCGATATTGATGTAAATAATAAAAAAATGAAATTCCCAATGGTAATCCATTCTTTTCAAATATAGAGAGAAGGCAGAAATGAAAGATGGGCCCAACAAAGTCGATTGCGAGACAAGGTGACTCAGATAAATTTTTCTCTTATGGTCTTCAAACATTCATGTTGAGAATAATTTTGCTTGCATGGATTTGGAAAACTTTCATTTCACAGGAACTCATTAGAATCTCATGAGACAAGATTGTTCTGAGTCCCACGAGGTGAAATTCATCAGAGTTTGATGATGCGGAATTTCTCTAAATCCCTCAACGCACATTTTTTTCTAAGTCCATAAGAGAAAAATTTATGAGAGTCACACCAGTCAAGAATCATTCTTAGTGAGCACAGCTGAGAAATTATCAGAGTCTCCAAAAGTAAAATTTCTCTGATCCCCCCCCCCCCCCCCCCCAGTCATGATTTCAAATTTGCCGACAATGACACTTGTTAGTTAGCCACAAAGCTCCACCCTTCTCTTCTCTGACAGTGCTGGCACAAGAACAATGCTGGTCTCTGATTCGGCACCCACCAAGTGGTGCACATTGGATTCCACTAATGCCAACGATATTTGCTTTCAGGTTAATCTCTACTGAAAAATTTTAAGGCCATTTCAAGTTCACGAAAATTTCACCAGTGGACAGAGTTTAGAAACTATACAAGATTTTCACTGAAAATTTTTCCCAATCTCGCTTCATTCTTGAGGTACTGGTAACCTGGGAAAGTTACAATGAAGTGTCCCCTGGCAACAAACCATTGGCTTTTCAGAAAAAGAAAAAGGTTCCTTGCAAACATTTTTAACGTAGAATATGAATATGGAATAAAAGATGTGGGTTACCATTTGCAAAGATTAACTTGACCTTAGTTTGACCCTGAAAACAGGATTCAAGGTCATTTCAAGGTAACCATTCCCGACCCCTTCAAACCTTACAATTTTTACTAGATACTTCTTTTGCAGAATTATACCACTTCAGAGATATCGGCCGGTATAGATTAAAAAGGGACACCCTGTATACAGTGGTAATATGTAGTGACATATAAAAACACCAAATTGTACAGAGAATAACATCAAAGTTAAAGCTAAATTAAGGAATAAAACAATAGGACTGTTGCACACTGTATTAATATAAAGTAGGGAACAAAATATATAAGCCTTACAATTGCAAAAAAGAACCTACCAAATGGAGGTCAATACTGCATGTTATGCATAGATAATCATGGGGTAGTGATAATCTCAATACCTGTGAAATATCTGAAACAAAACAATCATAGTCATATACTGATGAGTGCAATCTGAAGGTAAAATATTTACTTATATGTTGTCATATACTAGTAAAACATAAAACCACTTACTGGAGGTCAACCCCAAATTAACTATCTGTATCACCATGTTCCATTCACTAATAATAACTAACAAAACAAGAGTATAAAATTACATCAATGCAATCTTTCAGTCACAGATTCATAAGGTGCCACCTATTTAATAAAAACATTTTCAGTGAACCAAACTGTGAATCTAATGTAATACGAGATACGTTCAAAAAAATTGTGGAACATTCGCAATTTCACACCAATGGAGCATTGGAGCGAAATGCAGTTGTCATCCTTGCACATGCCTGTGTTGAATGTGTAACTGCCATAAGTTGCATTGCTGTATGCCTACCAGTTATTTTTCAATATGACATTGAGTAGAAAGTTGTGCCACACAGTTTGCAAATTTTGAGACAACAGAATTAGAGGACCAACATGTCTGCATTAAATTTCGCATAAAATTCAAGAAAATCTTCACAGAGGTTCGCATGGTTTAAAAATGGCCGGATGGAAGTTACAGGTGACCCTTCTTCAGCATGCCCTTTCAACATCTACCAAAGACACTAATGTCAGGAATGTCAATTTATTGGTCAAAAACCATAGATCAAAACTGAAGAAATTGGGAAAAGGTAGGAAATTAAGGAGGTGGGGTCTGGGTAAGCTGAAAGAACCAGAGATTGCTGAGTGTTTCAGAGGGAGCACTAAGCAATGGTTGAGTAGAACAGTAGAAAGGAATACAGTAGGAAATGAAAGGGTGGCTTTAAGAGATGAAGAAGTAAAGGCAGCAGAGGAACAAACAGGTAAAAAGACAAGGCCTGGTAGGAATCCTTGACTCACACAAGAGATGTTGAATTTAATTGACGAACAGAGAAAATATAAAAATGCAGTAAATGAAGCAGGCAAAAGGAAATACAAACACCTAAAATATCAGATAGACAGTAAGTACAAAATGGCTAGGCAGGAATAAGGATTTAGAAGCATACATCACTAGTGGAAAGACAGATGTCGCCTACAGAAAAATTAAAGAGACCCTTGAAGAAAAGATAACCACCAGTATGAGTATCAAGAGCTCAGATGCAAAACCAGTCCTAAGCAAAGAAAGAAAAGCAGAAAGATGGAATGGGTATATAGAGAGTCTATACAAGAAAGATGTACTTGGGGGCAATATTATGGAAACTGAAGGCAATGTAGATGAAGATGAGATGTGAGATACAGTACTGTGTGAAGAATTGGACAGAGCACTGAAAGACTTAAATTGAAACAAGGCTAGAGGATAAACAACACTCCATCACAACTACCGATAGCCTTGGGAGAGACAGCCATGACAAAACTCTTCCATCTGGTAAGCAAGATATATGCGACAGGTGACTTCAAGAAGAATATAATAATTCCAATTCCAAAGAGAGCAGGTGCTGACAGGTGTGAAAATTATCAAACTATCAGGTTAATAAGACACAGCTGCAAAACACTAACATGAATTCTTTACAGAAGAATGGAAAAACTGGTTGAAGCTGACCTCAGGGAAGATCAGTTTGGATTCTGGAGAAATGTACAAACACGCGGGGCAATACTGATTCTATTTCTTCTCATAGAAGATAGGTTAAGCATTTGTAGACACAGAGAAAGCTTTTGTCAATGTTGACTGGAAAATTCTCTTTCAAATTCTAAAGATGGCAGGGGTCAAATACAGGGAGTGAAAGGCTATTTACAATTTGTACAGAAACTAGATGGCAGTTGTAATAATCGAGGGTAGTGGTTGAGAAGGAAGTGAGACAGGGTTTTAGCCTATACCTGATGTTATTCAATCTGTATAAAGAGCAAGAAAAAGAAAACAAAAGAAAAATTTGGAGTAGAAATTATAGTCCAGGGAAAATAAATAAAAACCTTTTGGTTTGCCGATGACATTGTAGTTCTGTTAGAGACAGCAAAGGGCTTGGAAGAGCAGCTCAACAGAATGGACAGTGTCTTGAACATCAACAATAGGAAAATGAGGGTAATGGAATGTAGTTGAATTAAACCAGTTGATACTGAGGGAATTAGATTAGGAAACATGACACTTTAAATAGAAGATGAGTTTTGCTATTTGAGTAGCAAAATAATGTTGGTCAAAGTAGAGAGGATATAAAATGTAGATGGCAATGCCAAGAAAAGCATTTCTGTAGAATAGAAATTTGTTAACATCAAGTATAGATTTAAGTGTCAGGAAGTCTTATCTGAATATATTTGTATGGAGTGTAGCCGTGTATGGAAGTGAAACATGGACGATAAATAGTTCAGACAAGAAGAGAATACAAGATTTTGAAATGTGGTGCTACAGAAGATTGTCAAAGATTAGATGGGTTGACCACATAACTAATGAGGAAGTACCGAATGAAACTGGAGAGAAAAGATTGTCAAAGATTAGATGGGTTGATCACATAACTAATGAGAAAGTACCGAATGGAACTGGAGAGAAAAGAAATGTGTGGTGAAACCTAACTAGAAGAAGGGACCAGTTAGCAGGACACATTCTGAGACATCAAGGGATCACCAGTTTAATACCGGAGGGAAGCATGTGGGGTAAAAATCATAGAGAGAGAGGCAAAGAGATGAATACAGTAATCAGATTCAGAAGAATGTAAGTTGCAGTAGTTACTCAGGGATGAAGAGGCTTGCACAGGACAGAGTAGCACGTTGAGCTACATCCAAACAGTCTTCGGACGGAAGACAACAACCACAACTTTATATTAATACAGTGTGCTACTGTTCTCTCGTTTTATTCCTTAATTTATCTTTAACTTGATTCACTCTCTGTACAGTTTGGCATTGCTATATGATACTACATATGACTTCTGTATATAATTATTTACACATTAGCCTTTGTTTTGTATTTAACACTGTTATCATTGTTGGGTTGCTTTGTTTTGGGAGAGGAGACTAGACAGTGAGGTCATCGGTCTAATCGGATTAGGGAAGGACGGGCAAGGAAGTCGGCCGTGCCCTTTCAAAGGAACCATCCCGGCATTTGCCTGGAGCGATTTAGGGAAATCACGGATATCATTGTTGTCTTTACACAGGGGCCTAATGGCAGCATAATGTAGCCTTGAAACTTGTTGTACAAATAAAACAACAACTGGAAATTTTAGATGGCTGAAGGTATTCTGATTCGACATTTTATATTGAACAGCCAAGGTTCCACTATCACCTGTGTAAAGATGGACTTGCAGAGAAATTTTAAGGTCTGGGATTCAATCCTTACTTTGTCCTATGATTTGTTTTGTCACTTATTATTCTTTGACATCTGGAAACGGTCTGTTAATGTGAAAAACGCTAAGCTCAACAGCGGTTTCAAGTACATGTTAAACAGTAGACCCCTTTATAAATTATTAGCATGTCAGTTCTGTGAATGGATGACGTCAAAGGCCTATCACCTCCAATATGGCCAAGTCTAATAAAGCACTATGGTACAAACACACCTTTGGGTTGGGAACATTTTTACCTTTCAAATGTTTCTAGTATGAGTAGATTTCGTGTGCATCTTGTTTTGTTTTAATTTTATATGTTGATAATATTGTGAGAATTTGGAACTGTATGCATAAAAACTGGTAAATATTTTTTCAGTAGCTGTTGACGGAATATTGGCTTAAATTAATATAGTAGAGGATAACCTGGAAAGAATACATACAACATGAACATAGTTGCTGAGGCCTCTTCAACGATCTTAGAATTCTTACACTTACAAATCATTACACTTACTATTTAATGGTATTAGTTCTGAACAATAAAAGTTAGTTTCTGACTAACTGTGCTCTACACATGTCCTTGGCGAGAACTCAAGGGGGTTCTCCTTTTTGTTTCTGCCAGCAGACTTAAAGTAAGAAACTGAGAATCTCTGCAAAATTTAATTTCTTTTTCATTCATTCATTCATTCATTTACACACTAGTGGACTGTGCTCCACAAATCCCATCATAAAGGAGAACCTTCGTGAATATGGAATGAGTCAAGTTACACATTAACAGACAGCTGCAGCCACTGTAGGCCACTTCTGTAAATATATGCTAATAATAACAAAAAATGTAAGTGTACCTTAGGAACCACTCTTGATAAATGTTATCTGGCTTCAAAGATTAATGATTAATGTCAGAAGCATTACAGGTAACAATGTTCACTGTGAATAGGTCTCTTTGATAGTAGACACAAAGTAGCTGCTTTTGCCTCCAAAGTTGCGCTCAACTGTTAAAATTTTTCTTTTTGTTTTATACTTTGTAAGTAAAATAAGCTACAGTCATTTGATGAGCAAGAACTGTTTGATTTGTTTATGAGATGTACCTTGTATAATTTGTTAGTAATCCCAGGTTGATAGGTAATGTGTTAGACATAGATATTTGGCATAGAACGGTCATTATGGCAATCACAAATTTTGAGGACTGACTTTCCTTGTGTCTCAAGAGTTCTGTGTTTGTAAAATGTTGTATGAACCTCTCAGAACTGAGTTACAGCAATATTATGAAAATTTGAACTGTTGCCGTATCTACTACAAGCAACTCTATAACAGCAAAAACAATTTCATTATTGCTCCATCCCACTAAGAAGAGCACCACTATAGTGGTGTGCAAGTAAGAAGGCAAATGTGTAATGTGATCTATCTAGAGAGGGACAGGACATACTTTTTGGCAGTACCATTGTGCTCCCTGTCGTTGTCCCACATTTCTCTCTCCAGCTATTGCTTAATCAAGTAAAAGGCAGCGTTTGAGTAAGTACCACATGGGGGCAATGTTCTTCCTTCTGACTTTCCCTCAATAAATCTGAGGGAGAGTAATTTCTTAAAGTGATATTTGTAATAATTGCTCCCAATAATCAACACTACGATGGTTAAGTACCTTCACCATACCTAAACTAGCACAAAAATCACTGTTAAATGTTCTATGCGCATCCCAAAATGCACAGTACAGTTGGACACTGCACAATGAAACTGTTGGCTGGTTGTCATGTGATACACTGCCCCTTGCCACTGCATATAATCCCAACATCCATCTCATTACATGCATACCACTATAAGAATGGTCTCCCAATTCAGCAGCATAAATAACAATGACTCATTTCTTATGTCATACTTCAGGATGTGCTTTCTTTTATGAGCAGAAGTATATCTATCATCCACAACTGCGGCAGAATACAGAGAGTATGACACACAAATAAGATCATCAATTTACTGCTTCAGTGACTGATGCAATAAATCAATGACTTTGTTTGTGTATTATCCAATTAGTTGCAGTACTTGACTAACTGCCGTTACAGATTAAGAGTTTTATACAGAGAGACTGCGGTACAAACCTGGCACCTCCTTTTATCACAAAATCTATATCTTTCTCAATATTTTAATAGCATCAAAAGAGTTAACTAGTATTACAGCTTTCTTTTTTATGTTTGTTACCACATACAAGAGACAAAAATCATTTTACTAACATCTACAGACATACCTAGTTTACTGAGAATGATGCAAGTCTGCAGGTAGGAACAGGTGAAGCATATACTGTGTTATAATCTCAGCTTTTTGAAGATAGTTATTTAATGATAATCCTAAAATGAAAGTGTAGGTTTCAAATTTTTTTTTCCTCTGCATCCAATTGTGTCTATTGTCTGTACAGGATATTTGCCTCCTAAAGGTAAGTAATAGCTAGGTATTCTGTCTTTTTGTAATTTTACATAAATACATAAATTCTCCTTTTGTTAAAGCTACTGATGAGATTTGTTTCAAAACTTATGAAGGATGGGAGGTTTAAGTATAACATACTATCCACCCTGAGATCATTACATACAGAGCACAAGGGCATATCGGACAGGTGTCAAAAAGGAAACTGGTATTTAGGAAACCTTGATAAACTTAAAGTTGGTTAGCTGGATAATAATTTGAATCCCAGTCCCTCAAACATGAGTCCTACAGAACATAATAATTATTTTTACAGTCCTTTGTATTTTTATTTATGCTATAAGAAAAATGTCAAGACCTTTCAGTTAGTGTATTACTCCACACAAAAAAATCTGAATTCAGATTTAACCTATCCTACATTTCCTTAACATCATAAAGTAAAACATGTAAATAATCTGCTTCTGACATTGTAATTCTCTTATCGAGTCAATTCATGAGGTTAACAAAGCAACAGTACAGTATGCTATAGTACTGACATACTAGTTCTGAAACTGGCTTCTCTGATCTTAAAATATATTTACACTGAGATTCAATACACATGTGCCCATTTTGAGAACTTAAAAAGGGGTAAGGAAACATAAATTGACAAGAACAATTGATAAAGTACATGCTAAGCAGTATCAAAGTATCTTAAAGTGTCATATCTCCAGTGAAAAAAGTAACTTGAAATTCAGTTTAAATGGATTTAGTGTTGAAGAATAAAAGCCAGTGTTACCATAAATATTGTAAATTTTCATGCACAAAGTGAAAGGATCAGTGAGTTTTCAGAATAGTTAATCAATACTTATCTCTAAATACAGTGTAACACTCACATAATTAATAAAACCAATAAAATTAAAAACAAGAGAATCTACATAGCATCACAGAAAAAAGATGGTGTTCCCCTAAAATGATGATATTTTTTTTTAAAGATGTCACAATATAATGAGAAGGAAAGTTGCTACTCACCATATAGCAGAGATACTGAGTTGCAGATAGGCACAACAAAAAGAAGGCCGATGGCCGAAAACTTTAATTGTGAGAGTCTTTTTGTTGTGCCTAGCTGCAACTCAGCATCTCTGCTATATATCGAGTAGCAACTTTCCTTCTCATAATATTGTTACATTCCATTCTGAATTTTCCATTGTTTGATTTTAAAGATGTCAGACTCATACAAGTGAGTTGACTATTCTTCTTACACTATCATCATTTTTTTAACAATACAGCTACTGCATTTTTTCATCACTCAGTACATTACTTACAGATTGTTTCCCCAATAATTATCAGCTTTTATTTAAGAAGTGCGGAAGTGAAATTTTGAAATAATTTAAATATTTGTTTCATCTACTAGGGAAGAAATAAGACACATAGTTTAATGACAAGTAAGTGTGGTGAGTCCTCAGTTTTCCTGGCATATGTGAAAAGAAGTTTTGGGAAATTAGCAGCACTACAATGTCCAGCTGGCAGAACATTTTGCCAAGAAACAAAGTTGGTGTTATCTGGGGAAGTAATACCATGAGGAGACAACAGAACAGTCTGCAGCTCTTGTCTTCACAGTCAAAAAACACTCAACTATTCTTTAAATGACATCAAATTTGCCACTGACTGTACTATTTACTACAGTTTCCATATTTGCAATTTCAATCTTTGGTCATTTTCAAGTAGTTACAGGTGCTGAAAACAGCAGTAGTTGACATTGGACACACTATGACTCATCTCAGGACTCCATGATCCATTGGTATATAACGGATGGGATTAAAACCGTTGAAACCAGATTTGTGCTCACTGTACATGTCAGTAATGCTCATTAATTGAATATAGTGTTCATTACTGATATCTGCAGGAAGCACAAATCTAGTTTCAAGAGTTTTAATCCTACACATTATGTGTCAATGGTGTATATGACGAATGCCAACATGAGCCATAGGGTCTCACATCCTTTTTACTGATATTATAAATATCGCCTACTGCTTTATTTTCAGCACCTGAAATTACTTGAAAATGTCCTAAGGTCAAGACTTCAATCGGGGCAACTGTAATGAGTAGTACAGTTGATGTCAAATTTGATCTCATTTGAAATTCTAAAAGACTGTGACCCCACAACAATTACAAGTGCCTACTCTACTATTATTGCTCTCCAAGAAGAGTTTCAGGATGGTGGCAGACGGGAGCAGCAGCTGAAATGACAGAAATCAACTGACAATCTAGGAACGATTGATTTCTGAGTGTTGCCAACAACGATTAACAGAAAACAATTTGCTTAGAGGATGTATAATATAAAGCCAGAAGTGACACACGGAAGTAACAATCACTGAAATGTTAAGTGTACTTGAGTTTGAAATAATCTTATTTATTGGCAAGAGAGATGCACTAAACACTGTTTCATCAGCTAGCTACTGTTGGTAAATACCATAAAACATTCAATACTAGTGAATCTATGTCATTTTCTATCAATTCAACTAATCTCATCAGTCATCTTGACAAGAGTCACGCCTGAGTGTGCATATCGTGGTGGTCATGGATGTATCTGATCCGTTGCTGAGAATCTTGTTAGTGTATGTGTTGCTGTGGATGCTCCAATGTGTATTTGATGCCAAGAAAGTTTGGTTATTTGCTAATGTTTTGGATCTTTCAGATAGTACAAGACCAATTTTAATGAGTCCTCAATGGATTTAGTTAGTGACCAGAATTAATGATTAGTTATTGGTGACAAAATCTTCTGAGTCATTATGCTGCATCAAATTCCTCTTCAAACTTCTTCAATGACTGATGTTTCAAGTCCTTTGGTGGGATCCTCTTCAGGATTCCAATGGTACCCCTTGATGGACACCAGCAAAATCCTGAAGAAGATCTCAGCAGACAGATCAAAATGTTGATAACTGAAGAAATCTGAAGAGGAATATGGCATGGCCTAACAACTCAACTCACATTTTATCATCAGAGACATTGAGCACAAAAGCTTGCAGGCTTAAAATGATTAAGTAGTTAGTTCCATGTTCCAAAGTCATATCAACAAGAAATATTATGACATATCAATTAGAATGGACATATCAATTAGAATGGAACATAAAACATAAATAGTATAAATTATTTGAAAAGGTTGATGTACTGTAGTCTGTATGTATTGAGGATGATGCATTATATTGTATATATGAGATATAGAGGTTCATATAAGAACTGGAAATGATATGCAAAATATGATACAATAATAAATGCACCTCCGTTAAATATGAGTACTTGTATTTATTCCCTCTACAGCATCTGGTAGGCATGGAAATTAAAACAAGTGTGAATATAAGAAGCCAACAGCCTTTCCACAGTGGTAACAGTGGTTTCCATCAGATCACCGAGGTTAAGCACTCTTGGGCTTGGCTAGGCACTTGGATAGGTGACTGCCTCAGTCTGCTAAGCACTGCTGGCAAGCGGGGTGCACCCAGCCCTTGCGAGGCAAATTGAGGAGCTACTTGACTGAGAACCAGTCTCACAAACTGTTAATGGTTAGGAGAAAGGTGTTCTGACCACATGCTCTCCATATCAGCATCCAGTGAAGCCTATGAGCTGAGAATGATATGGTACTCACTCATTACCATTGGGCCTTCAAGGCCTGTTTGGATGGAGTTCTTAACGAATATGACAAATGATTTGTTTATGCACTGATAGTATATGCATGGACTGTCTATTTTTCAACATAGTCACCATAATGACTAAAACATTTGTTTTAATGGTGAACCAGCTTTCCAGCCCCTTCTAACAAAAATACTGCCCTTTGTTTGTTGAGCTTTGTTGTCACAATAACCTGCAGTATCTCACATGAGGAGGTTACAGATCTTATACTGAAAACAACAATAAATGTGGCTGCATATTGTGAGAAATAACAAAGAATATTGAGTTGTTGTTGTGGTCTTCACTCCAAAGATTGGTTTGATGCAGCCCTTCATGCTACTCTAGCCTGTGTGAGCCTCTTCATCTCCAAATAACTACTGCAACCAACGTCCTTCTGAATCTACTCACTGTATTCATCTCTTGGTCTTCCTCTATGATTTTTACCCTCCACACTTCCCACCAATACTACACTCATGCTCA
Organism: Schistocerca serialis cubense; assembly: GCF_023864345.2. NCBI lineage: Eukaryota > Metazoa > Arthropoda > Insecta > Orthoptera > Acrididae > Schistocerca > Schistocerca serialis. The sequence goes on along the minus strand of NC_064638.1, from coordinate 1,018,260,632 downwards.
TAAATGATAAGTTGAGAAAACTGTCCCGAAACACATGTGCTACAAAATGCCACTGTTTCCTGTGCATGTACCCTGACATCAGTATGGGATATGAAAACCATGCACATGTACACAACCCGCACAACAGGTTGGCATACTCTGGATCAGGTGGTCGAGCAGCTGCTGGGTATAACCTCCCATTCTTGCACCAGTGCCTGTCAGAGCTCCTGAAGTGTCCTAGGGGTGTGAAGATATGCAGCGATACATCGACTCAGAGCATCCCAGATGTGCACGATGGGATTTAGGTCTGTAGACAGGCAGCCCAGTCCATTCACCTGATATCTCAGCAGCATTAGTGGCAGAACAACTGAGAGAAAATTTGGAATACATTTCACATAAATTTTCTCAGCATGTTATAGTCTTAGGTGGAGATTTCAATTTACCAGATATAGACTGGGACACTCAGATGTTTAGGACGGGTAGTAGGGACAGAGCATCGAGTGACATTATACTGAGTGCACTATCCGAAAATTACCTCGAGCAATTAAACAGAGAACCGACTCGTGGAGATAACATATTGGACCTACTGATAACAAACAGACCCGAACTTTTCGACTCTGTATGTACAGAACAGGGAATCAGTGATCATAAGGCCGTTGCAGCATCCCTGAATATGGAAGTTAATAGGAATATAAAAAAAGGGAGGAAGGTTTATCTGTTTAGCAAGAGTAATAGAAGGCAGATTTCAGACTACCTAACAGATCAAAACGAAAATTTCTGTTCCGACACTGACAATGTTGAGTGTTTATGGAAAAAGTTCAAGGCAATCGTAAAATGCGTTTTAGACAGGTACGTGCCGAGTAAAACTGTGAGGGACGGGAAAAACCCACCGTGGTACAACAACAAAGTTAGGAAACTACTGCGAAAGCAAAGAGAGCTCCACTCCAAGTTTAAACGCAGCCAAAACCTCTCAGACAAACAGAAGCTAAACGATGTCAAAGTTAGCGTAAGGAGGGCTATGCGTGAAGCGTTCATTGAATTCGAAAGTAAAATTCTATGTACCGACTTGACAGAAAATCCTAGGAAGTTCTGGTCTTACGTTAAATCAGTAAGTGTCTCGAAACAGCATATCCAGACACTACGGGATGATGATGGCATTGAAACAGAGGATGACACGCGTAAAGCTGAAATACTAAACACCTTTTTCCAAAGCTGTTTCACAGAGGAAGACCGCACTGCAGTTCCTTCTCTAAATCCTCGCACAAACGAAAAAATGGCTGACATCGAAATAAGTGTCCAAGGAATAGAAAAGCAACTGGAATCACTCAATAGAGGAAAGTCCACTGGACCTGACGGGATACCAATTCGATTCTACACAGAGTACGCGAAAGAACTTGCCCCCCTTCTAACAGCCGTGTACCGCAAGTCTCTAGAGGAACGGAGGGTTCCAAATGATTGGAAAAGAGCACAGATAGTCCCAGTCTTCAAGAAGGGTCGTCGAGCAGATGCGCAAAACTATAGACCTATATCTCTTACGTCGATCTCTTGTAGAATTTTAGAACATGTTTTTTGCTCGCGTATCATGTCATTTCTGGAAACCCAGAATCTACTATGTAGGAATCAACATGGATTCCGGAAACAGCGATCGTGTGAGACCCAACTCGCCTTATTTGTTCATGAGACCCAGAAAATATTAGATACAGGCTCCCAGGTAGATGCTATTTTTCATGACTTCCGGAAGGCGTTCGATACAGTTCCGCACTGTCGCCTGATAAACAAAGTAAGAGCCTACGGAATATCAGACCAGCTGTGTGGCTGGATTGAAGAGTTTTTAGCAAACAGAACACAGCATGTTGTTATCAATGGAGAGACGTCTACAGACGTTAAAGTAACCTCTGGCGTGCCACAGGGGAGTGTAATGGGACCATTGCTTTTCACAATATATATAAATGACTTAGTAGATAGTGTCGGAAGTTCCATGCGGCTTTTCGCGGATGATGCTGTAGTATACAGAGAAGTTGCTGCATTAGAAAATTGTAGCGAAATACAGGAAGATCTGCAGCGGATAGGCACTTGGTGCAGGGAGTGGCAACTGACCCTTAACATAGACAAATGTAATGTATTGCGAATACATAGAAAGAAGGATCCTTTATTGTATGATTATATGATAGCGGAACAAACACTGGTAGCAGTTACTTCTGTAAAATATCTGGGAGTATGCATACGGAACGATTTGAAGTGGAATGATCATATAAAATTAATTGTTGGTAAGGCGGGTACCTGGTTGAGATTCATTGGGAGAGTGCTTAGAAAATGTAGTCCATCAACAAAGGAGGTGGCTTACAAAACACTCGTTCGACCTATACTTGAGTATTGCTCATCAGTGTGGGATCCGTACCAGGTCGGGTTGACGGAGGAGATAGAGAAGATCCAAAGAAGAGCAGCGCGTTTCGTCACCAGGTTATTTGGTAACCGTGATAGCGTTACGGAGATGTTTAATAAACTCAAGTGGCAGACTCTGCAAGAGAGGCGCTCTGCATCGCGGTGCAGCTTGCTCGCCAGGTTTCGAGAGGGTGCGTTTCTGGATGAGGTATCGAATATATTGCTTCCCCCTACTTATACTTCCCGAGGAGATCACGAATGTATAATTAGAGAGATTTGAGCGCGCACGGAGGCTTTCAGACAGTCGTTCTTCCCGCGAACCATACGCGACTGGAACAGGAAAGGGAGGTAATGACAGTGGCACGTAAAGTGCCCTCCGCCACACACCGTTGGGTGGCTTGCAGAGTATCAATGTAGATGTAGATGTAGATGTAGATGTATCTTCTGTTTCGAGGTACTCCTCCACGATAGCAGCTCGATGGGGTCGTGCATTATCACCCATCAGGAGGAAGGTGGAACCTACTGCACCCCTGAAAAGGCAGACATATCGGTGAAAAATGATGTCCCGATACACCTGACCTGTTACAGTTCCTCTGTCAAAGACATGCAGGGGTGTAAGTGCACCAATCATAATCCCACTCCACACCACCAAACCACGACCTCCATACAGGTTCCATTCAAGGACATTAAGGGGTTGGTATATGGTTCCTGGTTCACACCAGATGAAAACCCAGCGAGAATCAGTGTTCAGACTACACCTGGACTTGTCCGTGAACATAACCTGGGACAACTGTTCCAATGACCATGTACTATGTTCTTGACACCAGGCTTTACAGGCTCTCCTATGATCAGGGGTCAGTGGAATGCACCTTGCAGGTCTCTGAGCAAATAAACCATGTCTGTTCACTCGTCTGTAGACTGTGTGTCTGGAGGCAACTGTTCTTCTTCAGAAATGATCATCTTGCCATTGCCAGTCTACATTTTATATCCTCTTACTTCGGTCATCATTAGTTATTTTGCTCCCCAAATAGCAAAACTCATCTACTACTTTAAATGTCTCATTTCCTTGCCCAATTCCCTCAGCATCACCTGATTTAATTTGACTACATTCCATTATCCTTGTTTTGTTTTGTTGATGTTCACCTTATATCCTCATTTCAAGACAATGTCCACTCCATTCAATTACTCTTCCAAGTCCTTTGCTGTCTCAGGAAGAATTACAATGTCATTGACAAACCTCAAAGTTTTTATTTCTTTGTCCTGGACTTTAATTCATACTCCAAATTTTTCTTTGATTTCCTTTACTGCTTGTTCAGTGTACAGATTTAAAACATTGGGGATGCACTACAACCCTGTCTCACTCTCTTCTCAACCACTGCTTCCCTTTATGCCCTTTGACTCTTATTACTGCATTCTGGTTTCTGTACAAGTTGTAAATAGCCTTGTGCTCCCTGTGTTTTACCCATGCTAAATTCAGAATTTGAGAGAAAGTATTCCAGTTAACACTGTCAAAAGCCTTCCCTAAAACTACAAATGCTATAAATGTAGGTTTGTCTTTCCTTGACCTATTTTCTATGAGAAGTCGTAGGGTCAGTATTGGCTTGCATGTTCCTACATTTATCCAGAATCCAAATTGATCTTCCCTGAGTTCAGCTTCAACCAGTTCTTCCATTCTTCTGTAAAGAATTTGTGTAACTATTTTGCAAACATGACTTCTTACAATGATAGTTCTGTAATTTTCACACCTGTCAGCAACTGCTCTCTTTGGAATTAATTATTACATTCTTCTTGAAGTCTGAGGGCATTTCAACTCTCCCATACATTTTGCACACCAGATGGAAGAGTTTTGTCATGGCTGTTTCTCCCAAGGCTATCAGTAGTTCTGATGAAATATCGTCTACTCCCAGGACCTTGTCTCGATTTAGGTCTTTCAGAGCTCTGCCAAATTCTTCTCACAGTGTCATATCTCCCACCTTGTCTTCATCTACATCCACTTTCATTTCTATGATATTGCCTTTAATTTTATTTTCCTTGTATAGACCCTCTATCGACTCCTTCCACTTTTCAGCGTTTCCTTCTTTGCTTAGGACTGGTTTCCCATCTGAGCTCTTGATATTTATACAGCAGCTCCTCTTTTCCCCAAAGGCCTCTTTAATTTTCCTGTATGCAATATATATCTTTCCCTGAATGAAACATGCTTCAAAATCCTTGCATTTATCCTCTAGCCATTCCTGCTTAGCCATTTTACATTTCCTGCCAATCTGATTTTTTAAACATTTGTATTCCCTTTCATCTGCTTCATTTTTATATTTTCTCATTTCATCAGTTAAATTCAATATCTCTTCTCTTATCCAAGGATTCCTGCTAGGTCTTGTATTTTTACCTATTTGAAGCTCTGCTGCCTTCACTACTTCATCTCTTAAAGTTAACCATTTGTTTTCTGCTGTATTCCTTTCCCTTGTTCTAGTCAACCATAGCCTAACGCTCCCTCTGAAACTCGCACCAACCTCTGTTTCTTTCAACTTATCCAGGTTCCATCTCATTACTTTCCTAACTGTCTCCACAATTTCTTCAGTTTTAATCTACAGTTCATGACCAATAAATTGTGGTCAAGGTCCACATCTGCCCCTGGAAATGTATCACAATTTAAAACCTGGTTCTAAATCTCTGTCTTCCATTATATAATCAATCTGAAACCTTCCAATGTCTCATGATCTCTTCCACGTATACTACCTTTTTTTATGATTCTTGAACCAAGTGTTAGCAATGATTAAATTACGCTACGTGCAAAAGTCTACCAGGTGACTTCCTCTTTGATTCCTTTCCCCCAGTCTCTATTCACCAACTCCTTTTCCTTCTCTTCCTTTTCCTACTATCGAATTCCAGTCCCACTACTAAATTTTTGTCTCCCTTAACTATCTGAATAATTTCTTTCATCTTGCCATATATTTCTTCAATCTCTTCATCACCTGCAGAGCTGGTTGGCATATAAAGTTGTACTACTGTGGTGGGTGTGGGCTTTGTGTCTACCTTGGCTACAGTAATGCTTTCATCACTATGCTGTTCATAGTATCCTATCCACATTCCAGTTTTTTTCTTTTTCTTTTTTTCCTTTCCTACTCCTGGCTTACACCTACTTGATTTTGTACTTATACCCTTTATTCAACTGATCAGAAAGTCCTATTCCTCCTGCCACCGAAGTTCACTAATTTCCACTACACTGAACTTCACTCAATCCATTTCACTTTTCAGATTTTATATCCTACCTGCACCATTAAAGGATCTGACATTCCATGCTGCAATCCATAGAACACTAGTTTTGTTTCTCCTGATAACGTCATCCTCTGGAGTAGTCCCCAAGCAGAGATCTTAATGGGGGACTATTTCACCTCCAGAATATATTTCCCAAGAGGATGCCATCATCATTTAACCATACAGTACACCTGCATGCCCTTGGGAAAAATTACACCTGTAGTTTCCGCTTGCGTTCAGCCATTTGCAGTACCAGCAAGGCAAGGCTATTTTGGCACATGTTACAAGGTCAGTCATCCAGACTGTTTCCCCTGCAACTACTGAAAAGGCTGCTGCCTCTCTTCAGAAACCACACATTTGTCTGGCCTCTCAACAACAGATATCTCTCCTTTGTGGTTGCATGTAAGGAACAGCTATCTGTATCGCTGAGACATGCAAGCCACCCCACCGAAGGCAAGGTCCATAGTTCGTGGAGGGGGGTGGGATCCATTCAAAACAAATGAAGAGGGATGCTTTTGTCAGCTGGTTTACTGCTGTGTAACAACTTCTGACTGCAGACTGCTTACTGCTGCATAAATTCAACAGTTTCTTCAATGAGTGAAATAGAAGATGATAGATCATCATATTCAGGGATTTGCATCATGACTTATTTTTTCAGGATATATAGGTAGATGAAGGAATAGTTAGCCACATGTTGTTTCACTTCAAATGAAAAACTGCAGAATGCCAAGATGAATGTCTTGATAGGTAGGCGATAATAATTTTACACAGGAGATAAGAAAGATGGTATACTGTTATGACAAATGTCTGAACTGACATAGGAATTCCAGGATGGAATTATGACAATATTACACAAGGATAGTTGCTACTCATCATTTAGCAGAGATGCTGAGTCACAGACAGGGATAACAAAAAGATCTTCAGCAAGTAAGCTGTCAGCCAAAAAAGTCTTCATCACAATTAAACACCACACACACACACACACACACACACAAACACACACACACACACACACACACACAAAGACACGCGCACAACTCACACACAAATGTATCCACAGGAAAAGGAGACAAGTAAAAAGATTATGGGTGTCTTGGTGGACTAGAGGGCTTTGTAGTGCTGGGATGGGAACAGGGAAGAAGCTAGGTGGGTAAAGGATGACAATTACCGAACGTTCAGGCCAGGAGGATTATGGGAATGTAGGATATACTGTAAGAATAGTTTCCACTTGTGCAATTCAGAAATGCTGGTGTTTGTGGGAAGGAGCCAGATGGCACAGGCTGTGAAGCAGTCACTGAAATGAAGAGGGTCGTGTTCGGCAGTGTGCTCAGCAACTGGGTGTCCAGTTGCTTGTTGGCCATAGTTTGTTGGTGGTCATTCATGTAGATAGCCACCATGTTGATTGTCTTGCCCATGTAGAACGCAATACAGCGGCTGCAGCTTAGCTTGTAGATCACATGACTGGTTTCAAAGATAGCCAAGCCTTTGATGGGATAAATGCTACTTGTGACCGGACTACAGTAAGTCATGGGGGGAGGATGTATGGGACAGGTCTTGCACTTACGTCTATTATGAGCATATGAGCCATGAGACAAGGTGTTGGGAGCAGTAGTTGTGTAGGGGTGGACAAGTATATTGTGTAGGTTCACTGTGCGGCAAAATACATCTGTGGGAAGGGTGGGAAGGATAGTGGGTAGGACATTCCTCATTTCAAGGCACAACGAGAATAGCTGAAAACCTGGTGGAGGCTGTAATTAAATTGCTCCAGTCCTGGGTGGTTTTGAATCATGAAGAGAATGCTCCTCTGTGGTAGGACAATAGGACTTTGGGAGGTGGTGGGTGACTGTAGAGACAAGGCTCGAGACATCTGTTTTCGTATAAGACTGAGAGGGTAATTATGGTCTGTGCAGGCCTCAGTGAGATTCTTGGTGTATTTCAAGAGGGACTGTTCGTCACTACAGATGTGATGGCCACAAGTAGCTAGGCTGCATGGATAGGACCTCTTGGTATGGAATGGGTGGCAGCTGTCGAAGTGAAGGTATTGCTGGTGGTTGGTAGGTTCGATGTGGATTGAGATAGTGATACAGCAATCTTTGATGTGAAGATTAACATCAAGGAAGGTGGCTTGATGGGTTGAGGAGAACCAGGTGAAGCAAACGGGGGAGAAGGTGTTGAGGTTATGTGGACAGAGTGTCCTCACCCTAGATCCAGATCACGAAGATGTCATCAATGAATGTAAACCAGGTGAGGGGTTTGGGATTCTAGGTGACTAGTAAGGATTCCTCTAGATCGTCCATGAATAGGTTAGCATAGGATGGTACCATGCAGGTGCCCACAGCCATAGCCCGGATTTGTTTGTAGACAATGTCTTCACAGAAGTAACTGTGGGTAAGAATATAGTTGGTAATGGCGATTAGGAAGGAGGTTGTAGGTTTGGAATCCACCGGGCTTTGGGGAAAGGTAGCGTTCAATAGCAATAAGGCCATGGACATTGAGGATGTTAGTGTACACGGAGGTAGCATCGACAGTGAGGAGCAAGCCACCATGTGGTACATGAATGGGAGCTGTGGAGAATCGGTGGAGGATATGGTTGGTATTTTTTGTATAGGAGTGTAGGTTGCTGGTAATAGGCTGAATATATTTGTCTACAAGAGCAGAGATCGTCTCACAGCAACTATCCTTAAAATATTATTGTCACTGTCACTATACTAAACTATAGTCCATGCATGTATGTAATTTATGTGCATAAATACTATCTCATGTTCATGTTGGTTTCAGTTTTGGCCCTTATAGATACTGGAAAAAACTTCATACGCACAGCATTCCAAGGACACCTGCTTCAGTTTTTTTCCAACATTCTGAAAGAATTTTACTGTGGGAAACTACAAAGCTGATTTTATAGTAACAATGTAGGTGTGATGGATCTTATGTTATATTTTGCTTTAAATTTCCGTTGATCCAAAGCAGTGCAACTACTTATAGAAATGATTTTTACGACAGGATGTAGTGGATATTCCAAATTAAATGATGTGAAGTGCTGAAGATGTAGCTCAATAAATTTTCTAAGTTCAAATAAATATATATTTACATATAGTTAACTGATGTTCTGCTTTTAATGGAGATGCTAACATGCTTTAAAAACTGGAAATGGAATTACAGCTGTTTGCAGTTTATTATTAATTACTTAACTGTTTAGATCCTATTTCTCCCCCATTTGCTCCTTCTCTATTTTTCCTCTATTTTTGCCTCATTGTTACTCTTATTCTTCTACCTCCTATACATCACTCCTTGTAAAGACCATAAGGACAAAATTAGTCCAATTAACCATGCACAGAGGCAACCAAATGATTATTCTTCCTGTGCTTCATATGCAATTGGAAGAGGAAGAAATTCTAACATGTATTACCATGCTAAAGGACCATTTGCTGTCTATTTCACAGTGGTTTTTAGAGTATGTATTTAGTTGTAGATCTGTACTACCCATCATTCAAATTGTTGCAAGGTTCTTTATGTTTTGCTCTTGGTGGATGAAGAAACTTCTGGTTATTAAAGATAGAATTTGTGCCAGATAGTGCTCATGTTTATGTCTGCTACTTTCAGCTACATAGAAGTTTGAATCTCAAAGGAAGAGTGCTTTTTCTGCTCTTCTACTTGTCTACTGCTGCTGCAATTTTGAACTAAATTTGAAGTGCTTCTCAGAACAATGGTTTACAAATCTGAGTACAACAGAGTAGGCTGTTTAAACATACACATTCCACATTGAACAGATGAAGGAAGAAAAAAATGGTTTAAGTGGTTGAATTTCACAGAGCTTTTAAATTATCACATAATTTGGAAAGATTAGTGAGTTGCACCAATTTCTTGAAGCATCTTAAACCATACCATCATGGTGGAACTTAATCCAATATCAGCTAATTTCAACCCCATTGCTGTAGAGAAGTTTGAGAACTCAAATTAATTTAACAAGGTAAATGAGACTATGTTCACAACGAGTGTCAACATTTTCTATCAGAGTCTGTAGCTATACACATGTATGAAGGAAGGGCGTAAGATGCTATCAATGGTGATTCACCTGAGAAGCTGGATGTTAAGTGCGGAAGTTTATTTGTTCATTCTATAATGAACAAGTTACACGAGCCTCAAGATATCATTCCCTCCCTCCATTTTCATATTTGTCCTCAGTAACTGAAGTGTAACATCACAGTTACCCTGGCACAAGTAATTACCTGCCTTTCTCTATTTGGGAAAGAATTTAAATTTGATAACTGAGCTACTGAAGAAACTGCAATAAGGTGGGATTGTAAGGAGAAGGGACCTGGATAAATTGAAAGAACAAGGGGTTGTTGAGAGTTCAGAGAGAGCGTTAGGGACTGACTGACAAAAATGGGGGAAAGAAATACAGTAAATGGCTGCTGACTATGCAGCTATGTTTAAAACTTTAACAGTAGAAGAAGAATGGGTAGCTTTGAGAGATGAAATAATGAAGGTAGCAGAGGATCACATAGGTAAAAAGACGAGGGCTAGTAGAAATCCTTGAATTACAGAGGAAATACTGATTTTAATTGATGAAAGGAGAAAATACAAAAATGCAGTAAATGAAGCAGGTGAAAAGGAATACAAACATCTCAAAAATGAGATCAACAGCAAGTGCAAAATGGCTAATTAGGGATGGCTAGAGGACAAATGTGAGGATGTAGAGGCATCTATCACTAGGGGTAAGGTAGATACTGCCCACAGGAAAATTAAAGAGACCTTTGAAGAAAAGAGAACCACCTATATGAATATTAAGAACTCAGATGGAAAACCAGTTCTCAGGAAAAAAGGGAAAGCCAACAGGTGGAAGGAGTATATAGGGGGTTTATGCAAAGGCGATGTACTTGAGGGCAATATTGTGATGGAAGAGGATGTAGATGAAAACGAAATGGGAAATATGATGTTGCGTGAGGAATTTGACAGAGCACTGAAAGATCTAAGTCAAAACAAGTCCCCGGGAGTAAACAACATTCCATTACGACTACTGAAAGCCTTGGGAGAGCCAACCATGACAAAACTCTACCATCTGGTGAGCAAGGTGTACGAGACAGGCAAAATACCCTCAGACTTCAAGAAGTATATAGTGATTCCAATTCCAAAGAAAGCAGGTGTTGACAGGTGTGAAAATTACCAAACTATCAGTTTCATAAGTCATGGCTGCAAAATACTAACACAAATTCTTTACAGACGAAATGAAAATTAGGTAGAAGCCGACGTCGGGGAACATCAGTAATTTGGATTCTGTAGAAATGTTGGAACATGCGAACCTACGTTTCTAGCTTTTTGTGGACTTAGAGAAAGCTTTTGAAAATGTTGACTGGAATACCTTCTTTCAAATCCTGAAGACGGCAGGTGTCAAATGCAGGGAGCGAAAAGCTATTTACAATTTGTACAGAAACCAGAAGGCAGTTGTAAGAGTAAAGGGACATGAAAGGGAAGCAGTGGTTGGGAAGGGAGTGAGATGGTTGTAGCCTGAGACCCTTGCTGAATTTCTTCATTCTAAATGGTGTTAAAAACCTATTAGTTTCTGATTCTAAAGTCCTATTAGCTTTTACTTTCTGTTGTTTTCTATTAGTCTTTCCATTCAGGAGCAATTGATGAGCCTCCTGATTAGGTGTTACCGTGGCAGACTGTTTGGGACCATTTGGGTCTCCGTCAAGTTTTTTTAATAAGATTCCAGGCTATTTTGCTGTTATGTGTCATATCCATTCACTCCAGGGTCTCCATCCATCTACAGCTCGGCGAAATAAATGGACGGAGATCCTGGATAGGTGTGTTGTATACCACCATATCCTCCTTTTAGGAATATAAATAAATTCTTTCCCCCGTCTCTTGTCACTTTTATTATGCCCTCCAAAAAATAAAAACTGGAGGTTCTCTAAAATATTTCTCTGTCTTGACAATGTCGTACACATCTGAGTACAATATATTTTACTTCTATATGTCTTGTGGCTAGTGGAAACTGTAGAAGCAAGGTCATGTGTATATTGGGAGGTGAGATGCACAAGCAATTTATAATAATGTTAATGCAGTTTTGTGGTGACGATGGCCGATGAACCTGTTGACACACTATCCCAATCGAACAACTCTTTTTTTTTTCTTTGCTAAGTGGAAGTGTGTTCCCTTCTGTTTCTTGTTAGACTGACACAATATTTTAATTTTTGATTCCCCAGCTATCCTATCACTTTTCCTTTTTCTAGGATGTCTATGAGTGCGACACCCTTTATATCCCTTAAAATTGTCACCACAACTTTTCTTTACGATGGCATTGTCTTAACCTTCTACAAGAGCATATTTACTGGAAGCAACCCATTTCTTCGACCATTGCTTAGTTTTTGGGTTTCAATTATACGTCCAAATCTCACACTGGTAATGACAACTAGACCACAAAGCCCTTTGGAATTTCACTTAAACTGCTCCAAACACACCTATGAATATGACAGACGCACCCCACTGTACTTATTGTGCACTTCAGCAGTCGCAGCACCTTGTAAAATATTACTTGCTTTTCCTGTCAACACACTTCTTATGGTCTTTGCTACTTCATGCAAATTTGTTAACAATAAGCAAGAGTCAAGGTGTTAACATTTTCAATGATTTCTTTGGTAGTAACATCTGCTGGACGTTCTGGAAAATCCTAATTAAAAACAGATGTTTGGGGCAATTTAAATTAACTGAGCCAATATCTATCTGTTCTCACTGATGGTGAAGAACCACAACAAAGAGCATCAAATTTTATTTTTCTCTTATAACACATTTACCCAAAAGACTAGCAAATCCAAACTAACTATGGATCAGTGTCCTTTTTGTTTTAGCTTCATTTAACATTGAATGTGGAAGACTGGAGGAGGAGCTACAGGTTAGAACATTTCCATAAAATAAATATGCTACACTGCAAAAAGTCTGTGGAAGATTTTGTATGCTAGGTAAAGGGAAAAGGGAGTGGAACAATTTAGCAAGAAAGATCTCAAATCTCTGGCCTGAGACACTACAGTGTTACACAAAAAGACTGAAACTAGGTGCACTGAAAGATTAAATGAAATACTGTTCATCATCATCACAAGTTGTTGTGCTCACTGCTGAGCATCATGACCCCATGAACCATGTGTCTCCATCCTGGACAGTTACCAGCTTCTCTTAGAGTCTGCTGAAGATGTAGACCCTCAGTTTCTTGCCCTTAATCTTCCCTTCCATGTTAATTTTCTATAGGTTTTCTCCATCTCCCTTCTCATAATATGGGCAAAGAACTTGAGAATTTTTTTACTGACATCAGAAGAAAGGCAGGTAGAGATACTGAGTTGCTCAATAATGGACACATTTGTCATTCTTTCAGGCCATTTTATGTACAGAATCCTGCGACAGCACCAAAGCTCAAATGCTTTGATGCACTGTTTGCCTCTGGCTTTAAGGGTCTATGTCTTCCAACTATAAAAGAACATGGAAAACATGAGAGTTTCAACATGCTGGACCTTTTTGGTGTTCATTATTGCTTTGCTTTGCCAGATCTTGGCGAGTTTCTTCACAACCGCTCACCCTAGTGTGATCCATCTTCTTATCTCCTCTTGACAGCTTCTCCTGTCACGGATGGTTCACGCAAGATAAATGAAAGAATGGACGACTTTAATAGACCTGTGAGTTAAACCTGCACTTATCAATCAATTATCATGAGTTTTGACTTGCTGAGATTGAGTTCCAATCCTTGTGATAGACTAATGTCCTTTACTTTTGTTAACAGCTCAGAAAGTTCATCCTCATTGCTGGCTAAAAGCATGCTGTCATCAGCAAATTGAAGGCTGTTAACATTTCTATCACCAATTGAGATGCCTTTAGTCCAACCATTAAAAGCATTCCTAATTACATGTTCTGCATAGATTGACACTTTTTGATACACTGAAGGAATCAGATGTGTCAGCATTTGTCTTCAAAGCTGTGGCGTGATTTTGTATAGACTTCTGATAAGTGCTGTCAAATGTGGTGGGACACCAAACTCTGCAAGGACCTGCCACAAATTTTCCCAGACAACACAGTCAAAGCCAATGAAGTTCCTGTAGTCAATGACGTAGATGAAGATAGGAACATATAAGTCTCATGATTTCTCAGTTAATAATAATAATAATAATAACAAATCATCCCAAAGGATGGTAACACCAATTTGTGTCTTCAAACATGGGCACTTATTGAACCACCTCATACTGGTCATGGAAAGTCTCCATTTATGTCAATGATAAAATAATGTAATTAATATAATAGAGGGAAACATTCCACATGGGAAAAATATATCAAAAAACAAAGATGATGTGACTTACCAAACGTAAGCGCTGGTAGGTCGAAAGACACACAAACAAACACAAACATACACACAAAATTCAAGCTTTCGCAACAAACTGTTGCCTCATCAGGAAAGAGGGAAGGAGAGGGAAAGATGAAAGGATGTGGGTTTTAAGGGAGAGGGTAAGGAGTCATTCCAATCCCGGGAGCGGAAGGACTTACCTTAGGGGGAAAAAAGGACGGGTATACACTCGCGCGCACACACACATATCCATCCACACGCGTTTGGAAGTCACATCACCTTTGTTTTTTGATATATAAAATAATGTAAGCATGAGAAAGCCATGCTCACTATGGTGTCCTGGATACTACTGATAGAGTCATGTGTTCACTCTGCAATGCCTGGAGGGTCAATATGTCTGCACTTTCTTCACAATTACATTGGCTAAAACAATGAGGGATGCATTCTGATGATAAACTATTTTTTACCTTAAGAAGGGCAGCCTTTTCTTGGATAGAATGAATTCCTACACATATTTGAAAAGAGAAATTGTGATAGGGGAAATGTGGGACAGTTAATATATAGAATGAGCTGTAAGGAGAGACAGAGAAGAAGTGTGCACAAAAATTAGAGGAAAACTGTCTTAAAGGAGTACATGAGCAATGATACTTGATATATAGGTAAGATAAATGAACACAAGGGAAAATAAAATACTTGCAAAGCATAAGCAATGAAGGCTAACTGAGAAGAGAAAAACTGAGTGGGAAGGAGGATGTAAGGTGAAAATTGCAAAGAATGGACAAGAAACAGCTGGGGTGGTTAAGAACAGCTCAGCTGAGTGAGGAACAAAGTATAAATAATATACAGATAATACACTGTTAAAATATACAGATAAATAAAATGGCAACTCTTTAACAATAAGTATATCAACTGTAAACATACTGCAGATACAAGAATGTGAAAGAAAAAAAGGTGTCCAATGGAATAAGACAAATATTAAAGAGAAGGCAAGAATTTCAAGCAAATGGTACAAGTGACACGAAATAATAAGCTGAATTAAATACAACAGTGTCGAAATGTCTTCAAGAGAATGTGTAAAGATAAACTGAAAATCTGATAAGAGTAAAACCTGGAAAAAATAAGACAATGAAGAAAACAAAATGGAAACTTATGTCAGTAAATGTCACATTACATCAGTTGAGATGGCACAGTAACTAACAAGAGAAGAAAATACACAAACATTCAAAGCACCCTTTAAATGGATGGATGCATAAAGAGACGAACTGAAAACACAGATAGTTAGTAATGAAGATGACATTCTGGAAGTAATGAAGAATGTGGTTTTAAAACATATGAAAAGCAGAGAAGTGCATGGAAGGGATAGCAACTACAGAAAATATTAAAGCACAAGGAAATGCTAAACGAATGGAACTAATTCTCTCCAGAGGTAGATACTTGCAGTACCTAAAACTGGAACTATTTTGTTATTTTTATTTATACGTACTTTCTCACCTCCCAGAACAATTTGTTGGAAACTTTAGGTCTGATAACAAGTATCTTAAAAATCTATTTGTCAGTCTCTCCTCAAACAACCAAAACAGTTGTCCATAAACTTTTAGACTTCTGTTTATGATTGACTGAATTAATCTTTCATTTTCTTGGTACAGTTCTTCCCTGCTACATAATCTACACTGCCATATCCACAGTAGCCTGATACTGGCTGAATGCAGAAACGGAGGGAGCGTCAGGCGGGAGAGTCGCCTGTGGAAGCATGGCATGGAGAATGAAATGCAACAGACAGACTACGGATAAGATAACAAACAAGAACAAGGATAAACAACTTTATAACAATAAGGCATTATGCAAAGAAGTCACCACAATTATGAAAATAAAATCAGAGTAGTGGAGAGACAAATCCAAGACACAACCAGAGAGAGTAACCAGGTGACATGTGAGGTAGGTATCCAGCAATTCTAGTACAGCGAAGATCGATCCATAGGAATCAAGTGTAAGCACTGAACTGACTGGTTGTGCACTGTCTGGCTGCCTAAATACCAGCCATGAGGAACAGTATTGGCCAGTGCATCCACATGGCGAGATGGTGGCATGCTTGCCATGTGAGCACAGCATGGCCACAGTGGCCTCTATTGGCTATCAAAGTCCATCTCCTCTGGTGGGCATTTGACCTCTGTGACACCATATACCAGATATACCGTTCAGTCTTTTGAACCAATCATCTTGCAGAGGATATTTCTCTCAAATTTCTGTTTTTCTTAGTCACGACAATTCTGGCATTCACTAGTTTCTTCACTATATTTCCATGTTTTAGCTAACCCTGAGATGGTTCTTCCTGTGTGTAAAGGATGTATCGTGCAAAAGAATCAGTGGGCATCTTCTCTTGCCTGGTGGTGTTGGTATCTCTTTCCCTAATTTCAGTTGCTAGGTTGCAAGATTGTTAGCAAATGCAAAGCAGCTGAACTACATGCTGCTCTTGGATCTCGCAATGCATACTTGACTGAGCAGCTCCTTCCTGTATAGTTCTTTTTCGCACTGATTGATGATCTTTAAAACACAGCTGATGAGATCCAGAGGCAGCTTATCTCCCTGATTGACCCTGGTTCCAATAACAAGGTTCTTTAAAAGCTTCATTATAAATTTTATTTGTGAACGGGCCACTGTTACTATCTGCTGGGTAATTTACATTGTTTTGGTGTCCACTCTGAATCCTATCAGTATGTCAAACAGAACTTTCATTTAAACTGTTTTTGAATTGTAAACATTTTTACAGCCATAAAAATTACCACCAGTTTTTTGCAGAAATAATTATCCAGTAATCTCTTCATGTTTTAGATCTGCTTCACAAATGTTCTTCCTGTTTTGAAGCCTATTTGATCCTCCCCAAACTGATAATCTATTTGCTCTAGCAGTTTCATCTGAGTGGTTTGGACATTACTTTATTTGTTATGACAATGATTGAAATGTTGTGATAGTAAATGGGCTCCAATCTATCATCTTACTTAGATATAGGATAAATCAGAGCAGTTGTCTGGTGACCATAAATCACTTCACAGTCACAGGTCTTTTCCGTTCCTTGCTTTTAAGCTGCAATTGTGATTGAACCACCACTTTTCACCAACTCTGCAGTAACAGCTTTCCCTAAGGCTTTATTATTCTTTGGTTCTGCAACTATTTAATACAGTTACCTTTCATCTAGTGGGACTGAATCTAGTTCTGGTCTTATTCTTGGTCATTCATCAGCTTCTTTAGAAATTAAAAATTTCTTGAAGTAACTGGTGAAGGTCTCACAATTTTCTTCTTTGTTCACTGCCAGCTTTTGCTCCTCCTCTCTTTGAAAATTCAGGCATGGAGGTTGATGCTCATTTAAGTGCTATTGCAGAAAGTTGTATTATTGTTCTCCTTAAATTCTTTCTCAATTCCTTGAAATTCTTGGAGATGCAATTTCTTTTGGCTTACCAGAAGATCTTAACTGTCTTTTTGTCCTAAATTTTTCTTCCCCTTTTTGCAAACATTACTTTAATACGCCACATACAAAGGTTTACGGGTTTCTGCTCTACTGTTAATTAGCTCATTCACAACCAGTATATGAGTGTTTACTGTAATGATGCAATTTCCTTGACTGTAGTAGGCAATTTTTCCAGATTATACTTCCAGATTTCCATTTTTCTTTTTTATAATGGCCTTTGAAACTCCTTTCTTTTTTCTTGCAGCTTTATCAGGGTTTAACTTTAATATCCTTGTCAGATGCAGCCTTTTTTTGTTTGTTTTATTTAATGGAATAGACCTGAATTTTTTGTGTGTCAAGAAGTATCCTAGTCTACATAAGTATTTTATGAACTACTATGGTCACACTTTCTCTGGAGTTTCATGCTGAGAAGGCAGTGTGGTCCAGCTGACATTCATTGGGACCTTGGGTGCCCATCACCATAATCCATATTTTCTTTTTCGTGGAAAGTTCCTTGAAGAAAGTGAACACAAGTTTAAGGTCAAAGGTTCCACACAGTTATGAGAGTCTTTTACTATTTGTTTATTTGTTCTGTGATGAGTGTGAAGAAGCTAACTATTTTTCAAAACTGTCATTCTCTTCTAATTCATATGTTGAAACCACCATTAGCAGTTTTACTATGTTGCTTCGAGTTTCTACAGTTGACTCTAAATGATCCCCGACACACAATGCTTCCACCTTCTTGAGATTTCTTTAGTTGTCTATCTTTAAGGAATCATTTATGTTGAATAATGTACATCTTTTGTTTGCACATTTCAGTGTCTGAGTAGAATGGACAGCTTTTCAGAAGGAGAACTAAAGTTAATTCCAGGGTCAGTTCCTTGCTTATTGGTACAGAATACTGTGAAAAGTTGCTGCAAATTTCTTCTGGCTTATGGTCCAGGTTTTCTTCTGTAGATTCTGTAGTTTTCTGTCAAATATTTCTGTCATGACATCATTGTTAAGATATTCTGCTTTTCCATTAAATACAGAGTTCATTTCAGTTTTCTTGTCTATAGTACAGTCTGTAGGTTGATAGTTTTAAAATAATGACACTTCATGATGCACTCCATCTGGTGGCAATCATTGCCATGTCTGTTTTTAATTCATCATTGATCTGGCTACTACATGGCTCTGATTCCTTCTTGCATGCTGGTACAGAAATCAAAATCTGCGCTTGCCACCTGCAGTGATGGTCGATTTCCAAAACTTGACACCATATGAGGTAGTTCTTTACAAAAGTATTACCTTCATGCCTGCTGGCAGAGACACATGTCCATTATTAGAATTATGCCTGTGAGCCACAGAAGTTCTTCCGCATCTCAGCAATCGGCAAACTTCCTTTTCTTCTAATACAGCCATTAACTGCATTCTCCTTTGCCTTGGTCAAACTGCAGCTGTTTATTCTGGTAGACCTTATTCACACATGCCTTCTATATCTAAAACAGCTCCCCCCCCCCCCCCTCCCCCTCGCTCGCACTCCCCTCCCCCCTCCACCATCAATCATTAGAAGGTACTGTTTAAATGCTGAGGGCCTTCACCCCTGTGTCTCCCACAGAGTTGTGTCTTGCCATTAGTACAGAGCAGGACACCCGTACAAGCTGACTGGACATAGGAATAATGTTTCAATTACTCTACTCTGTAAGAAAGGACACAGACAGGACATAAAAAAAAAAAACTGTAGACCTGCCAGCCTTCTCTTCATAAACTCCAAGATATTCACTACAGTTATCATCAATAGGGAAGTAAACAAATAAATCAGGAAAAAGTTCGGAATGGGAGACATAATTTTGGCTATAATGTAAATGATATGGGACATGACAGGAACTTGTAACCAGGTGTATGAATTGTAATAAGGAAGTTTGCTACTGGTTTCCAAGAAATAAGAGAAGTCTAAGACTAAGATTATGATCTAATAACAATAATTTCATGTGGTTCTATGACAGAAGCAAATCATTTGGTTGGACACCATTTCAGTGACTTGTGGGTCCCTAATCTACCCTATTTATCCAAGCAGGGAAAGGAGACCCACAGGTTACTGTGGAATCTGAACCATGTGTCACTCCTGGCAACTCCCCATATTGTTGAGAGGTGAAGACTAGCAGGCTGAAAATTTCTGTGGGCTGACAGGGATTTGGCCCAGTGATCTCTCTGCTTCCATGCATGTGCTGCATCACTAGACCATAGGCCCGACCAAAATTTAATTGACAATGATATTAGAAAATACAGGAAACCCATGGAAAAGTTTACAAGAGGCCTTCACCTTGTAGCGAATGTCAAATGGCTGCTGCTGCTGCTGCTGCTGCTGCTGATGATGATGATGAGGCTGATGATGTAAATGATTATGGTGACTTGTAATGAGTAAAAGTGGCCAGAAAGAAACAATCACTTCATGTTTTTTGAGCTGCATGATAGGTCTTGCAGTGAAATGAAGTCTCATTTAATTTCAGAATATGTAGAAAAACAGTAAACTCAGAAGGGACATAATCAAAGTCAGAAAAACATACAGTTCCACATTACAAAAACATACTGAATGTGCTCAATATACAAGTGCTACTTCTTCATCTCTTATGTTCTTATGCCACAGATTATAGCTCTACAATGGAATTCACTTTTAAGCTTTACTCCATTCTATATATAAGTCATTCTATTGTTATTCTGTTTCTCTCAGATTTTCTGACCCAGTTTATAAACTTACCATTTCCTGAATGAATCTTTCACTCTGTAGTGAACAGAGCACAGTTTCAAAACTTCCTGTCAGATTAAAACTGTGAGCTGGACCGGGACACAAACACTAAATCTTGAAAATCGCACGAAATGCTTTTGATGGTTGTGTTATTCAGGCAATATGCATGACTTATCCGCAGAGTTACAATTCTACCAGTACTTGTCACCCATTTTTCAAACTTCACACGAGCTTTCCTGCATACTTATCTCATCTAGCACTCATGGAAGAAATATCAACAATGTAGTAAAGGACAGATTGCTACTTACCACAAAGAAGATATGTCCAGTTGCAGACAGGTACAATTAAAAGACACTCACAAGTAGCTTTTGGCCACAGCCTTCGGGCCTGAGATGCTGGAGATGGCGGTCATGTGTGCACGTGGTGTGCTTGCTTGCTTGTGTGTGTGTGTGTGTGTGTGTGTGTGTGTGTGTGTGTGTGTGTGTGAGAGAGAGAGAGAGAGAGAGAGAGAGAGAGAGAGAGAGAGAGAGAGAGACTGAAAGCTACATGTATCTTTTAATTGTGCCTGTCTGCAATAATTTGGCGTGTCTTCTTTATGGCAAGTAGCACTCCGTCTTTTCCTACATTGTTGATATTCCTACCTGGAGTTTCTGTTGTTTGACTCATGGATGTTGCAGAAGAATGCCTACACGATGGTCTCCTGATTGCTTCCAGAATGAATCTTTCATTCCACAGCAAAGTGTATGCAATTTTGAAACATTCTGACACATTATAAACATGTCCCAGACCAGATAAGAGCAGTGCTTACAAATTCCAAAGTTTTGGTTTCATGTTCTGTTTAATCTGCTCTTTCAACACATCTCTTCTTATTACTGAACAGCAAATACTGGGAATAAACACAGTTTTTCAAAATTCCTACACCACAGAAGACATAGTAAATGATCCAGAATTTAAATCAAACACAATAACATGAATAACTTGGAAGTTGATATCCCCAGTGTACCAAAGCAGCTTATATCAGTCAATAAAGGCAAGTCCTCCAGTCAAGATTGTATACCAATTAGGTTTCTTTCAGAGTATGCTGATACAATAACTCCAAACTTCACACTGATGAAAGATCTATATCTAAAAACTGGGAAGGTGCACAAGCCACATCAATCCCAAGAAAGCTAACAGCAGTAATCCGTTGAATAACAGACCCTTATCACAGACATCAATTTGCAGTAGCATTTTGGAACATATATTGTTCAAACATTATGAATTACCTTGAAGAAAATGATATATTGACAAATAGTCAGCATCGTCAGAAAATATGGTTCTTGTGAAACACAACTAGCTCTTTATTCGCAAGAAGTAATGAATGCTATTGACATGTGGTCTAAAAATGATTTCACATTTCTAGATTTCTAGATGGCTTTTGGCACTGTTCCTCACAAGCAATTTCTAATCAGTCTGCACAGCTATGGAGTACTGTCTCAGTTGTGCAACTGGAGTCATAATTACCTGTCAGAAAGGTCGCAGTTTGTAGTTACTGATGGAAAGTCATTGAGTAAAGGATGATTGATATCTGGCATTCCTCAAGGAAGTGATATAGGCCCTCTGCTGTTACTAATCTATATAAACAATTTAGGAGACAATCTGAGCAGCCCTCTTAGATTGTTTGCAGATGAATTGTCATTTACCATCTCATCAAGTCATAAGAAGATCAAAGCCAGCCAATTCCAAAATGATTTATACAAGACATCTGTACAGAGGGAAAAGTGGTAAATTGGCTCTAAATAATGACAAGTGTGAAGTCATCCACATGATTACTAAAAGAAATCTGCTAAATTTTGCTTACATGATAAATCACACAGACCTACAGCCAATCAATTCAATTAAATACTTAGGGTTTACAGTTATGAATAACTTAAAATTGGAATGATCACAGAGATAATGTTGCGCAAAAAGAGAACCAAAAAATGCATTTTATTGGCAGAACACTTACAAGATGCAACAGGTCTACTAACGAGACTGCCTACACTATACTTGTCAATCCCCTTCTAGAGTATTGGAAAGCAGTACGGGATCTGCATCAAATAGGATTAATGGAAGACGTCAAAAATGTTCACAGAAGGGCACCCCATTTTGTATTATTGTGAAACAGGGGAGAGAGTGTCATGGATATGATACACGAGTTGGGATGGCAATCATTAAAATAAAGGCGTTTTTCATTCTGGAAAGATCTCTTCATGAAATTTCAATCACCACATTTCTCCTCCGAATGCGAAAATATTTTGTTGGCACCCACCTACAGAAGGAGAAAAGATCATTGTCATAAAACAACAGAGATCAGAGCTCACATGGAAACATTTAAGTGTTCATTTTTCCAAGGCACTGTTCAAGATGTTCAAAAGCAGAAAGGTACAGAAACAGCTTGAAAGTGGTTCGATAAAACCTCTGCTAGGTGCTTTACTGTAGTTGCAGAATAGTCATGTAGGTGTAGATGTATGATGCTTTTTGTAGCTCCCTTTATTCAGTTTCATTTAGTCTTTATCTGTCTTACCACTAGTCACCTTTCACCAAGATCTTACTGTTTGAGATAACTCTTGTGCATGATCAGATGATGTGCTTTATATGGACTAGTGCCAAACTTGATATTGCATTACGACTACTGCCAATCTTGATATTGCATTAAGAATAATTATTTTTGAATAAACTGTTTCATTATGCTGTTTACTATAATAGACATTATTCTCTTAATAATTTTCCATACAATCAAATTTTGCTGCCATGTCTTACATTAACCTTATTCTCCTCGAAAATGGATATGAGAAACTCAATACTTTTAGTCTTACGGTAGCTCCTAATTGAGGAACTAAATAACAGCAAATAAATCATTTTGTCCCAATAAGAAGACAGTGTGGAATGTTATAATAATTAAAGATAATAAGGTACAGGCCTTGCTCATCAAACTGAAAGGTGGAATGCACATGAAAGAAAAGTAAGAGGCTCTATCTACCAACATAAAAGACTGAATTCACAAATCAAGTGATGTTTTGAACTAAATGCCTTTCTTTAATAGGCTTGTTCTCATAGTGGAAGCAGGATGTTAGTACAGTTTCCAATTTTTCTCCCTCCACAATGCCCTGTCACTTTATTCACACTTTCCTCTCTGCTTCAGAGGCAGACATTTGGATTCAGAAACCTTAAGATTTAACAACTTTTTTTAATTGTTGCTGTTATGCTGCTGTCTCATTTTATGGGAATAATTAGAACTTTTATTTAATTTTAATAAAAATATTATTTTATTTTTGATTACTGTTTTGAAAAAATAAATGTCCTTTGCTTTCCCACTCCACATATGGATGGAGTGTACCCACTTGTCCTAAGAGATGATTATTTGTGTTTGTGTATGTGTATGTGTATTCTTTTAAGTCTCATTAAAAATAAAGGTACTCGGTGGGTTGCACAATTTCACAAACACATTTCTTCTTACTTCACAGTCATTCTCTACACGATATTTCAACTCCTGTTCTCAACCATAAAAAATGTTTCATGAGTATTCAAGCACAATGCGCAGTAATCAAAACCTATAATGTTGTATAATTTTCATCCTGCTTTGTATTTTTCATTGATATGTAAATTTAAAGTGACAAGCCTGAATTTTGAAAATATCTGAAGTCACATAGAAAAAGAATTTTATTGCCCGTTCAGTCAGAGTTGTTCATCAATAGATTTAAAGCATTCTACTTATACTATATTCATCTCGGTGTGCTCTGTACACTAAAATAAGTGATTTTTCAATGCCAGTGAGTCAAATCATGTACCCACCTTGAATTTTCATTGGTTTAACATACAAACGCACACACAAACAGAGAAAAAGAAGATAATAAAATGTACATGCAGAAAGGGATTGAAGTGCAGAGGACTAGTGCAGATAATAAAACTTATGTTCATAAATATCATTTTGTATTACTATTCTGAAACACAGGACAACTGTTTAAATGCAGAGCCAAGCTCTGTGTATCAGCAGTTCTTTATTGCAGAAACTAAAATTTTGCAATAAAATGAAAAATCTGATAATGAGTGTCCTGAAACTCTCCTGATCCAAGCATTTGCATTCGTTAAGAACAAACACACACAGTTAACACTTATCCAGCTACTTGCCTGCTGCGCAATTGCTATGAGACGTGAATACAGCTGTCAGCATATTTGTTGTGTGACAACTGCTATACTCTGCCTGCAACTTTCTCAGACACTATTTCATCAGCGAGAATGACTAGAACCTACAGTAACAAAAAGTATGTGAGAAGTGCACAAAATTATTTCCGAAAAAGACCAATGAATAAAAGTTCAGAGATATGCGAGACTTTTATAGTTGAGACAATACCTTTAAAGTTGAAGAAAAACTGTACAAACTAATTATGATGTTGCAGTCTTACTAGATGGGTACATTTCTTTTTTAACAATAATTGTAAATGTTGGTTTGTCCCGAGACACTGAAGCTCCAAAAAAAATTTTTTTTTCAAATGCTGCAAAGTTATTTTATGTTGTATGTATTTTTATACAGTACATTTGGCATAAAAAAACTGCAACACATTTTACACTTTTAAATGCAGCAGACCTTTCCCTAGATGATTTACCCCCTCCCTCCCCCCTACACACACACACACACACACACACACACACACACACACACACACACACACACACACACACAGACTACGCTGAAACTCTTACTCCTTTTACACTCAGTTCACTATCTAGCACCCTACCATTTCTAACTGAATCTCACTGTTCAAGTTTGCAGTTTGTTGAATTCTCGTCTTTATTTCTGCTGTCTGTTAAGTAACTGAAGGGCCAGGATTCCCGTTTCCTGTTTGATTCAACAGCGGCTGAGATCAAGACAAAAACTGAACAATCAAAACACAGATGTCAAACAATAAGGACGTAGCAATGGCATGCTGGGCATAATGATTGCAAACTGAGTGTACCACCAGGTTGTTAACTTCTAGCATAATGCATTTTCTGCCTCTGCAGCTAACAACAGAAATGGTGGAGGAAGATCACAGCTATAAAGTGAGAGCTCATCAGCCTCCCACTGGCAGTCTATCAGTGTACGTGTGTTGACAGTTCTTTCTCTTGTTGAAATATTAAGTATGTCAGTAAAATATTCTGGCAGCAATTTGCCCAAGAACTCCTCATATTTTTTATTAGCAGCATATACTCAACTGGAAATTAATATAAACTTTGTCTGATATCTTATGAAAAATGAACATTTTTTTAACAAAAGTGAGAATTAGACATATGGGCCAACTCATATCGAACAGATCCATGGAAGTAAGTATTTTTTTTTTCTAAAATAAATTGTATCAAAACTATTGTTCTTAAATGTTGCATGGGGAAGGTGAGTTGAAGATCTGTTTTCCCCATTTAAGAGGAAATAATATTACATGCCTACATGGTGAAATGTTAAAACTGCTTTGAAAACAGAGGAGCAGATACAAAAGGCAGCATGGATATGTCATGAAATTGTGTTTGGTATTGGTTTAGTAACCCATCTTTTGTGAACACATGTGGGAGATATTTTAACAACTGTGTCTTGCATTGGTACTCAGAAAGCCAATAGTGAAGTTCTGATGTGCCAGTAATGAAACCACACACAACCATGAACTAAAAACCTTTAATTATCAATTTATTTCTTATTAGCTTGTCGAATCAAATATTTCTGTCAAGTGACAATTCAATAATTTTAACATGCCACTGCATTTATAAATAATACTTTTCACACAATAATTATTGATTCCGTATCCAAGAAGTGTGTTCAGAACCACCCCCTGCTCTCTCTCTCTCTCTCTCTCTCTCTCTCTCTCTCTCTCTCTCACACACACACACACACACACACACACACACACACACACACACACACATGCACGCACACTCCTCCCCACTCCCTCCCCATGCACACACACATGGCTGCAGTCAATTGTGAAGGTAGGAACTCTCCCTGCAGCATATCCTTCAGTCCCGTATCCTCCCTGTCCTCAACCTTCATTAGTCCCCATCCTCCACCTGCTTCTGCCCCTTCAGCCCTACACACTCATTCCACCATGCCAGCAGCGAACCTGCACAGTCCTTTCTCCTTCTGCTTTCTCCCCTCCCCCAAGCACAGCCTCCAGATGCTGCACCTTTCAGTCCATTACCTGCCCTACCCCGTCCCTGTGTGCTCCCACAAGCAATGGTAACATCGTCTCCCAGCCCTTCCCAGCTATCCCTCTCCCCTTCTGGTCCACACCTCTTCTGAACCCCCACTACCTACCCCACCCAAGATTGCTGCTCCCTCAGGCACAGTTGCAGTTGGATCTCTGTGCCTGGAAATGAAAGTGGCCGTGTGAGTATATGTATGTGTGTGTCTGAGTGTGTGTGTGTGTGTGTGTGTGTGTGTGTGTGTGTGTGTGTGTGTGTTTTACACATGTGCGAAATGTGTATTTTGTATATTTCTGATGAAGGTCTTAGTCCCATAATTAAATAATGTCTAGCAGTCTTTATTCATTGCACTTGTCTGCCACTCAATGCCTTCTCTATGTGATGAGTAGCAATCTAGCCTTTTTATATTTTTGTTATTCCATCCTAAATTTTCCTTTGTTTAAACTGTATACTTCTCTTTTATGTAAGTAGTGTTAAGATGATGACATCTCTGAGGAAATCAGCACTTAATGGAATCTGTGGGACCACTAAAACTCAATGAATTTTTTCTCAGTAACACGCTGCAGTCACAATTATAATTTATTTCTGTGTGGTCTAGCAGTTTATACTTACTTTTTATTTACATCTAAATTTTTCAAAACTCTCTAGAACAGCTCTAAGCATGTAGGAGGTATCTGTAGGTGGGAGACTTCTTCCCCACACAACTTATCTACAGGGTACAGAAATGCATTTTTGCCTCTCCTTCTAGTTTACCTGGTGAGATTATGAATATTAACAACTGCTTTCAAATCTATTTAATGCTCATCATTGTTGGATACCATATAATTGTGGACCTTTGCTCCATACCAAAGACATCTTCACAGCCACCCAATTTATGAACACAGTTTCAAAAATAAAACACATTAAACAGTCCAGCAAGTACAATATCAATAGTGTTTCCTTGTTTTTCACTACTTTTCAGATGGTTCTAACCACATAACTTCATAACTGCTGTTTGTTTTATTGCAACTACACAGCTTTTGAATTTCTGCAATACATTGTCTGATCACAGTAAATCAAAAGCTAGAATTTATTATCTGAATGTAAAACACAGAACAAGGTATCTGTAAACATCAAATCGTAACCTACAAGGGAAAAGGGCATAAAATATATGCCACATACTGCAGCACAATTACTGAAAGCATCTGCTACAAACTAACTATCAACACTTCTCCAAATGATGGGACACTGAAAAACATCTGACAAGAAAAGTATTATCATTTGACAAATAAACTGGAAAATGAGCTGTTAATGTAGTTCATAAATCATAAATTCTTCAACCAGAATGGTAAACTCTTTGCATAGGAGACTAGAAAAATATTCAAGCTTAGATGTATTTTAAATTTATAATGTTTTAAATTATTTTCTTTGTGACTTTTAGTACCTTTCTTATATAATTAAAAAATGGGATTTGCATTTGAAGGGTTGAAATTTCCCTCTTATTGCAGTATTTGTCTCACACCCTTCAACAACGTTACTAGTGCATTATGTGTTGTTTACTTTCTTAGGTGTTAGTACGTGGCAAAATATGAAAATGAAAATAAAGTGTTTCAAAAATATGTTGTTCACAGAGGGAGAGTCAGCTTCAGATTTGCTAGAGAGCTGTTGAACAATAATGTTAAAGAGTGATCAGTTCCTAAAATGCTGACCTACACATTATTGGTTAACTGATTGAATGTGTTGGTTATATGGCTATTGCGCTCACGTAACTCATACCAGCTGATCACCTTTGCTTGAATAAGAAGTATTCTAAGGGATCTGAAATACATGATAAAATTGTTGTAACAGTTCCTTCAACACCAAACTAAAATGACTCATAAAAGATTTCTTGCAAATAGTACACAAAAAGTTGTTTAACAGAAGCAAGCTGAAGTCAATTATATTCAAGCAGATGCACAAAATTAGAAGAAAATTCCAAATTTTATGCACTAATAATTCTGCAACTTGATGACAGGCCTTGAGTAAATAATGACTGACAGCTGCAAGCATCAGCTCATCTGAGTTATGTTGTACTATTAATGTGCCAACAACAAATCATCAAAGTGAATTTATACCTTGCACCTCCAGGCGAGATGTAAATTAACATCACCATGGAAGTCATGAAGATTTTAATACAGAAGGACAATATAAGATAGCAGAAAACAATACAGCAAAGACTACAGTATAGAGCGATGATTCACAGACATATCTTTAAAATGGATCCAGTATTAACACTGATGCCATTGTGATAGAACCAGAAACCACGTGTATTAAAAGACTTTTTGGTTTGGCTACTTCATTTTTAATATCAAATTGCTGACTTCCTTGTAACTGAAATACTGAATGTATGGAAACAAAATGACTTTATTCCATGACTTCATCAAAAACATCTGTTTTGTTTACATTCTTGAAAAATCTGAAATTTTAAAATAATGTTTCTACTGAAATGCCACGAAAAGCTGCACTAAGTCTAACTTTTCTGAAACAGCAAAAGTTTCTAGTCACAGATTAAAACATAAATGAATATCTGAAGCTTGCAGTAAGTGATTCTTACAACCAAATAATCTAGTACATTATAAGCTTACAAAAAAGTGGTAGAATACATTACACAAATCAAGTTTGAAAGTTATGGTACATTTCACAGCAAGTACATACTGCTTCATATATACAATTACCCTGCAGTGCCAACTACTTTAACAAAACATACATATGACCCCATACTTCATTTTGACTGACCTGGACTTACGACAGCTATTGGATGGAATAATAGCTGACGTGGAAAAGCCGATGTTGACGCCAACTTTAACAGTTCATTTCACAACAGGGCCAAATAAAAATTATCACTTTCTTCTGCAGGGTGTAGATGAGCCGGGTGTCACCTGTAAACAACAATCAATACATTGACGTGCTTCCTGATAACTTCACATGTGTTTCCACATATGTACATCACCACAATGAAATTGTTTTGAATGTACCTCTACACAGTCACCGTTACCATTATTAGAAATCACAAGTTTCAGTTTCAAATGCTTCACTATGGAGAGTATGTTTGTATAAGGTTTCCCAGGAGCATTAAGACACATGAGACTCCTACATACATATAACCTAGGTTGTGTGCCATGATGTTTTTTGAAAAAGCATATTTTCATCTGCAGTACCTAAATGTTTCACCTAAAAATCACTGTCAACTCAAATAAAATCACTCCAGTTTCTACAAAGCCAAATTAAATGTGACCGCTGAACATGTCATTATGCACGCAACTGGGATGATTTATATCACAACAGTCTAGATGGTTAAATGAGGATTAAATATTGATTTTTGCCTATTGCTTATATACTCAGTCACCGTTGCCATTATTAAAAACCACAAGTTTCAGTTTCAAATGCTTCACTATGGAGAGTATGTTTGTATAAGGTTTCCCAGGAGCATTAAGACACATGAGACTCCTGCATACATATAACCTAGGTTGTGTGCCATGATGTTTTTTGAAAAATCATATTTTCATCTGCAGTACCTAAATGTTTCGCCTAAAAATCACTGTCAACTCAAATAAAATCACTCCAGTTTCTACAAAGTCAAATTAAATGTGACCGCTGAACATGTCATTATGCACGCAACTAGGATGATTTATATCACAACAGTCTAGATGGTTAAATGAGGATTAAATATTGATTTTTGCCCATTGCTTATATACTGGTTGCACAAAAACTCCCTAGAATGTTAACAATGTTGTCTGTGTTACTGTCGATTTAAGATGTTCTCTAACTGCTGCTGCTATATTTCTTGTCATATTTATGTGTTTCTTTTTCTTTTAATGGTATTGAAAATGCAAACTTCTCTCATGTAGCATAAATTACTTCTAATAAAAGGTTACAATTAAATCCTAAATGATTTTTGTCCATCTATATTGTAAATTGGTTTTTATTTTTTGAAATGAAATGTATCTGGTGTGCTACTGAGCTTGAAAGAAGAAATATTCTCCAATGAAACTGCTGAATAGTTCCTGTCCATCTTCTACTGGGTAACAAATGCCATATATTTTTCTGTTTTCACTCACATCCTCCTAGACAGCAGTCCACATTTAATTATTTTTAAAAAAGCTTAAAACATCTGAGAATTACAACTGATGATCTCCTCACTATTACTGTACAAAAACTATGATTTCACTGGTATCTTGGCTGTGACTCATAATCCTTCATAGTTGCTGCTTTCCATCTAAGCAACTACCTACCACAGTGACTGTGTGGGTACTGCAATGTGCTGCATTGAAGCAGCCTAGATAGTGGTCATGCATTACAAAGACGGGGCCATGGAAAAGTGAATTATGGAAAATATAATTACCACACTGATACTTCTACTGGATGTTAAAGAAGGCAGCAGACTGAAAAATTTAGTTTCCACAAGATGAATGATTCAATTCATTTCCGATCTTTGAGGTAAACCGGTACTGGTATTATTATGAAAGAAAGATGGGAACAGACTAACAGAGTGAGTTACAGGTAACACATTTGACTAAATTATTATTCCGATAATGAAATATAACCAATATTAAGAACCACTGTGTGAGCCCTTGTCACAAGCTGATGAGGAGGAAATACGGAGAGTACACAGGAAAACACAGATATTGATAACAAATGTGATGGGATACGGAAATTTAATGACAGCCAAAGCAGAGGGATAAACACCAGAGATAAATCAGGAAATACTCCAGCTTATGCAGGAAATAAGAAAATATGAAAATCCTAAGGGCACAACAGGGAGACAGCAGCATTGACAGCTTAGGACTTGAAATTAACAGGAAGCGCAAACAGGGTAAAGCGGAATAGACACGAGACACATGTAAAGCAACTTGGATAGAGTAGCAAGTAAAGGTGGTGTTCTATGAAGTATACCTGACAATCCTCTTTTAAGGGTAGATAGACTGGAAACAGTGTATCAAATGTCTAAATGATGGAGAACAACTATTCTGAGAGGATGAAGGTGATTTGGAACAAACAGTTCAACAAAGTACTGAAAGAGCTGAGACAGCAGGACACGGTTAAGTAACTAAGCATTTCTAAAATCTGTTGGAGCTAACAAAACCAGGGTAGGCATTATCATCACATCTCCTAAGATAGTGTGAGCAGATAAAATTGGAAGCAATCACGCAATCAATCTGACATGTCACACTTTTGTTTAAAATAATGTACAAGACAGAAAGAACAGTTTTAGAGGTATTGCATGAAAATAAGTTCAGTTTCAGAAATGGAAAAGGCATCTGAGAAGTAATTTTAACTTTGTACTTGAAAATGTAAGGAAGAAAAAAGAAAATTCAGGATAAAATCAGACAATGGAAAATCTGGGCTGGATTAACAATATGAAAAGAACAGATTGCTACTTACCATATAGAGAGGGTGATGAGAGGCAAACAGGGATGTGGAAGAATGACCGCTAAATCAGTCTGCCACTCCATGCCTCCTGTATGTGATGAGTAGCAACCTATCCTTTCCATATTGTTGAAAACTGAAGATACTTTCACAATATTTGTGGGCCTAGAGAAAGCATTTAACCATGCAAAATTGAATAAGATGTTAACAATGCTGACAGAAGGGGAGTCAGAGAATGCACTGGAAGTACTAAATGTGGACGATTGAGAAAGATAAGTCACATTGAGAAAATCACACAGTTTATTAACTTACACATCAAAGAAGCAATGAAGTGAGAGAATTTCAGAAGAGGACTACAATTGCAAAGAAAACAGACACCAATGTTAAGCTTTGCAGATGACGTACATCTTTTGGCCCAAAACAAGGAAAACTTAGAAGACTGTTGGATGGCAAGGACAGCATACATTGCATAGAATATCAACTAAGATAAAAAAGTGACAAAATGGAAGGTTGGAGGATCTAATCTCCACTAGGTAATCCTGATTCAGATTTTCTAAGGTTTCCCCAAATTACCACATGTAAACTCCAAGATGGTTTCTGTCCCACCACTGTTAAAACTAGACTGGTAAGTAAACAGTGATATCATGGTTTGTCCAATGGTTTTGCAAAAGTGAGCACTGGACCAAAAAATCTGTCACACTACTTTGACCTTGATAATGGCCTCAATTTGCTGCAGAAGAGAGCCCATAAGTTTCTTCAAGATGCTTTGTCGAGTGGACACCAATCAGAGATTAAGAGCACTTGATTTTGCAAGCTAGTCACGGTGCAATATGACGCTTGTGTTTGTCAAACCAGGAATGTTTTCATGCAACACTTTGAACATAGATGTCACATTGGAAGAGAGGAGTGTTCAAAACACACTTGTCATTAAGATGTATAAGGAAGGGCAACACTGGTCATAAGGAACATTTAAATAATAATCACTGATAATTTTCTCTCTTGGCCTAAATGTAGCTGTTATACTGAACTTGACTTTATTGTTGTTGTTGTTATTCTTGATATCACTCATAGAATATTTGTTCAAAGCATAATTACATTTATCTTTTGTATTCATAGTGTAGAATGATTACAAATATATCTGGCCAGCTGTTACTGACGTGACAGAGGAATTGCAAAGTTTCAAACAAGTTTCAAACATATCTTCACAGGGCTAATAACTGGAGACTGAGGATGGCTGATTTCATTCATTCATCCATATACCATGGCCTATGGGCTCATTATACAGATAAACTTTAAAATGTGTCCAGAATGAGATTTTCACGCTGCAGAGGAGTGTGCACTGATATGAAACTTCCTGGCAGATTAAAACTGTGTGCTGGACTGAGACGCAAACTTGGGACCTTTGCCTTTTGCGGACAAATGCTCTACCATCTGAGCTACCCAAGCATGACTTACGACCCGCCCTCACAACTTCAATTCTGCCAGTACCAGTTTTTAAAAAAATGTGTTTTATGTACTCCTCCTTCTGAAGACATATATAAAAAAGAAGAACAAATGTTTCCTTGCTATGTGTATCAATACATTTAAAAAATTCATTGTCATATCTCTGCTATAGTCAAAACCTGTGTTGAGAAACAGCTATAGATGAATGTAATACAGTTAGTTAGTTAGTTACATGTTGCATGGACCATTTTGCTCAATACATCCTAATGATGTGGAATGAGTCACTTTACATTCACATCTCAAATTAATTTTAACACATCATTACATTCTGAACATTTCTGTGATGTTTATTGTTTCACAAAAAGAAAAAAAAAGATATACAGATGTGAATTAAGTTATTTCTGCCCACCACCTTTTACACATTACAGTGATACGGTAATAAGGAGTTGTCAATGAGAAACTTTCTCAGTTTGCTATGAAATTTTACTTTGCTGTGTGTCAGACATTTTATATCACTGCGTAAGTGATACAAAATTTTGGTTGCATAATTGTGTACACATTTTTGTGCTAAAGACAACCTTCATGTGCAGTAATAAATATCATTTTTCCTTCTGGCATTATAATTATGTACCTCATTTTTCTTTTTGAACTGTAGTGGATTCTTTACGACAAACTTCACGAGTGGCTAAATATACAGTTAGCTAGAAACCTAATACTTTAAAAAAGGTATTATTTACTGTGTTATACTAAACAGTTTTTGTTTGCCTATTACTGTCTGATTAATACTTGTGAGTGACACCATATTCGACTTTTGCAGAGATAACAGAATTGTGGTGAAACTTTTATGGCATAATCTGTATCACTTCAGGCATAGGGTTACCGTCATAGTCTCGGATGTTATTGAATTTAGCATGTGTTAAAATTCAGGAGTAAGTAAGAAACACATATTTTCTTGTTTTCTCAAAAAATTCCTGCCCCGAGATAAAGGCCTCCAAAGATGACACTGCGAACACTGTTTTGAAGATGCAAATTTTGGAAATTTTTTTAAATGCTATATCTCTGTAACAGTTCTAGATATTTTGTTAGAGTTTTTTATTTGAAAGATAATTTCTGTATGATTACAATGGTATCCTCTGTTTGGACATATCTGTCAAAGTTATTTTACTGTTGTCTTTTGAATTTTTTTTATGATTTACAGAAAAAAAAAACTATTTCAAAAATGCCAATCCAGAAAACTTAGATTTTTTTCTATTGATTAGTACCAAGTAGTATTATATTCTCAGTAAAGGAGAGCTTCCATTTTTAAGTTGGACTGGTTTCATTTTTAAAAAATCATTTTTTTTAACTTTCAACTGTCTTCACTGAAGTTGTTTCTCACTATTTTTTTTGTTGCAAGGTTTGTTTCTATTGTCTTTGTTGCAGTTATTTCTGATCACTTTCTTTGTTGCAGTTTTTTTTCACTTTAAGTGTTGTTACACTTTGTTGTAGTTTGTCAGTTTCTTTGTCATGGCTGTTCACTGCAAGTTTCTGTATTGTAGTTGTTCTGTGCTAATTTGTTTACTGAAGAGGCTCCTAAGAAATATGAGATCATCCAGTGAGTTCTCTGTTTCCATGAGGAATTTGCCAGTTGACACAGTTACAGTGTGTTTTGTGAAAAGGACTGTTTGAAATGTCTTCTGACTGGGGCCACAGGAGAGTGAAGTGTGCTGACTATTTGCTTACCCTTAAAAAAGTTATATATAAGACAAACAAAAACAGACTTTGTTAAGTTTGGGAATAAGTGTTCTCATTTGAAGACTCTGTTTCAAAGTGAAGATGTTTCCAGTGACGACTTTTTGTGTTCTAAACGTACTGACAGAATAACAACAATGACAGTATCTGAACAAGATGAAGCCTCCCATGGTCCAAATTCTGTATCAATAGAGGAAGAATTAAATACCCTGAATCAGTCAATCACATAGGTAGGTGTTAGACCTGTTAAGAAACCGTAGTCAGTGAAGTTGAGTCATAAGCTCTACGCATCAAGAAAGCGCAGAGAAATTACTATTAGCTATGGACGAATACACTACAGCAAAACCGACCACACTCCTCAAAATAGAAATTCCATCTTCAGAAGAAAATGAACCAAAGAACTCTTGCCAGCAATTTTTTACAAATATCAATTCAGCTGTTGAATATTTTGCATCCTACAGTGAAAAGGTGCAAGTTTTAACTATTATTCCACAGACATTTTCAAAGAAAACAATTTTAAACCACATTCCATCAGTATCAAAGTACTTGGTAGACAAATCAAGAAATTTGAGGTCTGTAAAAGGAGTCTTTGGAAGATCGGATCCCTATTATGGTCATCCTATAGAGGCAGCTCAAGTTCAAATAGTGCAGTCATTTTATCTGGAAGATAAATGGCACTGTTCTCGTCAGAGTGCCAACTAAAAAAAGACACTATAACTGTAACAGTTGAAGGTCAAAAAGTTGTTCAAGTGAAGAGGTACACGACTCACAGTATTAAAAAAACTTATTTATAAGAGCAACTATACAACTTCACATATTGGAAGATCAAAATTTTATGTGCTACAACCTAAGTGGGTAGCTCCACGTCCACCTAGACATTTTATGTCTGTTTAGGTGTTTACTGTGTGAATTTTGAACATTGTGGTAACTTTGAAGAACTTATTGGAGCACATGACATAGACACCTTGGTTGGGCATGTGAAGTCATTAGTAGTCTGTGACGTAAAGCGAGAGACTTGTTTCTTTCAAGAATGTGGTGACTGCCCTGGAAAAGGAGGGCTGTCTCAACAGACACTTGGCTTGGAAGA
This sequence comes from Schistocerca serialis cubense, assembly GCF_023864345.2. Classification (NCBI taxonomy): domain Eukaryota; kingdom Metazoa; phylum Arthropoda; class Insecta; order Orthoptera; family Acrididae; genus Schistocerca; species Schistocerca serialis. Next base: position 1,018,224,694 of record NC_064638.1, on the reverse strand, counting down.
CATAGCAGATAACTCTGCAGAAATTATGTATGTGACATGAGAGGAAAGTAAACTAATTAAGAAAACAGTTGCCTTTGACAGTTTCATTGATCAACTTGGTAAATAGTCAGTGAAAGCAGTCACACACCAGCATCTGAAGAAATTTCAACAACACATCAAATAAGTGAAAGGGGGTGAAGAGGTTGAAGAACTATGTTTGGTGTTTCACTGTGATTTTGCTGAGAACTGGACTGTAATTTCCCCGCAAGAAGTACAAGGGTATCATTGGAGTAATGACCATGTTTCAATTTTTACAGGAGTGACATATTTTCAAAACGTGATCACAAGTTTGTAGTTATAAGTGATGGCACAGAACATGACTTAGCACATGCTATGCTGGCAATGCACAAAATTCTTCAACTGCAAACAGGGGCAGAGAAGATCATCATTATTTCTGATGGTGCTCCTAGTCATTTTAAAAATAGTTACCAGCTGTTTGAATGGAGTAAGTTGCTTGTGCCAACTGATTGGGTATACTGTGCTAGTGGTTACGGGAGGGGGCCTTGTGATGGTGTAGGAGGCCTCCTGAAGCACCATGCCACAAAACATAATCTTTCCGGACCAGATACAGCTGTGATTCAGAATGCTCGGGATTTTACGAGACACGTGAAATCTTACACATCTACAGGCCTCATTCTTTTGTCCAAAGAGGAAATCGAAGAATTCCATGAGCAGAAAAAAGAAGAATGGTCGAAACAAACTACTACTGTGAAAGGAATTCAGAAGACACATTTCTGGACTCAAAGTAAAGGGCAAACTCATATTGCACACACTTTAAAGAGCAAGAAAGAAGAAATTTTCTTCGTTCAGCTAACACCTCTGAAACATCAGGATAATATTCAGATTCACAAACTGAGACGGGGTGTGTGTGTGTGTGTGTGTGTGTGTGTGTGTGTGTGTGTGTGTGTGTGTGTGTGTGACTGGTGGATTGCAAAGATTATAGACACCAGTTATGAGTTAAACAAAATTGTGGTCAACTTTACGCTACCACATGGACTAGCTGCTGGATATAGGTTTCCCGCTGAAAGACAGCAGCAACACCATCAGTGCTCACTTCCTGTTCACAATGTTTTGAAGACTGTTAAGACCTCCAGTTCCTATTGGTTCAATGGGAAGGTATCACTCTATGTCATAGGAAGATATTGAAGCAATGAAACACATTTTTAGTTCATTGACTAGCTAATTTCAGTAAAAACAGAGTGAACAGAATGAGTCTCTTACTCATCTTTCAAAACTAATATTAGGCTATGTTAAGTAAGGATAGGTTTTGATTTTTATGAGCCTGTTATGTGATAATATGGTAATAAAACAGGTTTCATGTATGTCAAAAATTTCAATTGTTTATAAAACCTGTTCAACCTAAAAAGTGGAAGCTCTCCTTTTCAGGGAATGTAGAACTATATGGTACTAATCAACAGAAAAAAATCAAAATTTCATGGATTGGCATTCCTGAAAAAAAAAAAAAAATTTTTCCATAAATTATAAAAAAAGTTCAGAACACTATAGTAAAAGAACTTTGACAGATAAGTCCAGATGGAGGATTTCTTTGTAATCATAAAGCAATTATCTTTGAAATAAAAAAAACTGGAACTGTTCCAGAGATACAGCATTTTAATTTTTTTTCCAGAATATGCATCTTCAAAATAATATGCACAGTGTCATCTTTGGAGAGCTGTACCTCAGAGCAGAATTTTCTTTTTTTAGAGAAAATAAAATAATACATGTTCCTTTCTTAGTGCTTCATTTTAATATATGCTAAATTCAATACCATCCAATACTATGAAGGTAAGACTTTTCCTAGCCTGTCTGAATTGATATAGACTATGCCTAACATATTATCAGATAAAGCTTGTGCAATATATGTAAAGTGGGCTGCATTATTATAAATTGTGTTTAAAATATGAAATACAAAGCTAATTTTTCTAGATTATTTATGTTACTAACTGATCTAGTAAATAAAGAATACCTTCCTAAAGTAAAATCATTCACATTTTTTGCAATGAGACATAACAAATGCCCGCATCTCGTGGTCGTGCGGTAGCGTTCTTGCTTCCCACGCCCGGGTTCGATTCCCGGCGGGGTCAGGGATTTTCTCTGCCTAGTGATGGCTGGGTGTTGTGTGCTGTCCTTAGGTTACTTAGGTTTAAGTAGTTCTAAGTTCTAGGGGACTGATGACCATCGATGTTAAGTCCCATAGTGCTCAGAGCCATTTGAACCATTTGAACATAACAAATTGTCATACTGATTGTTTTGTGTCTGTATGTGCACATGTTGAGAGTATTTGTAAGTCTGCCAGATACAGTTTCTACAACATGGCACAGCTCCCAAAAGGGGTAGAAACTATTTCTCCTTTGAATGCTGTATTGAGAGTACCCTATGAAATGGGCCACTCAAGTGAAATCTGAGCTACAATTAATTCTGGAGTTCTGGCAGAAGTGTATAGCATCTTCCAATTGTGACTATGTTTCTATTCTCTTAAAATGTCTCAAATAGGCTGCTAAAAAACTGTCATGACCTGCTATTCATTTCTCTACCTGTCTACGAGAATATGCAAGGTAGTGAAAATATTCTTAATAACAAATCTGAAATATAATTTCCCTTCGCAATTCATTCTTCTTCAAGAGAAAGGGCATAAGTTCAGAAAAAGAGATAATATTACTCTCTTACAAAGAATAATGAAGACTTTATTTGAGAAAAAGTTTGTAAACCTACACCTAACAGATGGAGACCTGAAACAGTTACTGCTAGCTATTGCAAAAAAGATTACAGTAAGCCTATTATAAGGCATAACACACAGTATGGGATTTGTGTCTATGCCTGTTGACAACTGTTAATATTAAGTTTTCTTATAACTTTATTTGACTGTAGTTTCATCGGTACAATAGACTCCATGTGGCATATGAATAATGTAGAACTATTTTTAATTAAATTATGTAATGTATAATGATGCTAAGAATTCTGACACATTTACACAGCACATTCAATCATCTGAGAACTAAAAGAAGTGTATTAACAATATCTACAGAGAAAGATAAATTTGTATCTTGTATGGTATATTAGTAAAGTAAAGTTGCATGCCCTCAGGAAAAATTGCGGCTGTAGTTTCCCCTTGTTTTCAGCCATTCGCAGTACCAGCACAGCAAGGCCGTTTTGGTTAGTGTTACAAGGTCAGATCAGTCAATCATCCAAACTGTTGCCCCTGCAACTACTGAAAAGGCTGCTGCCCCATTTCAGGAACCACATGTTAGTCTGGCCTCTCAACAGATACCCCTCCATTGTGGTTGCACTTACGGTACAGCTATCTGTATCGCTGAGGCACGCAAGCCTCCCCACCAACGACAAGTTCCATGGTTCATGTTGTGATTCCATCAGAGACAGCAAAGGACTTAGAAGAGCAGTTGAACGGAATGGACAGTATCTTGAAAGGAGGAAATAAGATGAACATCAACAAAAGCAAAACGGAGATAGTGGAATGTAGTTGAATTAAGTCGGGTTATGCTGAGGGAATCAGATTAGGAAATGAGACACTTAAAGCAGTAAACGAGTTTTGCTATTTGGGGAGCAAAATAACTGATGATGGTTGAAGTAGAGAGGATATAAAATGTAGACTGGCAATGGCAAGGAAAGCTTTTATGAAGAAGAGAAATTTGTTAACATCGAGTATAGATTTAAGTGTCAGGAAGTCGTTTCTGAAAGTATTTGTGTGGAGTGTAGCCATGTATGGAAGTGAAACATGGACGATAAACAGTTTGGACAAGAATAGAATGGAAGCTTTCGAAATGTGGTGCTACAGAAGAATGCTGAAGATTGGATGGGTAGATCACATAACTAAGAGGAGGTATTGAATAGAATTGGGGAGAAGAGAAATTTGTGGCACAACTTGACTAGAAGAAGGGATCGGTTCGTAGGACATGTTCTGAGGCATCAAGGGGATCACCAATTTAGTATCTGAGGGCAGTGTGGAGGGTAAAAATCATAAAGGGAGACCAAGAGATGAATACACTAAGCAGATCCAGAAGGATGTAGGTTGCAGTAGGTACTGGGAGATGAAGAAGCTTGCACAGGATAGAGTAGCATGGAGAGCTGCATCAAACCAGTCTCTGGACTGAAGACCACTACAACAACATGGTATTTTAGTTGTTATTTCTTTCTTTTGTGATGCTTTGTCTTTAGACAGGGATTTGAGTACTTAATTCTGTTTGTAGTACCTATATATGTTGTTACTCTCTACTTATTACTGGATTTTACATTTGTTTGGATCGTTAACTGAAGCATTCCACACAAACTGTTAACTCTGACCATGGATGTTGTCGAGATGGCAGGCATAAACGACTTCTCACAATCAAATGTGCACAATGTACACATCATATCAAGAATTATAGTTTTTCTCATCATGACATCACATTCATCAGCTTCATCACCTCATAACCAAACTGCATGTTTCAATCAAACCTAGACTACAACGAAACACAGACGTTGGGCTACACTGCTATTCAGTTTGGTGCCACAACCTACATTCCAAACAGTAATGTACAGGCAAAACAAATAACATCATTGATCTGTTTTCTTTCATATAATGTCACATGCCAGAACATCATTATAACATAGGTCAAAGACAATGTCCAATATTGGTAGGTTTAAGTAACTCTTCTATGTATGAGAAGTGGCTGCATCAAAACTCCAGTCAGTAACACCTTTATTACATAGAACACACTGGTAGCGCCATCAGACTTCAAATATAACTCTGCATTTTTTTATGAATACATTTCTTGAAACTATGAATGTGTAAACAACTGAATGATGTGTCTTGCAGAATAATGCTAGATGGTCACCACTGTCATTACCACAAATGGACTTGCACAATATTTGGAATTAAATAATTTTTTTTCAGCTCAATTTCTGTAGGCTAAATATTAAATACTTCAGTAGATAAGTGTGAGAGTACAAATTAGAAAGTCCAAGGTTCAATCCATGTTTTGTCCCCTGGACTTTTTCTGTCATTGATCACTTCTGGTAATGATTTCTTAATGTGAAAGATGCAAAGTTACACCATGTTTTGGGGTCCATATTACACTATAGTTTCCCCTCTAACTAAGTTGGCTCAAAGATCAAAAGAAAGCAAAGCATACTGCCTACGATGAGAACATTCCTAATAAAGCACTGTGATATTCTAGATCTACATTCATAATATGCAAACTACTTTTTAATGCATGACATATATTCAGCATTGTAACACATTAGTTGCAATTCTATATGGAGTGCAAGAAGAATGGTTGCTTAAATATCTCTGTATGAATTGTAATTAGACTAATCTTGTCTTTGTGTTCACTATAGGAGCAATACATATGGGGCTGTAGATTATCTCTAGACTCTTCACTTCATAAACTTCATATTATGCTTTTGCTTGATTGTTGGCTTGTATCTTGAAGTGTCTGCCAATTCAAATATTTCAGCATTTCTGCAACTTTCTCCTGAGAGCCAAGAATGTGATCATTTGTGTTGTTCTTGTGACTGACATATTGCAGTGGCAGAGAAGAGTGTTGTCAGCAAGCAGCGAGCATCACTTCATTAGGTGCTGCACATACCTACAAAACAGGCAATGCGGCATGCATGTGATGCTTGTGAAAGAACTGCGATTGGATGGTGTCTGGCCCCTACCACTCGACGTGCTGAAGCATCAGTCACAAAGTGATTCTGATAATAGTGTAGAATATGTTCAGTGTCCCCTTTTAGTCCTACGTGGTACAAGGCCACACACACTTGAGGAATAATCTGAGTTGGGACGCAATCCATTTGCTGCTGGTCACTGCATTTTTCTGGTACCTTGCCAATAAATCGAAGTGAAGCCAAACATCCAAGCTGAGGAAACAGTCATGTTTCGAGCTCTCCATAATTGGAAAGTATTTCCAATTATGGGTTCTATTATATCAAAATTCCAGTTACTTGAGTTTAACTATTTCTCATTGAAAAATAGTTTGTTTACATTGGTATGGATGTGACACATTATTACATTTAAACATTTTTCCATTCAGTACAGGTTTATTTTCATGTTTAGATGGCAGTACTGAAGATAAAGTCCCTAAAACAAATCTAACAAGTTGTATACTCCGGATTAAACTACTCAAGAAAGCTACACCTAGGAAGAAAGAGTAATTTGAGTGTGCAGGAACATAAGAGAGGAGGAAAATAGACACAAAATTGGTGTAGAAAAACAGTAGGATCATTATCTGAGGCGCTTTTTGGTAGATAAAACTTAAATCTATAGCTTCAGTACCTTACCACAACAGGAAGTCTGTAAACATAAATGTACTCATATATGAATATTGTAATCCGCAAGATAATTGACTTAACTGCTGAATTTATGAAAATAGCTGGAGACAATTGAAAGTATTTAGAGTTACTGGCATCAAAGGTATTTAATACTAATACAATGCCGGATGATTACCAGTAAGCAACTGACAATAATGGTGCAAACATGGTACAAAGTACTGAAGGGTATCTTGGAACTAAGTTAATAAAAACGGTCGGAATCAGATTATATACACCGTTTTTCCGCACTTACTGAGAATTTCAATCGAAGCAGATGGTGGTTAATGTTGTTTGCTGACGTGTCCTTATCTGATACGTGTCATTACACTTAACAATGGCAAGTTTATAAGCGCCACGTATATTGCGAAAAATGCGCAGATTGGGGTACACCTGAAGTTATTCTAGAAAAGAGAAGTGTAAGAAGCAAAGAGTGGATTAAATTAACAATTAATAATACAATCGAAAAGCGCGGACAAAACATCATAAACTCGCAGAACCAACACTTTCAGCTAATCTATATACTGATATCCAGTAAGTCACAGGCTACATCTTCTGTTTTACAATTCTCTACTAACAATGCGAAAAATATCTTTGTTTTAAGCCAACTAATTGATTCATGCATTACAAACAAATGCTTTTACTTCGGACAAACACCGGCGACTTCACTTTGTTTATTTACTATCTGGCTTGACAGTTCCCATTTTGCTTGTGCCCATGTCAAAGCACTTCATCTACACATATAATCCACACTTCGTTCGGCAAGGGCAAAGATGACTCACTACCAAATGCGTATCGGGTCAGAACGACAGCTCGCCCAGATTGGATTGTTGTTTTCTGCAGTATGTATTGGAGCTTTCACACAACGTCGCATCGCTCAGCCCCACACTGAATCACAATTGTTTTTAGAAACGGGAGCGTCTGTAGCGCAATAAATTGCAGCAACAAAAAGAAGAAGACACCTCATCTGTCTTTTCGTTGGTTTCCTAAGGACTTGAGAGGTATATACCATCATGTTATTAAAGTGCATCGTCGGGATTCGATTGCAGACTACGCGTGTGTTAATGATTAATGTTTCGTTTTAGGAGCAGAAAATGGCTAATGAATAGCGGACGAGAAGATCTTACTAAAAAAAGATCCTGTTTACCTTTTTATATAATGTTAAGTTTTGTTTGCTGCACTTCAAATAAAACCAGTTCATGAACGCAGACAATAATAAACTCTTGTGGAATGCGGAACTCATACTGTTTGACGTCCTAAATAAACCACCTCAGCTGACGATGAGAAGGAAACTGCTACAAAAAGTTCTGCAATTCGTCTAAAGCTGTAAAATAGTCCTATGGCACAGAAGCAGCCATTTCAACTCTTTATATCTCAGTGCTATGTACATCTGTGTCAACACAGACCTGCTTTGACGATGAAGTGGTTAGATTAAGTGCAACTAATTGTGTCTTGCAAAAGCGTGTGAAGTATGAGGATGTGCAGATCGCTAGACTTCATACAAAAACATGGAAAGTGACTATCATTTTAAGTAAAAGCTGCATAAGGATCAAGTGAAGGAGAACAGTCAAATTTTGAAGACTATAGGATCCAGATATTTGAAAACAGACGTTCTTGACTCGTTGTTAAGCCAGATTAGCATGCCACTGAATGTGCTGAAGATGGAAAGACGAAAATAAGCTGTTTGCTCTAAATTTATTATATTACAACCCTCAGGCATACAGGTTTTGTCAGAATGTTTTATGCTTCCATCGCTGTGTACATTACAAAGGTATGTGGAAGGCACACAAATAAAATGTGGGTAAGTGACAAATTCCAGCTTTTAAAGTACACCGATAAACTAGTGAATATGTCACTGGATGAAATGTGTCTAATGATAAAGTAAACATATGACAGCATTTCTAACACTGTTATTAGCTTTGAGAACTTGGGATTTACATACACTGCATATTTCTCCCACTATTTGCCTGTTGTTTGGCGCACTTAGAATAATATAAAGATGAAGGTCGTACTTGTGGCAACAGGGGACAAGGGCTAAAACACAGAACGACAAATGGCGTGTCGATCCATTTTGCGTGTAGAGGTACATAACTGAGCTTTGTATGTGTGAATCTATGTTTTTTTATTCCTTTGATATAAACGTGGTAAGCTGCAGTTATATCCAATTTCACAAGTGTGTTTTCACGGATGTGTTGCAGCTTGCCACTGGATTCATGATTTTTATCCCAACTTGTGCGTATTTTAGAATCATTTTTAGAAACATCTACGTCTTCTGATATTACAAAAACTCTGTGAGGCAAGAAAATAGTTCAAATATATCGTAAATCATGTATGAAGAGGATGCAAAACAAACACTTTGCTTACAATGCATCTGACATTCTCCTTTCTCGCCGTTTGGAGCGCTAGTGTCGCACAAGCTGTCAAACGGTGACAACTTTTACAGCAGTGATGTCGCGACTGTTTTATCAACCTGTGGTGTTGCTGTCAAATAATTGACCAGACTTGCAGAATGGGCTTGTAATTACTCACTTTGACCACGGACTACTCTACAAAAGCTGAAGCATTCAATATGGCAACACCACACAGCTGTCAAATAGACGACCGGACTTGTAGAATGGACATCTTATTTTACGTTAAAACAACAAAGCAGTTTTACTCTCTAATACATGCAGGTGTGGGTTAACACTTGTACAAAAGAGCAACTCGCCGATATCTTACCACTTAAATATCCGCAAATGCAATTTTAACATTTGTCGAAAATTATGAAACACGAAAGCGGAAAATTGTGTACAATGCAGAAGTTAAGTATTGTATGTAACAGGATGTGTCCTGTGCTCATACATAAACGTTATGCTACTATAGCGTCTCACACAAGTGTCTTCAAGTGCTAAGTGTTCGCATAGTGTTGGTGGTTCAATCTCACATGATGTTGTCAAGTGAACTGTGGCTGTTAAAGCAGTTCCACACCCAGCCTCCAGGGGTATTTCGTTTTTTGCGCGTTTTATACTTACTCTACACATTTCTTTTATTCCTTGTTTTGTGAATTTTCCCATCCTGTAGTTTTCTCCTTGCTGTCTACTGTTACCCTTGTTAGTATGGGTGTCGGTAGGCAATGCACCCACAAGAAAGTTCTTTCACCTCTAGACGAGTGTCTAATTGCTTGTTCTGCCTACAAGCACGTCCAACCGAAAGTTGGTCGCCAAATTTGAGGCGAAATCGACAAGTGATGAGCTTGATGTGATATGGAGCTGATTTGTGTCTAGTTTCCGGGATGTTGGAGGAGCCAGCAATATCAAGACATACGGTTTGCTTGCCTCCGTTTTAGCCCAATAACCCAGTCTTGTGGTTTGCACAGGTGGAAGCAAATTTCTTCTACACCAGAGTAACTGCTGATGCCTCGAAGTTCGCCCATATAATCAACCAATTGGACCACCACTCTGTGGCTGAGGTGCAAAACGCCATCACTGCGACTCAGCAGGCGAATTCCTATGAGAAGCTCAAGGTGGAAGTGCTACGGAGAGTCGCTGCCTCACAGGAAGGTAGAATATGCCAAATTTTTTTAACAAGAGGATAATACAATATGTAACATATCTATGCAGCAAGATAGATACAATCACCATACTGGCCATCTCATTGCACACTCCGTGAATCAGTGGACTACCACCGCAGGTAAAGACAATAGCAGCATCTCAAACAAACACGTCACTGGATGCTGTGGCAGAATTTGAGACTGTATACAGCAAGCCATCAGCTCGGCCTAGATTAGACCAGTTGCAGCACAGTGCAGCAGTATGATGGCCACAGTGACAGTAGTGTGCAGCAATTCCAACTTGCTTGCAGTGAAGGTGGAAATGTTGTGCTTACAGGTTGGCATGCTTTTGTCACAAGGCGGCAATGGAAACACAGACATTCAGGGAGTCAGTCTGCTAACAATGCTATGTCTTCTCAGGGTGAGCAACCTGTGTGTTGGTATCACCAGAGATTCGGCACAAAAATGTATGGCACCATGCTTTCATTCAAATGCCGGCGATGGTCAGCCATAGATGCAACCGACTGTCCATCATCACTCGTCGCCTATTCATTAGCGACGGAAGTTCTGGCCTGAAATTCCTGGTGGACAATGGTTCGGACCATGATCTCTGAAACATTGCTGCAGGAAACCAACTGCCTTCTATCAACTGACAACAATACGACTATCACTACCTATGCTCCAGGGGAATGGACTTGAACTTAGGATTACGCCATCCATTCACTTGGAATTTTACTGTTGCAGGCATCATGGAAGCTATAATTCGCATAGATCTCTTGGCACATTATGGCCTCTTACTAAACATGGCAAACACCTGATTAGTGTTACCAGGCTAACTGCAATTCGTTTTCATCACAGTGCAGCCATCTACAGTGCAAAATTGACATAGGCACACGAGGGTGAGTATGTTTCTCTACTAAGTCAGTTTCCAAACTTGACCATACCACCAGGAGTACATAATGAGCTACCACACAATACGGACCACCGTATCGAAAAGATTGATGGACTGCCAGTGTCATGCAGATCTAGTCATTTGGCACCATACCACCACACCATCGCTCGAGCAGAGTTTGACATTATGCTGCAAGAGGGCACTATCAGGCCATCGAGCTGTTTGTGGACCTCTGCCTTAAACGTGGTACCTAAGAAAGGTGGATATTGGTACGTGGTGATTATTATGCACTTAATGTGGTAACAATTATCCTTTTATCCTGTGCCATTGTTATGGGAATACAATTAAGCATCACATGGAGCAATGGTTCTCAGTGTATTGGACTCTAAAATAGCTTATCGCAGCAGCAGTGGTGGAAGAAGACATTCTGAAAACCGCATCTGAACGCTATTCAGGCTGTTTGAAAGCATGTATATTACATCTGGATTATGGAATGCAGTGCAGACATGGCAAGGGTTTATTGACTCTGTCCTTCAGGGCCTTCTATTCTGTTTTGTGTACCTGGGAGGTGGGTTCGCGTTTTTGGCCACCCCACAACAACACCTACAGGAAGTATTCAATTGTTTGGAACATTATGGAATCATGTTGAACGTTGCTAAGTGCGTTTTTGAACAACCTGAGGATACAGAATGAGATTTTGACTGCAGCGGAGTGTGCGCTGATATGAAACTTCCTGGCAGATTAAGACTGTGTGCCGGACCGAGACTCGAACTCGGGACCTTTCCCTCACGCGGAAAGCAGCACCCCGACGGGGCGTGAGTCATGCTTGGGTAGCTCAGATGGTAGAGCACTTGCCTGCGAAAGGCAAAGGTCCCGAGTTCGAGTCTCGGTCCGGCACACAGTCTTAATGTGTCAGGAAGTTTCATATCAGAGCACACTCCGCTGCAGAGTGAAAATCTCATTCTGGAAACATCCCCAAGGCTGTGGATAAGCCATGTCTCCACAATACCCTTTCTTTCAGGAGTGCTCTTCAAGGTTCGCAGGAGAGCTTCTGTAAAGTTTGGAAGGTAGGAGACGAGGTACTGTCAGAAATAAAGCTTTGAGGATGGGGCGTGAGTCGTGCTTGGGTAGCTCGGATGGCAGAGCACTTGCCCACGAAAGGCAAAGGTCCCGAGTTCGAGTCTTGGTCCAGCACACAATTTTGATCTGCAGGAAGTTTCAAACTGAGGACACCTTACTGAGATACAGAATTTCATCTGTGGGCTCTGTACCTTTAAGAGAGAAGGTTGAAGCAATTCTGCAGCTACCTAGGCCAACCACAATCAAGGAACTGAGTCGGCGAGGCCGCGAAACAGAGCATGGCTGACGCAGCACTCCTTGCACTTCCCAAACTTGATGTGCCCCTAACGTTAGTGGTGGATGCAGACCAGATGACCATCAGTGCAGCCCTACAAGAATGGTCAGAGGGCTCATGGCTGGCATATGCCTCTCACAAACTGTCCTTATCTCAGACAAAGAGGTCTTGGCCGTATGCGAGGGTGTTAAATACTTTCAACTGCAGACTGAGGGGTGAGCGTTTACAGTCTTTACTGACCATAAGCCGTTGATCTACGCATTTAAGCATAACAGCGTCAACTGCTCTCCTCGCCAATACAACAGTCTCGAATTTACAGCTCAATTTACTGACATTAAGCATATTCTGGGCGCTGATAACGTGGTGGGTGAATGTCTTTCGCATATCAACAGTGTGACAAGCCCTACAGACTTTTCCACACTGGACCAGTCACAAAAAGATGATGAAGAGCTCTCGACGCTCGTCAACGTCGCTATGTCAGCATTATGATTGCAACTCATTGACATTCCAGGAGAAGATGCCAGGCTGTATTGTTGCGTCTCCATGATAAGAATTCGCATGCTACTTCCATCAGCGTTCAGAAGACAAACGTTTAATAGCATCCACAACATGTGCCTTCCAGGAATCAGTCCCACCTTTCGTCTGATGTTTCAACGCTTTGTTTGCCCGGGGATGCAAAAAGTATGTCGAGAATGTGCATGAACAAGTCTGCAATGCCAACGGTGTACGGTGTCTCGCTACGTGCATGCGCCAGTCGGTGATATTCCGAATGCAGCCGTACGTTTCGCGCACTTTCGCCTTGCTGTAGAGGGACCACTTCCTCCGTCGAATGGTCAACGTTATTTATTGACCATGATAGATCGTTTCATCTGCCTGCCAGAGGTGGTGCCCATCGATGGTGCCCATTTGACAATATTGCTGCTGAAATATTGCTGCTGAAATATTGCTGCTGAAATATTGCTCTCCACATTTGCGTCAGCATGGATAGTGAGATGCTGTAGCCCTCTATGTATCACTAATGTCACGATCGGTAGTTTGAGTTGGACTTGTTCAGACAGCTTCTCAAGTTTTGTGGGTACGTCCACTACAAGATTACCAGTTACCACCCCTCTAGGAATGGCATAATTGAGCTCCAGCATCGCTCACTGAAGGCAGCCCTCATGTACCATGACACAACTTGGACATTTGTTCTTCCTGCTGTCCTCCTTCACTCGCGAACCACATATAAACCCGACATTGATTCTTCGGCCATGGAGATGTCTTCCAGGCAAATTCATCGACGCTGATGCCCTGCATTCATCTACACACGACCATCCAAAATTCGTACATCATCTGAGGGATCATATCGCTCAGACAGCCTTCTGAGGCTTCCTGTCATGGCTCATCACCTTTTTGTATTCGGTAAGATCGAGACAGCTGTTCTCATGTCATGCTCTGTACCGACAGCGTGAAACCATTGTTGCAACCTCTGTACACTGGCTCTGTCGAGTGCTATGGAAAGGTGCGTGGATGTTGGACATCTGGGTGAATGGCAAGGCAACTACCGTTTCCTTCAACAGAGTGAAACCTGTGTAGATATTCCATAAGACATTATCATCCGCAATCCCAGGAGGACATCAGAATCTTCTAGAGTCTGAGACCCAGCCACAGGTACTGCAGCCGCTGCAAACACCTGATGCAGAACAACCACCGGCTTGGGCAACCAGTTCTGGATGTCGTGTTAATTTACCTGCTTGTTTAGTTGACACCGACGCTCCAATTCCGCTGAGGGGGATGATAATGGCGTTTGACATGAGTGATGTCACGCTCTAGTGCAAAATTATGTGTTCGCATAGTGTCGGTGGTGCAGTGTCCCGTGATGTAGTCAAGTGAACTAAGGCTGTCAAAGCAGTTCCAGTAAGGAAGGAAGGAAGATTGGGTTTAATGTCCTGCCGACACCGAGGTCGCTAGAGATGGAGCACAGGTTCAGATTGTGTCAAAGATGGGAAGGAAATCAGCCGTGCCCTTTCAAAGGAACTATCCCGGCATTTGCCTGGAGTGATTTAGGGAAATTACAGAAAACCTAGATCGGGATGACCGGATGCCAGTTTGAACCATCGTCCTCCTAAATGCGAGTCCCCCCTGAAAGCGGTTGCACACCTAGCCGTCAGAGGCTACATGTTTTTCATGTGTTATATGCTTACTCTATGTATCCCCTTTATTCCTTGCTTTATGAATTTTCATGTCTTGTTTGCTCCTTGCTGTCTTATTGTTACTAGTGGCTTTGTTAACTAGTTCCCTTCGACGAAGAATTCTGTTTTGTGCAAGGGGTCGGTACATTAAAATACATCTCGTTTCTATTGTTTAGGAAGGGTGTCGGTAGACGACGCACCCACAATAAAGTTCTTATACTCCGGATGAATGGTTGATTGCTAGCCCTGGCTATGAGCACGTCCAAGCAAAAGTCAGTCAGTCAAAGTCGAGCAAAAACCGACTCTACGATTAAAACATGTGCAAAAGAATGAATCAGTAATACTACTCCCCTTTAAATGGGTGAAAATGGAATTTTAACAAATAACGAAAATTATGTTACATGAGAACTAAAATCGCGCAGCTGTTAAGTACAGTTGCAGTATGTACTCGTATGATTACGTAACAGATGAAAGACAATTTTTTCGCGGCAGCAAGTGTAATAAATGATGACAAACTACTATCATGTATTTAATGTGTGATCCACCATGTTGTTTTTAATGTTATTACACAACCTCTACTTTCAAAGAAATTTCATAATCATTTTTCTCAGTGTAAATGGTAAGACGTAGTGAGATATCTGTTCTAACAAACAACACTCCTCTGATGAGCTATTTCGATAGATTCATTCCAGATGTTTGTACATCCAGAAGCAATTACTCAAAGCAAAAAACAGTTATGGAAAGTAGGAAAACAGGCAATATAAACACAACTTCTATTTACGTAACGTTTTTAAATTTTTTGTGGTTGAATAAGGTTTCTTGTGGTGTTATTTGAAGTCAGTAAGCTGTGTACTTCACTTAACATTGTTTTATCACCACAGTTTCTGTGATTACTTATTACTTGAATAAACATTTATTTGACTTGTTTTCAGCTGAACTGTGCAAGAAAGTAACAATTGTACAACTGCCAATATTTATACTAGTTTGAAATTTTGGAATTCTTTCCACTGATAACATGTAGAAACATAATGATTCGCTCATTCCAGTATGGTACAACTTGACACTTCCTACAATCTTAAGTACATTTTCACACACGCCATTAAAGCTTTTAATCATATTTCCTAAAAGCCACTCTTCATTTCTCTTACGAAAATCTTGCCCTCGCTTCAGTATTTTTTTATTAGGATCTTTCTCAAACTCAGATTAGATGGGGAAAATTCTTCGATCACACTGCCAAGCAATTTTGGTCGAGTTCTTGGTTCTGCTGATTTACTTGCCAAGATTGAAAAGTATTAATTGTTATTAACGCCCTCTTCTTCAAATTGTTTCTCATAGATCATGGATCTCATGAATATGTAATATATGTTTATTACGTTTCTTTATACTCTCATGCTATCTTTTAATATCGTTTCTATAGCAACACATCAGTAATAAAATTCGTCTTTCAGACAGAGCAGCGGTCTTTGGATGTCTAGCAAAAACATTTTACCAGATGTTGCACACCTTACAACAACTGAAGTCAAAACTATCACGATTCATATTTCCCCCAACACCGTCCTGCATTGGCAGCAGGTTGTCTTCACAGCATTGCCACTTGTCACGACTCTGGCTTGTGTAACGTCGGCTGTGCTTTTACCCTGCTATAAAAGACGGATTAAGGAGCAACTATATTAAAACTTGCAGGACACATGAGAGATACAATGAATCATAAAAAGCATGTTGATAGTATGGGGTCGTAAACCAACTGCTCTTTTAGCAACTTTCTTTAAATGTTCAAAAATGTAAAACTATGCACTTCACAAAACGAAAAACGTAGTAACCTGTGACTATAATATCAATGAGTCACTGCTGGAATCGGCCAACTCATACAAATATCTGGATACAGATATGAAATGGAATGATCATTTGGGCTCAGCCATGGGTAAAGCAGGTGGTAGACTTCGGTTTATTGGTGGAATACTAGGGAAGTGCAATCAGTCTACAGATGAGATTTCTTACAAATCACTTGTGTGACCTTTTCTAGAATATTGCTCGAGTGTGTGGTACTTCTATCAAATAGGACTAACAGGGGGCATAGAACATATACAGAAATGGCCTGGGCAAATTATCACAGGTTTGTTTGATCCTTGGGAGAGTGTCACAGAGATACTTAAGGAACTGATATGGAAGACTCTTGGAGATAGACGTAAACTATCCTGAGAAAGTTTATTCAAAAAGCTTCAAGATCCGGTTTAAATGATGATCTAGGAATATACTACAACCTTCCAAGTATCGCTCATATAGCGCTCGTGAGATAAGATTAGAATAATTACTGCACGCACAGAGGCGTTCAAACAATCAGTCTTCTTGTGCTCCATAAGTAAATGGAACGGGAAACAACCATAATGAATGGTACAACGAGACGTATCCTCTACCATGCATGTCGCAGTGGTTTGTAGAGCATATACAGGGTGGTCCATTGATCGTGACCGGGCCAAATATCTCACGAAATAAGCGTCAAACGAAAAAACTACAAAGAACGAAACTTGTCTACCTTGAAGGGGGAAACCAGATGGCGCTATGGTTGGCCCACTAGATGGCGCTGCCATAGGTCAAACGGATATCAACTGCGTTTTTTTAAAATAGGAACTCCCATTATTTATTACATATTCGTGTAGTACGTAAAGAAATATGAATCTTTTAGTTGGACCACTTTTTTCACTTCGTGATAGATGGCGCTGTAATAGTCACAAAAATATGGCTCACAATTTTAGACGAACAATTGGCACCAGGTAGGTTTTTGAAATTAAAATATAGAACTTAGGTACGCTTGAATATTTTATTTCGGTTGTTCCAATGTGATACATGTACCTTTGTGAACTCATCATTTCTGAGAACTCATGCTGTTACAGCGTGATTACCTGTAAATGCCACATTAATGCAATAAATGCTCAAAATCATGTCCGTCAACCCCAATGCATTTGGAAATACGTGTAACGACATTCCTCTCAACAACGAGTAGTTCGCCTTCCGTAATGTTTGCACATGCATTGACAATGCGCTGACGCATGTTGTCAGGCGTTGTCGGTGGATCACGATAGCAAATATCCTTCGTCTTTCCCCACAGAAAGAAATCTGGGGACGTCAGATCCGGTGAACGTGTAGGCCATGGTATGGTGCTTCGACGACCAATCCACCTGTAATGAAATATGCTATTCAATACCGCTTCAACCGCACGCGAGCTATGTACCGGACATCCATCATGTTGGAAGTACATCGCCATTCTGTTATGCAGTGAAACATATTGTAGCAACATCGGTAGAACATAACGTAGGAAAACAGCATACATTGCACCATTTAGATTGCCATCGATAAAATGGAGGCCAATTATCCTTCCTTCCATAATGCCGCACCATACATTAGCCCGCCAAGGTCGTTAATCTTCCACTTGTCGCAGCCATCGTGGATTTTCCGTTGCCCAATAGTGCATATTATGCCGGTTTACGTTACCGCTGTTGGTGAATGACGCTTCGTCACTAAATAGAACACGTGCAAAAAATCTGTCATCGTCCCATAATTTCTCTTGTGTCCAGTGGCAGAACTGTACACGACGTTCAGAGTCGTCGCCATGCAATTCCTGGTGCATAGAAATATGGTACGGGTGCAATCGATGTTGATGTAGCATTCTCAACACCGACGTTTTTGAGATTCAAGATTCTCGTGCAATTTGTCTGCTACTGATGTGCGGATTAGCCTCGGCAGCAGCTAAAAAACCTACTTGGGCATCATCGTTGCAGGTCGTGGTTGACGTTTCACATGTGCTGAACACTTCCTGTTTCCTTAAATAACGTAACTATCCGGAGAACGGTCCGTAGACTTGGATGGTGTCGTCCAGGATACCGAGCAGCATACATGGCACACGACCGTTGGGCATTTTGATCACAACAGCCATACATCAACACGATATCGACCTTTTCCGCAATTGGTAAGCGGTCAATTTTAACATGGCTAATTTATCACGAAGAAAATACCGTCCACACTGGCGGAATGTTACGCGATACCACGTACTTATACATTTGTAACTATTACAGCGCCATCTATCACAAAGCGAAAAAAGTGGTCCAACTAAAACATTCATATTTCTTTACGTACTACACGAGTATGTAATAAAAATGGGGGCTCCTACTTAAAAAAACGCAGTTGATATCCGTTTGACCTATGGCAGCGCCATCTAGCGGGCCAACCATAGCGCCATCTGGTTTCCCCCTTCAGGCTAGACGAGTTTCGATCTTTGCAGTTTTTTCGTTTGACGCTTATTTCGTGAGATATTTGGCCCAGTCACTATCAATGGACCAACCCGAATATAGCTGTAGATGTGAATCATACACACTCTAAATCCTCACATCGACCCATCGCCCTGTGGATGTGTGACGAACGATATGTCGCCGTATAGTCCTCCCTCTTTTGAGTGTGGAACGGGGAGTGACCAAATGTCGATACCACCAAGAGCAGAGCACAGCTGGACTATTTCTACGTCGAAGTGGCATTAGCAACTGTACTATGGCTCTCTGCAGTACGGAGGCTAACAGATGGGCCATTTGTTTATCGCTGACTGAAGGGGGTGCTTGCGGAACACG
Source organism: Schistocerca serialis cubense (assembly GCF_023864345.2). Lineage (NCBI taxonomy): Eukaryota > Metazoa > Arthropoda > Insecta > Orthoptera > Acrididae > Schistocerca > Schistocerca serialis. The sequence continues at coordinate 1,018,205,787 of NC_064638.1, read as the reverse complement.
AAGTCGCCGGGAACTGACGGGAATTTGGGCGGTATCTGCCGTCTTGTTAGAGCGAACGAGCCTCTGGACGGTTCCGACGTTTTAGTTGGACCTTCATTGTGGTAGATGGCTACAGTGGCAGCTCTACAGGTGCTGGAGTAAGTGTCCCTGGGGGAGGTTTCTCTGTGTGCCAGTCGAAAATATGTCCATGGTGGATGAGAAAGTGGGGTGCCCAGTAGCCTATGTACAAGGTAGGTATGTTAGATTTTTCGACCTATTCGTGTAATAAAATCTAGGTGAGGTGGAGATTCGGGTGTTGGTAAGCTGATATTGCTGATGTAACTAGATTATCCATATCTTGATTCCCTGACAGTTTCAGGAAGTTTTCCTTTGAGATTTGCTCTCACAACGGGGTTCTAAGTGGGGGAAATGCATGTGTTGTCCCCGGAAGCACTTCGTATGTAACATATGCAGGCTTCCCTCTCTCAACTCAACAGAGACTGTTGTGTCTTCGCCGTCTTGCAGTATTACGATGATGTGCAAGCCATATTGCAATAACCGATATGACCCAGCCTAAGAAGGAAACAGCGGCGGCTCAGTGTCGTCAATACACAACCAAAAGTGCGAAAAGGTCCATAACTCCTTGTGAAAAATATTTGCTTGATGCCATGATGGTCTGGTGCGGCTGGAGGAGTCATTGCATTGTGTGCTGCAGTGTTTGTGCGTACTCGTGAAGGATGTGGGCAGAGGGTGTCGTCACTTCTTACTTTTGTATGAGATCGGTGGGAATTCGAATTGGTTGTCTGTAGACTAAGTGACCCGGGGCTAGGTCAATATCTGTTTTTTGTAGTCCAGGCTCTTTCGCGGCACACGAGCGCTGCTTTGAACTACACAGTCGTTCTGCTACCCCATTACTCATGGTATTGTAGCTGGTAGTTTGATCACTGTGGACAGAACTAAAAAAATATGGCGATCCAGGTGCTGACGATTTCTTCAGCCACTGTCACTGCAAATATACCAGTAACTGGCATATCTTCAAGCCAGCAGGTAGAATGGTCTGTTATTGTTAACAAGTATTTGTACCCTCTGTAGAAGGGAAATGACCCTATTATGTCCACAAGCACATACATATGTGTTGTTGCGGGGCGGTGGTGGTGGCGGTGGTGGTGATGGTGGGGGTGGGGGGTTAATTATATTGCCAAAAACTGCGAAACGGCGACTGACTTTGTTTTGTTGGCGAAACAAACAGCTCTTGCCAGCTGACAGCTCTGTTTTTGGCTCCTGACCAGGTAAAGCGTTGATTCACAGCATATAGGGGCAGACAAGCGAAGTTGGGACAGGTCGTCAGCAGTTTGGAATGTATTCTCGCAGTGCACCACGGGGATGTGGTTTTTGTTTGCCTTTGGAGGGGTTACACCATAGGGCGATCTGCAGTGCTGGAATGAAAATCTCCTTCAGTATGTAGCTGGAGCTATCACTAAATAACATTTATAACTAGATCTGTGCACAGGGCGTTCGCGATGTCTGGCCACAACACTCTGCTGATTGCATTACATACCTATGAGAGAGACAACCTATGCCAATATTTTTAAAGCTCTTATATGGCTGAATTCCATGGTAGATTCAAAATTGTAAAGGCTTTCTTGGCCACTTGCTGACAAACTGCCTGTTGGCTTCTGTCTTGGGTTCTTCCGCTGACATTCGTCTGATGATTTTTCTGACGTTTCGCCAGCACGAGTGGCTGGCATTGTGTAAGTTTCACCCTCCACTGCTGGTTGTGGACTGGAGCCGAGCTCGCAGCCACATACTAAGGTACGTGTACCAAATAAGGCCCACCTAACGCTTAGGATTTTCGTATTCAGTATGTTTAAGTGGTAAGATTCCGAGATCGTAAGTGCAACATCCTACAACTATATTGAGTTCAAAAATAAATGAACATTGAAAGTTTATTTAAATATCATCATTTTAAAGAAAATGTTTAACCCTTGCAAGTGGGCCTTGTTAGTTGACCTTGTTCCTAATATGGCCTGTAGGCACAACCTATTCATATTAACATTCTGGGGCACGTAAATGGCAGGAAAACTGTTTGAATACACTGGAAGAGTTGTAATGTCAGTTTATTTTAGAAATAAGTGGAATGAGATGATATATAGACCTTTATAATGACTTGTTTTTACAAATGCTTCATACAGAACTGTAGGTACTTACTGCTTATGAGCTCTTCAGATTTTTACATTCAATCAGCAATCGAAATTGTTCTGACAGCAGTAAGTTTCCTTATCGTAATAGGAACAATAATTCTAATCATTACATTTTCAATGAACACATGAATAATTCTTTGTGAAACTGGTTTGGCTCATTTAAATCATTTTCTACAGGTGGGGCACAGGAAATTTAGCACTTTGTCTTTTCGTGTCAACCCTACACAATCTTCATGCACATATTTCATACATTTTCTGCAAAGTCTCATGTCGAATATCCTGTCTTCACAGCATACGTGACAAAACCAGCCAACCTCTTGCAACACATTCTTAGAGGCAGAACTGCTGCTTGCTTTAGCGGATTCTTTATTTTTGCATTTTTCTTCTGAATATTCATTACTGAGGGTGAAATTTTTTGGCGACGTGAATCTGCCTTAGACACAGTGCTTTCGTTGGTACCATTTTTCTTTTGAGTCTGCGTGAATAGTGCCTTAGATACGACTTGCGCCTTGTGATTTAATGCCTTCTTCTGTGGTGTTTGGTTTTTGTTCTTCAGCTTTGGGGTTTGCAAAATTTCCTTGAAAGAACACTCGAGATCTTCAGGTGTGTCACTATCTTCAAGACTGAAGTCACTTGAACTAATCTTTACTGAATATGCCTAGCTTTCTGATGAACTGGAATCAATGGACTGGCACCCCTCTTTGCGGGAAGCGTATGGGACTGATCGAGTCTCTGGCAGTTTCCCTGTTTCAGGGGCAATTATCATGTCCTCTTCTAATCAGGACGCTCTCGTGGACGAGAGGGAGCAAATGAAGTGTCTGGAATAGCTTCTGGGTCAAAAGGATAAATCCCCGTAACACGAAACCCAGACATGACATTTACTGGGGATTCTGCTTTTGGCCACACGTTGCTGAAGATTTTTCCAAACACACGTCTATTAATTGCTCTGTTTTCTTCCCTTTCATGTGTAGACCAGTACGGCTGAACTTCGTCATCCCAGTAAGACTCAGACAGCTTGAATACTGATTTATCCATGGGTTGCAGCTCATGTGTTGTGTTGCTGGCCAAGCAGTAAAGTCTGATATTGTGGTCTTCAGCAACGTCGCAAATTTCCGGGTCCAAATGTGACGATGCTCCATCAAATATCAAAATAACATATTTTTGCAGGCTTGTATTTGGCAAAATGATGTATCCATTTGATGAATGTCGCAGTATTCACTGAGCCCTTATCTGTCATTTCTACTGCAGTCCCAGGTGGCAAATAGTCTCCCCATTCTGGCTTGCGTCGCTTTCCTTTGAAAAGTATCATAGGAGGAATAACCTGTCCAATTGCATTCCCACATGAGACAATGGTAACATTTTCCCCATGTTCTGGGGCAAGAAAGTGCAAGCGTCTCACACCTTTCTTGGCTAAAACATCAGGAGACTTGTAGAGTGCGAGGCGACATCCCTTTTCGTCCATATTGTACATAAGGTAGGGTTTGTCAAATAACTCCAATTCGGACAAGACCGTTTTCAGTTTCTGAAAATGATCATTTACAATAATCTTGTTTAGCTTTGCAGCTCTTCCTGGATTCAAGTGTTGTGCCTTCCTTCTTGCAATGCCTGGGTGTCTTTGTAGGAAGAGCTTGAGCCACTTGCGTCCAGCCAATCTCTTCATCTCATTAAAAGGATTCTGCACACTATTCTTTTCACAATATACATATATACATTTTCTGAGCACTTTTGCTGTAATTGGATACCCAACTTCAGTGAGTCAAAAAATTCTTTGGCAAAGTACTCTTTCCTGAGCTTCATCCAAACAAGTTTTTCGTCCCAAACGTTTGGTTGTTAGTCCAGAACGTATGTGGTTGCGTAACGTACGTCGAGAAATCCAGTATGTTTTCGAAGCGGCTCTGACAGGCATCTCTTCAGCAACAGCTTCTACAGCTCGTTTTAAATGATCTGCATCCCATGTAGCTCGTTTTTTCTGTGGCTCCATCTAAAAACAAATATTACCAGTAAGCCTGATGTTCCTGAATTAGGTTTGTAAAACTGTGATTACATATATTTTTAAAGTACCGTACTTCAATTATAGCTACTAAACGTTATTGATCTAAATGCAGATCGCCCTGTTACAAAGATTACCAAGAACGAATTTAAAATGTTTTCTTTTGACATTTCTTGCAACGACCAACTAATAGCTCGGTAAAAATGTATAAAATAATTTAGATTTAATTTACAAATAGTAAATACGTATTACATGAGGTTTCCCAGGATACACTGAACTTAAATATGCATTGCAGTTATGCACAGCTCCATTCAACAGGGTACCTAATAAGGCCCGCCCAGGCCTTGTTTGTAGCGCCACGGATGGGCCTTATTGGGAACAACCAGTTTAAAACGCGTGTGCGTTGTTTAAAGAGAAACTTATTGTTAGGAAGATAATACAACTATCTTAATACAGCACTATTTTCTGTTCATAAATACATATTTACTAGTAGAAATGCTTCATAACCGAAACGGTTTGCATTAGATGAAACGTTGTTGTTGTTGTGGTCTTCAGTCCTGAGACTGGTTTGATGCAAGCTTCTTCATCTCCCAGTACCTACTGCAGCCTACATCCTTCTGAATCCGCTTAATGTATTGATCTCTTGGTCTCCCTCTACGATTTTTACCCTCAACGCTGCCCTCCAATGCTAAATTTATGATCCCTTGATGCCTCAAAACATGTCCTACCAACCGATCCCTTCTTCTAGTCAAGTTGTGCCACAAACTTCTCTTCTCCCCGATCCTATTCAATACCTCCTCATTAGTTACGTGATCTACCCACCTTATCTTCAGCATTCTTCTGTAGCACCACATTTCGAAAGCTTCTATTCTCTTCTTGTCCAAACTGTTTATCGTCCATGTTTCACTTCCATACATGGCTACACTCCATACAAATACTTTCAGAAACGACTTCCTGACACTTAAATCTATACTCGATGTTAACAAATTTCTCTTCTTCAGAAACGATTTCCTTGCCATTGCCAGTCTACATTTTATATCCTCTCTACTTCGACCATCATCAGTTATTTTACTCCCTAAATAGCAAAACTCCTTTACTACTTTAAGTGTCTCATTTCCTAATCTAATCCCCTCAGCATCACCCGATTTAATTTGACTACATTCCATTATCCTCGTTTTGCTTTTGTTGATGTTCATCTTATATCCTCCTTTCAAGACACTGTGCATTCCGTTCAACTGCTCTTCCAAGTCCTTTGCTGTCTCTGACAGAATTACAATGTCATCGGCGAACCTCAAAGTTTTTATTTCTTCTCCATGGATTTTAATACCTACTCCGAATTTTTCTTTTGTTTCCTTTACTGCTTGCTCAATATACAGATTGAATAACATCGGGGAGAGGCTACAACCTTGTCTCACTCCTTTCCCAACCACTGCTTCCCTTTCATGCCCCTCGACTCTTATAACTGCCATATGGTTTCTGTACAAATTGTAAATAGCCTTTCGCTCCCTGTATTTTACCCCTGCCACCTTCAAATTTTGAAAGAGAGTATTCCAGTTAACGTTGTCAAAAGCTTTCTCTAAGTCTACAAATGCTAGAAACGTAGGTTTGCCCTTCCGTAAGGTCAGAATTGCCTCACGTGTTCCAACATTTCTACGGAATCCAAACTGATCTTCCCCGAGGTCCGCTTCTACCAGTTTTTCCATTCGTCTGTAAAGAATTCGCGTTAGTACTTTGCAGCTGTGACTTATTAAACTGATAGTTCGGTAATTTTCACATCTGTCAACACCTGCTTTCTTTGGGATTGGAATTATTATATTCTTCTTGAAGTCTGTGGGTATTTCGCCTGTCTCATACATCTTGCTCACCAGATGGTAGAGTTTTGTCATGACTGGCTCTCCCAAGGCCATCAGTAGTTCTAATGGAATGTTGTCTACTCCCGGGGCCTTGTTTCGACTCAGGTCTTTCAGAGCTCTGTCAAACTCTTCACGCAGTATCTTATCTCCCATTTCATCTTCATCTACATCCTCTTCCATTTCCATAATATTGTCCTCAAGTACATCGCCCTTGTATAAACCCTCTATATACTCCTTTCACCTTTCTGCCTTCCCTTCTTTGCTTAGAACTGGGTTGCCATCTGAGCTCTTGATATTCATACAAGTGGTTCTCTTCTCTCCAAAGGTCTCTTTAATTTTCCTGTAGGCAGTATCTATCTTACCCCTAGTGAGACAAGCCTCTACATCCTTACATTTGTCCTCTAGCCATCCCTGCTTAGCCATTTTGCACTTCCTGTCGATCTCATTTTTGAGACGTTTGTATTCCTTTTTGCCTGCTTCATTTACTGCATTTTTATATTTTCTCCTTTCATCAATTAAATTCAATATTTCTTCTGTTAGCAAGGATTTCTATTAGCCCTCGTCTTTTTACCTACTTGATCCTCTGCTGCCTTCACTACTTCATCCCTCAGAGCTACCCATTCTTCTTCTACTGTATTTCTTTCCCCCATTCCCGTCAATTGTTCCCTTATGCTCTCCCTGAAACTCTGTACAACCTCTGGTCCTTTCAGTTTATCTGGGTCCCACATCCTTAAATTCCCGCCTTTTTGCAGTTTCTTCAGTTTCAATCTGCAGTTCATAACCAATAGATTGTGGTCAGAATCCACATCTGCCCCTGGAAATGTCTTACAATTTAAAACCTGGTTACTAAATCTCTGTCTTTCCATTATGTAATCTATCTGATACCTTTTAGTATCTCCAGGATTCTTCCAGGTATACAACCTTCTTTCATGGTTCTTGAACCAAGTGTTAGCTATGATTAAGTTATGCTCTGTGCAAAATTCTACAAGGCGGCTTCCTCTTTCATTTCTTCCCCCCCAATCCATATTTACCTACTATGTTTCCTTCTCTCCCTTTTCCTACTGACGAATTCCAGTCACCCATGACTATTAAATTTTCGTCTCCCTTCACTACCTGAATAATTTCTTTTATCTCGTCATACATTTCATCAATTTCTTCATCATCTGCAGAGCTAGTTGGCATATAAACTTGTACTACTGTAGTAGGCATGGGCTTTGTGTCTATCTGGGCCACAATAATGCGTTCACTATGCTGTTTGTAGTAGCTAACCCGCACTCCTATTTTTTTATTCATTATTGAACCTACTCCTGCATTATCCCTATTTGATTTTGTATTTATAACCCTGTAATCACCTGACCAAAAGTCTTGTTCCTCCTGCCACCGAACTTCACTAATTCCCACTATATCTAACTTTAACCTATCCATTTCCCTTTTTAAATTTTCTAACCTACCTGCCCGATTAAGGGATCTGACATTCCACACTCCGATCCGTAGAACGCCAGTTTTCTTTCTCCTGATAACGACGTCCTCCTGAGTAGTCCCCGCCCGGAGATCCGAATGGGGGACTATTTTACCTCCGGAATAATTTACCCAAGAGGACGCCATCATCATTTAATCATACAGTAAAGCTGCATGTCCTTGGGAAAAATTACGGCTGTAGTTTCCCCTTGCTTTCAACCGTTCGCAGTACCAGCACAGCAAGGCCGTCTTGGTTAATGTTACAAGGCCAGATCAGTCAATCATCCAGACTGTTGCCCCTGCAACTACTGAAAAGGCTGCTGCCCCTCTTCAGGAACCACATGTTTGTCTGGTCTCTCAACAGATACCCCTCCGTTGTGGTTGCACCTACGGTACGGCCATCTGTATCGCTGAGGCACGCAAGCCTCCCCACCAACGGCAAGGTCCATGGTTCATGGGGGGGGGGAGATGAAACGTACCGTGCGAATAAGAAGCAGCCCTCCTTTGCTGAACGCCGTAGCACAACTGAAAGTAAAATGGCCGGCACGAGAGCGGGTGCGGAAATAGTTGTTGCCTTGGCCCCTAGATGTCACAAGCTGTCACTACCGAAGACATTTCGCGCTGTTTTCCAGCTTTTTATGCTAGAAAATGAGAGTGGGTTTTATTATGAACCGGGCCTTATTTGGCACATGTACCTTATATGTACCTGACGAGCCAACGTCCAAGCGCTTCTACGCGACCGTTTTCGTTGCGGTCCTCTTGCTATATGCGACGGTTGTTCGCTGCAACATGGGAAGCCAGGGTCCATTTCAAGGGCGTACCCAGGATCTGAACTAGGAGGGGGGGGGGGGGGGCGCAGGTCATACTAGTCTCAGGAAACAAGGACTCGAGACAACATACAGCACTTCTTATTAAATGAAACAGTAAATCAGCGAAAAACTGCAAGGACGGGAGGGGGGGGGGGGGGGAGGGGGCAGGTCATACTAGTCTCAGGAAACAAGGACTCGAGACAACATACAGCTCTTCTTATTAAATAAAACAGTAAATCAGTGAAAAACTGCTTTTAATAAACATTTTAAATACAAGAATGCACTTGTACACTCCAAGAAAACATGCAGCATTTCTTATTAAATAAAACGGTGAACTAGTAAAAAAACTGCGAATATCTTCTTGGGGGGGGGGGGGGAGCAGCTGCCCCCCCCCCCCCCCCCCCACTGCCCCCCCCCCCCTGCCCCTCGCTGGGTACGTCCAGGGTCCATTTACCTTGTGTTTGTGTATTTCTACAGCTTCTCTGAACAGCTGGGTGTGATAGTCTCATCTGCAGCCAGAACTTATGTGTCGGCGAATTTTATTACGTGGTCAGTCTCACACAACGCGTCCTCTGCCACGGCCGATTTCTTCACCTGCCTCAAACTGCAAAGTCACTTATGTTCTGCGATCCTGGTGTTGATTGATGGTTCACTCATTCCAACGTAAACTTCTCCGTATGTGCATGGTTGTTTTTGTTGTGGTCTTCAGTCCTGAGACTGGTTTGATGCAGCTCTCCATGCTAATCTATCCTGAACAAGCTCCTTCATCTCCCAGTACCTACTGCAACCTACATCCTTCTGAATCTGCTGAGTATATTCATCTCTTGGTCTCCCTCTACGATTTTTACCCTCCAGGCTGCCCTCCAATGCTAAATTTGTGATCCCTTGATGCATCAAGACATGTCCTACCAACCGATCCTTTCTTCTGGTCAAGTTGTGCCACAAACTTCTCTTCTCCCCAATCCTACTCAATACCTCCTCATTAGTTACGTGATCCACCCACCTAATCTTCAACATTCTTCTGTAGCATCACATTTCGAAAGCTTCTATTCTCTTCTTGTCCAAACTGTTTATCGTCCATGTTTCACTTCCATACATGGCTACACTCCACACAAATACTTTCAGAAACGACTTCCTGACACTTAAATCTATACTCGATGTTAACGAATTTCTCTTCTTCAGAAACGCTTTCCTTGCCATTTCCAGTCTACATTTTATATCCTCTCTACTTCGACCATCATCAGTTATTTTGCTCCCCAAATAGCAAAACTCCTTTACTACTTTAAGTGTCTCATTTCCTAATCTAATTCCCTCAGCATCACCCGACTTAATTCGACTACATTCCATTATCCTTGTTATGCTTTTGTTGATGTTCATCTTGTATCCTCCTTTCAAGACACTGTCCATTCCATTCAACTGCTCTTCCAAGTCCTTTGCTGTCTCTGACAGAATTAATGTCATCGGCGAACCTCAAAGTTTTTATTTCTTCTCCATGGATTTTAATACCTACTCCGAATTTTTCTTTTGTTTCCTTTACTGCTTGCTCAATATACAGATTAAATACCGAGCGAGGTGGCGCAGTGGTTAGCACAATGGACTCGCATTCGGGAGGACGACAGTTCAATCTCGTCTCCCGCCATCCTGATTTAGGTTTTCCGTGATTTCCCTAAATCGTTTCAGGCAAATGCCGGGATGGTTCCTTTGAAAGGGCACGGCCGATTTCGTTCCCAATCCTTCCCTAACCCGAGCTTGCGCTCCGTCTCTAATGACCTCGTTGTCGACGGGACGTTAAACACTAACCACCACCACCACCAGATTGAATAACATCGGGGAGAGGCTACAACCCTGTCTCACTCCCTTCCCAACCACTGCTTCCCTTTCATGCCCCTCGACTCTTATAACTGCCATCTGGTTTCTGTACAAATTGTAAATAGCCTTTCGCTCCCTGTATTTTACCCCTGCCACCTTTAGAATTTGAAAGTGAATATTCCAGTCAACATTGTCAAAAGCTTTCTCTAAGTCTACAAATGCTAGAAACGTAGGTTTCCCTTTTCTTAATCTTTCTTCTAAGATAAGTCGTAAGGTCAGTATTGCCTCACGTGTTCCAACATTTCTACGGAATCCAAACTGATCTTCCCTGAGGTCGGCTTCTAGCAGTTTTTCAATTCGTCTGTAAATAATTCGTGTTAGTATTTTGCAGCTGTGACTTATTAAACTGATAGTTCGGTAATTTTCACATCTGTCAACACCTGCTTTCTTTGGGATTTGAATTATTATATTCTTATTGAAGTCTGAGGGTATTTCGCGTGTCTCGTACATCTTGCTCATCAGATGGTAGAGTTTTGTCAGGACTGGCTCTCCCAAGGCCGTCAGTAGTTCTAATGGAATGGTGTCTACTCCCGGGGCCTTGTTTCGACTCAAGTTTTTCAGTGCTCTGTCAAACTCTTCACGCAGTATCGTATCTCCCATTTCATCTTCATCTACATCCTCTTCCATTTCCATAAAATTGTCCTCAAGTACATAGCCCTTGTATAGACCCTCTATACACTCCTTCCACCTTTCTGCTTTCCCGTCTTTGCTGAGAACTGGGTTTCCATCTGAGATCTTGATATTCATACAAGTGGCTCTCTTTTCTCCAAAGGTCTCTTTAATTTTCCTGTAGGCTGTATCTACCTTACCCCTAGTGAGATAAGCCTCCACATCCTTACATTTGTCCTCTAGCCATGCCTGCTTAGCCATTTTGCACTTCCTGTCGATCTCATTTTTGAGACGTTTGTATTCCTTTTTGCCTGCTTCATCTACTGCATTTTTATATTTTCTCCTTTCATCAATTAAATTCAATATTTCTTCTGTTACCCAAGGATTTCTACTAGCCCTCGTCTTTTTACCTACTTGATCCTCTGCTGCCTTCACTACTTCATCCCTCAGAGCTACCCATTCGTCTTCTACCGTATTTCTTTCCCCCATTCCTGTCAATTGTTCCCTTATGCCCTCCCTGAAATTCTGTACAATCTCTGGTTTAGTCAGTTTATCCAGGTCCCATCTACTTAAATTCCCACCTTTTTGCAATTTCTTCAGTTTTAATCTACAGTTCATAACCAATAGATTGTGGTCAGAGTCCACATCTGCCCCTGGAAATGTCCTACAATTTAAAACCTGGTTCCTAAATCTCTGTCTTACCATTATATAATCTATCTGATACCTTTTAGTATCTCCAGGATTCTTCCATGTATACAACCTTATTTTATGATTCTTGAACCAAGTGTTAGCTATGATTAAGTTATGCTCTTTGCAAAATTCTAACAAACGGCTTACTCTTTCAGTTCTTAGCCCCAATCCGTGCATGGTATGCATTATATTCTCGACATTGCAAGTGGGTCCCTTTTCTTCTTTGCAGATCTAAGATACTCTTTGATCTTCTTTGTTGGTTTGTAAATAGTTTTTACGCTGTGTTTGCGCAATATGCTGCCGATTCTGTGCGTCACTCTGGGAATGTGTGGCAGAAGGGCCGTACCCGACAATTCTTCTACTGATTTGACACTTCGCCGAGATTTTGACCATGTTATACTTCTAATATAACTTGTGGAGTACCCACTGCTCCTCAGAACACTTTCCATGTGTTGTATTTTGCGTCTGAGGTGCTGCGGCTCAAATATTCGTCTTGCTCGCGTTACGAGCGTATTAATCATGCCTCTTTTCTGGCTCGGGTAATGATTTGATAGTTTGTGCAGGTATCAGGTCCGTGTGTGCCGGTTTTCGATACACTCTGTGTCCCCCTTGAGTTGGCCGCAAAGGATGGTGAAAGCCTGGGCTGTGCACATACGCGATCCACCACTGAGAGCAGATAACAACTATTGTGGCCAGTGGGTATATACGACGCATCTTCTGTAGTACTGACAAAGGGCGTGCTTGGCCCTCTACCAATCAGTGTGCATTACCAGGTTGTCAAAGAAGAAACTGAAGGAAGAGATGAAGACTGGTACGCCTATAGGTTGTGCCATCCACAGCGGATGTCATTGTTACACACCACGATGCCACCACTGCGCAACGAGAGGCATAGCTATCCCACAGCAGCATTATCAAGAAGCAAGCCTGACTTGCTGCCACAGAGTCACGAGCTGCATTGCTGTTAAAGGTGGAGCAGATGGAAGAAGAAGGGGAGCGGCACACGAAGGGGGTGTGTCATCCACAGTGTCTGTCAGTAACACACTAGCTGAGAGTATCACACAATGAAATGTCAGCAACACGAGACAACGTACCTCCATCAGTCCATCTGACTACTGCAATCTGACACTTTGCCTGGTGTGAAGAAGATCTCTGTTGTGTGCCAATGGGGTGGGACAGAGAACCAGTACGTATTGCCCTTACACATGTGCTGATTCCCAGATGCAACCATCTAGCATGTGATACTGCTACCCACCTGCTGCACCTGTGCACATCGGCGTGTCCTGTGGTGTGGCCGAGATGAGCTACATAGATCTTGTTTGGAAGAGAGTCCGAGATAGGAAGGTAACTTCAGTCTCAGATGAACAATCTTCAGTCACTGACAACTGCAACATTGAGCCCCCCAAATACCCTGCACTTAAGGTCCACCAAATGACCCACTGCCCTCAGGAGTGTTTGTAGAGAAGGTGCAATGCAAAGTGCAACGAATATAAAAGATAGTCTGTGCATGTTCTTGTACAATATAATTGATGTTTTAGTTTCTGTGCTTGATTTCATTAACATACGACTGCCTGTTTGGCAAACTTGTGTTATTTCAACCAGCTGAATTTTTAATTGGTGATTTACTGGCAGATTAAAACTGTGTGCCGGACCGAGACTCGAACTCGGGGCTTTTGCCTTTCGTGGGCAAGTGCTCTACCAACTGAGCTACCCAAGCACGACTCACGCCGCCTCCTCACAGCTTTACTTCCGCCAGTACCTCATCTCCTACCTTCCAAACTTTACAGAAGCTCTCCTGCGAACCTTGCCAGACTAGCACTCCTGAAAGACAGGATATTGCGGAGACATGGCTTAGCCACAACCTGGAGGATGTTTCCAGAATGAGATTTTCACTTCGCAGGAGAGCTTCTGTGAAGTTTGGAAGGTAGGAGACGAGGTACTGGCGGAAGTAAAGCTGTGAGGACGGAGCTTGAACCGTGCTTGGGTAGCTCAGTTGGTAGAGCACTTGCCCATGAAAGGCAAAGGTCCCTAGTTCGAGTCTCGGTCTGGCACACAGTTTTAATCTGCCAGGAAGTTTCATATGAGCGCACACTCCACTGCAGAGTGAATATCTTTTTAATTAAGTGTTTATTTATTGTAAAGACTTCTACTAATGTTAAATTGATTTGAGTGATCTTGGTCCATCAGGTCAATCACTTAGGAAAGCCATTTTTTGTATCTGATGCTGTGAAGCTACCTAAAGGAAAGGACTCTGACATTCATGTTCCCAGGCATAATAAAGACTGCTGTACCATTGTAGGTGAATTGTATGCTAGATAATCATTATGTTTTATTTTATTCATTGATAATTTTTCTACATCGTTTTTGTCTTGTGATTTTTTGTGTAAATTGTTATCTTGATTTATGATTAACTGGTAACATAATCTGTGGTATTCTTTATGGTCAATACTTTTATGAGGAAGCTAATTTCTTTTAACGTTTCACTGATATGCATGTTGGCTTAACTTTGTTTATGTTATGGATATGATGAATCCCTGCAGTGAAGCATGTGTTAAACTGTGTACAATTTCCAACACAGTAACCATTCATAAACTTTACTGGTCCATAATAGGTGTATATTAAATACTTTTTTACAGGACCACAGTTATGGATATAGTATATTACGTATATTATATTAAGTTATGGTATAATTTAGTTATGGAATACTTGGTTCAAGTTTCATTTTCTGTTTCCATGGTTCCTTCTTTTGTTGAACATTTCCTTGATATTATGTGATACAAATATGTAAAAAATTATTGGTAACGCCCTTGCATGGCTCAATCATTGCTCAATTTTCACCGGAAGTGTAAGGTGATGAAACATCTCAATGAATTTGACCCTCATTACACCAGCAGAAGTAATGTGCATCATAAAATCTTTAAAATCAAAAACATCTAGTGGGTATGATGAAATATGAACAACGTTAATTAAAGAATGTGATTCTGAGTTAAGCAACATATTAAGCTGTGTAACCAGTCGTTTATCAGTGAAATATTTCCTGAATGATTGAAGTTTGCTGAAGTTAAGTCACTGTTTAAGAATGGAGATAAAGAAATAGTGTCAAATTTCTGTCCAACTTCACTTTTGCCAGCATTTCCAAAAATGTTAGAAAAGGAAATGTACAACTGCTATATAATCATCTTAACACAAATAGCATATTGCCAAACTCGCAGTTCGGATTTCTGAAGGGTTCTGATATTGAGAAGGCTATTTACTCTTACAGTGAAAATGTACTTAATTCATTAAACAAAAAAATTGAAGGCAACTAGTATATTTTGTGATCTGTCAAAGAGATTTGACTGTGTAAATCACAATATCCTTTTAAGTAAATTAGAATATTATGGTGTAAGAGGAAATGTTGCAAATGGTTGCGAAAACACACTTGACCTCATAGCCAAAAATAATCCTGATCTAATAGAGAGCGTCATGACGGATGCAGGGATTAGTGAACACAAAGTCATTGTAGCGAGGCTCAAAACCGTATCAACCAAAACCACTAAATAAAACACAAAATATATCTATTTAAAACAGCAGATAAAAAATTCGCTTGATGCCTTCCTAAGAGAGAATCTCCATTCCTTCCAAGCTAATTATGTAAGTGTAGACCAGACTTGGGTCAATTTCAGAGACACAGTATCGACAGCAATAGATAGATTCATACCGCATAAGTCAATAAGAGATGGGACCGATACACCATGGTACACAAAACATGTCAGAACACTGTTGCAGAAGCAACGAAAAAAGCATGCCAAATTCAGAAGAACGCAAAATTCCCAAGACTGGCTAAGTTTACTGGCTAAGTTTCACGGAAGCTCGAAATTTAGTGCGGATGTCAATGTGAGATGCTTTTAATAGTTTCCACAATGAAACATTATCTCAGAATATGGTAGAAAACCCAAAGAGATTCTGGCCGTATGTAAAGTACACCAGTGGAAAAAAAAGTCAATACCGTCACTGCGTGATAGCGGTAGAAATGTTACCGATGATGATGCCACTAAAGCGGAGCTATTAATTACAGTTTTCCAAAATTCCTTCAGGAAAGAAGCTGAAGTAAATATTCCAGAATTATAAACCAGAACAGCTGTTGGCATGAGTGACATAAAAGTAGATATCTTAGGTGTTGCGAAACAACTCAAATCATTTAAGAAAGGCAAGTCTTCCGGTGCAGATGGTATACCAATCAGGTTCCTTTCGGAGTATGCAGACACAATAGCGCCTTTCTTAGCAATCATGTACAACTGCTCACTTGACGAAAGGTTCCTAAAGACTGGAAAGTAGCACAAGTCACACCAATATTCGAGAAAGGAAATAGGAGTAACCCATTGAATTATAGACCCATATTACTGACCTCAATTTGCAGTAGGATTTTGGAGCATATACTGTACTCGAACATTATGAATCACCTTGAAGAAAATGACTTATTGATACATAACCAACACGGATTCAGAAAATATCGTTCTTGTGCAACACAGCTAGCTCTTTGTTCCCATTAAGTAATAAGTACTGTCGACAAGGGATCTCAGATCGATTCCATATTCCTAGATTTCCAGAAGGCTTTCGGTACCGTTCCTCACAAGCGACTTTTAATCAAATTGCGTGCCTATTGAGTATCGTCTCAGTTGAGTGAATGGATTCGTGATTCTCTTCAGAGAGGTCACAGTTCGTAGTGATAAAAGGTAAATCATCGAGTAGAACAGAAGTGATATCTGGCGTTCCGCAAGGTAGTGTCATAGGCCCTCTGCTGTTCCTGATTTAAATAAATGATCTAGGTGATAATTTGAGTAGCCCCCTTAGACTGTTTGCAGATGATGTTCTAATTTACCGTCTAGTAAAATCATCAGATGATCAATTCCAATTACAAAATGATCTAGAGAGAATTTCTGTAAGGTGCGAAAAGTGGCAATTGGCACTAAACAAAGAAAAGTACGAGGTCATCCACATGGGTACTAAAAGAAATCCGATAAATTTTGGGTATGCGATAAATCGCACAAATTTAAGGGCTGTCAGTTCGACTAATTACCTAGGAATTACAATTACGAGCAACTTAAATTGGAAAGACCAAACAGATAATATTTTGGAGAAGGCGAAACAAGGACTGCACTTTGTTGGCAGAACATTTGGAAGATGCGAGAAACTCACTAAAGAGACAGCCTACATTACACTTGTCCGTCCCCTGCTGGAATATTGCTGTGCGGTGTGTGATCCTTACCAGGTAGGATTGACGGAGGACATCGAAAAAGTGCAATGAAGGACAGATCGTTTCGTGCTGTCACGTAATAGGGGTGAGAGTGTCACTGATATGATACGCGAGTTGGGGTGGCAGTCAATTAAACAAAGGCGGTATTCTTTACGGCGAGATCTATTTACAAAGTTTCAATCACCAACTTTCTCTTCTGAATGCGAAAATATTTTGTTGATACTCACCTACGTAGGAAGAAATGATCATCATAATAAAATAAGAGAAATCAGAGCTCGAACGGAAAGATTTAGGTGTTCCTTTTTCCCATGCGCCATATGGCAGTGGAATGGTAGAGATGTAGTATGAAAATGGTTCGATGAACCCTCTGCGAGACACTTAAGTGTGAATTTCAGAGTAACCATGTAGATGTAGATGGTTCAAATCTTATATCTCTGGCAGGAAACAAAGGGTGTTATTAAGAAAGAGACATGTATTAAGCTGTCAGGCATCATCCAACTAGGAACCAGTTACATGTGGGATTCCACAAGGTTCCATCTTAGGGCCCTTACTTTTTCTTGTATATATCAATGACCTACAACAGTAACATTACCACATGCCAAGTTTGTTTTGTTTTCTGATGATACACACATTGCAATAAACAGCAATTCAAGTGTAGTCTTAGAAAGATCGGCTAATAAAATATTTATGGACATTAATCACTGGTTCATAGCCAATTCTTTTTCACCGAACTTTGAAAAAACATACTACATGCATTTCAGAACTTGTATGGTGTATCCCATGATTATATGCCTAACATACGATGACAAACAGACAGAAGAAGTGGACAGTGTTAAATTCTTGGGATTGCAGCTTGATAGTAAATTCAACTGGGAGGAGCACAACACAGAACTGATGAAGTGTCTAAACAGATCTCTATTTGCAATGCGAATTCTGTCAAACATAGGGGATTCAAAAATGAAAAAGCTGGCATACTATGCTTACTTTCATTCCATAATGTCATATGGGATTATTTTTTGGGATAATTCATCAAGCCAAGCTAATGTTTCCCAGGCACAAAAACGTGCAATAGGAGTTATATGTGGTGTGAACTCAAGGACATCCTGCAGAGGCCTGTTTAGGGAACTATGGATACTAACTTCTGCTTCACAATATATTTATATCCTTAATGAAATTTGTCATTAAAAGTATATCACTTTTTGAAACCAACAGCTCAGTTCGTGGAATCAATACTAGAAATAAGAATAATCGTCACAAGGATTTAGTCACTTACTCTTGTACAAAAAGGTGTGCTTTATTCAGGAACACACATTTTCAATAACTTGCAGGAAGCTATAGAAAGGTTAACAACCAATGAAACTCAGTTTAAGAGAAGCCTAAAGGATTTATTGGTGACCAACTCCTTCTACTCCATTGATGAATTTCTCAACAGAACCAACTGATTTTTTTCTGGTTTGTGCGAGTGTGTGTGTGTGTGTGTGTGTGTGTGTGTGTGTGTGTGTGTGTATAAAGTACAATCTAACTTCTGCACCATTTCAGTGCAGTAATGTGTTCATTGTAAAAAAGTATTGTAGTAATTCTATTACATGTTTATTACCTTATAAATAAATAAAAACATTTTTTTTAATTTAAAATTCAGTGTATTAATGCGATCTTAGTCAATGAGTGTTGTAAAATGATTCTTTCATATAGTGTTCATTAAAAAAATGACGATCACTCCACTTGGGACCTGTGGAAGATACATTAGCTTTTTTTTATTGAAAATATTTGTCATGTATTATTGTTTTTCTGTCATGTTCTACATCCTGCCTACATGCCTTCAGCCTTTCTGACCTTATTTGCTTCTATATTGAATGTAACCTCTGTGCTTTCCATTCTGGGGGCGGGGGGGATGCAGGATGATCATCAGAAAATTTGTTAGACAGCTACAGAGGCACTTTAATAGGCAAAGGTTGTCACTCATCAATTTATGCTTTACGTTTAATACATATTTCTGTTCCAGGGCAGGGATTCTTTGACTGTGCGACGTAACGCGCTCTTTCGAACATCGACGGCGGTTCTGCAACATGAATTGTCCACCTACCTCGATACTGCTGCAGATCTGCACATGTAACTCCTGACTGCAGCTACTTAAGAGATCTCAGAAAAGCAGTGTTGAAGAAACTGAGATTTCATAACTACACGTCGGAACTCTAAAGAATAAATCAGAAATGGGTTGCTGTTCAAATTTCTAAGTACAAAGGTCCTTTTAAACTTGCATTAGGATTTTTTATTGCTATTAAGCAAGATCATCATCCCACATGTGTTCAAATCATTCAAGTTCTTGTTCACAGTCCTCGTCACACTCAAACAGCCAGAACTTTCCTATCCAATTCCGAAATCATTTACGAGAGTAACACAGTCAATAAACTGCTAATTACTTTTGCACTGGGCATTCAGTGGTTGTGTTTAAATAAAGTTTTTGCTGGCCATAAATACTCAATAAAAAAAATTTACTTAGTACCGCCACGTTTTTAGTTCAAAGTTCACACACTTGATTTTCTCCAGAACAAAATATCTCTCGACTCTTAAAATTTCACAAATAGTTAATGGTAAACACCAGCTACCTTTATTTCTGTACCGAAACGCGGAATTTACAATATCACTTCATTTTACACATAATGCGTTCGGACACTTTCAGTATGACCGGCTCCTTCGAAAGCTAGTCCACCACTTTCTTCTTCTCTCTCTGCCTCTACAAACCCCTCTATCTCATGCGTTAGGTGGCAAACCGTCTCACTTCTTATTGGCTAGTTCCAGAGAATGTTACTACTCTGTAAGTGCCTCTCCGCTACTTTCACACGCTGCAGTCACGTCATATGGTCATGGCGCACGTCTGCAGGACACAGCTCGCCCATTGCAGATCGTATAAGATTCTGACTGCTTATACTGGAGCCCCCATACATTCATACAAGAAAACTTTAATAGACAAATTGGCGATCGCGCCCTAGCTGCGACGCCTCAACTGGTAGTGGCAGTTTAGGCAACTTCTGTGTAGAGACCAAGTAGCTTCTGCTGGGCCACAGAGAAATTGGCAGAGCTATTGAATAAATTGGTACAGGTAGCCGGAACGTTTTTCTCTGCCCATTTCCGCTACTATCTGGAAACTTCTGTCCTGGAGCGTGGAACAGTGCTTTTCACTGGATCCTCAGAAGGTGAGGTTGTCTGCTCTGGTCATCTCTTATAATATAAATCAGGTAGTTGGAATGTTTAAAAATTTTATTGAGATTGAGGTTCTAACAGTTTCTTGGAAATATAACCATGGTAAACGATTCCAGAGCATCAATTCTGGTTAGAGAGTGCAATCATGACTACCAATATTTCAATTATTTAACACGATTCTTTTTCATATTTCTACTTAGTGATGGGAGAGAGTGAATTGTTCAACCCACGTCTTGTTTCAGTTAGTTTGAATGACAAAGCATGAATGTGTTGTGTGTATTTTATCCTTTTGTCGAGTTAGAATTCTTTTTCCGTGTTTTAATTTTAAATTCAGTTCTTGCGTTCGGCGTTCCTTTGTGTTGGCTAGCTAAAGTACACTACATGCCTTACTACCACGTGGAGAGCCTTCAGCTTAACGATCTTTTTCATTCAAGTGTGCTGCTTAAATTGAATTTTGAATCGAATGAGGATTTGCTTTCGTTCTGTATATTTTTGAATATTTTGTACCTACGAGATGGAGAATTTCTACAGAAGCTACCGAATGTGTGATTGATCACTAAAGCTAACATTTCTCTGACCTACCATGTTTCTATCTGGTCTATAAATTTATCTTTATATTCTTTTCTTGCCGTGTGCGTGTGCATGAAGATGAAATGAATCCATCCTTATAACAAACTGAGGCTTATGCCACGCATTAAGAAATAATTTTTGAAAAAAGTTATTGTGTCATACATATAATATCAAGCATTCCTATAGCGATCTTTATTGTGCATAATTGATGTTCTTATATGAATTGATTTGTGGAATAAATGTTAACTGGCTGTTAAATTGCGTTTGCAACGATACTTGTGCAAATTTTGCAACTTTTAGTCTGGCTTTGGCAAAGTTAACTGATTTAATTAATGGGTTCTTTTTGGTATTTCGTTTGATGTTCACATGAAAGTTTTAGTATGAATCTAATATAACACTAGCCAGGGAGAGAGCACCCCAGTGATACAGAGCAGGCATGGTTGATTTAAGTATTAATTAATTCATAAATAAATTAATAGGGCTTACTCCAAGCAAAAGGAAATTAGGCTCACTTTCATTCTGAGCACTCGAAAGGAATGTGTAGTTGTGGCAATAGTAGGTATCATTCCGTTTCTTGTTGCTCACTGAAAATGAAGCAGTTTTTTCCTCTCTAACAAATTCAGTTGTAAGACTAACACCTGATACAAGGAAGATCCTTCTTCCAATTTAAATACCTAAGGATGGAATTTTAATAAGTACCGAAAATAAAAATACACGAAAGCAGAAGGTTGGGCAGAAGTAAAGTATTTGGCAGAATGTGCAGTATGCACATATATATACGCAGTTGCATGATTAACACACATACATACAAATGAATCACTAATAGGTTCCCTATTTACATACACAAGATGAAATGTTAAGAAATGACCAAGTTATAGCACACGCAAATCTCTTACAGTTGTCAAGTGTATGAATTATCCGTGGAATGCACATTCATAAAACATTAAAACACTTCCCATGCCAATAAATGGAAAATATGATGGTATTTAACAAGCATATAATAATAATGTAAGATCCACCAATTGGTTTGTAGTGGTATTACACTGTGACTTAATTCAAAATAATTTCAAAATCAGATTCCCCTGTGTCACTGGAGCAGACTGAAACATAGTTTGACAAATAATGCACTGTTGCATTCATGGCAGATTCGTCCCTGGTGACTGTGAATGCAGAAACAATTACTGAAAAGAATGTCTCAAAAATCGGGAATGCAACAAATAATGCACCATATGAAGAAATTACAGGTATTGGCTGCGAATGGGCATTGATTTAAGACAACGGTGGAAATTGAAAATTTGTGCCAGACCAGAATCTGAACCCAGATCGCCTTCTCGTTAGGTAGATGTGCTGATCATTGCCCCATCCGGACACTGTGGTAATCGCGACTGCACACACTACCCTAGCAAGCTTCCTGTTAGACCCAAATTCTCAACTTATCCACCGCTACCAATGTAGTACACCTTGCCAATTATCCTCTTTACTCGCGACATTTCGCCGATCCCCGTAAGAGTTCGAACGAGGTGTGCATTTACACTGAAGAGATCATTGGTCGTCTCGAGCAATGAGGCTAATGAGCAGACGCACTACATGAGTAAATTGTGATATAATCTGAGAATTTGTGTCTGATGGGAGGCATGCTAGGGTAATTCAAGCAGTTCCAGTGACCATTGTGTTCGGATGGAGCAGTGGTCAGCGCATCTGCCTAGCCTCGACCGCCGACGAACGTCGCATCGATCAATCCTAAATTAAAAAATGTACGACAATTTTACATCGAACTCGGCTATATCAGAATCAAGCGAAGAAACCAATCAGATACAAACAACCGTTCGCGTAGAAATGATAATGTAGAACAAGAAACGGAACAAAACTGTACAGAAATATCCAGATAAAAATTACAAGACAGTCTGGAAAAATCTCACCACGAATGTTTTATCAAGCGAGGTGAAGGACTCCTGGTACGGAGTCGTAAATAATGTGATAAGTACAAACGAGAAACTTGACGCTATTGGTGTACGCGACACAAATCTATGTCAAAAATGCCCACTTGGGACACTCACTCACACAGATTTACATGTGGTCGCTATTTAGATGTAAGGAATGACATCAAAAGAAAACAAGCTTTGCTAAAACGAACTGATAGTAAATATGTAGAAATCACTGACATGTTGGTCCCAGATCAGGTAGCTTATCCCGGCATGAAAAATAACACCGTAATGTGGATTTTCGGGAATTATGTCAATTACATTAGTAACCAGAAAGGAGGTGACAGCCTACTGGAGTTCCAAACGTATATCGAAAAAAAGTATTTTCGCACACTCTCATTAAAAAATCACATAGTAAAATTTGGAAATATGCCAAACATCCACTTCAAAAAGTCGGGTGTAGTATAAGAAATATGTAGCTGCTCAATTTATCGCTGTGGAGAGTGTAGGGGTGATGGGTACAAGCAGGGGATTGCTTCTGAGGACGAAGTACGGTGAAGACTTCGTGGGCGACGAGGCCGGTACGGTAGCCGTGAAGGCCTCAGCAGAACCCTGAAATGTCATCCCTTGCACGCTGGCCAGGTGACACTGCAAGTAATTACATACGAAAATGATAAAGTACTTAGAACGAAAATAAAACTCGAACAAAAAAATATAAATGTCGTGTGACTAGGGCCTCCCGTCGGGTAGACCGTTCGCCGGGTGCAAGTCTTTCGATTTGACACCACTTCGGCAACTTGCGCATCGGTGGGGATGAAATGATGATGAGTAGGATAACACAACACCCAGTCCCTGAGAGGAGAAAAATCTCCGATCCAGACGGGAATCGAACCCGGGCCCTTATGATTGACATTCTGTCGCGCAGACCACTTTTTTTTTCCAATCTCATTTTGTTTGCTTTGGTTCGTTGCATCTACTCGGGGCGGACGTCGTAAGACATCCGTTTAAGTTCGTTGTTGATCGATTAACTCAGTTTTTTTATAACAGAGGGCAGCTAACCCTCTGACCGAACACGCTGAGCTACCGTGCCGGCTTCCACTCAGCTACCGTGGGCGGACAATCTCGAACTAAGATTTGAAGAATTTAGATGGATTGTGGACTGTAGAGGCTCTGCAAGCAGAAATCCATGGGTCGCCAGTTTGAATTCGGCCCGGAGGAAACATTTTTACAGCTGGAGCTAGGAAGGGCAACTGATACACAAGCTAACGATTATTCTTCGCGCAAAATTCACCTTCACCGTATCGAATCTTCACCTGGGCGACCGTCAACGCAAGGAGGAGCCCGAAGCCTTTACGTGCCATGAGACCATTATGATTATTCATAGAGACAAAATGAGTAATATATGAATGATTGATATTAATACTGTAATTAGTTATATTTTGGCCACGACACAACTTATATGTATGTTTTGGACTACTTTAAGTTTTCTAATACGTGGTATTGTATTGTAATCTGTGGTGCCAAATAAACCAAATTAGAAAAAAAAGTAAACAGGAGATCCAGTCTCGAATCCCTATCTGGCACAAATTTTCAACTTTTCCGATTGTTTTCAATCAATGCCCACTCGCAGACAATGTACATAATTCCTTTGTACTATAATTCTTAATGGCTGCTGTATCAAAATAGTATCTGTTCTTTCGGACAAGTCCGAAAGAGCAGACACCACGCACATACGATATTAAAAACTCTCGATAAGGAGAAGAATGATACCCTACAACGGAATAACATCTGCGACAAAACATGGCTATATTACTTCCAAAACTCATGCGCAGGGAAAGAAGAAAGTATTGCATCGGCTCAGTTAGAAGTAAATGCAGATTCAGTCTCATTGGAAGAACTGGAAGATGTAATGGTCTCCACGACAAACAGTAAGTGCTCAATAGAAGGCAAAATAAATTCGGAGCTTTTGAAATACGTGTATGAAAATCGACTCGGTGAGCCTTATCTTCTAGCATTTTTTTGTTGTTACACATCTTTTCTGGCTGTTCTGGCACGTCGTGTCGCCAGACCTTGGCTGAAATAGCAAGCACGCTCAATCAGCAGAACACGACAGCGCTTGATATCAATATGTTCCAAACAGCCGCTCGCAATACTGCCGTTTTCCAGAGTGTCTTATCTAGGGTTCTGTGGATCACGGAGATAAGAGGTCAAGTGTTTTGAATAGCTCTTGGCCTAACGACCATTTGTGAATTATAGGAAGAACGAGCATACTGTAACTATCCTGCAGTATAGGGTAAAATTTAAACATTACACAGTTCCTCTCGCCCAGGCAAATTGAACGAATCGGTTGTTTGTTTTGCATTAGCTGTAGTCTATGGTGGGCCTTATGAAAGTACCGTTTGTTCATGGGTGGTTCCCGAGAAAACCGCAAAATCCGGTGTTTAGCCACTGTTTGCACAGTGGACCGCAATTATCTAAATAACTAACCATCGCAAATAGCTCAAATTTTAACTCCATATTCTTCATTTGTCTAGAAATGTCATTTTCCAGTTTTAAATTCTATTTGCTTGTTATCAGGATACACCCGAAAAACAATGGTTTTTGGGTACCAAAAGTATCAGTTGTGGGGATGGCAACTTCTGTAATTTATACTCATGACAAATCATCGAAATTTTACCATATGTGTTTAAGGTCATGTTCTCGGGAGAACCTTGAACCTTTTATCGATTTCATTAGCAGTTATCGAGACCCTGAGATTCAAAATTAAAGTATTTATGCACATAAAATATGCACGTAATATCCGGTTTGAGGGTAACTGCAGTTTTAATTGACACAGTGAACACTTGGCAAGGGTTCTGGGCTCGTCGCAAGGGTTCTGAGGTGACCAAACTATTTTCATTCAGAGGTTTTTCACCAATAAAACTTTATGACATTTTGTCATGTGTAAGGGGCACTTCACGTCTATACAGCCTATCTTGAGATGGAAGTATTCGATGGTGCTACCTGGAGGCTTCAGCACCTTGAAGTTGTCGTACTAAATTCTTTGCACTCGCAAATCAAACAGCGCATTCTTTGGTACACTGAAGGTGTAGCCTAAATACTATAACTCTAGCAAAATAATTCTAGTAACAGTTTTACTCTTTTAATACACAAATAACATACACGCCGTTTCCGATGAATTGCATATGCATATATGCAGAAAAAATGTAAAGCAAACGATTTTGTGTTAACCTTACTCGTATGTAGCACGTACTTATTTGTTGTTTATATGTGTCAAAATATATAACTGTGTCGAAGTACATATATGAATAAACTGTGAAATCTTTACTGACCAATAGAATTTGTTTTATACGAGAAGGGAATCAGCCGGAAAATGCTCTTGTCGCAGCACAAAAAAGGTGAATATGTTTCTGTTGAAAAGACTGAAGAAAAGTGGGGAACCAGCTGCCTCAGTTCTCATTCCGCCTTCCTCACTAAAAATTTTGGCATTCAAATATATGTGCTTTTTTGTCCTGAAAGAGACGAGTAGAGAGACAGTGAGGGTGAAAGAGAGAGGAGACAATGTCGCTGGGAGAGAAAGAGAGAGGAGATAGTGATGGTAGGAGATAGAAAGTGGCAGTGAAAGAGAAGGAGATATGGATGAAGGCAATAACAGTGAGGGTCAATGATAGAGGAGATACTGATGGCCAGTGAGAGACAGTGGCAGTAAGAGGGAAAGAGAGATGGATGGAGACAGAAGCAGTGGGAGCAAAAGAGAGGGGAGACAATGTAAACGAAAAATATAGATGAGCGGAGGCCATAGATGAGCTTTGCGATGGGGAGAGGGGGAGGGGGATGTGGAAGCTCCGAGACCGTGAAATTTAACACGTAGGTATAGGGAAGACCGGATTTTGGACCGGAATTGGGAGAGACAAAATAAGTTGGACCACCCCAGAAGTTTTGAGCTGCCGAGGTACAGTGAGACGGTGATAGTGGGAAAGGAAGACAAAAGGAGGCACAGTAAATGAGAGAGCAGACAGTGGCAGCGGGATATATAGTAAATACAGGAGATATTGTAAATGAGAGACAGGAGACAGTGACAGTGGGAGAGAAAAGCGGAAGAAGCCAACCAGAGGCACTTGATTTCATCGGTTGACTTGTATGATCTGTTTGTAAGTTACCTCTCTTCAAATGGTACGATTGCCTTATAATGAAATGAACTGTCGTGTTTCGAAGAAGGAGGAGGAGCTTACAAGTACTGTCCACTACTTCTGGTACATCTTTAACTTCATGTTTATGTGTAAACGTTGACTCTGCATTCTATCGCTTGTGGTCCCATTTTCTGTGTGTCAAAGTCACACAAAGTTAAGGCATTCAACAACATACCATTCTTACTACATCAGGTGTCAGGACACGCATCTGGAGTCATGTTACGGGGGACAGCCGGGAATTGATGAAGGTCTGTCAGAGGAACCCCACAAGCCTTAGGCAATTGCGTAATAGTAGTCAGATGACATGAAATGGGAGGAAACTCCTCTCTGAAGCTCTCAGCCAGTGGGAGGACAATAAAATGGAGGTAAACCTAATGGACCAATAAGAATCGAGCTCTTTCTTCTGCTTCCCTTGTTTTATTATGAATCTTGCTGCCCAAGCCCCCCCCCCCCCCCACCCCCTCCCCCCGATCTTTAGTGAGAGGACGATGAAGTGCCAGCAGCAGCAGAGACCAGCCAGTGCCCCCGGACACAAGAGGAAGAAGACTGAAAGTAAGTATGACACATAATAATATAATTATTTCTATTATTGTTAACAAATAAACTTTCTATTGGCCACATTGCAACAGAAGCACCAGCCCCCAGATGAGTTTTCCTGCCGGCCGGGGTGGTCGAGCGATTCTAGGCGCTACAGTCTGGAGCCGAGCGACTGGTCATGGATGTGTGTGCTGTCCTTAGGTTAGTTAGGTTTAAGTAGTTCTAAGTTCTAGGGGACTGATGACCTTAGAAGTTAAGTCCCATAGTGCTCAGAGCCATTTGAAGCATGAGTTTCCGGATTTATCAGACCCTGTATCGTGCAGCTATACTGTACTACCGCCACAGCAGCCACGTTAGTTCACCTACGAGTACCGTATATTTCGCCACTGCTACAGCCTCAGCAGCATCTGCTATGCCTGGAGCTGCCACTGCTCTCAAAACCAGAGGCAGGTCCCGCATCAAGATTACTACTGTTCGCCAGCATATGTAACGTTGCTGTAAGTAGATCTAAACGAATAAGTGTGGATCTGGATCCAGCTAATGACTTTGCCGTGGTTACTGAAGTTGAAAATGTACAATGTGTTGATTCTAAATTTCAATATGCTTAGTACAAATGGAAATATATGAACGGTAAAATGGATTACATAAAGAATAAGATGACGGACGAGTATGATCCTTCCTATGCACCAAATGACGTTCAAATATTAGGATGTATAGTCACCATAGTTGTTATGTACAATGAGACCACTCTACAATTAGCTTCATGGGACTATGTACTTAAAATATTTGAGTGTTGTACGGTTTAATGACATGTACGGTGCAATAATGATTGCTACAGACAATTATACTGTTGACAACCATATGTAAGAGCCGTTTACTATGAGTATGTAGACTATTTGAACAAAAATAGTATTACAATGTACCGAGTGAAGGAGTGTATAGCTTTCTGTATACCCCTCTGTGTCAGTGCACATAACTGTAGAACTTGTAAATACTGTAGAAGGTCAGTTCACAGAGAGAATACCTTTGTGGGTAATGCCGTCTATTGGCTTGAACGCCATACAGGCCGACTTTAAGGTATACAGATGGCACTTACACGCAAAATTTTGTTCTGTCACTTGCAGCGCACCTAAAACGAATATATCACGGTGTGTCTTTGCTAAAGAATTGTTTCAGTCACAGCCCCCAACCACCCATGTCCTATCCAACAAACTAGTAAAGTGACATATATCTTCTTCATAAGGGAGTCAGAGCAAGCACATGTCATTTTAAGTGCCGCCTCCGCCACCGTCCAATTCACCTCCTCCGCCGCTGTTGCAGACACCTCCGCCGCCGCCACCGCCGCCGCTACGGCATCCTCCAGCACTATGGAGGAGGAGGAAGAGATTAGTGTTCAACGTCCCGTCGACATCGAGGTCATTAGAGAGGGAGCACAAGCTCGGATTAGGGAAGGATGGGGAAGGAAGTCGGCCGTGCCCTTTCAGAGGAACCATCTCGGCATTTGCCTGTCCAGCACTACTGAATGAATGTTTGATATGGGCAGTCGTTGAGACAGTCCCAGGTAACCACTTTATCAGGGCTCCGACGAATAATTGCCCAGGGTGTGGCTCATTTGTCAGGGACTACCAGGTGTACCGGTATGAAATGAGCGTTTTTTTTTGTGAAAATGAAACACTAATTTTGAATTGAAAAGTAAAAACATTTTATTCAAAGTACTGACCATTGCTTTCTATACATTTTGACCACCTTTCTGGCAATTTGTGGACACCACGCCAATAGAAATGCTCGTCTTTTTAAGCAAACCAATCAGACACCCAATTTTCGAATTCTTCGTAGGAATCGAAGTGTTCCTCAGCCATTGCGTGTCCCATTGATGTAAACAAATGGTAGTCGGAAGGGGCCAAGTCTGGTGAATACGGTGGGTGGGTTAGCAGCTCCCACCCAAGTGTTTTGATTGTATCCTGAACCAGTTTCGCTTTGTGTGCAGGTGCATTGTCGTGTAAAAAATTACTTTGCCATGTCTTCTGGCCCATTCTGGTCTTTTTTCGATCAATGCATAGTTCAAGTTGATCATTTGTTGTCTGTAGCGATTAGTATTCACAGTTTCACCGGGTTTTAGAAGCTCATGATACACCACACCTTTCTGTTCCCACCAAACACAGAGCATTGTCTTCTTGCCGAATCGATCTGGTTTTGCAGTCGATGTTGATGGTTGTCCCGGATTAACCTATGATTTCTCCCGTTTAGGATTCTTAAAATAAATCCATTTTTCATCGCCAGTAACAATTCGATGCAAAATTGATTTCTTACATGTCTTTGAAGCAAAATTTGACAAATGGTTTTTCGGTTTTCCGTCTGTCTTTAATTCAATCCATGTGGCACCCATTTTCCACACATTTGGATCTTTTCCATAGCTTTCAAACGGTCAGAAACTGTTTGTTGTGCTACATTTAGCATTGCTACCATTTCCTTCTGACTCAAAGTATCATCTTCATCCAATATTGTTTGCAATTCGGCGTCTTCCAACTTTTTTGGTGGTCTTCCACGTTAATTTCTTACATCAAAATCATTATTTCTGAACCCTTGAAACCATCTTTTACATGTTGTTTCTGATGGAGCATGATCACAATATGCCTCGAAAAGCATTTGATGGGACTCGGCAGCGCTTTTCTTCAAACGAAAACAAAAAATTAATGCTTTCCGCAAATCATCACTTTCTGGTACAAAATTCGACATTGATAACATGATACAAACATATGATGTTGTTTGTTCCATGACTTGATGTATACTAAATGTCTTTTACAGATGTCATACCAAACAAACAAACAAAATTAAGGCTCGTGCACAACAAATGTTCCCTATCGACACATTTGTATCTTACCGCTCATTTCATACCGGTACACCTGGTAACAGAGTCAGTGAGGTCCAACTGTCTCTAACTGAAATAAGAGTTGTGGCTTATGTACTCTGTGAACTTCTGCGTCTACACACATTATTAAAAAAAATAGTACACTGAATAGGAAAAAAATCCATTTTACAGCCAACACAATACAGTGTAACGGGTGGAGGCCCATCAGTCTGACATCTAGCATTCATATCACAATGTTTATAGCAGGGCTCATACATAGAAAGAATACATCACCTTTAAACACTTGAGGAAGTAACTTAAATCTGTGTGAAACGTCACATAGCGGAGGAATAAGCTGTGTAGGAAACTGGTAATAGTCTACATTATTAAAACGGTTACGTCGTTCGGTATGTTTCCTACAAATATCCAAAAGTACCGTAAGAATATTTCATTATTTCACCCATTCTGACATGAAATAGGCAGTAGTAAGTCGCTAGTCATCATCATCTCAGAGTACATAACTTTTCTGGAGTATCCAGAATGCCTAGTGAACCGTAAAATTACTACTGGTTCACCAAAGGTTATTAATCACAATTAATATACAAAACGTAAAGTGGAAGTAGGTGCCAAGGAATAACTCTTTATTCAAATTTGGTGCAAGACTTTACGATATTTAAAAAAAACCCAACAATCATTTAACGAATAAATCACAATTTACCATAGGAAAGGACTTTTAAATTATTATAAAATATTTCACGCCAGTAAAAGGCAAGTACAGGCAAGCAATTTAAAGTATACAACGCAACGCTGTATAATATTTCAAGCTCAGCTAAATATAGGTGAATTTCACTCCATTAATAAATGAATACAATTTGAATATATGACTTCACTTTTGGGCAGACAAATTTCCCATTTGGTTACTACAACCGTAGCTACGGCGCAGAATCTAACTTGTCTGCAACATATAAAGACAATCCTGTTTACAAAAGTTCTCAAAATAGAAAAACCAAAACGCATGAGTCATGCACACGGGGGGGAGGGGGGGGGGGGAACACTCTCAGCCAATAACATTAACATTTCCAAAATATATAAAAAAAGAAATTTTACAAATTTCTGCCAGTTAACTAATGCAAACACACACACTCGCAAGGTAGGAGGACTTGCGAACTTTTACAACATTCTCCTTTCAAGGCAACAATTTCTACCCGCAATGAAATGGCAAACTTTTGCATGGCAAGAAAATACGCAAATAACCAACTACCTGTATAAAATACATAAGCACGTTGAGTAAAAGCCTTAAAAGGTACTGAATTGGAAAAAAAACACACAACAGTTTTTGCTGACTAGAAACAATATAAAAAATCCACTACGGCGTACATTAACAACCTTGCTTGATTATAGCCAAATATACATAAACACAAATTTACGTAAGTTACAGCTTCCAGATGAGCAGGAATTCGTTGTGCGATTGACTAGTTCTTACCACGAGGCAAAAGGAATTTTTATTCTTTCTTAGAGTATCTTTTACACGTGAGTCTAGTAATATTAGTTATGGCAGGCGAGAGAATGGATCAGGTCTTAGTGCCTTACATTTTAAACAGTACAGCGATTGGTGCCTTAGACTTTCACATACATGGCAGAGGCTAACAATCGAATAACCCGTAGGTAAGCTGGGAGGGGAAAGAAGCAATCCGAACCACAGATTTACTCTGACTCCCCCCTTTCGTTGTCAAAAGGGGACAAACGGACCACCCTATCTAATATTACCACCTTCCTGCGTGTGGGCAGACGAGAATGAATGGCGGGAACCCCCCCCCCCCCCCCCCCAAAAAAAAAATACGGCTGGTGTAATTAACAGTAATAAGTAAATTGATTTCAATTAAACTTCATAAAATCTGTTAACAATCAATACTCAACTTCTGGTGTGTTACGACTCCCAGGACTGAACCAACGCAGCACCTCCAAATGCTCTGCCGAGTCGCCCGCTGCCAGTCGTTTCAACGGACGCAGGAAGGCGCGCCGATTTTCAGAACCTCCTCACCGGTCGACAGCATACGGCCGAACTGCAGATTAGGCCCCTTGCGGACCCACGCTCAGGAAGATTCCTTTCGCGACGAGCAGTTAACGCCCCATACCACGGAGTCGCTGGTCGCGTCGCTTACGCCGATGCCACGGTCTGCGTGCTGTCCCTCTAGCCCCGGCAGAGAAGTCGCTTCTTGATGCCCCGACTGCCAACTCTTGACGAGAGCCCATACAGCCACTTCTTAAACCCACGCGAACAGCCCACTTTTCCCCTTTCGAGACACCGACGCCTTCAATTGCGACAACGGTGCCACCGCCAGAAAACGGAGGGCGACTGCTCCACGCTACGCGCTGTGGCGCGCTTTTCAAAGCTAACTTTACTACGGCTCACCTAGGTTAAGTCATGTTCTTGAATGCACCAAAGTATTGCAGCCACCGTTATCGCTAAATGTCGAGGTAATGTCGGCGCCTAAGGAGATGTGACTGTAGCATACACTCACTGCCCTCACGTAAGTTAACGAAAGACATAGTCGCTCCACAAAAGATTATTATCTTGTTCATTCCAATGATGAACTGGCAGCAGAGGCCAGCAGATTCATCTTTATACTTAGAATTTTTTAATTTCAAGCACTGCTGCAAAAAGTGTATAAACAGTGATTGATGAGTAGCTCACCCAGTTGTGAGAGAACTGGCAAAGGGCTGAGGTGCATAGCAGCTGAAGGTAAGGTGAAAAAGCCACATGATGTGGTAATTTTGTTGTTTAACGTTAGCTACAGTTTAAGCAAAACAGGCTGTAAACTCATCAGTATCGGTATGATATCCAACCAGGAATTCTATCCCATGTTCATACTAGAAAGTTCACGGTTGTGTAATGCTAAGTGATGTCATCCACAGATGATTGGTATCAACTATGTGATATGTCAATACATATTTCTGGATTATTTCGCAGCAATATTCATTCAGCTTCAGGAGTACTATGAGATCGTACTGTCACAGCAGGAGATTTCCATGGAACGATTAAAGTATGTAACAGCAGAGTGTACATACGTCTGCAATAACACACATTTAAGAATCTACTGTACACAATTTGTTCTCTAATGTATGTTGTAGACTGTTGACTAAGGTAGCAACTGTTCGTCCATAAATTCTACGAGACATTGTGAAGCAAGCTCTTGGAGACTGCTCACCGAACTCTGCGTCCATCAGAAAAAACCGTCACTAAGTCGTATGATTCACGCTGCGCTGAAGATGGAAATGTATGCGGCAAGTGTGCCAGATCTAGCCTCAGAACTGTGCTTTTATTTACTTCTGTTCATACACCCTGAAATATGTAAATGTTTATAAAAGTTAAGAGCTACAACTAAGTTATCTACAACATACCCTGTATGCCAGTGTGAGCACCCAGTTGTCGTCATGGCGGAACGTGCGAAACCTCCCCTGCACAAGAATCTTGTGGTAACCGACTGGCCATTCAGCGATGATATTGGAAACTGGAGGAGGGAGAAGAAGAGTGGGTCATTACTTCCTGATAACGCATGTGCTTTAATTGCAGGGTCTTCAGAGTGTGGAAAGACTAATCCTCTTCTAACACTATGAACACATCCTGAAGGGGTCTGCTTCGAGCATGTATATATAATTTTGCAAAAACACTGTTTCAGCCAAAATATCAGCTATTGCAGGAGATATTGCTTGGCACTGAGGGGGTAACATACAAGGCGTTCAGCAAAAACAACGATATTCCACCATCTGAAAAAGTAAAGCCAAACAGTGTATTCATATCCGGCAATGTCGCAGTGTGAAACCGGGATGAGATCAGGAAATATTTCTGCTTTGATGGCCATATGTAAATTGATACATTTTATTCGAGCCAGATAAACTCAAAAATCCCAAAGCAGGTTATTCAGAAAGGTGCAAATCTTATTATAGCTTTCGAACAGGACAGTATGAATTTAAAGCATATCTACTAAGTTGATGTAGGAACAGACATGTTCATTCAATGAATTCGTCACATTATGTGTGTGATTTTCTGGTTACTGATAAAATGAAGAAACTGAATGAGGGTTGATATAGACGAAACTTCGATGAGATTCTGCATGAAAGGCAGTTTAACGGTACGTGACCGTATCAGTGTATTGTAGGCTATGGATAAATTTGCACTTATGCAGTGCGCTTATTTACATGGAATGAAGTACAAGTGAAACATATGTTAATACGTCGATAGGAAAATCGAGGGATTCAACGCAGTTTAAAGGTAAAGACCTGGCAGTAATCGGAGACATGCTGACAGCTTCGAACCACTTGCAGTCCTTTATGCTTGATGTCTTCCTCAATGGCGATGTCATCTTTCAGCAGTATAAGTGCGGTTCTCGGAGCCTGAATTGTGCTACTGCGGTTTGAGAGGTATTATAATGAATTCATGTTGATGTTTCGGAGACCAAATTAGCCTGATGTAAATCCTGTGGAACGCATCTGGTTCGCTGTTGGACGCCATCACTGCGTACGCAAATCATACACACACACACACACACACACACACACACACACACACACACACACACACACACACACACACAACAAATGAAAAACTATCCAACCACAACACAAACAAAATAAAGAAAAACACTCAACAAGAGTTGGCAACACTACACAACGAAAACATACATATTTTGATCTCAAAACGGAAAGTGCAAGTGATATATGCCATGTGACAAATGTGGGTGAAAGAACGCCAGAAATCGGCCAGCTGGAGTATGGAAACTAACGAATACATCTCCAGGAGTTAACAGCGCTGGAAATCGTAAGTAGAACACCGAACGATAAGTTCATATTACGAACTGTGTGCTACAAAAGTTGATTTTTAACCTAAAAAACAAGAGAAAGGCACGACAACATGTAATATAGCGGCATATTGTATCTACCACAAAATACGTTTATTGTATGTAAAAAAATAAACATGTATTACAAGCCACTGATGATGCTTCTCAAATAAATGAAGCGAAACGCGTATGGCAACAAACAAAATGCCTTCACTTCGGTTGCATAGACGGTACATTCCTCCAAGAATATAAAGCAAGTAAAGGAAAGACGGGTAACAGAAAAAAATGACGAAAACCTACTGGGTGTTTAAACAATTGTATTCGATCAGTGGTGGTTGCGACAAAAAGTGTCATGAAGAGAGAATAAGAAGAAACTGTGTTAAAATGCCTAGGGTTCTGCCAATCCTAAGATATCTGGTGAAATTATCCCCTTTCTAATTCCAGTGTTAACGGGATTATTGGCAGCTGCGTCACTAGGAGGCAGTAAGGATATCGAGGTTCCTTCTGGTTATACGACACTGACGATCTAAATCGGCGTCAAACTGCGGCCCGCGGGCCACAAGCGGCCCGTATGTAATATTTGTGCGGCCCGCGGTTCTTTGCAGTATTTGATATTAATATATGACCGAATCTAGAAAGATCAACTAATGTTAAGAACTTCTTAGGAGTGTTGTTTTCATGCTCAATGACAAACAAGGGTACAGGGACAGTAATACTTCAAGGTGTGCTTAATTGTGACGTTCGTTCATTCTGTCATGAGCTGAGTAAAGCTGGCCGCTTAGCTCAGGGCAGAGGCGTAAGCAGCAGAGCTGATGCGGGGTTAGACGATGTGAGAGAAGGTATGTTTTGTTGTTTCTCTTCCAGTACCGACAACCCACGGGCGAGCGCGAACGTACCAAAGCAGCTGCTATAATATAAATTGTGATGTGCAAGTAAAACGGATTCGTGAATGCGCGTTACAGAGACGATAATCTTCAAATGTGGTTCATATTTGCAGCAAAGAATAAGAAATTAAA
Source organism: Schistocerca serialis cubense (assembly GCF_023864345.2). Taxonomy (NCBI): domain Eukaryota; kingdom Metazoa; phylum Arthropoda; class Insecta; order Orthoptera; family Acrididae; genus Schistocerca; species Schistocerca serialis. The sequence continues at coordinate 1,018,169,974 of NC_064638.1, read as the reverse complement.
TTAAGGCTGTTGTAATACAATGCAATGAGCAGAAGAAAAATGACATTCAATCATTTAGTAACAATTTGCGATCCTGTGTCATGTTACGTAAGGCATTTAAATATAGTAGAGTTTACGTTCTTAATAAATTAAACGTCCGTTCACACAGACAGCATAACACTTCGTCGGTGTCACAACTCTGGAGCCGTTCAGGATGGCAGCAATATGAATCACGGAACAGTCGACACGAAGTGTTCCGATGGTGCCGACTTTTAACTATCAGTTCTAAAAGGATGGCGGCCAACTTACCGCGCCCTTACTGTAGCTATTCTGTTGGGGGCTCATAAGATACTAATTTACGTAGGTTACCAATAATAGCAAGATCTGTATATATGCAGCACAAGGTGCTGGTTCACACTGTCAGTACTAACGTCACTTGAGCAAAAGGCTGTTCTCTACCCAACTGGCAGGCGCAGTAGTGCATTTCTCTGTGCTCGCCCGAAGAGCCTATGATACCTTTACCTTTCTGGCCCTATGAGCCCATGCGTTCGCATGGGAGATCACAATAGCGACAAAGATGACGTTGTGGCACTTTCTTATTGCACTTATAGAGGCAACTGAAACCTTCTTTGTTCAGTTGTTGCTCTTTCATTCAGGATCTTTATGTCTCTTTGACAAAGGATTTCTACAAGTGCAAGAAAGTTCTGATTTTCGTCCATGTTTATAACGAAGTACTTATATACTTGTATTCTCTTCAGACGTTGGTAGTTTATCGTGATTTTGAGGTGTCTCGATCTTCTTGATGTTCGTTTTAGTAACATACAAACTGTTCTGAGTGTTACTATCGTTAATTTGTTTTCCACGGACCAATTACTAAGGTAACAACGGTGTCAGGTCGTGGTCGACACGTAACCTGTAGTCCCCGTGTGAGTAAACTGAACACTAACATTAACGACAAATGCTTTCGTAACAGTCGCTAATTGTAAAATTATCAGCCTATTTGGAATCAGTCAACTCATACAACTACCTGGCTGTAACAGTTCGTGGGGTATAAAATGCAATGGTCACATAATCTCAGTCGTGTGTAAGGTAGGTGGCAGACTTCCGTTCATTGATAGGATACTGGAAAAATGCAGTCTACAATGGACACTGCTTGATAAATAATCTTGCGACTAATTTCGGAATACTACTGAAGTACACGGTCACGAAATAGGCCTAACAGAGGACAATGGACGTGTACAAAGAAAGGCAATACTGAAAGGTTTGTTTGATCCATTCGAGAGTATGACGGAAATTCCGAAAAACCTAAACAAATAGACACCTGAAAAGACAAGAGAACTATTCCGCGAAAACCTACCTGCAAAGGTCCAAGAATGAGGGAGCTAGGAATATACTACGATCCCCATTTGTATCGTTCTCTTAGGGATCGCTAGGTGGAGGTTAGACTAATTGCTGTTCGCACAGAGACGTTTAAGAAATCATTCTTGCGCACCTCATATGCGAATGGATCGGAAAGAAGTCTTAGTACGTGGTACACTGCTACAGTGCGATGAGCTTCGTAATGATTTGCGAAGCATTAATGTGGCTGTAAACTAGCATGCGAGACTAAAGGACACAAGGAACTATCACATGACGTGTCACTACCAAGAAAAAATAGCCCTATGAAAGTTGAAGCACGCATAGACACGCATGTGACTGTACTATACAGAAGTGACATTTTTATTCAAAGACCATGATTACACTGAAATTATCGTCATTCATAATGGTCCCATGGATATTACAGAAGGCGAGATTCACAGTAGGCGTGCGATCACCACGTTCTCCCAGGCTGGCCACAGGATTGGCAAGGAGTCCTTGTTGTAGTGCGTTCCATTCCTCTACCAGTGCGGTTGATAATTGCAGAATTGTCAATGATGCGTGTGGGTGTGTTGCAATACATCTCCCCAACGAATGTCACACATTCTCGACGAGATTTAAGTCGGGGGAACTAGCAGGCCAGGTCATTCGCCAAATATCCACTCGTTACAAGAGCTCCTCTATGTGTCGCACAGTCATTCATAAAAATGATGTCAGGACCGAATGCATCCCTGAAAATACGTACATGGCGAAGGAGGACAATCTCACAACAACGTTTACTGGCGACTGGCTATTAACCATTTTCAAAGATCTTGAGACCAGTACACCCATGCAACACTACGCCTCCCCACGCCATAACACTTGGACCACATAAACGAACACGTTCGATAATGTTCCAGTGTGCATTACGTGTTTCCACCTCTCATTATATGAGAGTACGTCAGGGAGTGTAGAACATGATCGTTTTGAGGTTCACGTGCTACATTATGGTGAGGCGTAATGTTGCCATTGGGTACTGACTTCCAAATTTTTGATCGTGGTACAGTTAGCGGGCAACATTATTTTAACACTGTACTTCTTCACTCTTCTTTTCAGGAGTACATTCGGCCCTGACTTCATTTTTGTGGCTGACGATGCGCGACCGTATCTAACTGCGCAGCTGGAAAAGCTTTTGGAATGAGAGCATAAGCAGCTAATGTAATGGCCAATCTGTTCCCACGACTTAAATTCCATCGAGTATATGTGGTGTTTTCTAGATGTGATTTATGTGAACTGGAATCAGGATAGCCATGCGGGAATTCAAATTCTGTTCCTTCGCGAAACATGCACAGTATCCTAGCTACAGCGGCTCTGCCTATTGGCGCGATGGTTCCCTCGGAAAAGTCACGACCGATTCCCTTTCCCACCATGTCAAGTCAAAGATGGTGTTCACTTTCTATCGATCTCGTCGGCAACAGGATGTTACATCCTAAATTCTTCTTCCTTGCACTACACATTTGATAATTTACCGTGGAATTCGAAACAATGTCGTATTTCACATTTCTGGACTGATGTATTATGGAAAGCTGTGAAAATCACGTTGAGTGAAAGCATGGGAAAAATCCTGTAATGGAATGTCACCTCATATTGCGATATTTGGGTTGATGATTGGGCACTTGCCTAGATACCAGCAAGGTACAAGTCACACATAGAAAATAATAGGGACTGTACCCACTTTTTGGCCGTGGCTGCTAATATACGCTTTTGTGATGGCACTCGACCAGTAGGTTGTCGTTTCAAACCCTGGAGGTGAAAGAAATTTTCATCAGCAGTATTTGACAGGCAAGGCAACGGGGGATGATTCCATACAGTTTCCCATCACCAGACTTTGCATCAGTGCTCTGGGTTAAATTCCAAACCTCTCCACAGTGTCTCGTTCATACAGGGACCTTGAGCCGTAGAACCCTTCCTTCATCTTTGGCCCTGGTCGTATGTTGGCTCGACCATCTCATTGGCCTTTGCTGTGGCGTGATTGGCTGCGTGAAGCTTGAAAGGAGCGGGCTAGGATGGTCACGTGGTCGGTCGATTTTCAGCTAGGTTGGAGGAAGAGTTACGGGGTCTACAGGGAGAGGGCAGTACATCAGTGTGCCAAGAGGTGTAACGGAACGATTGTGGTCGGGGCCGGTAGGCAGCTCTGCGGGGGAGGGGGGGGGGGGGGGTGTCTGTTGGCTGGACGTGACGCAGAGGGGCGACACAGACGAAACGGTCTGCGTGGCGTGAGGCCCCCTTCGCATAGCGGAACTGGGGTTGGCAGTGTTTGCAGTGGAAGTCATTGCTGTCCATGGACGGTTTACACCTGGGCGAGCCGTGTCCTGTCCTTTGGCATCGCGCGGTGTCTTTAGCCTCCTCACTGCAGTCTCCGACTGTGCACCTTCTTGCGAGTGAGCTGTTTGATGCTACTGTAAGTACTGTGCCCCGAACAATTAAGTTTTGTCGGCCCATTTCTTATTAGAAACCGTACCGTGCTGTAGTTGCATTGTCTTACTGTTCTGGTTCAGCAGTGTCCGAATTCTGTCCCTCCTATAGTGCTGTATACGCTTAAACTGGTTGTGCCTGTTGATGAGGCCAGTGTTAACGGTTGTGCCTTTGAAATGGTTTGACAACCGTAGTGGGACGCATGTGCTACTTAAGGTGTTCCTGTGTGAAAACAATTCAAGTTCTAACTACCATAATTATGCCGTTTTTCCTAAACCAATTCTAATTCGGAAGTGTCATTATAGTCACTGTAAGTTCCAAAGCTGTCCTCTCAATCTCATAGCAAATTGGTGCTGCTAATACTAGTCTGTTTATTTTTTATTTATTTTTTTAATTGCCTAGCTCTTCGGTGAACTGTGTTATGTAATTAAGAACTGTTACACGGTCTGCTTTGGATGTAGTTATGTAAACAAGGCAGAGTAGTGGTTTCAATAATTTTTGCTTTCCTGGGTGATAGTTTAAAGATAAAATTATGTTGCTCAAATGAAACGCAACAGCTGCCTGTGTCGAGATTTTTTTAAAAAAATCCTTGCTTTCACTAATTGATTAACTTAAATGTTCACTATCTTATGTTGATGCTTGTTAAAGCTTGGTGGCTCGGCAAGTATCGTCACATTTGACCGTGAATTTATTGTTTCTTATGTGTTGTAGGGCGGGACTTACTTGTCTCTGTCGTGACGAGCGCTTCCTCAGGCGTTGTCGCCGTCCGGTGAAATCAGGCGCTCCATGAACTCTGAAGGGTGCCATAGTGGAATGACACCATAATTGATGTATTGTACGCCCCAAAGAAAGCGATTTCTCCTTAAACTCTTACTGCTTAAAGTTAAAAGAATATAGAGTCCTTAATCTACTGGGTCCATCTGGCCGGACGTTTGATAAATTAACCTGCTGCCTAAAGGATTTTCTCGGCATTGATTTTGATAACAAACATTTTGGAATTGTGTTTTGCTTAAAGTTCATCTTCTTGAAGGGGTTGGTTGACTCTTTGCTGCTCATTTAGCATATGATACATCGAATAATATTTATTATTGTACTACTTAAATTCTAAATTTAGTTTGAAATATCATTCTACTTGCGACCCTCCCTGTTTGCATTGAAAATGTCTGCTAATGATTGCTAATTTGTTTTTGATCTGAGGCATATGTTCTAAATTCGTGTTTTGATATAGTGTATTTAAAAAATAATATGGGCTAAACACCGGCTTTTTTAATCTGGATGTCGATGTTTTCACCAGTGTGCAATACTATATGTTTTGGCAAATAAAGTATATTGTTTCAGTGTATCCTCAGTTGGTTTTGGACCTTCCACTCCAGCAGCCTTGTGCCCTGCTATCACCTATCAGACGTCAAGAGCGACTTCTCCCTTATCGTTAACAACACAAGCAAGATAGTTAATGAACAGTTCAGTACAAAATCAGTCCAGAACAGACAATAAAATCATTCAGTTTCATTGTCTGATACAAAAAGTGAAGCACCTGCAAGAAATAGTCGGATGTCACTGTAACTTCGTACACGTATACGCCACCAGTGGATATGTAAATGATTCTCTGTGACATAATGAACAAAATGATCTTCCCTCAGAATCAAGCAACAACGTTCACGAGCTCTTCATCACTGCATGACTCACGGCAGTATGGACAGAAGCATAGGTGACTCTTGTCCGTTCTCCTATGCAGTCACATTGAGTCGGTCCTTCCAAAATTCCCCACAGTGCGTCAGTGTTGTTGGTGTATGCTGTTGGTACCAGAACTGACAGGCTAAGTTATGAGCGTCAACAACGTCAGATAATGAGTAACGATCGTCAAGGACAAGGAGATGACACATATACGTGTGAAACAGCATTATCAGAATCTGACAAAATTAGAAAGCGTTCTCCCTGTGGGTCTCCAATTGGCCGAATCGTCCATATCTAGTTTTGAGGCACAATTGAATGTGACAGTGACTTGGCCTCAATGGGTACATGAGAGGACGCATACTTGGGGTCAATGTTCCGGTCGACCATGTCGACCACCACAATGGAGGATCGTCGTATTGTGCCACAAGCACATCTTAACCAATTCACATCTGTGTCTGCCGTCCAGGAACAAGTAATGGTCTCCCTGAAACATTCTGTGTCATCCTGCACCATTAGTAGAAGGCTAGCAGCCAGGCTAGGGAACTGCTATCCCGTGCCTACGCTGCCGTTAACACTACATCATAAACAGCTGTGTTTGGAGTGGTGTCGTGATCGGGAGGCACGACCTGCTGATGAATGTCATCGCATAGTGTTCAACGATGAATTGCGGTTCTGTACTACCCCAGATGACCACCGCTGGCGAATTTGTCGACGACCTTGGGAAATGCCCCACTCTTTCAGTTTTTTGGACAGTGGTGTTACATTTGACGTCGTGGTCTGCGAAACTATTGTATGGGACCTCCTGTGTTATGTACGAATATAATACGGTAGTATTGTGGTGCCAGTTTTCGTGGCATGTGTCTCTATGAACTATTTACGTGATCTTTAAGTACACCCGTGGCCAGAGAGGTCCCCTGACCTGTACCCAATAACATGAGTGGTACCAGCTTGGACGTCAACTCCGTCTCAGTGTCAGCTTTCAGGGCCAATTAAAACAGTTTTGATAAATCTAAAAATCAAATGTGACGCCACTGAGATGGAGAACTGCTTTCTCCCTGAATACATTGGTTTCACTTTAGACAGGTCACAAACATACCGCGAACACTTTCTCAACACCAAGCTAAAAGCGTCAGCCCGAAATAACATCATTAGAAAAATCAGTGGCAATAACAAGGCAGCCAAACCTCAGTTCATCAGAATCTTAGCCTTGGCGCTACAGTCTGGAACCGCGCGACCGCTACGGTCGCAGGTTCGAATCCTGCCTCGGGCATGGACGTGTGTGATGTCCTTAGGTTCCTTATGTTTAAGTAGTTCTAAGTCCCATAGTGCTCAGAGCCATTTGAACCATTTTTTCGTTCTTGGCACTCTGTTTCTCTGCGGGGCAGTACGCATACCGTGTATGGCACAGCTCTGTCCATACAAAGCAGGTGCTCATTGCACTGAGTGAAACTGTACGATTGACTACTGCGTGTTTGAAGCCAACACCTACATGCAACATTAATGGCTTGGCAGGTGTTGCATTATTGATATTCGTCGTAAAGTAACTGCAGACATTGAAAGGAAAAAGGTTGAACTAAATCATCTACACTCTCTCCTTGGTCATCAACCACCAAGATTTAGACTGAAATCGACAAGTAGTTTCCTTAGTTCGGCGTCAGCACGAACTATGATGCCAGAGAACAACTGTGGGCAGTCGGATGTGACCAACTGCACAAGCAGGTGAAACCTGCTGAGCGCCTTCCATATGGAGGTTGTTTGACTGGTCCACCTGGGGATCATAGAACAGACTAAACCAGGTATTGATAAATCCAGGAACAACCTTGTCAGATGGGGACTTTCCAAAAGACCGGCACAGTGTGATGCATAGGACTTACGCCTCTGTGCATGCTGTCCTGAGTCATGCCGTGAAGAAGGGCTGATGAAGGTTGAAGGCTGTGCAGTTGCTGTTGCTCAGTATTGGCGAAGATCGTTTTGTTAAATATGTTAACCATGTTGTTGTGGTCTTCAGTCCTGAGACTGGTTTGATGCAGCTCTCCATGCTACTCTATCCTGTGCAAGCTTTTTCATCTCCCAGTACCTACTGCAACCTACATCCTTCTGAGTCTGCTTAGTGTATTCATCTCTTGGTCTCCCTCTACGATTTTTACCCTCCACGCTGCCCTCCAATACTAAATTGGTGATCCCTTGATGCCTCAGAACATGTCCTACCAACCGATCCCTTCTTCTGGTCAAGTTGTGCCACAAACTTCTCTTCTCCCCAATCCTATTCAATACTTCCTCATTAGTTATGTGATCTACCCATCTAATCTTCAGCATTCGAAAGCTTCTATTCTCTTCTTGTGCAAACTATTTATCGTCCATGTTTCACTTCCATACATGGCTACACTCCATACAAATACTTTCAGAAATGACTTCCTGACACTTAAATCAATACTGGATGTTAACAAATTTCTCTTCTTCAGAAACGCTTTCCTTGCCATTGCCAGCCTACATTTTATATCCTCTCTACTTCGACCATCATCAGTTATTTTGCTCCCCAAATAGCAAAACTCCTTTACTACTTTAAGTGCCTCATTTCCTAATCTAATTCCCTCAGCATCACCCGACTTAATTAGACTACATTCCATTATCCTTGTTTTGCTTTTGTTGATGTTCATCTTATATCCTCCTTTCAAGACACTGTCCATTCCATTCAACTGCTCTTCCAAGTCCTTTGCTGTCTCTGACAGAATTACAATGTCATCGGCGAACCTCAAAGTTTTTATTTCTTCTCCATGAATTTTAATACCTACTCCGAATTTTTCTTTTGTTTCCTTTACTGCTTGCTCAATATACAGATTGAACAACATCGGGGAGAGGCTACAACCCTGTCTTACTCCCTTCCCAACCACTGCTTCCCTTTCATGTCCCTCGACTCTTATAATTGCCATCTGGTTTCTGTACAAATTGTAAATAGCCTTTCGCTCCCTGTATTTTACCCCTGCCACCTTTAGAATTTGAAAGAGAGTATTCCAGTCAACATTGTCAAAAGCTTTCTCTAAGTCTACAAATGCTAGAAACGTAGGTTTGCCTTTCCTTAATCTTTCTTCCAAGATAAGTCGTAAGGTGAGTATTGCCTCACGTGTTCCAGTGTTTCTACGGAATCCAAACTGATCTTCCCCGAGGTTGGCTTCTACTAGTTTTTCCATTCGTCTGTAAAGAATTCGTGTTAGTATTTTGCAGCTGTGACTTATTAAACTGATAGTTCGGTAATTTTCACATCTGTCAACACCTGCTTTCTTTGGGATTGGAATTATTATATTCTTCTTGAAGTCTGAGGGTATTTCACCTGTTTCATACATCTTGCTCACCAGGTGGTAGAGTTTTGTCAGGACTGGCTCTCCCACGGCCGTCAGTAATTCCAATGGAATATTGTCTACTCCGGGGGCCTTGTTTCGACTCAGGTCTTTCAGTGCTCTGTCAAACTCTTCACGCAGTATCGTATCTCCCATTTCATCTTCATCTACACCCTCTTCCATTTCCATAATATTGTCCTCAAGTACATCGCCCTTGTATAGACCCTCTATATACTCCTTCCACCTTTCTGCTTTCCCTTCTTTGCTTAGAACTGGGTTTCCATCTGAGCTCTTGATATTCATACAAGTCGTTCTCTTATCTCCAAAGGTCTCTTTAATTTTCCTGTAGGCGGTATCTATCTTACCCCTAGGGAGATAGGCCTCTACATCCTTACATTTGTCCTCTAGCCATCCCTGCTTAGCCATTTTGCACTTCCTGTCGATCTCATTTTTGAGACGTTTGTATTCCTTTTTGCCTGTTTCACTTAATGCATTTTTATATTTTCTCCTTTCATCAATTAAATTCAATATTTCTTCTGTTACCCAAGGATTTCTACTAGCCCTCGTCTTTTTACCTACTTGATCCTCTGCTGCCTTCACTACTTCATCCCTCAAAGCTACCCATTCTTCTTCTACTGTATTTATTTCCCCCATTCCTGTCAATTGCTCCCTTATGCTCTCCCTGAATCTCTGTACAACCTCTGGTTCTTGTAGTTTATCCAGGTCCCATCTCCTTAAATTCCCACCTTTTTGCAGTTTCTTCAGTTTTAATCTACAGGTCATAAACAATAGATTGTGGTCAGAGTCCACATCTGCCCCTGGAAATGTCTTACAATTTAAAACCTGGTTCCTAAATCTCTGTCTTACCATTATATAATCTATCTGATACCTTTTAGTATCTCCAGGGTTCTTCCATGTATACAACCTTCTTTCATGATTCTTAAACCAAGTGTTAGTTATGATTATGTTGTGCTCTGTGCAAAATTCTACCAGGCGGCTTCCTCTTTCGTTTCTGTCCCCCAATCCATATTCACCTACTATGTTTCCTTCTCTACCTTTTCCTGCACTCGAATTCCAGTCACCCATGACTATTAAATTTTCGTCTCCCTTCACAATCTGAATGATTTCTTTTATTTCATCATACATTTCTTCAATTTCTTCGTCATCTGCAGAGCTAGTTGGCATATAAACTTGTACTACTGTAGTAGGTGTGGGCTTTGTATCTATCTTGGCCACAATAATGCGTTCACTATGCTGTTTGTAGTAGCTTACCCGCATTCCTATTTTCCTATTCATTATTAAACCTACTCCTGCATTACCCCTATTTGATTTTGTGTTTATAACCCTGTAGTCACCTGACCAGAAGTCTTGTTCCTCCTGCCACCGAACTTCACTAATTCCCACTATATCTAACTTCAACCTATCCATTTCCCTTTTTAAATTTTCTAACCTACCTGCCCGATTAAGGGATCTGACATTCCACGCTCCGATCCGTAGAACGCCAGTTTTCTTTCTCCTGATAACGACATCCTCTTGAGTAGTCCCCGCCCGGAGATCCGAATGGGGGACTATTTTACCTCCGGAATATTTTACCCAAGAGGACGCCATCATCATGTAATCATACAGTAAAGCTGCATGCCCTCGGGAAAAATTACGGCTGTAGTTTCCCCTTGCTTTCAGCCGTTCGCAGTACCAGCACAGCAAGGCCGTTTTGGTTATTGTTACAAGGCCAGATCAGTCAATCATCCAGACTGTTGCCCTTGCAACTACTGAAAAGGCTGCTGCCCCTCTTCAGGAACCACACGTTTGTCTGGCCTCTCAACAGATACCCCTCCGTTGTGGTTGCACCTACGGTACGGCTATCTGTATCGCTGAGGCACGCAAGCCTCCCCACCAACGGCAAGGTAAACCATGTAAACTGTAAATTATAGAAATCATTGTGCAAGTAGTATCCCTTAATGATGTACATTCGTGCAATGCAGAGCTTTGTATGGCTTCTGATTCGATTAAATAAATACAACAGTTGTGGGCCATTCGCCTCAGGAGAGGGTACAACGGCTTTATGACGCCCCTCCCAACCGAATCAATGCATGCATTCAGGCCAGAGGGAGTGCAACGTCAACAACCCTCCCAACCTACCTATTTTCCTCGTCCACTCCTGGGTGCATCTTTTTTTTGTCAGGTAGTGTGTAGATTGATTGAAATGAATGATCTCAATAGAATTATCATAACAAAGTCATCATGATGGATAAAAACCCATCTTTTACTTTCCCTAGCATTATGGTATTTGGCTGTGCGCATCCATTCTGCGTGTGCGTGTTTTAAGATGCCATCCACTGGTCTTCGATTGCGTTATCGCCTCAGTCTTTTTTCAATTGATTTCCGGTATCTAATAAAGAAATTACTTCCTTCATCTACTATCCATTCGTATGGCGAAATGTCTTCTCCTCCCACATTTCATTTTCTTTATGGGTATAATCACACCAACCACCTCAGCCTGTTAACTGATCCATTGATTCGATTTCCTCTCTCTCTCTCTCTCTTTCCTTCTCTGTCTCCCTCCCTCTCTCTCTCTCTCTCTCTCTTTCTCTCTTTCAAGTACGAGGCCCGCAAAAATACAGATTAATGACTTTGTCCACAAATAGCGCGAATTTAGAAAGCGTCGCTCTTGCGGAACTCAGTTTGTTCTTTTATCACACAATATCCTGTGAACCATGGGTGTGGGGCAATAGGCAGATTCCATATTTCTACTCTTCCGAAATGCGTTTGACTTGGTGTCAGGGACTAGGATCACAGATATGTGAGTGGCTGAAAGACTTCTTAAGTAATAGACCCCAGTTCGTTGTCCTGGACGGCGAGTGTTCATCAGAGACAAGGATATCGTCAGGCCTGTCCCATGGGAATGTGACAGAAACGTTCTTGTTCTTTACGTACTTATACATAAACTGTTTGTCGTATAGGGTGAGCAGCTGTTCACGACTGTTCGCTGATGACACTACACCACTATACTATACGGGAAAACCTTGCCGTTGAGTGACAGTAGAAGGATACAGGACGACTTAGACAGAATTTCTGTTTGGTGTGATGAAGGGCAGCTTTCTCTAAACCTATTAAAATGTATATTAAAGCTGATGAGTGAGAATAATAATCCTTTAATATTCGAATCTGGTGTTGGTGTTGTGCTGCTGGACACAGTCACTTCGATTAACTCTCTAGGCGTAACGTCGCAAAGCGATATGAAATGGAACGAGCAAATAAGGACGGTAACAGGGAAGTGGAATAGTCATCTTCGCTTTACTGGGAGAGTTCTAGGAAAGTATAGTCCACGTACAAAAGAGACCGCATATAGATTACTTGTGGGGCAATTATTGAGTGCTGTTCGAGTTTTTAGGCTTGCCAAGGTGACGGATTAAAGGAAGACATCGAAGCAATTCAGAGGTGAGCTGCCAGATTTTTTACCCGTACATTCGATCAACAAGAGAGATGTTACGGAGATGCAACGTGAACTGAAATGGGAATCCCTGGAGGGAAGGCAATGTTCTTTTCGCGAAACATTATCTAGGAAATTTAGAGAACGGGCATTTGCAACTGACAGTAGAACGATAAGATTCTACTGCCACCAACGTACATTTCGCGTGAGGACCGCGAAGAGGAGATGAGAGAACTTAGGACTCGTATGGAGGCATACAGGCATTTAGGCGAGTGGAAGAGGAAAGTAAATGACTAGTAGTGTCACAAAGTACTCTCCTCCAAGCAGCATACGGTGGCTTTCGGACTATATATGTAGATGTAGAGTAAGCTCTCCAAAACATTGGAAGAATGAGACCTCTCCCCTGGTAGTCGCCGTACTTGTCAGAAATCGTCATTAGGGGCAGTGCAGAACTTTGGTTCATAGTTGGACATAATGCAACGCCGATCACCAGCATGTGACTGTGTTGTGGTGTTAACGGTGGACTACGCGTCGGGCGTTAATTCTTAGTCTGGCTGCTGCCTAGACAACGGCAAGTAGTGTGGGAGGACACAGAATGTTGCTGGGAGCCCATTACTCGTTTTTGGACGACTGGCACAGGTGGGAAGATGTTATGATGTGGCTGGTGCAAAATACGGTGATCCTCCCTTGTAGTGGTCATACATGTACGACCGGAAGCTTGACGAAAAAAATTCCTGCTCTCACTTTCCCACGCAGTCCAGCATCGGGCCACCGTCACATATGAATGCCTCACAATCACAAGAAATTACGAAATAGGAACATACCGATGATATGTTGAGAGTTGGACCTAGGATCATCCGAATACCAGTCTGCGACCTTGAGAACTGTTCAACTCTCTCACTAATATTAAAAGTACGTGATTCCGTATATGGCGCAGGTACAAATCTTATTTGAAGAGAGGAACACATTTGTACAGTCCTAGGTAGCATAAGGAGATTAAAAATTTAATGTAAAGGATAGTGTCTACAAGTTACGTAAAAACTATCTGGGTATTAAAATCGCCAAGTTTTCAGTCTAGATACCCAGCGCAGAAGCAGTGCGTGAGCCACTATACAGGGTGTTACAAAAAGGTACGGCCAAACTTTCAGGAAACATTCCTCACACACAAAGAAAGAAAATATGTTATGTGGACATGTGTCCGGAAACGCTTACTTTCCATGTTAGAGCTCATTTTATTACTTCTCTTCAAATTACATTAATCATGGAATGCAAAAACACAGCAACAGAACGTACCAGCGTGACTTCAAACACTTTGTCACAGGAAATGTTCAAAATGTCCTCCGTCAGCGAGGATACATGCATCCACCCTCCGTCGCATGGAATCCCTGATGCGCTGATGCAGCCCTGGAGAATGGCGTATTGTATCACAGCCGTCCACAATACGAGCACGAAGAGTCTCTACATTTGGTACCGGGGTTGCGTAGACAAGAGCTTTCAAATGCCCCCATAAATGAAAGTCAAGAGTGTTGAGGTCAGGAGTGCGTGGAGGCCATGGAATTGGTCCGCCTCTACCAATCCATCGGTCACCGAATCTGTTGTTGAGAAGCGTACGAACACTTCGACTGAAATGTGCAGGAGCTCCATCGTGCATGAACCACATGTTGTGTCGTACGTGTAAAGGCACATGATCTAGCAGCACAGGTAGAGTATCCCGTATGAAATCATGATAACGTGCTCCATTGAGGGTAGGTGGAAGAACATGGGACCCAATCAAGACATCACCAACAATGCCTGCCCAAACGTTCACAGAAAATCTGTGTTGATGACGTGATTGCACAATGGCGTGCGGATTCTCGTCAGCCCACACATGTTGATAGTGAAAATTTACAATTTGATCACGTTGGAATGAAGTCTCATCCGTAAAGAGAACATTTGCACTGAAATGAGGATTGACACATTGTTGGATGAACCATTCGCAGAAGTGTACCCGTGGAGGCCAGTCAGCTGCTGATAGTGCCTGCACACGCTGTACATGGTACGGAAACAACTGGTTCTCCCGTAGCACTCTCCATACAGTGACGTGGTCAACGTTACCTTGTATAGCAGCAACTTCTCTGACGCTGAGATTAGGGTTATCGTCAACTGCACGAAGAATTGCCTCGTCCATTGCATGTGTCCTAGTCGTTCTAGGTCTTCCCCAGTCGCGAATCATGGGCTGGAATGTTCCGTGCTCCCTAAGACGCCGATCAACTCCTTCGAACGTCTTCCTGTCGGGACACCTTCGTTCTGGAAATCTGTCTCGATACAAACGTACCGCGCCACGGCTATTGCCCCGTGCTATTCCATACATCAAATGGGCATTGCCAACTCCGCATTTGTAAACATTGCACTGACTGCAAGTCAACATTACCTTCCTTCAATTGGGCCAACTGGCGGTGGATCGAGGAAGTACAGTACATACTGACGAAACTAAAATGAGCTCTAACATGGAAATTAAGCGTTTCCGGACACATGTCCACACAAGATCTTTTCTTTATTTGTGTGTGAGGAACGTTTCCTGAAAGTTTGGCCGTACCTTTTTGTAACACCCTGTATACTTCCTCGCGTCTTCTTTCACGAATTGTTATGTAGTTTCGATACATGCATAGCGAATTGTCATTGACAATGGGAGAAGAAACGACGTCACAGCACATTTCCACGGAAACCACGCGTTGCATTGTCATATTTCTATATAAGGAAGGACGCTGAGAAGTTAAGGCAGAGTTTCAGAGACAGCATGATGGAGAACAGAAGATATTTAGACGACGCCGCCGCCGTGTACAAGTCGCTGGAATCACAAAAGCTGAGGAGGTGGCGGCGTCGAAGTTGTTTGCGAAATATGAGAAGGTATGTCGTAGTGTCTGAGCACATACTAGCTCCCACGACTCGCAGGAAGCTCCTGCTCATTTACTCTCTTTTTTCTTTCAGAGTCTTGCATTCATTTGTGTACAATGACGCCGCCGCCGCCGTGTACAAGTCGCTGGAAGCACGAAAGCTGAGAAGGTGGCGGCGTCGAAGCTCTTTGCAAACGGCGCGAAAGTAAACAGTCTTCGGCCATTACATGAATCACGACACTTGGGGACGGTGGAGGGCCAATCTAACCGAAGTGCACTTATAAATGACACACAATAAAATCTTGTAAATGAAACACAATAAAATAAAGCAAAACTGAAATAAGTTGAACTGATTTTATTCTAATCTCTATAGTGGTAGACATATGGTGGATACACTGGTTTAAGGCTCATAATTTTCACCAGAGAGTAGATAAAATATTTTACAAGTATTTTACCTTGAAATATGATGATGTCTGGTTTGTGGGGTGCTCAACTGCGCTGTCATCAGCGCCCATACAAAGTCCCAATTTTTACACAAACCAATCTAGGCATTGTCAGGAATGATGATAACAACACAAACACCCAGTGCCCGGGCAGAGGAAATCCCCAACCCTACCGGGAATCGAACCCGTGACCCCGTGATCCAGAGGTAGCAACGCTAGCAACTAGACCACGAGCTGCATTTCCCCATTTGTTCCACATGCAATAACGGTAGAAGTTTACAAGTTTCCCCAAACTCATAAAACCCTACAGCTCATACAGTAGAATGGATTTTTTATATGTTGATTACATCTGTGTCTAATTCCTTGCCCTGACAGTTTCCCTTAAGAGTACAGAAAGCTCCATATTGCTCAGAAGTATATGTCTCCCATAAAGAAGCATCTTTGATCTTGCTTATATCTGCCTCATGTAAATATCCTGTACCTTCTCCTTCGATTTTGCTTATATCTGCCTCACGTAAGGATCCTGTGCCTTCCCTTTTAACTCCTGTACACACGAGTGTTACATTAACCTATTATCCAACGTGAGGCTAGAAAATGCACGGTTCTGCTTCACTGCAACGAAAGTCTCCCTCGTGATCTGCTAGTAGAGCGGATTGCAGAACCACACCGCCACGACAAAGAGTGTTATCGTGTTATGGGTGATGGGGCACGACGATATAAGAGGAAATGGAAAGGTCGACGTTCTCTCGCTAGGGAAGCTGCTCACCATGGGACAAAAACATGTTTTCGTGCTCCGTTAACATACCATCTTAAAGAGGTGTCACCGGAAATCAGACTAACAAGTAGCACCTAGTCCATCAGTTTACGATAACGATTATGTAGATATAGAGCAAAACACCACTGCACAGCAGTGGTACAACTTTGGGATGCATTTTCGACTCCTCTTTCATCATGGGAGATTCACGTAGCAACCAACTCGCAGTGGACTGAAACATACCTGTATCATTTTCGGCTGCCGCAGGTAGCGTGCAACATTCGTGTGTGTGTGTGTGTGTGTGTGTGTGTGTGTGTGTGTGTGTGTGTGTGTGTGTCTGTGTCCGCGCGCGCGTGCATGCGTGCATGCATGCGTGCGTGCGCATTGCCATTGCCAAGCGTATTAACCTGAGAATAATAGTAGAAACTCCCCTCAAAATGACCAAAAGTTGCTTAGTGAACACACTGTGGCTGTAAATTATAAGAGCTTCGTATTAAACGGAGAGTAGATGAATAACTAGATCCCATGATCATCGGAAGCTAGTATCTGCACATAACAATATGTTGTTCAAATACAACTACTTTTAATCTACTCCACCACCCATTCAATCCGACAGTTACTGAAAAACTCTCCCCTTGAAATCTCGCAAATCTGTAAACTACACAGGTGAGTGAGTTACCTAACACAGGCGCTTCGTTCCTTTCCGATCCATCGTTCGAAGCACGTCGGCAACAGAAGCGTATTTCCCTCCCTCCCCCAACCCCCAACCTCTCTTTCTAGGTTGTGGCATTACGAAGCGGTACGAGAAAAGGATTAAAGCTTCTGTTAGGGAGTCCGAGTTTAAATCAACGATTTCTCGAAAAAATCTATGAAAGCGTCAGTAATGTCACTATACTTCCTTATCATATAAGCATTACAAGTGAACCACGAGGGGCAGTAATTTTCCTTTCCCAGCACATAGATTGAAATTTTATTTCAATATTTGTGTTTCGATTATGTAAATCTTTAAAATAATTGATCTTATCATGTGAAAAATTCTGGTGTGATAGAACAAATTATTTAAATCTTCAAAATAAGTGATCTTATATGTGAAAAATTCTGACATGATAGAACAAAATAAAAGTAATTTTCGGAATATGCACTTTTGTTTTTCGATTATTTAAATAAGTGACTTTATCATAAGAAAACTTCTGACGTGATAGAACAAAATGAAAGTAATTTCCAGATATGTATTTCCTGTACAGAACCTGTTATTGACAAATCATTTGCCAAAAATTTTCAAAATGCGGGCTTGTGTAATCTACACTACACAATACGATTAGAGGAGCACTTCTTCGAAACTCCGTAACTGCGTCCCACTGTGACGTACAAGTTTAAAATTTTCCCAGTGGTGCCTACAGCCTTCCTCCCTAACGCTGCAAAAGCGTGGCACCCTGCGACGTCACCCTAGGGCTGAACTACGTTGCAAATAGCAAGGTGTCGACACATGCGAAAGATAAAGGCCAGAGCTCAAAAGATCATGCGACGTGTAAGGTGAGTTAATGATGCCACATTGGCATCATATTTCACCATAATGCTCCCTAGCACCACCATGGACGTGTAACACGATGGGAAGATCGTCACACCCCCTCTTACCAACGTTTGACCCCTTCTATTAACGCCTCTGCAATGGAAGTCAGAGCGGTGACACGCAGCGTTGAAATCACGTTGAAAAGATTTAAGACACCCCACCGCTCAAAACAGACACGAAAAGGGTTAAGGGGACAACATACAGAGCGTCACTGGAACCTCCCCTTTCCTTGCCGCGTTCATTTTCGCACATTTCGCGGTCGAAATCGACAGTTCCCCGTGCAGTGAGCAGCAGGTCAGTGACCGTGATAAGCTTTGATGTTGCTACACCCCGGAAGTTTGAACCCTGTTTGAGGGAACTGTGAGGCTGCATCCCCGTTGAACGTGATCGAACCCCTTTGGAGTGCAGCACTGCCGCAATTTTTGCCCTCGTGCACGGTTTGGAATTACTACGGATCATTCAAAATTATTCGACGACGTTTTACGGTGACACGAAGCAGCAATGGGTGCTTACGCATTTTCAGCTCTTCTGTTTCGCACCCTCCAATGGTGTGATCACAGACGGATACCACAATGACACTTGCATGACTACAGTAGCAAAGTGTCCTTCTTAGATCCTTGCTGGCACTTGTCAACATATATTGAAAATTTTAAAAATGTGCTTATGCACAGAAAACCCGCGAAGTAGCGCTAAATGCCTACAGGCAGGCTGCTGGGATCGGAGGGGTGTACAGTGGTTGCCTGGCTGCAGACACCTGGGGCTGTTTCGCACGTTTTCTCTTTAAAGGCAGGTGCTCCAATGGCTCTGAGCGCTATGGCACTTAACAGGTGAGGTCATCAGTCCCCGAGAACTTAGAACTACTTAAACCTAACTAACCTAAGGACATCACACACATCCATGCTCGAGGCAGGATTCGAACCTGCGACCGTAGCGGTCGCGCGGTTCCAGACTGAAGAGCCTAGAGCCGCTCGGCCACACCGGCCGGCTGGGCAGGTGCCAACGAGGGTATTGCCAAACTGGAGGCCATAAAGGGACCGTTTACCGCTGTATTAACGCATGTGCATAAGCTTCGGATCACGTTCAAATTTCGTCGAATAATTCAGAACTGTACCTAATGGTTCCAAACTGTACACGAAAGCAAAAATTGTGGTCACGCTGCACTCGAAACGGGTGCGATTACGTTCAGTGATGACGCAGGCCCACGACGTCCTTAGAGAGGAGCAGATACGCCCGAGAGTGTCAGTAGCGTTCATCACACTGAGAAAGATCGTTTTCCACGCGAAATATAATGAACGCTGCCAGGAAAGAGGTGGTTTCATTGGCGCCCTTTATGTCACTCCGCGAGGCGTTTTCGTGTCCGTTCAGAGCGGCAATGTCTCTGAAATCTTTTCTTTGGCCACCGTGTACTTTCAACGCTGGGTGTCACCATTCTGACTTTCATCGCAGTCACATAGATGACGTGAAATAAGTAAGGGCAGCGGGTCGACTTTCCCATAGTGTTACACGTCTACGGTGGCGTTGGGCAGAATTGTGATGAAATTTGCTGCCAATGTGACATCAGTAACCCACGTTACACGTCATATGATCTTCTCAGTTCTGGCTTTTTTAAAAATTGCTTCGACAACTTTTTTTTTTACATGTTTCGACAGCTTGCTGTTTGAGGCGTCGTACCGGCCCATTGTGGCCGAGCGGTTCTAGGTGCTTCAGTCTGGACCCGCGCGACCACTACAGTCGCAGGTTCGAATCCTGCCTCGGGCATGGATGTGTGTGATGTGCTTAGGTTAGTTAGGTTTAAGTAGTTCTAAGTTCTAGGGGAGTGATAACCTCAGATGTTAAGTCCCACAACGCTCAGACCCATTTGAACCATAGAGGCATCGAGCCTGAGAGTGACGTCGCTGGGCGCCACGCTCTTACACCATTATAGTGGAATACATTAAAGGTATTCGCAGTTGCGAACATGAGCTACCATCAGCTGCATAATGGAATGGTGACAATGAAAATTTGTGCCGGACCTAGACTCGAACTTGGATTTCCCGCTTATCGCGAGCGCTCGCCTTACCGTTTGGCTATCCGAGCACGACTCTCGGTCTGACCCAAACTTCCATACGTCTTCAGTCACTTGTCTACATGTGTCTCCACTATACAGCTGATGGTAGCTCATATTCGCAACTGCGAATACACGCATATATCTCCGAAGGAACGTTACAACGTAATTAAGAATAACACAGCCACTACAATATCATGTTACAGAGGAAGGTTGTAGACACCTTCGAGCCCAATTTCAAACTTATACGTTGCCATCGTCGTCAACCAAGTGTCTACTTGTGTCTCCATTATACAACTGATGGTAGCTCATATTCGCAACTGTGAATACGTGCGTGTTTGTCCGATGGAACTTTACATCGTAATTCGAAATAACACAGGCACTACAATATCATGTTACACAGGATGGTTGTAGACATCTTTGAGCCCAATTTCAGACTTACACATTGCAATGGGAGACAAGTACGGGGTTTCAAAGGCGTGTTCCTGTAATTGTGTTGTGCAGAGTGTGTAGCGGCTTAGATGACGGTTTGCTATGTATGTGACTATGCCGAAACAGAAGGAACACAGAAGCAGCAGACATATTCCTTATGTGAAGGGCTTTGTCAAGAATATATGTGATGTATATACTACACCTTTCACATAAAGAATACTGTCAATGTGAATAATTTATACAGGATGTTACAAAAAGGTACGGCCAAACTTTCAGGAAACATTCCTCACACACAAATAAAGAAAAGATGTTATGTGGACATGTGTCCGGAAACGCTTAATTTCCATGTTAGAGCTCATTTTAATTTCGTCAGTATGTACTGTAAATTTTCACAATCAACATGTGTGGGCTGACGAGAATCCGCACACAATTGTGCAATCACGTCATCAACACAGATTTTCTGTGAACGTTTGGGCAGGCATTGTTAGTGATGTTTTGATTGGGCCTCATGTTCTTCCACCTACGCTCAATGGAGCACGTTATCTTGATTTCATACGGGATACTCTACCTGTGCTGCTAGAATATGTGCCTTTACGAGTACGACACAACATGTGGTTAATGCACGATGGAGCTCCTGCACATTTCAGTCGATGTGTTCGTACGCTTCTCAACAACAGATTCGGTGACCGATGGATTGGTAGAGGCGGACCAATTCCATGGCCTCCACGCACTCCTGACCTCAACCCTCTTGACTTTCATTTATGGGGGCATTTGAAAGCTCTTGTCTACGCAACCTCGGTACCAAATGTAGAGACTCTTCGTGCTCGTATTGTGGACGGCTGTGATACAATACGCCATTCTCCAGGGCCGCATCAGCGCATCAGGGATTCCATGCGACGGAGGGTGGATGCATATATCCTCGCTAACGGAGGACATTTTGAACATTTCCTGTAACAAAGTGTTTGAAGTCACGCTGGTACGTTCTGTTGCTGTGTTTTTGCATTCCATGATTAATGTAATTTAAAGAGAAGTAATAAAATGAGCTCTAACATGGAAAGTAAGCGTTTCCGGACACATGTCCACATAACATATTTTCTTTCTTTGTGTGTGAGGAACATTTCCTGAAAGTTTTGCCGTACCTTTTTGTAACACCCTGTATGTATAAGAAACTACTGATAGATGTTAGTACCAATTTGAACTGTTTGAAGATGGTATCTGTTCTTTCGGGCATGTCCCAAAGAACAGCTACCATCTTCATGTAGTTAAGGCTTACCGGCCATTGACCTTCTTCTTCTGTGCGGATGCACACCTATTGCCCGAACTCTTACGGGACTCGATAAGATTGTCTGCCGCGAGTAATGAATGTAATGGGCAGGGGCACTACGAATGTAGTGTGTGGACATTAAGTTGGGAATGTGGGTCTCACGGGGAGCGTGCAGGGGATAAATCCCTGCAGTCGCACTATCCTCTGTGCCCTCGGTGGGTCAGATGGATGCCGGCACGGTGGCTCCGCGTGTTCGGTCTGAGGGTTAGCTGCCCTCTGTAATAAAAAACTGAGTCAACGGCTCAACACTGAACTTGAACGGGTGTCATGGGACATCCGCACCGAACAAATGCAACGAACAAAATCGAACAAAAATGAGAACAATTAAAAAAAAAAAAAGGTGGATAGAGCGTCTGACATGTAAGCAGGAGATCCCGGGTTCGAGTCCCGATCGGGCATACATTTTCAACTGTCCTCGTTGACGTATATCAACGCCTGTCAACAGCGTAAAGTCTTGATTTAATTATCATTTCAGTTTGAACTGTTTCTTAAACGGCCATAAAGTTTTTATGTTCTTAATTTCTTCAGGCAACGGATAGGATGTTAATTTATGTTGATATAGCACAATTTTCTGATATAAGACCTTGGTACGTACATTATCCAATAAAAAGTATCTGGATACACATTAGTGGTCGTCAGTATGGGGTACGACCAACGGCCACCCTCTGCCATAATGCTGGCTGGAATTCTGCTGGGAACACTTTCAATGAGATGTCGGAATATCTGTGGAGGAATGTCAGCTCATTCTTACTGGATGTTGCAAACCAGAGTAGCTGTAGTCTGGAGCGAAGTCGGCGTTGTAACTCATCCCATAGGTGATCCATTGGCTTCATGTCGGGACTCTGGGCAGGCCAAACCATTTCACGAATGTTGTCGTCCACAAATGATTGCCTGACAGTTACTGCTTTATGTCAGGGTGCATTATCATCGGATACATACAGTCATCGTCTCCGAACTGCTCTTCTGCAGTATGCTGTGCACAGTTCTGTAAAACGAGTTCACATCTTTCAGGTTTTAGTATTTCTTAACCTCAATAAGGGAAGCACACACTAGCCACGAGAAACATGTTCCCAGGAGTCGGACAAACCCAAAACCTTCCACCGCATTGCCTTAGGGGATAGCTTGATTTATCACTGCAAATCACTCGTTTCCAGTCATCCATTGTCCACTGGCGTGAGCTCTTTACACAATATCAAGAGTTGATTAGAACTGAGTACAGATACGTGCTGCTTATGAGGAGCCGCTCGACCATTGTGCCCAATTCTTTTTAATTCCCTACGCACAGTCGTTGAGCTAGATGGACTGCTGGTAGCACTTTGGGACTCACGAGTGATTCCTCCCACTGATTTCAGGCGATTTTCTGACAACCATCATCCGCAATGCTCGTCGGTACCAGTCCAACAGTACATGAAGTCTGCCTGGCCTTGGTTTGTCTGTGATAGTTCCTTCCCGTGTCCACTTCATAATCACACCACCAACAGTCGACTTCGAAGGCGAAGGGCAGAAATGTCCCTGATGGACTTGTTACTCAGGTGGCATTCAGTGATTAATCCACGTTCCAAGTTACCGAGCCCTCCTGACTGACTCATTCTGCAATTACTGCTTCCATAATGGCAACATGGGCAACGGCCTTGCCGCAGTGGATACACCGGTTCCCATAGGATCACCGAAGTTAAGCGCTGTCGGGTGTGGCCGGCACTTGGGTGGCTGACCATCCAGGCCGCCATGCGCTGTTGCCATTTTTCGGGGTGCACTCAGCCTCGTGATGCCAATTGAGTAGCTACTCGATCGAATAGTAGCGACTCCGGTCAAAGAAAACCATCGTAACGACTCACCACATTCTCCGCATTCTCAACTGAGGATTACACGGCGGTCGGATGGTCCCGATGGGCCACTTGTGGCCTGAAGATGGAGTGCTATAATGGCAACATAGCACACCCCACCTCCTTTTCTATTGGCGAGTGTCTCTCTCGCAACGTCTAGTGGTAAATTCCGCATTCCATTTTGTTTGCCTTGTGTTCGTCTTCTCCCTGTGTGTTTTCATCTCGCCTTGTCCTTTTGGGCTGGACATTTTCGTGTGTTGGAGTGGTTGGCTCATCCTCTTTCATTCCTATGGTCAGCCAGCCCAGACCATCTGCTCTATGGTTTTAATACCTTCCTCTACTTTTCCTTGTAGTGTACGTTTTCCCACTTTGTTGTTCTTTTCTTTCGTTTTCTCTTTCAGTATCATTCCCCATTCCTTTTACCGCCTTTTACTTTCCCGAGTTTGGATGTTGTTTTACCTTGAGTCTTGTTTGCGCCAGGAAAAAGGGACTGACGACCCTGTAGTTTGCCCCCTTTATATCCCAAACCAATCAACCAACCAACCTTATTGCTCATTTCTGGGTTTTACTAAACTCGTATTTTTCCAGATCTAAACTTGTATTTCTCAAGAACAATAAGTCGTATCGTAAGAGACTACACCCATTTGCGTAATGGGCACATAGTGCAGCTTCAGCGGTATAGTAGCCCTTTACCATTCTTAAGATATAACAGCACTTTTCCCATGTTGAATGATGACCTAACAATGTTCTTAATTACTTTGTGTCAAATATTTGTTCAGAGCTGAAGCCCCGTAATTCTAGGATTGTGACCGTTCTTACATTTGTTCTTATACCTCTATAGTTTATCCTGACAGTATTTCTATCTCATTTACCATCATTTTCTTTAAATAACGTTTCTGCTTCTTCTGTTGTCAACGGGCCCGTCTGCAATAAGTCAGCCGGCCGTGGTGGTCGAGCGGTTATAGGCGCTTCAGTTTGGAACCGCGTGACCGCTACGGTTGCAGGTTCGAATCCTGCCTCGGGCATGGATGTGTGTGATGTCCTTAGGTTAGTTAGGTTTAAGTAGTTCTAAGTTCTAGGGGACTGATGACCTCAGATGTTAAGTCCCATACTACTCAGAGCCATTTGAACCATTTTTTTTGCAACAAGTCAGTTTCATTGTACCCTTAATCACCAAACTGTTCTTTCTACAGGGTGAAAAAATGCTGCATTTGGCAGTCGGAATGCGACAGCTCATCCAAATTGAAGACAAAAGTGTGTCTAGCTAAACATAATCACGCCAATAGGTTTATTAGAAATGTGATTTAAAGAACGAGGCTCTAGCAACGCTGTAACGTTGTGACAGAACATCTCCAAAACGCAGTATCTTGTGTATTTCTTTACATTGTTTCATCCGTGAGACAAATGACGCCAATGGAAAATAATAGTAGCTACAGTAACATCGCCTATATGTAACGAGGAACAAAAACACGCTAAGCTACACTAGATTGCACAATACGCTACACACAACAATTCCATTCTGTATCTTTTGACATCCAGGCTTATCTTCACAAAGTCGGTACGCACACGTATGAGCAGTGTTCACTTTATAGAAGATATTCAAAGTGACCATCTTGAATTTACAGACACTTCGCCACTCGCTGGATTATACTTCGCAGGAGGCTACGCAGTACACATACATCTACCATTGCACATGTACGCGAGCTATTAGGTCGTGTACATCCTTGGGTGGAGTACTGTAAACTTATTCCTTTAAGTGTCTCCACAGATAGCAGCCTAGTGGATTAAGGTACAAGGAACGTGGAGGCCAGCACTTGGATCTACACCACCATTCCATTTTCCTGGAAACGCTTCATTTAAATATAAAAGCACTTTCATTCTATAGTGAGGAGGTGCACGATCTTGCTGAAACCATAGCTATCACGGAACACCAGGTAGGAAGTTTTCTAATGCGTCAGGCAAAGTATTGCAAAGAAACGTATTATACAGGGGCGAATTCAGCTTGTCCGGAAATAGATAAGGGCCCAAAAGCACTCCGCCCACGATTCGAGCCCACAGGTTTATACCAAAGCGCGCCTGAAAGCCACGTTAACAGATGACGTGTGGGCTGTATTCTAACTAATAATGGTTGTTGTGGAGGTTGAAAATACCTTCACGATTGAAGCTAGATTCGTCAGTCCATATCATGTTATCTATAAAATGTTGGTATCTTCCACGTGCCGTACAAGTTGCAGCTGAGCAGCGGAGGCGCGCGCATCTCTGGTGAAGCGCGCTACCTGCTCTGGGCGTGAAGAAGAGCTGCGAAGCCGTGCTCTGACTGTGACGCAACGCTAGCGCAAATTGTCGTGTGTCGTTATTACGACTCTGCAAATTTTTCGTGTTATCTAGCGTCACAGCATGGGCAGACACGCACAGAAGAAGAAGACAGTCGTTGAGAAGAAGTCGCCGACGCCGCAAACCAGTAGGAATGCGGATCGGAAGCGCGAAGAACTTCATGTACCTGTCCCCCCTCTGTACATGCAGTTGAGTAGAGGGTCGTGGACAGAGATATATGATATTATAGACAGCTGCTGCAGCGAAGAGGTTGGCGTCGAGTCACTTGACTCAGACGCCATCATTCAACTACAGGCAGCGAGTGCGGCCGACAATCGCGCACTTAGGAGCGCTGTGGCCGCCCACATCGTGGATCCACCCAGCGTGGAGAAGACGACGGCGCCAAGACAGCGCGAGAAGCAATCCAAGGCCCTGATCAGGGGGCTGCCTTGGATTATCGACGAGGAGACAGTCCAGGAAGGGCTGACACGAGCAGGATTCCGGGGTGCAACTATCAAGCTGCACAACCGGACGAACAGGAAGAGGCCGCCGCTTTTTATCGTCGTAGTGGGTACTGCGACGGACGGCGGCGATATCTTCGGGTTAAGGAAGCTTCGAGGCGTCCCTGTGACAGCAGAAACTCTCCCCCTGGGCAGGGACCCTAAGCCACAGTGCTTCAGGTGCCAAGCCGAGGGGCATGTGGCCAAATACTGCTGCAACTCACCGCGATGCGTGAAGTGCGCTGGTGCGCACGACACCCGCGACTGTGACAGAAGAAGAGAAGCAGCGCCGACCTGTGCTCGCTGCGGCGGGTCACACGTGGCCAACTGGCGTGGTTGCCCGGCTTTTACCGGTGGTGGCTGCACTGGCTCTGGCTCTGAGCACTATGGGACTTAACATCTATGGTCATCAGTCCCCTAGAACTTAGAACTACTTAAACCTAACTAACCTAAGGACAGCACACAACACCCAGCCATCACGAGGCAGAGAAAATCCCTGACCCCGCCGGGAATCGAACCCGGGAACCCGGGCGTGGGAAGCGAGAACGCTACCGCACGACCACGAGATGCGGGCAGCTGCACTGGCGATAAGGCACAACCTGAGAGACGACGACGAAGGCGCCGCAAGCGCCGCCGTAAGAAGACGGAGCCGGAAGGTGAGAAGACTGCTGCCACTTCCAACAGGCGGCCGGAATATCGCACCAGTGCGAGTGGGGCAGGGGACCGGCCGCCGACGGCGGCTAAGCAGGCGCCGCAAGTACAGGAGATGCGCGCCATGCTGGCGGCCGCTGCGGAGGAGGCGATTGCGGCCTTCAAAGCCGCCATGGAAGGGGACAAGACGGCCTTCAAGGCCACCCTGACCGCAAAGACGACGACGCATGCAACCTGCGCTCGCAGATGGCCCAAGACATACGGGCAGACGCAGCAGGCAGAGAAGAGACGTCAGCCGCCGCTCCCCAGGCGAGTGGGCAAGCGTGGCTATAAGGACGCTCAAGGACTTGGGCTACGTCATCCACAACACGGGGAAGACGCAGCCACGGCCCTTATTGAGCCTCTCTGCACGGCCGACGAGCGAGGAGTGGTGCCGCTACGCGGTCGCTCATCTCCGAGCACTTGGCTACGACGCACGCCCGCCAGACGCCGATGGACGACCTGGGCCCTAGACCGCGCGGTGTCACCACTGACAGCGCGGTAGGGGCTCTCACATCTCAAACTGCAGCACTCTGTGCTGCAGCACCGTCTAGGACTGATCTCTTATGACGAAACTTGGCATGACACGGTATCCGATTGCATGATACCCGCTTTTAACATAACCTACCCTTGCATGACCTATCGCAGTCAGCAAGACATCCGCTATTGCTCTTACTACCCGACCTAACTATCGCAGAGGTTTTTTTCTCTTGGCGGTTGCTTGGCACTTTTTTCCCTCTGCCCTTAAAAAACCGCTACCCTTCGTTCGTTTTTCGACCCAATCTATCTCCAGATGAGCGCGTATAAATGGCTAATCTTAGCCAGACGTACGCAAACATCGCAGTACCCACATCCTGCGACACCTCACATTAGTGAATACTAACCCTTTATGCAGAGATGGCAGTAGACCTTTTGAGTTGGCCATCATGCCAGTGTGGACGTGGAGGGGATCCACCTCAAAAAACAAAAAAAAAAAAAAAACAAACAAACAAAAAAAAACCAACGTGGTGCAAAAGCCATTCACGAAACTCTACAGCTTATTTCGTTCCTAATCCCTGACACAATCCGAGCTTATGTTCCGTCTCTAATGGTCTCGATACCAATGGAATGTTAAACCCAGTCTTCCTTCCTTCAACAACCAGTCTTCCAGGTATCTGGAACTGTTTGTGAAGTACATGTGGTCACTGGACGAGCACTGTCCAACCACTGTCCATTACTTGTGGACGAAGATTATTGGTTTACCGAAGGCATTGCTCCATACGACGAAACACATTATTACCGGGATGGCGCCTTCGAGCGTACCGTGGAAAATACATACGAGCAGCAGCAGCAACGGCTTGTTTATCGGATCCACTCAGCACCTAAAGCATGTCGATGTGTTGATAGTTTGTGTACTCAATCGGGAAGCCATCCTATATGAACTGGACAGGTTCAAATGGCTTTAAGCACTTATGGGACTTAACATCTGAGGTCATCAGTCCCCTAGAGCTTAGAACTACTTAAACCAGTGGCGTAGCGTGAGGGGAGAGTTTGAGACTTAGTCTCCCATGTATTCGTGCTTAAAAACGATGCAATAGTAATTCATAACAAAAATATAAACAACTTTCTACTAAGAGCACTAAATGTGCGAAGACATCATTGTAGCCCGCGCCGCCGCACCCTGAGTATTGGTGTATCTGCCTGCTTGAGACTCGACTGCTCTCAGTCTCTGCCTCCCTTCCCTTACCTGGCTGTGTGAGCCTGCGCCCCCTCCACTTCCCCTCTTCCACGAAGGCCGGTGCGCTGCACTTGCTAGCAGGTATCGAGACTAGTCTCTGCCGCTTCTATGCTGGCTTTTAATACGGAAGTGAACAGTCGCGCGGTTTGTGTTCACAGTCATTCTTGAGTGATTTTGGTGCATACTTTCGTTGTGTCGCCAGTATGAGTGATCCAGCAACTGCACACCTTACGGAATTTTTATTAAAAACGCCTTTTTCTACATTAACGTACGAAAAAAAGTGCGAATTGAAGGACAAACGACCTACTCCTATACTCAGTGTAGCTTTAAGTGAAGCCAAACAAAAACGCACTTTTCAGACAGCCTGGTACGAAAAGTATGCTTGGCTGACTGCGAATGCAGTTAATAACAGATTATATTGTTATATATGTCTTCTGTTTGGTGGTGAAAAGGAATGATGCAATGAGGGCATTTGTACAATAAAGAACTTTGACAGGAAAGCACAAAAACATCAGACATCAAAACGTCACCTGTAGAACAAAGAATCATTTCAGTTATTGGGCAAAAGCACGCCCTTTCTGAAGCCGCTGGTCTGACAGCAATAAAATACAACGAACAAGTTGCATACAGCAGGAGAGTATTGGCTCGTCTTATCCGGGCAATTGTGTTTCTTTGTAAACAAGAACTAACCTTTCGCGGCCATCGAGAAGACGAATCCTCCAGCAACAAAGGTAACTAACTGGAATTGTTGGATTTACTAGATCAAGGAGAGCAGTTAATCCGAGACCATCTGTCATCATCCTCAACCTTTAAAGGAACGTCTCCAGATATACAGAATGATGTAATAGAAATGATAACTCTGGCAGTTAATGAGAAAATAAAATCTGAAATTCAGAACTGCAATTTCATTTCGATTCAGGCTGATGAAACATTACACATATCATGTAAGAGTCAAATGTGTATAATATTCAGGTACTGTATTGCAGACAAAATTGAGGAAAGATTCGTTGGATTTTACGATGTTTCTGGAGATAAAACTGCTGAAGGTTTGTCAAACATTGTTCATGCAGTATTGAAAGAATGGAATGTGGAAGGAAAAAGTGGTTAGTCAACCGTATGATGGCGCTTCAGTAATGGCGGGCAGAGAAAGAGGACTACAACAATTGGTGAAGCAGTTCTGTCCCTATGCGCTGTTTCTTCATTGTTACGCACACCAACTGAATGTGGTACTGTTACATGCCTCCAAAATAATACGACAAGTACGCATGTTTGTAAGTGATCTTACTGCATTCCATTCGTTTTTCAGCAAATCATCAATACGAACTGTATTGCTAACTGAAACAGGGTTTAAACTGCCACATGCAAGCAACACTCGCTGGAACTTTCGTTCCAGGGCAGTTTCAAAATCCAGTCATTTCTCAGGACTATCTAGTTTCTTTTAAATTATATATTTGATGATACAGACTCTCAGTGGGACCCAGAATCTTTGAGCTGTGCTTTGGGAATGAAACGACGGATAGGTGATCCTACGTTTGTCTACTTGCTTTGCTTCTACAGAGGGTGCTTTGTTTATGTTGATCATCTCTTTAATGTTATTCAGTCAAAATTTGTCAGTATAACTGCTTGCCACGACGAAATAAGAACTGTTTTGAGAAACTTACGACGATTAAGAACGGAAACATTCGTTGATGAATGCATTAAATGCAGTTTGTGTTTGAATGGCAACTTATCATTCCGTGACAGTCAAAAGACATCTCTCAGGTCACTAACTTACGAGATACTGGATTTCAAATTGTTCAGATGGAAAGAAGGTTTCAAGACTTTCCCCAATTCAGTTTGTTAAACTTTTGAACGAAAAGTGTTTCCCGAACTATCAAAAAGAATTCCCAAAGTTGAAACTGCTTCAATTATTAGAACAGTACCCTTTTTTCAAACAAGAACAAGTTGAAAATGAAATGTGTAACATATACACTGATGAGAAAAAACACTTATCTCCAAGAATCCTCTTAAAGTACATTGTCAACAATGACTTAGATTCCGTTTCTGAAGAAACAACGAAGTTCCTGGTTTTGGTTTTGACCCTACCCGCAACTACAGCAAGCAGTGAACGAAGCATCTACATCTACATCTACATTTATACTCCGCAAGCCACCCAACGGTGTGTGGCGGAGGGCACTTTACGTGCCACTGTCATTACCTCCCTTTCCTGTTCCAGTCGCGTATGGTTCGCGGGAAGAACGACTGTCTGAAAGCCTCCGTGCGCGCTCTAATCTCTCTAATTTTACATTCGTGATCTCCTCGGGAGGTATAAGTAGGGGGAAGCAATATATTCGATACCTCATCCAGAAACGCACCCTCTCGAAACCTGGGGAGCAATCTACACCGCGATGCAGAGCACCTCTCTTGCAGAGTCTGCCACTTGAGTTTATTAAACATCTCCGTAACGCTATCACGGTTAACAAATAACCCTGTGACGAAACGCGCCGCTCTTCTTTGGATCTTCTCTATCTCCTCCGTCAAACCGATCTGGTACGGATCCCATACTGATGAGCAATACTCAAGTATAGGTCGAACGAGTGTTTTGTAAGCCACCTCCTTTGTTGATGGACTACATTTTCTAAGGACTCTCCCAATGAATCTCAACCTGGTACCCGCCTTACCAACAATTAATTTTATATGATCATTCCATTTCAAATCGTTCCGCACGCATACTCCCAGATATTTTACAGAAGTAACTGCTACCAGTGTTTGTTCCACTATCATATAATCATACAATAAAGGATCCTTCTTTCTATGTATTCGCAATACATTACATTTGTCTATGTTAAGGGACAGTTGCCACTCCCTGCACCAAGTGCCTATCCGCTGCAGATCTTCCTGCATTTCGCTACAGTTTTCTAATACTGCAACTTCTCTGTATACTACAGCATCATCCGCCAAAAGCCGCATGGAACTTCCGACACTATCTACTAGGTCATTTATATATATTGTGAAAAGCAATGGTCCCATAACACTCCCCTGTGGCACGCCAGAGGTTACTTTAACGTCTGTAGACGTCTCTCCATTGATAAGAACATGCTGTGTTCTGTTTGCTAAAAACTCTTCAATCCAGTCACACAGCTGGTCTGATATTCCTTAGGCTCTTACTTTGTTTATCAGGCGACAGTGCGGAACTGTATCGAACGCCTTCCGGAAGTCAAGAAAAATAGCATCTACCTGAGAGCCTGTATCTAATATTTTCTGGGTCTCATGAACAAATAAAGCGAGTTGGGTCTCACACGATCGCTGTTTCCGGAATCCATGTTGATTCCTACATAGTAGATTCTGGGTTTCCAAAAACGACATGATACTCGAGCAAAAAACATGTTCTAAAATTCTACAAGAGATCGACGTAAGAGATATAGGTCTATAGTTTTGCGCATCTGCTCGACGACCCTTCTTGAAGACTGGGACTACCTGTGCTCTTTTCCAATCATTTGGAACCCTCCGTTCCTCTAGAGACTTGCGGTACACGGCTGTTAGAAGGGGGGCAAGTTCTTTCGCGTACTCTGTGTAGAATCGAATTGGTATCCCGTCAGGTCCAGTGGACTTTCTTCTATTGAGTGATTCCAGTTGCTTTTCTATTCCTTGGACACTTATTTCGATGTCAGCCATTTTTTCGTTTGTGCGAGGATTTAGAGAAGGAACTGCAGTGCGGTCTTCCTCTGTGAAACAGCTTTGGAAAAAGGTGTTTAGTATTTCAGCTTTACGCGTGTCATCCTCTGTTTCAATGCCATCATCATCCCGGAGTGTCTGGATATGCTGTTTCGAGCCACTTACTGATTTAACGTAAGACCAGAACTTCCTAGGATTTTCTGTCAGGTCTGTACATAGAATTTTACTTTCGAATTCACTGAACGCTTCTCGCATAGCCCTCCTTACGCTAACTTTGACATCGTTTAGCTTCTGTTTGTCTGAGAGGTTTTGGCTGCGTTTAAACTTGGAGTGAAGCTCTCTTTGCTTTCGCAGTAGTTTCCTAACTTTGTTGTCGTACCACGGTGGGTTTTTCCCGTCCCTCACAGTTTTACTCGGCACGTACCTGTCTAAAACGCATTTTACGATTGCCTTGAACTTTTTCCGTAAACACTCAACATTGTCAGTGTCGGAACAGAAATTTTCGTTTTGATCTGTTAGGTAGTCTGAAATCTGCCTTCCATTACTCTTGCTCTTATGAATATACACTCTTGCTCTTGCATGAGTACTCTTAAACGAGTGAAGAATTATTTAAGGAATTCAATGTCCAACATCCGGTTGTAGTGTTTGAGCACGTTAGCAATAGAAAAGTCACTACTTGGAGAGCTATTCAGTGATCAGATCTTTGTAGACCGAGTTATAGACTTATTCGTGGAAAGAAAAGACAGGTGCATTGCACTTGTGTACAAGAAAATGTAAGTGCTTCTTCTCTTGCTGCTGGATTTCTACAAATTTGTCATCGTTTCTTGAACAAGTTAGTTATTATAATAATAATTATTATTATTATTTGTGGCGGTGGTAGTAGTAGTAGTAGTTGTTGTTTTATTTCATGTGTTTTGTTTCATTTGTTTAAATTACTGTTTATTGTACTATTTTGTCTCCATATAATAACTGCAGAGTCTCCCCAATCTTACCAACCACGCTACGCCACTGACTTAAACCTAACTAACCTCAGAAAGTCACACACATTCATGCCCGAGGCAGGATTCGAAACTGCGACCGTAGCAGCAGCGCGGTTCCGGACTGAAGTGCCTAGAACCGCTCGGCCACAGCGGCTGGAAACTTGACAGGACAAGTGTAATTGTGCACTGTGCAGTCAGTAGACATGCATTTTAATGGATCCCACTGTCATGTGGAAAGCTGTTGTCATGTGACAAAATAATGTCCTGCTTATAATCGACAAGAACTAGGGAGCAGACGTCTAAAAAGTAAAAAAGAAACCTTACGAGGATCTAACCATAGCTCTAAGGTGGACGAGGGTTTGATGTCCAGTAGTCTACTCAGTGAGCTACAACGGCTGGTACAGTAGTGTGGCGTGATACACTTTTCTCTTTGAATTCTGATGCACTACAAGATGTGACAGTGTTACCAGCTCCTCGTTTCATGCATGTGTTTTCAAAATGCACCTTATCAGATTTTGCTAGCTAGACTTTTGTGCTGAACTTTGATGAGGAATGACATGCCGACCTCCTAGTGCGGAATTTTTTCTTCTCCCTGTATATCTGCCTCTAGATCTTGTGAGGTAACGGGCGAGTTGTGGCGCCCTGGAAATATTCAAAGTTCGGAGTTGGCGTGGCCGCGCGGGGGCCTCTCGGCGGGCCGCGGCTCGGCAGCAACTACGTGGTGCCGAACGTTAGCTGAGCATGAGGGGCAGCCCCAGCGCGTGGTCCAGCAGCGTGGCTGGGAATTCCATGGTGATGCTGTGTCGATGAAGGAGACATGCCCGGAGTGCCAAAGCTGAGCATGAGGGGCAGCCCCAGCGCATGGTCCAGCAGCGTGGCTGGGAATTCCATGGTGATGCTGTGTCGATGAAGGAGACACGCCCGGAGTGCCAAAGCTGAGCATGAGGGGTAGCCCCAGCGCGTGGTCCAGCAGAGTGGCTGGGAATTCCATGGTGATGCTGTGTCGATGAAGGAGACGCGCCCGGAGTGCCAAAGCTAAGCATGAGGGGTAGCCCCAGCGCGTGGCCCAGCAGCGTGGCTGGGAATTCCATGGTGATGCTGTGTCGATGAAGGAGACATGCCCGGAGTGCCAAAGCTGAGCATGAGGGGTAGCCCCAGCGCGTGGTCCAGCAGCGTGGCTGGGAATTCCATGGTGATGCTGTGTCGATGAAGGAGACACGCCCGGAGTGCCAA
Source organism: Schistocerca serialis cubense (assembly GCF_023864345.2). Classification (NCBI taxonomy): domain Eukaryota; kingdom Metazoa; phylum Arthropoda; class Insecta; order Orthoptera; family Acrididae; genus Schistocerca; species Schistocerca serialis. The sequence goes on along the minus strand of NC_064638.1, from coordinate 1,018,135,396 downwards.
AGCTGAGCATGAGGGGTAGCCCCAGCGCGTGGTCCAGCAGCGTGGCTGGGAAATCCATGGTGATGCTGTGTCGATGAAGGAGACACGCCCTGAGTGCCAAAGGTGTTTATTGTAGACTCAGCAGTATTTGGCTTGTAATACGACAACTACGTATCCCAGCCCCTAGACAACGAAACCAGCCGAAACTTTTAATATTTCAACTTTGAGTCTGAGGATACATAGCTGAGGGCCACCACCTCACATCCTTTCATCAGTTTATTTGAAAGAGCGCAATCTACTGTGCACTCTGTGGACCACTACGATATGTATGACATGGGGCATCCTACTGTACCGCTTATTAGGGCTTCTTACGAGGAGACATGCGTACCATCACGTTTCCGACTTTGATAAAGGTCGGATTGTAGCCTATCGCGATTGCGGTTTATCGTATCGCGACATTGCTGCTCGCGTTGGTCGAGATCCAATGACTGTTAGCAGAATATGGAATCGGTGGGTTCAGGAGGGTAATACAGAACGCCGTGCTGGATCCCAACGGCCTCATATCACCAGCAGTCGAGATGACAGGCATCTTATCCGCATGACTATAACGGATCGTGCAGCCCCGTCTCGATGCGGACGTTTTCAAGACAACAACCATCTGCACGAACAGTTCGACGACGTTTGCACCAGCATGGACTATCAGCTCGGAGACCATGGCTGCGGTTTCCCTTGACGCAGCATCATAGACAGGAGTGCCTGCGATGGTGTACTCAACGACGAACCTCGGTGCACGAATGCCAAAACGTCATTTTTTCGGATGAATCCGGGTTCTGTTTGCACCATCATGATGGTCGCATCCGTGTTTGGCGGCATCGCGGTGAACGCACATTGCAAGCATGTATTCGTCATCGCCATATTGGTGTATCACACAGCGTGATGGTATGGGGTGCCATAGGCCACACGTCTCGGTCACCTCTTGTTCGCATTGACGGCATTTTGAACAGCGGACGTTACATTTCAGATGTGTTACGACCCGTGGCTCTACCCTTCATTCGATCCCTGCGAAACCGTACATTTCAGCATGATAATTCACGACCGCATGATGCAGGTCCTGTGCGGGCCTTTCTGGATACAGAAAATGTTCGACTGCTGCCCTGGCCAGCACATTCTCCAGATCTCTCACCAACTGAAAACCTCTGGTCAATGGTGGCCGAGCAACTGGCTCGTCACAATACGCCAGTCATTACTGTTGATGAACTCTGGTATCGTGTTGAAGCTGCATGGGCAGCTGTACCTGTACACGCCATCCAAGCTCTGTTTGACTCAATGCCCAGGCGTATCAAGGCCGTTATTACGGCCAGAAGTGGTTGTTCTGGGTACTGCTGTCTCAGGATCGATGCACCCACATTGCGTGAAAATGTAATCACATGTCAGTTCTAGTATAATATATTTGTCCAATGAGTACCCGTTTATCATCTACATTTCTTCGTGGTGTAGCAATTTTAATGTCCGGTAGTGTAAATCCTCACCGAACCCCCGGCGTCTTTCACTCTTGGGACATAAACTTGACCAAAAAACAGAAACAGTGTGAAAGAAGACTCATCGGATCAAATGAGTTTCTTCTATTGGTCCACTGTCTAGATTTTGTGGCTGTGGCACAAAGTTTTTTATGTTTCGTGCGTTTGCATCTCTGATCTGTGGTTTTGGAATTCCAGCTCGCCTTGAAATTCCCAGGTTATGGCGCTCCTATCATGTTGTTTTGGTGCTGATATGGATCACGAGTGTGACTTTCAGTTCTGCGGTGATTTTTGTGGTTGTAGCCCTCTCATTCTTCTTCACAGTCCTCCTCAATGACCACCTGTCATTATCACTGAACATAAACTTTCGTCCAGTTGTGACTTAGAAGATAATGTTTTAACAGCCGGCCGAAGTGGCCTTGCGGTTAAAGGCGCTGCAGTCTGGAGCCGCAAGACCACTACGGTCGCAGGTTTGAATCCTGCCTCGGGCATGGATGTTTGTGATGTCCTTAGGTTAGTTAGGTTTAACTAGTTCTAAGTTCTAGGGGACTAATGACCTCAGCAGTTGAGTCCCATAGTGCTCAGAGCCATTTTTTTGTTTTAACGTTTTCCCGGTATGCGGAATAAATCTCGTTACAGTGCTTTTTGAAACTCCAAACACTTCGACTACTTTGTTTACGGGAGCGCCCACCATACGAGCAGCAACAATATGTTCAAGTCAGAACTCACTTCCCTCCGACCCAATGCGCTCACGACTCCACAGAACACTGTTCTGGCCTCGACTGACACTTGCAACGTGTTGAGGGCACTGCACAATTGCCGTTCGTGGTCAAATACAATAGCGCAATCTTCAGACTCGGCAAGCGTCTACATTTATGTTCAAGCATTCATTTCTCGCTGTGTTTCCATATTTTTGTCCAACCCCTGTACATCACTATGACGTAAAGATCTGATGACATTGGGTATTGTCTGCCAGGTCAATGACGTACACCATAAAGAGCAAGATTCCCATCTCACTCCACTGATGTACCACACAGCGAGGCTGCCATCTGCTGTTTGTAGCCGACCTGCCCCACACATGTTTCCTCGCGAGGCGGACAGACAGCACGGTGCAGCGCGTATCCTGTGTCCCGCGACACCGGAGCGACGTCCGCGTCTGTGACGCCAGATAGTGGACGGGGAGGCCGCAGTCTGCATAACTCCACCGTAGCCTCCGACACACCGCAGAGGTGCTCAGCAGCCACCTCCGCGGAATGAGGATCGAAACCAGGAAGGGCGCCCTAGATGTCACTCTCCCACATAAACGTCAGCAGTAGGCAGCTACTTTCATTTTATTTATTTATTTTCTGTTTCCGTTTAGTCTACTATGTAGATACAAGAGCTGGCCAAATTTCTCACGTAATATGGTGTATATGAGTTTAACACACTGCATTTTAACGTAATTTTAAATGTACAGTACAACTAAACATTATGGTGTTTAAGGAGAAAGGTCTGCATAATCTACTTTAAAAAGGAATATAAATAGTTTTAGAAATCTCTACATACTACCGTTTGACCATCTGTCCTAGAGATTTCTAAAACTATATTACTTTTTAAAATAGATTATGCAGACCTTTCCCGTTAAACACCATAATGTTTAGTTGTACTGTACATTTGAAGTTACGTTAAATTTGGTCAGCTCTTGTATATAGATAGTAGACTAAACGCAAACAGAAAGTTGTTGCTGTTGTGGTCTTCAGTCCTGAGACTGGTTTGATGCAGCTCTCCATGCTACTCTATCCTGGGCAAGCTTATTCATCTCCCAGTACCTACTGCAGCCTACATCCTTCTGAATCTGCTCAGTGTGTTCATCACTTGGTCTCCCTCTACGATTTTTACCCTCCACGCTGCCCTCCAATACTAAAATGGTGATCCCTTGATGCTTCAGAACATGTCCTACCAACCGATCCCTTCTTCTAGTCAAGTTGTGCCACAAACTTCTCTTCTCCCCAATCCTATTCAATACATCCTCGTCACTTCAGCATTCTTCTGTAGCACCACATTACGAAAGCTTCTATTCTCTTCTCATCCAAACTAGTTATCGTCCATGTTTCACTTCCATACAAATACTTTCAGAAACGAACTGTAAATAAATAAAATGAAACTAGTTGCCTAGTGCTGATGTTTAGGTGGGACAATGACATCGAGCGCGCCCTTCCTGGTATACACAGGGTGGTCCATTGATCGTGACCGGGCCAAATATCTCACGAAATAAGCGTCAAACGAAAAAACTGCAAAGAACTAAACTTGTCTATCTTCAAGGGGGGAACCAGATGGCGCTATGGTTGGCCCGCTAGAAGGCGCCGCCATAGGTGAAATGGATATCAACTGCGTTTTTTAAAATAGGAACCCCAATTTTTTATTACATATTCGTGTAGTACGTAAAGAAATATGAATCTTTTAGTTGGACCACTTTTTTCGCTTTGTGATAGATGGCGCTGTAATAGTCACAATTGTAGACGAACAGTTGGTAACAGGTAGGTTTTTTAAATTAAAATAGAGAACGAAGGTACGTTTGAACATTTTATTTCGGCTGTTCCAATGTGATACATGTACCTTTGTGAACTTTTCATTTCTGAGAACGCATGCTGTTACAGCGTGATTACCTGTAAATACCACATTAATTCAATAAATGCTCAAAATCATGTCCGTCAACCTCAATGGATTTGGCAATACGTATAACGACATTCCTCTCAACAGCGAGTAGTTCGCCTTCCGTAATGTCCGCACATCCATTGACAATGCGCTGATGCATGTTGTCAGGCGTTGTCGGTGGATCACGATAGCAAATATCCTTCAACTTTCCCCACAGAAAGAAATCCAGGAACGTCAGATCCACTGAACGAGACGGCAAGGGTTGGTGCTTCGACGACCAATTCACCTGTCATGAAATATGCTATTCAATACCGCTTCAACCGCACGCGAGCTATGTGCCGGACATCCATCATGTTGGAAGTAAATCGCCATTCTGTCATGCAGTGAAACATCTTGTAGTAACATCGGTAGAACATAACGTAGGAAATCAACATACACTGCACCATTTAGATTGCCATCGATAAAATGAGGGCCAATTATCCTTCCTCCCATAATGCCGCACTATACATTAACACGCCAAGGTCGCTGATGTTCCATTTGTCGCAGCCATCGTGGATGTTCCGTTGCCCAATAGTGCATATTATGCCGGTTTACGTTACCGTTGTTGGTGAATGACGCTTCGTCGCTAAATAAATCGCGGGCAAAATGTCGGTCATCGTCCCGTAATTTCTAATATGGTACGGGTGTAATCGATGTTGATGTAGTATTCTCAACAACGACGTTTTTGAGATTCCCGATTCTCGTGCAGTTTGTCTGCTACTGATGTGCGGATTAGCCGCGACAGCAGCTTAAACACCTACTTGGGCATCATCATTTCTTGCAGGTCGTGGTTGACGTTTCACATGTGACTGAACACTTCCTGTTTCCTTAAATAAGGTAACTATCCGGAGAACGGTCCGGACACTTGGATGATGTCGTCCAGGATACCGAGCAGCATATACAGCACACGCCTGTTGGGCATTTTGATCACAACAGCCATATATCAACACGATATCGACCTTTTCCGCAATTGGTAAACGGTCCATTTTAACACGGGTAATGTATCGCGAAGCAAATACCGTCCGCACGGGCGGAATGTTACGTGATGCCACGTACTTACACGTTTGCGACTATTACAGCACCAACTATCACAAAGCGAAAAAAGTGGTCCAACTAAAACATTCATATTTCTTTACGTACTACATGAATATGTAATAAAAATGGGGGTTCCTATTTAAAAAATCGCAGTTGATATCCGTTTGACCTATGGCAGCGCCGTCTGGCGGGCCAACCATAGCGCCATGTGGTTTTCCCCTTCAAGCTAGACGAGTTTCGTTCTTTGTAGTTTTTTCGTTTGATGCTTATTTCGTGAGATATTTTGCCCGGTCACTATCAATGGTCCATCTGCTGTTTCGGATGAGATTATCGCGAAAACTATACATCTGGTAAAAATAGTTGTTAAGACAAGTTTGTAAGCTCAAAGGGAGACATCAAATGAAACTACACATGACCTCCAGCTCCCGCCCCCTTGGGTGGGGTGGGGGGCAACTTTTAAATCTTAAATGGAAACCCCAATTTTTATTGCCGATTCGGATTCTCCATAAAATAAGTAATCAGGTTTTGTCTGAAACATGTTTTTAAACCATTGACAGATGGCGCTGAAATCGAGAAAATTAAAATTGTGAAAAAACTCCGATTTATTTAGAATGATCCGAGAAGAACGCATCAAATCGATACAAAATGTGTACCAATTCTTTCATTGCGCCAAATTAAGCTATTGTTTTACAAAACGTATCTTACCCGCCACAGTTTTTGATGGAGGGAGGCGGAATGGTATTAAAATCTCGTTAGGGAACTCTTCACAATTACATTACACACCCGACTGTGGCGCTACTGTGGCCAAACTGCGAACTATGGCTCAGTACTATATAAAGGTCGGTGCAATGCGACCAGACGTCTCTTCACTTTCAGATTGTGAACCGTAAACATCAACTGACCAAAGTAAATTATTCTTTAGCGAAACTTAGCTCACTCTCCTCCTACAGAGATTGTTGATATGATGTTAATTTTAGGTGAATGCCATAACAATTACAATGCAGCTGCGCAATTGAATGCGGATTGTTTCCCAAACACACGACATCCAAGCGAAAACATTCGAAATTGCACTCAACGATCTCGAAATAGATCCATGCACCGTCCACCTCCACCTCGTCATCGCGAATATAATGAAAATGACGCTCGTACCCTTACCGTTCTCGCCTGTGTTCAACTGGATCCCGAAATGAGGGACCAACTGGAATACCGAAATCAACTATTTTGAGGATTTTGAAGGCACATAAATATCATGCTTATCTTATCACACTGACACAGGCATTAATGCCGAAAGATATCCAACTACGCGTGCATTTCTGCCAATGGACCTTGGAAATGATAAGAAAACTGGTTCAAATGGTTGTGAGCACTATGGGAGTTCAGGTCTGAGGTCATCAGTCCCCTAGAACGTAGAACTACTTAAAGCTAACTAACCTAAGGACATCACACACATCCATGCCCGAGGCAGCATTCGAACCTGCGACCGGAGCAATCTCGCGGTTCCGGACTGAAGCGCCTAGAACCGTTCAGAACCGCGGCCGGCAAAATGATTAGAAGTGACAATGATTTTTGTAGATACATTATGTTCACCGATGAAACCACATTCAAAAACAATGGCGAATTAAATCGTCATGATTATCATTATTGGTCCCTTGTCGATCCACACTGGCACAGACCCATTGACAATCAACACAAATGGTCGTTAATGGTCTGGTGTGGAATTTTAAACGGTTACTTGATAGGACCGTAAGTTTTTGACCGAAATGTTACCGGGGAATCTTATTTACAACTTCTCCGCGATGATTTGTTGGAGCTAATGGCAGATGTTGATTTAGAAACTAGGCTACGACTGTGGTTCCAACAGGACGGAGCAGCTCCACATTATCCTAAAAATGTGCGGAACGTTTTAAATTTACGGTACCCTGTTCGGTGGATAGGACACTGCGGACCAATTCAGTGGCTTCCACGTTCGCCAGACCTAACATCTCCTGATTTTTTCTCCACGAGTTATTTAAAAAATATTGTTTATGAAAGACAACGCGAAACCAGAAACGATATAGAGCAACGCATTCTAAGAGCGTGTGCAGCCATACCACGGGGTGTGCTGCTCAAAACTGTGGACAACTTTCGCAGACGATTGACTTTATGCATTGAAGTAAATGGGGTAATTTTGGAAAATTCCTTCGTTGCTAATTTCATTAATTAAGCACCCTCAAATTGTGAGAGGTAAGGGGACTCACACTAATGAAGCACCCCAACATGCGAGAGGCAAGGGGACTCACACTAATGACGCACCCCATGGGAACATCATTCTAGTACGTCCACGTCGTTGTTCCTGGGTAACGATAAATGGAGAATACAGTAAATTTTGTACAAAAATAGCATAATTTGGCGTAACGAAAGAATTGGTGCACATTTTTTTATCTATTTGATGCGTCTTTCTCGGATAATTCTAAATAAATCAGAGTTCTTCCCCAGCGCCATCTGTCAGTGGTTTAAAAAATGTTTCAGACAAAACTTGATTACTTTTTTTTTATGGAGAATCCGAATCTGCAATTAAAATTGGGTGTTTCCACTTAAGATTTAAAAGTTGCCCTCCGCCCCACCCAAGGGGGGGGGGGGGGGGTGGAGGTCATGTGTAGTATCATTTGATGTCCCCCTAAGACCTTACGAACCGTCTTACCCACTATTTTTACCCGATCTATATATATATTCACTTGGAATCCAGAAGCAACTTGACATGCTACATTGTTACATCTCACGTCTGTAATCTGTATTTCTAGGCTACACTGCAGCGGTATATTGACTGCACATCACTACACTACTGTACTTGTTATCAGAACGGAACTAGATCTCCTCATTTGTCGAGATAGTTAGCTCCCGCTGCACTGAACCAAAAATCGGGATTCACAATGGTTGTGTTGCCGTACCACCCAAAGTGCGGAGATCTGGAGATGGCTGTCAGTGTCTTAGGAATTCCTTTCTCGTCCGCCCCGAGGCTCATTCCTCACTGCTTCCGGGAAGTGGTTGTAAGTGGATGTTCTGTCGTAGTGCATCTTGTTGACACATTGTGCAGCCTCTTCTTGGTTGTCTCTCGGCCATGTAGGCTTGCAGTTCGTAATCAGGTATTTTGGCTGTTAGTAATTTCAGCTCGTGCTATAGCTCCTCAATCCTTATCACGTTATAGACTAGGGTAGCAACAAAAACGGTCCTAACCTGGTCTGAAACAGCTTGTCTCATGGTGGACACAAAGATGATGTGATCTGGGCTGCCGATTGCTCCGCATCCACGACTGTCTGCGGTGCGTTGGCGTGTTTGCACTAAGTAGCTGGGATATGGACCGAGTCTCGATAGGTAGTGTAAAGCTCCAAACTTCCTAACTGATTGAAACTGAGTGTTGGACCGGAACTCTAACCTGAGAGCTTTCACTTTTGCAGATAAGTGCTCCAACGACTGAGTCTTCCAACCACGACTCACGACCCGCGCCCACAGCTTTACTTCGGCTAGTAAGTCATCTCCTACCTGACAAACTTCTCCTTCCGTCTAGCCCTCCTGGAAGAAAAGGTATTGCCGAGACTTGGCTAAGCCACGGTCCGAGACGGGGGGGGGTTGTTTCCAGGGCACTTAATCTGCCAGTAGGTTTCAAATCAACACACACTCCGCTGCAGAGCGAATATTCATTCTTGAAACAATTCCCCGGGCTGTGGCTAAGCCATATCCCTGCAATATCCTTTCTTCCAGGAGGGTTAGTTCCAGGTATGCAGGAGAACTTCTGTGAAGTCTGAGAGATAGAAGCTGTCGTACTGTCGGAAGTGAAGCTATGAGAACAGGTTGCAAGTTGTGCTTGGATGACTCAGTCAGTGGAGCACTTCCTCAAGAAAGGCAAAGAATCCAGGTTCTAGCCCGAAATTTGAAATCAGCCCCTACTTAGCTGCTGACCGAAAATTGATTGTGGAGTTTATAGGTCCCTACGTCGGAAGCAAATATTTCTTGAGCTTTCATTTATGTTAAGAAGTACGGGTAGGTTCTCCTCTCCTTTCCTGCCCTGTATCAGATTTCTCGCCATTCTCTATGAATATATGACTTTATTTCCTTCTTCAACCTGGCTCTTGTGCCCAGCATCATAGTTATGTTTCTTGAACCAATGTTGTGCACCACTATTTCTTTTTATTTATTTATTTATTGTTCCGTGGGACCAAATTAAGCAGAAGTCTCCATGGTCATGGAACGAGTCAATACACGAAATTATAACACGATATTAGAAACAAATAAAATGAAATACAAAAAAACATATTCATGTGACAAGTCGTAAGTTTAAATGAAGAAAATCAACAATGTAACTCTGGAATTTGCTTAATTTTTTAGCGCTTCCAGGAGCTCCTCGACAGAATAGAAGGAGTGAGCCATGAGGAAACTCTTCAGTTTAGACCTAAAAAAGTTTGGGCTACTGCTAAGATTTTTGAGTTCTTGTGGTAGCTTATTGAAAATGGACGCAGCAGAATACTGCACTCCTTTCTGCACAAGAGTCAAGGAAGTGCATTCTACATGCAGATTTGATTTCTGCCTAGTATTAACTGAGTGAAAGCTGCTAACTCTTGGGAATAGGCTAATATTGCTAACAACAAACGACATTAAAGAAAATATATATTGTCAGGGCAATGTCAGAATTCCCAGATTTTTGAATAGGGGTCGACAAGAGGTTCTCGAACTTACACCACATATAGCTCGAACAGCCCGTTATTCAAGCTGCTAACTCTTGGGAATAGGCTAATATTGCTAATAACAAACGACATTAAAGAAAATATATATTGTGAGGGCAATGTCAGAATTCCCAGATTTTTGAATAGGGGTCGACAAGAGGTTCTCGAACTTACACCACATATAGCTCGAACAGCCCGTTATTCAGCCAAAAATACACTTTTTGAATCAGAAGAATTACCCCAAAAAATAATACCATGCGACATAAGCGTATGAAAATATGAGAAGTAGACTACTTTTCGTGTTGAAGTGTCACTTATTTCAGATACTGTTCTAATGGTAAATAAAGCAGCATTTAGCTTCTGAACAAGATCCTGGACATGGGCTTTCCACAACAGCTTACTATCTATCCGAACGCCTAGGAACTTGAACTGTTCCGTCTCGCTTATAATATGCCTATTCTGTCTGATCAAAATATCGGTTCTTGTTGAATTGTGAGTTAGAAACTGTAAAAACTGAGTCTTACTGTGATTTAGCATCAAATTATTTTCCACAAGCCACGAACTTATTTCATGAACTACATTATTTGTTACTGTTTCAATATTACACACAAGATCCTTCACTATCAAGCTGGTGTCATCAGCAAATAGAAATATTTTTGAATCACCTGTAATACTAGAAGGCATATCATTTATATAAATAAGAAACAGCAGTGGCCCCAGCACCGACCCTTGGGGAACGCCCCACTTAACAGTGCCCCATTGGGACTGAACATCACTACCACTCTCAATACTGCGGAGAATTACCCTCTGCTTTCTGTTCTTAAAGTAAGAGGCGAACCAATTGTAAGCTACTCCCCTTACTACATAATGGTCCAACTTCTGCAGTAATATTTTGTGGTCAACACAGTCAAAAGCCTTCGTTAAATCAAAGAAAACACCTAGCGTTCGGAACCTTCTATTTAATCCGTCCAAAACCTCACAGAGAAAAGAGAATACAGCATTTTCAGTTGTTAAACCATTTCTAAAACCAAACTGAACATTTGACAGCAAATTATGTGAATTTAAATGCTCCAGTAACCTTGTATATACAACCTTCTCGATAACTTTAGCAAACACCGATGGCATAGAAATAGGTCTAAAATTGTCAATATTATCAATATCTCCCTTTTTAAAAAGTGGCTTCACTACCGAGTACTTTAATCGGTCAGGAAACCGACCACTCCTAAAGGAAAAGTTACAGATATGGCTGAAAACTGGGCTAACATACATAGAACAATACTTCAGTATTCTGCTAGATACCCCGTCATATCCATGAGAGTTCTTGGTCTTTAGTGATTTAATTATTAACTCAATCTCCCTCTTGTCAGTATCATGGAGGAGCATTTCAGGTAACAGTCTCGGAAAACTTTTTTCTAAGAGCGCTATATGATTCCCTGTTAGGACTAGGTTTCTATTTAGTTCACCTGCTATATTCAGAAAGTGATTATTAAATACTGTACATATATGCGACTTATCAGTAACACGGACATTCCCACTACGCACTGATTCTATATCCTCGACCTGTCTCTGCAGACCAGCAACTTCCTTTACGACTGACCATATGGTTTTAATTTTATCCTGAGACTTAGCTATTCTATCTGCATACCACATACTTTTTGACTTCCTAATAACATTTTTAAGCACCTTACAATACTGTTTGTAATGGGCTGCTGCATTTAGATTTTGACTGTTTCTAACGTTTTGATATAATTGCCACTTTGTTCTACAAGATATTCTTATCCCTCTAGTCAGCCACCCAGGCTGCCTGTTTGTGCTAGTACCCTGTTTTAAACGTTCTAACGGAAAGCAACTTTCAAAGAGCATGAGAAAAGTCTTGAGAAAAGCATTATATTTATCGTCTACTGTATCAGCGCTATAAACATCTTGCCACTCTTGTTCCTTTAAAAGGTTTACAAAGGTCTCTACAGCAACTGGATCAGCTTTCCTGAACAGCTGATGACTATATTTAACACGTGTTGCAGCACAAAAATCTTTTAAAGTTAAAATTTGTGCATCATGATCTGAAAAGCCATTCACCTTTTGGCTAACAGAATGCCCTTCTAGTAATGAGGAATGAACAAAAATGTTGTCTATGGTTGTTCTACTGTTCCCTTGCACTCTCTTTGGAAAGAATACGGTTTGCATAAGATTATATGAATTAAAGAGGTCTACCAGCATCCTCTTCCTTGCACAATCACTTATACAATTAACATTGAAGTCACCACATATAACTAATTTTTTGTATTTCCTATAAAGTGAACCAAGAACCTCCTCTAGCTTTAGCAGAAATGTTGTGAAATCGGAGTCTGGGGATCTATAAATAACAACAGTTAGAAGTTTAGCTCCGTTAAATTTAACCACACCTGCACAAGATTCAAACACCTTTTCAGTGCAGTATTTTGAAACATCAATTGACTCAAATGGGATGCCGTTTTTCACATACATGGCTATTCCCCCACACCGCAAGGAGCTCCTCGAAAAGCTGCCAGCCAACCTGTATCCTGGTAAAGGAAGCCTCTGAATTATCTCCTTATTTAAGAAGTGTTCATATATACCAATAATTTCAGAGTCAACATCTATAAGCAGTTCACTAACTTTATCTCTAATACCTTGTATATTTAGATGAAATATACTAATTCCCTCATTACTCGGATACCTGAGCTTTGTCAAAAGTGATTCCCTTGTTAGAGAGACTTCCCTTAAGCAGGAACACCTATCAGCTGACTTCAATCTAAAAAAGGTGCAGGTCTAACACCCACTACTGCAGGAATTTTCCCATGAGTGATCCCACCAACCCCACCTATGCTGTCACCTATAAGCTTTGCCAACCTCCCCTTCCCATACCTGTTGAGGTGCAGGCCATGCCTAGTGAAACCCGTCCTGCTGATAGACTCCACCGACACCACTGAAATGTGACCCATGCCTTCTGTCATCAGCGCACCCCCAAGTCTCATGTTATTACGCCTGACGGCTGTATTAAGATGAGGCCGATCGTGACGCTGAAACAATTCCACGAAATGCACATTCGTGTTGCCAGTCTGAGTGGCTATCTTTTCCAGGTCACCATCTATGTTATACTCCCCATCCCTATCAACAGTTATGTCCAGTGGTAGTTATCCTAGTATCATCAGGTGTGCCTCAGTCGATGTAGTTCTGTACCAGTAGCCGTCAAACTACGGACCAAATCAAGTATTCGTGCGGCCTGCGATTCTCAGCTATATTTTACAATAATATGCATCTTGCAACAGCCCGAATCCAAAAACGTCAACCATCGTTAATAATATCTTAAGAATGTAGTTTTCGTGGTCAGTAACAAACAGAAATACTTACAAAGACAGTATTATTTCAGGATGTGATTAATTTTAATTGACGTTGATTCATTCTGCCATGAACTGAGGGTAGAAGGATACGTGGCACAGCTGATACAGGCTTAGAGTGTACGAGAGAGGGGAAGATTTTGACGTTTCTCTCCCAGTAGTGACAACTGCAGGCGTGCGCGAACTTACCAAGCAACAGCTTTGACATAAATTTTGACATGTGAATAACATGGATTCGTGAGTGCACATTATAGAGACGACAATCTACAAACGCGGTTTACATTTGTAGCATGGAATATGAAATTACATTGAGGCTACTGTAATACAATGCAATGAGTAGAAGAAATATGACATTCAAAAAAATTTAGTAAACATTTGTGATAGTGTGTCATGTTGCAAAAGGCATTTAAATATAGAACAGATACTGTCATTAATCAGTTAATCGCCCGCTCTCGTAGACAGCACAACAACACTTCGACAGTCACAACTCTGGAATCGCTGAGGGTGGCAGCAATGTGAAAAAATAACTAAGAGGCTGGCGACCAACTCATCACATCTTTACTGTCGTTATTCTATTAGGGACGCATTAGATACTAATTTATGTAGGTTACCAGTTAATAACAAGATCGGTACATATGTGGCCCATGTAGCCGTCGTACAATGTCGCTGATGGATACGCGGAATAGAATTTAACTGAGATGTTTCAATAGGATCAATGTTCGGGTTCTCGTGGAGTTCAAATGGTTCAAATGGCTCTAAGCACCATGGGACATAACATCTATGGTCATCAGTCCCCTAGACTTAGAACTACTTAAACCTGACTAACCTAAGGACATCACACACATCCATGCCCGAGGCAGGATTCGAACCTGCGACCATAGCAGCAGCGCGGTTCCGGACTGAAGCGCCTAGAACCGCTCTTCCACAGCGGCCGGCTCTCGAGGAGTCATATTTTGACTAACAATCCAGAGAAAATTTACGAAACGGATCAACTAGTGGATATTCTTCCTCTTAGTACGATCTGTGTCGAGTGTAATATCGCTACGAATTCGTACATCAATAATCGATTAATACTTATCACCTATAAGTTCTTTCTTACAGTGGGCCAGGATACAAGGTGATTGAGATTCCCAGAAGTCCAATGTATCTGCCAGTGACCGTTCAGATATTAGAACATCACTGACCAGGATGGAAACTGGTTGACTTTTGATAAGAGGAAATTGTGGTACATTATCTTAATTTAAAGCGCTAACAGCAGCAAGAGTACGGAAATTATATACTTGTGCACCGGAAGCACAAGGCGATACCATTTCAGAATTACGACTTCCTCAAGTTGATTGCACTGAAACCTCCAAGTGACAACGCTTGAAGTAACAACACCAGTTTGATATGAAGAACGAATCACTCGTCAGGAATATATTTCTCACAAACTATTTGCTTCGGCGATGTCCAGTAATAACGACAAGATACGAATACTGATTCAGCATCAAGATGAGGAAATTCCATGTAGCTGTCTCCTATACTTGAAAGGCACGTTTATGAAGAATGATGCTAGTGCTCCAGCAGAAATATTGCGACTTATGCGTATTGCGTTCGCTTTCCTGTTTCAAGAGATACGGTGTGAACTTAATGGGGCGAAGTCGACCGAGCAGGAAACAATGGATCATATCAAATCTCACAACATACTGTCTCTGGTTCGAATTCGGACCTGAATGTTCTACAAAACACAAGATGATTTATTGACGGATGGATAAGTAATCATTTTAGTGTTTTAAAAATCAAATAAAAACAGTTGCAATAGCGTTTTCACATTTTTATTCGTTAGCAACGTGTTTCCACCCTTTCCTGTGACTATCTTGAGGTTTTTCCCTGCCGTTACGACTACTAGTGGCGACAGTCGGTGTTTAAAGTCTTGTCGACGACGCACAGCTACATATACAGGGGGTGGACAGAAAAATGGAAAGACCAGAAACGCATTACCGTGTCTAATGTGGTATAGGAAAACCGTTGGCTTTCAAAACACCTTCCAGTCGTCTCGCTATCCACCGCCTCGTCTTTACCCACATTTGCCACTATTTTGCAGGAAGATGTTATAAGTTTCCTTTGCAAACCTTTGGGCTTTGGGCTACAAAACCTATTGTTCAGCATAATCTCCGTTCAATCTGACAGCCTTACCCCACCTTACTGGAAGAGTCTGTATGCCCGCATGGTTCCACTCTGCTGGTCAACGTCGGGGCCAACGTCTTGCTGCATCAATAACATTCTCATCATCCACGTACTGGTTGGCGCGGAGTCCATACTTCATTGGGCCAAACAAATGGAAATCCTCTATTAGGCGGCAAGGAATCCAGCGGGTACACACCTTTGAGTACTCCAACTGGTGGATGAGTGTGTCAGCACTAACAATAAATATGTCCAGTTGAGCAGCGAGGTGTCTGACTGCGATCCGACGATCACCACGAGTGAGAGTGTCCGCACACTTCAACATTGCAGGAGTCACAGCCAGCCGGCACGCGGGAGATGAGACAGGTTTGCCCAACCTTGTTGCAATGATGACAGACGCTTCGACAACGACTCACCGTGCTTTTGTTCACTGCAAAATCTCCGTAGACACTCTACAAGCGCCTAGGAATATCTGCGATGCTCTGATTTTCCGCCAAAGGAAACTGAATGACAGCCATCTGCTTGGAAAGCACCTCCGTTAGGGACGACATTTTCAAGGCTACGTATAGCGCCGCCAAGTATCGGAATTCCTTGAAACTATAGGGGCTGAAGCGGGAATATTTCATGATGTCCTATAATAATTTCAGAAACTAGCAGAAAAAAAGAAATATGTTGCATTGTTTACTGAACGCCCCTCCTAACTAACGGAGCTTGCATCACGATCAGACTAACCTCATGGTTTGAAAATTGTTCAAGATGATGTTAATCACCGTGATTACAAAGGCGATTGTGGTGTTACTGTGTAAATACACTACTGGCCATTAAAACTGCTACACCAAGAAAAATTGCAGATGATAAACGGATATTCATTGGACAAGTATATTATACTAGAACTGACATGTGATTACATGTCACGCAATATGGGTGCATAGATCCTGAGAAATCAGTACCTAGAACAACCACGTCTGGCCGTATTAACGGCCTCGATACGCCTGGGCATTGAGTCATACAGAGCTTGGATGGTGTGTACAGGTACAGCTGCCCATGCAGCTTCAACACGATACCAGACTTCTTCAGGAGTAGTGACTGGCGTATTGCGACGAGCCAGTTGCTCGGCCACCATTGACGAGACGTTTTCAATTGGTGAGAGATCTGGAGAATGTGCTGGCCAGGGCAGTAGTCGAACATTTTTTGTATCCAGAAAGGCCCGTTCGGGGCATGCAACATACGGTCGTGCATTATCCTGCTGAAATGTAGGGTTTCGCAGGGATCGAACGAAGGATAGAGCCACGGGTCGTAACACATCTGAAATGTAACGTCCACTGTTCAAAGTGCCGTCAATGCGAACAAAAGGTGACCGAGACGTGTAACCAAATGCACCCCATACCATCACGCCGGGTGATGCGCCAGTATGGCGATGACGAATACACGCTTCCAATGTGCGTTGACCGCTATGTCGCCAAACACGGATGCGACCATAATGATGCTGCAAACAGAACCTGGATTCATCCGAAAAAATGACGTTTTGGCATTCGTGCACCCAGGTTCGTCGTTGAGTACACCATCGCAAGCACTCCTATCTGTGATGCAGCGTCAAGGGTAACCGCAGTCACGGTCTCCGAGCTGATAGTCCATGCTGCTGCAAACGTCGTCGAACTGTTCGTGCAGATGGTTGTTGTCTTGCAAACGTCCCCATATGTTGACTCAGGGATCGAGACGTGGCTGCACGACCCGTTACAGCCATGCGGATAAGATGCCTATCATCTCTACTGGTAGTGATACGAGGCCGTTGGGATCCAGCAAGGCGTTCCGTATTACCCTACTGAAGTCACCGAGTCCATTTTCTGCTCTGGATTGGATCTCAACCAACGCGAGCAGCAATGTCGCGATACGATAAACCGCAATCGCGATAGGCTACAATCCGACCTTTATCAAAGTCGGAAACGTGATGGTACGCATTTCTCCTCCTTACACGAGGCATCAGAACAACGTATCACCAGGCAACGGCGATCAACTGCTGTTTGTGTATGGGAAATCGGTTGGAAACTTTCCTCATGTCAGTACGTTGTAGGTGTCGCCACCGGCGCCAGCCTTGTGTGAATGCTCTGAAAAGCTAATCATTTGCATGTCACAGCATTTTCTTCCTGTCGGTTAAATTTCGCGGCTGTAGTACGTCATCTTCGTGGTGTAGCAATTTTAATGGCCAGTAGTTTACTATATGTAGAACGAGTCGTTGCGATCTCCGGATTGTCGATGATATTGTCCGCAGCTTCCACCCACAGTCTTTTTAGACGACGGGGAATTACGCTGCAGCATGTTAACCACACATGAGCCGAGACAGACGCTGAGCCCGGAGGCCGGCGTCGGCGTCGGCGTCGGCAGCGGCGTCGCGGCGCTCATGCGCTGCTGGCGGCGCCGGCTGCGCCGTGGGCGCGTGGCCGTGGCGGCGGCGTCGGGCCGGCAGTCGCGATGCGCGCCTCCGCGCCGCTGGGGCCGCCGCTCTGCCTGCTGCTGCTCGCCTCCGCCGCCGCCCCCGACACGCCGCCCCCGGCCTCCGTCAATGGCGCCGGCGCAGCCGCCGGTAAGCAGTATTCCCTCTGCACGCTCTGCCGCGCCACAAGTGGGCTTGCGACAGCACTGTGGTGTTAAATGGTGCAATGGCACAGCCCTTGTTGTAGGTGCCTTTGTTCACGGTCAGACATCGAGACGACTTCTACCGAAATCGACTACGGTCGCGGAAGCTAATTCATACACAAGTCTAGCTTATTGTGGAGTTTCTGTTTCCAAACAATTAATCACAGTACTAAATATCATTACTTGTCGAGGTGGTAGTTCGCCCGTAATTACATTATGCTACTGATACGAATGCATTTTACTAAGGGATTTGAAGATGCTTGTTCTAGCACTACTTCATTATCGACATCTTTTTCTCTAGCCCCATTTGACGAATTAGAAGGAAGGTGCTTAATTCTCTTTCAGAGCAGTTGCTCCCAATTACGACAGATTTCGACAAATTTGTCCCTTGCGGAACTTGACTGCATTCTGACTTTATAAGACCTCTCGGCTCCCGAACATGATTGT
This sequence comes from Schistocerca serialis cubense, assembly GCF_023864345.2. Classification (NCBI taxonomy): domain Eukaryota; kingdom Metazoa; phylum Arthropoda; class Insecta; order Orthoptera; family Acrididae; genus Schistocerca; species Schistocerca serialis. The sequence continues at coordinate 1,018,116,895 of NC_064638.1, read as the reverse complement.
TAAATATTCACCTGTGAAGATGTCCACATTCTACCACAACGTTATTATTTTGACAAATTTTGATTAAAAACTTGATTATACTTACTCTATATTATTTATATTCCATTGGCAAAAGTCCAAAACTCTTCACTCTCATGTGCACCACGCTTTGCCTTTACGATGTCTGGGATTTGTGTCTTACACTTGCACGTTATCAGTCAGAAATCAACAGCTAGTATGGCTGTTAAAGCATGCCAAATGCGTACTTTTATAGAAAGTCTGTTTCTAATGTTTACAGAACGATAAAATATGTTGGTGTTATTTTGTTAACTAGTGGCTGCGATTTAATGTTCTGATAATTATATTACGAAGTTCAGAGCACACGAAACGCGACTTGCTTGTAATCGGTGAACTAGTGATATGCTTGACAATTGCCACAACTGCACTGAATCAGTGAATAATAGATGTTTTTCAATGGGTATCAATCCTATGTATGTGCAATGAGTACTGAATAAGTACGTTTGCAACAGTTACCCGTGTGACATCAGTTTCAGACTGCAATCATCTTTAGACGTAATCTACTTATGAAATAGTGCTCAGTTCTATAAATTTATCGTTTTGTTGACAGGAAACTTTTGTTTATGGTGTGAAACACCTTAGCAACTTTTTTATACTTTTTTGTTTCTGTGAAACTGGACGCAGCATGATGACCCCTTCAAATACAAACTAAATCTTTTAGTGGAGTGTCTGAGTTGATACATCAACAATTCTTTAACAAATGAATATCATTATTAAGTAAAATACGTATGCGAGTGGTCTCTTGGAGTAATTGTAATATTTTGCTTTGAGAATTATATCTTTTCCAAACTTCTTGTTTATTTTGGGGCGCTTATTTTTGCTTTGACTATCGACAATTAAAATCAACGCTGATGAAACCTCCTAGCGGTGTCGGTCGAGTAACAGCGTCGTGTTGGAGCGCGTTTCAACAAATTTCATTCACATGTTTGTTATTGTGTTTCTTTACTTACTAAAATTAACAACCCAACTGCATGTATAAATTTTGCTGAGAAAGCCTTCATTCTCAATATGATATTTTTCCGGGAGGAGAATGTTTATGGAACGCTTCGTAGAAATTTTCGTATGTCACTGGATTCTGAAGATAAGATTTAGAAAGGGCTCGTCATCATTTAACGAGCATCGGAGTAATATGTTTTGAGATGATGGTGAAGCATCTATCGTGAACTAATGACGGGAAAGTTAACTTAACATTACTCTTTTATGGGTATTCCTGACATTCTGTTCCTATTTATTTTAAATCTTAAAATGTTTGGATATTGCGTATTTCTATAAGATTTGCTAAGAGGCGTCATCGTCGCCCTCCTCTTTTAAGATTAGTTATTTTTAAAGTTTCTGTCTTGGCCTTGAGTCATTTTCGAGTGGAGCAGAACATAAATTTCATGTCTTAGCATACTATCGGTAAAAGACAAAAGTTTCGCTGTGTTCCATTTGAAAATGACAAAAGGCTGAAATTGCAAACGTGGATTTTAAAAATAAATAATCTTAACAGTCGAGGACGACATAGACGTATTTTAATTTGATTGTGAAGTGTACAGAAATAGTAAATTTTTTTTATAACAGATTGTATTTGAAGTCTTAGTTGGCTAAACATATAATATTCTTGTAAGCTTTGAGCTTTTCCCGATGTAAAGACTGTCCGAATAATTTACCATAATCATCGACAACAGTGGATTTCTCGGCAGGCAGCCGACACTGAAGACAAGAATATTGAGTATGGAGTGCAGTTTCTGTTTTACCCGAGCACATTCCCATAAACTGTTTCAATTGAAGAAATATGATCAAAACGGACTCCACACGTTCGGATGTATGTGTTCCACGAGGCTTTACGTCTGTCATTGATAAAGAAAACTTGACTTGACTTGACTGTTGGTGTTTGGAGAAAAAGAAACTTTACTGCAAGTTTACTTAGCAACTACGTCATACTCCGTGTTCAACACTGTTCTTGCATGTACATGTCAAATGTGTGGAGGTGCTGAGATGCTGTCACCTCAAGTGAATATTAGTCCAACCTATGAAACTGAAAAACTTAAGAAGTAAACTAAACAACAATGAATCATTGACTCTACTAACAAATTGCTTTACAAAGAAAGTTGCTGATAGACTGAAACAGATTGTCGTACCTGGCACAGAATCCGAGCCTTGCCATTTGCGGGAATGTTCTTAACCGCTGAGCTTTCCAGGCACACCTGTAAACCTAATGCAAAATTTATCTCGTTATTGTCCACGAAAGGTGAGGACCCGGACAGCTTCAGTCTGGAATATCGCTTTTCTAATAGACCATGAAAGGCAAATGTCAGAAGCTGATAATAGACAGGTGAATTTCACTGTAATTAAACAATTACACTCCTGGAAATGGAAAAAAGAACACATTGACACCGGTGTGTCACACCCACCATACTTGCTCCAGACACTGCGAGAGGGCTGTACAAGCAATGATCACACGCACGGCACAGCGGACACACCAGGAACCGCGGTGTTGGCCGTCGAATGGCGCTAGCTGCGCAGCATTTGTGCACCGCCGCCGTCAGTGTCAGCCAGTTTGCCGTGGCATACGGAGCTCCATCGCAGTCTTTAACACTGGTAGCATGCCGCGACAGCGAGGACGTGAACCGTATGTGCAGTTGACGGACTTTGAGCGAGGGCGTATAGTGGGCATGCGGGAGGCCGGGTGGACGTACCGCCGAATTGCTCAACACGTGGGGCGTGAGGTCTCCACAGTACATCGATGTTGTCGCCAGTGGTCGGCGGAAGGTGCACGTGCCCGTCGACCTGGGACCGGACCGCAGCGACGCACGGATGCACGCCAAGACCGTAGGATCCTACGCAGTGCCGTAGGGGACCGCACCGCCACTTCCCAGCAAATTAGGGACACTGTTGCTCCTGGGGTATCGGCGAGGACCATTCGCAACCGTCTCCATGAAGCTGGGCTACGGTCCCGCACACCGTTAGGCCGTCTTCCGCTCACGCCCCAACATCGTGCAGCCCGCCTCCAGTGGTATCGCGACAGGCGTGAATGGAGGGACGAATGGAGACGTGTCGTCTTCAGCGATGAGAGTCGCTTCTGCCTTGGTGCCAATGATGGTCGTATGCGTGTTTGGCGCCGTGCAGGTGAGCGCCACAATCAGGACTGCATACGACCGAGGCACACTGGGCCAACACCCGGCATCATGGTGTGGGGAGCGATCTCCTACACTGGCCGTACACCACTGGTGATCGTCGAGGGGACACTGAATAGTGCACGGTACATCCAAACCGTCATCGAACCCATCGTTCTACCATTCCTAGACCGGCAAGGGAACTTGCTGTTCCAACAGGACAATGCACGTCCGCATGTATCCCGTGCCACCCAACGTGCTCTAGAAGGTGTAAGTCAACTACCCTGGCCAGCAAGATCTCCGGATCTGTCCCCCATTGAGCATGTTTGGGACTGGATGAAGCGTCGTCTCACGCGGTCTGCACGTCCAGCACGAACGCTGGTCCAACTGAGGCGCCAGGTGGAAATGGCATGGCAAGCCGTTCCACAGAACTACATCCAGCATCTCTACGATCGTCTTCATGGGAGAATAGCAGCCTGCATTGCTGCGAAAGGTGGATATACACTGTACTAGTGCCGACATTGTGCATGCTCTGTTGCCTGTGTCTATGTGCCTGTGGTTCTGTCAGTGTGATCATGTGATGTATCTGACCCCAGGAATGTGTCAATAAAGTTTCCCCTTCCTGGGACAATGAATTCACGGTGTTCTTATTTCAATTTCCAGGAGTGTATTTGGCTTAGACCTAATAGAGGGAAGTACTGATAGACGTAAAACTGAAGTTACTCACGACTTTGAGGTCCAATTGGTAAATCCCATAGTTATGTTTGTCAACACATTCAACAACAAACAGTCGGCAGCAATTATATCAGTTTCAGTCGAATTAGTTATTTATGGACTACTAGAAACAGCATTCGAGATTGTTGTTAATACAAAGAAAACTTTTTGAGCTATTTTTTCGATTTCCTCGGTAAATGTTTCAATCCCCTAATTGATGTTTTCCATCAGAACCACTTCGACTTCGCACTGGCTGCCACAGGCAGTTTTCGAAGACTGTGGCTATAAAGAAAAAACTTTGACGTTAATTATCTCATTATTTTTGTTTGGATGACGTTTAATCATTACTTTCTGACTAATCGTCGACAAAAAAAGTAAGAAGAATTTTCGTCTGCAAATCATCTGTACTTTGGCAGACAACGTTTCCATATATACATCGAGAAGTATAAGTTTATAGTGTTATGTGTATAGCTGTTGCATTACTGACTGGTTGTTATAACTGGATCAACGTTTTCATCTTCAGCATTCATAAGACATTTTCGGAGGCCTCTGAAATTTGAGCCACGTAAAGTATCAAGTCAGATGATCGTGATGGCCAGATGAGGTTTTCTAAAGCGTAGTAATCATTTGACTGGCAATACTTCGAAAGCAGTTAGTGAAAAGCGTATCAAAATCCTTATAGTTACTGACATTAGCCTTCACACACAAACAGAAAAACTTTAAGTCACCTCATTCAGCCATTTTTCACGAAATATTTATAAATTATATATACAAACTTTTTTCTACCTACTAGTAAAAACTGTACCAAAATATCTAAAGTCCCTGTGGTAGTCTCTGAGATTAGCCTTTCACGCACAGGCAGAAAAAGCAGCGAGGTTCTTTAAATTACAAAAGGTGTATATACCTTTAACTTCTGGTCAAGCGGTGGAGTTGCGGTGGCAGATACAGCCTCTTCTTCAGTTGAACAGCTCTCGTTTCCAGTCATTGCCACGAGATGTCACTCCAAATACCAATTAAATATGGCATAGATAAGAATACATGTATTACACACTCATCATCACTATAATTACTAATTATATACACAAACCTTCCTCGTCAATCAGACTGTCTATTAGTGAAAACTTTTTCAGAATCCTACTGTAGTTCCCGAGATTAGACTTCGTATAGAGACAGAAAAACGCGGCGGGGGACTTTAAAGTAGGAATATGTCCTTGCTGATCACTGTAATCACGTTATCTGTAAGAAATTCAACACACCTTCAGTGAAATCGGTGAACTGTAAATTTATCGTCATTTGTCTAATAACTAGTTTCGTTATCTAATCACAATAATTAGACGAACTTTTTATGTTTGGTCTTCGACAGATGTGGTACCTTTCATGTCGCTAAGCGATAGTAACGACCACGTTACTGTTTTGAAAGAGAGTATAGTGAAACTTGGAATGGTCTGTATGCAGATTTAGACTAGACTTAGACGAATCTCGATGATGAAGTCTTCTCGGGTTATCAGCTGGGACAAGGAGTCCGCAGAACGACGCCTTGACTCGGCTTAAAACCCGAGAAGACTTCATCGTTGGAACGGTCTATTGAAATGGATGATATAAATTTGTTTTAAGTCAGAAAAACGCAAAAAATACCTTCTCTTTCTAGTGGTACGACGCAGCTGATCACATTTTCGACGAAAATCACTCTCTACCCTTCCTCCGTCCAATGTAGTAGTAGACTAAGTTGTTTGCATGTTTCGAAACACTAATGATTATTCATTGCAAATTTAGTGCAAGCAAGTAACATGCAAGCAACGAAACAACGTATGCAAATATTTTGGTGTTGGCACTTATTCCTTTTGTACCAGCTTACCTAACACTTGCCGAGACATCAGCTGTCTTTTTTTTCAACATGATATTTCTCGAAATCCGACTGCAGCGATTGAAAAACTGCTTCTCCATTAGGCCTACTTGTTTCTGAGCCAGAAACGGAAAGTTACACTTCTCTTTCGAGCGAGCAGCCACTTGCAGTTGATGTTGGAAAAAAATACGAGTGGGAGAAAGAGGGACCTCTAAATGCTAATTTCCGGTGTGGAGCGGGTTAGCTAGCCTCTGTTTGGACTGGATGCAAATGTAATAAAAGCGAAGACTCAAGTTGTTACGGCCAGAGAACAGGCAGCGACAGAAGGCACGTGTGCTTTTCCAATGCACGCCACCTCTGCGGAGAGCTGACACGCTACGCAGCTGTCAGAATTTAGATTGATGTGATCCGCTGGAGATACCGTCGATTTCCAGTGCCTATTTTCGTCTGATACGAATTCCAGATCCTGTGGTTGGTATTTTACAGCTGTTCCCCATATCGTTTCGCTGAGGACGATTGAGACTCGCGTTTCGCTGTTTGATACACATGTTTAGAGGGAAATAGGGTGAATGAAATCAGATAAGTTCGTTTTGTATGCTGATTATAAAAACGTTGCGATAAACAGCAAGTCAAATGCATTTTTAGAAAGAGCTGTTAGTGGAATTTTCATGGAGGTTGGTAATGAATTTACAGCCAACTGCCTGTCATTACACCATCAACAACTTCACTACATGCAGTTCAGAACCTGCAGGAAGTTTTCACCCAACATACACATGAAATATGAGATCGTACGGGTAGAATACTGGCAACAGAACTACCGAAAAGTTCAAATAAATTTTCATCAGACACAGATGGTTTAAAAGAAAGAAAGCTGGCATCTTTTGATTACCTTCATTCCGTAATGCAATATGGTATAACATTTTAGGGTAATCATGAAACCATGGTATCCGGGTTCAGAAGCATGTAATACGAATAATTTGTTGTATGAATTCAAGGAAATGTATGTTCATAAGGATTTAGTCACTCATTTCGGTCTAGAAAAGTGATCATCGTAAAATGTGCTGTGCTTCTCATGAGCTTATCCAGAAAATTGAAGCTGCGTACTAGAATTTAGCAGACTTCACTGTTACCGTTGATTTTTAAGAAATCTTAATAATTCTACAGTAATATGCGTCTTGTGTTTCTTCCGTCTACAACATCGTGTATGTCTGCGAGAATAATTGCACACTTCCCTGTATATTTCTTCTTCCTCTTTCTTGTTTGCTTTAGATCGTAATGTAGCTCCCTCGTTGCTTTTTTATTTCTTCCGTCCATTCCATGGCAGCACGAGAGTTCCTGTATCCTGTGGCACTCAGAAAGCCACTCAGTTCGACTGTCTACGAATATCGTAAGTCAAACGGCTATTACTTTTTCGAAATGCAGATGTGAATCCAGCAAAACATTCGTCTAGTTGAATGAGAATACTGCCAAAAACACAAAAGCAGCTGCTCTGTGTTTTGGACTACAATTTTTAATTCGATGCGCACGTTCGGTGCTACGTTCCTACATCTATTAGGTAGGGCTTAACGGCCTACACTGTGTTGCAGCCTATGCAAAGAACAATAGAGGAAAAGTCTGCTCCATAATCCCTTATTTTCCTACTGCCTGAAAAATATGAAACACCCAGAAGGGGAGGAGGAAACGAATATTCAAGGGTTGGGGGGTTATATGATATTATTTCAGTGACTACAAAATCGATCTAAGTTACTAAGACCTCAATAGAGGAAAACTCAGCTCCATAATCTCTTATTTTCCTACTGCCTGAAAAAAATGAAACACCCATAAGGAGAGGAGGAAGCGAATATTCAAGGGTTGGGATGTTATGTGATATTATTTCAGTGACTACAAAATCGGTTAAAGTTACAAAGACCTCTGCAGTGTGAACCCACTTACCTGTAAGATGTTGCACCCTCTCTGTCCTGGACGCGTGCACTGATTCGGCTGGGAAGGATGTCTTAAGCAATTGTATACTCTCCTGAGGAACGGTGGCCCACAACTGTTATATTTGGTCCTTGATATCCTGCATGCCGGCATTGGGACACAGTTTACGTCCGAGCTGCGCCTCACATGTTCTATCAGACACAGATCTAGCGATCTTTCTGACTTCGGGAGTATTTCAATATCACGCTAACAATCCACCAAGACACGTGCCTTGCGTGGATGAGCATTGTTCTATTGAAAAATTACACCACGATTCTGTCCATGAAGGGACATGAGGACGCATGATGTCCACCACCAGCTGTGACCCAGGTGTGACCTGAAGTCATACTCGACGACTCGACACACTACAAGCTCCGTGAGTAACATCGCTGTGCTTCTACGAAACATTGGAAGAACGGGACCTCTCCTCAAGTCTCCGCCATACACGCCCCACACCCACCGCATACACTGACGACAGTCGTAGAGGGTAGTGTAGAACAGCGATTCATCGTTGAACACAACGTGACGCCATTCATCATCAGTGCATGCTTCCAGGTCACAACACCACTTCAAAGGCGCCCATTTGCGTTGTTCTGTTAACGGCAGCCTACGCATGATGGTAATTCTCTAGGTCGGCTGCTTCTAGTCTCCAACCAATGGTGAGGGATGAACAGCATATTGCAGCCCATTATTTTTTGTCGCATGGCTGGCACAGATGTGAAGAGGTTACGATGTGCTTGGTGCACAATACAATGGTCCTCCTGTGTAGTTGTCTGACGTGTTTGGCTTCAACCTTGACGACGAACATGCCTGCCTCCAAGTTCTCATTCAGTGCATCATCAGACTACTATCACATCCGAATTCCCCACAAATACGGATACTCCACGCAATTCGACCAGACGGCTAAGTGGAGCCCACAATGAGGCCACTTTCAAACTATGTCAGCTGCCGATAACACTATCTCAGACAAGTATGCGGCTTCTTCGTCATCTGTAAACAATGGTGGGTGATATTTATCGAAGGTCTGCATATATTTTGCCACATACGAGCATACACTATCCCGTTGAAATGTGACACGCTGGTCGAACGATGCCACCGCTTCGAGTTACAAAACAGCAGATGTCATAACTACACTGTAAGCGCAGGACTGGACTGAAACAGGTACGATGTATCCAATGGGACCCTAAAACACAACACTTTGCGTATTTCTTCGGTGCTGCGCAATAACATATGCTGCTGTAGCGTTTAAGATTCATGCTGCCATTGTCGTACGACTCAAGGTGAAATCGTCTAAAAACACGTTCGTATCACCAGCAACGGAGATCAGGCGCCAATGCTATTTAGAAAAGAACACAACGGCATGCATACTCGCAGATATGACGCGGAGATGTCGACGCAGATAGGCCCACAATTGTTTCAGCTTGGAAGCAACACTTGGGACAAGAATGTATGGTCTGTTACGCCCATAAGAACGAGGTAGGGTGGTGGTGGTTCCGTTTCATCGCCATGTTATAGGGTCCTGTGCAGCATTGAGACAAAGGACCACCTTCTATCCATAGGCTCCAATCTATCCATCAGGTACGAAAAACTTAAATTCGAAGGACCACGTAGATAATATTTTGGGAAAAGCAAACCAAAGACTAAAATTTATTGGCAGAACACTTAGAAAAAACAACAGGTGTACTAAACAGACTGGTTGCACTACGCTTGTCTACCCCATTCCCGAGTATTGTTGTGAAGTGTGGGATCTGCATCAGACAGGATGGAGGACATCGAAAAAGTTCAGAGAAGTGCCGCTCGTTTTGTATTATCGCGAAATAGGGGAGAGTGTGCCACGGGCATGATGTGCGAGTTGGAATGGGATCCATTCAAACAAGGGCATTTTTCGTTGCGGTAGGTTTTTCTCATGAAGTTAAATCACCATCTTTCTCCCCAGAGCGTGAAAATATTTGTTGGCGCCTCCCTACGTAGGGAGGAACGATTATCATAACAAAATAAGAGAAATCAGAGCTCTTACCCGAAGATTTAAATCTTCATTTTTCCCGCATACTGTTCGAGACTGGAACGGGGCAGAAATGACTTTAAGGTGATTCGATGAACCCTCTTCGAGGCATTTAGTTTGATTTGACGTATGTAGGATGAAGCGGCGAGTGAAAATTTGTAGCAAGACTTGGGAACAAATTCTCATTTTGTTCGTCATTGGTCGTTGTATTTGTTCAGGCCGGACGTCCCATGAGCTTTTTCAAGTTCATCGTTGATTAATTCACTCAGTTTTTTTATTACGGAAGTCAGGTATCTCTCTGACCGAACACGCTAAGCTATCGTGCTGGCTCCACTACGGCACCCTGGCACAGCGGTTCTTACAACTGCGCGGATTATCCTGGCATGCCTCCATTCTCGATCCAAATTCTCACTGCCACCTCAGTCTGCTTTAAATTCCCCCTTTCACATGAACGGACTGGAGCAGCAGTGAGAATTTGAACATTTTTGGAAGGTGACTACTAACAGTCGTCCAGAAATATATAAAATGCATGTTTGACCATCAGCTGCATTTTAATTTACCGACTGTTTCTTATCAGAGACCATCTTGGCGGGCTAGGTTTAAAACAGTGTATGTTATACTGGAATTCATGGCATGCTCTACAAATGTGACGTGGCCATGATTTAAGTAATGAAAGAAGTGATGTTATGGCCTAATTGTTTTAATACTAATCCATGAAGATAATCTGTGACTGAAACTCGTCGATAGTTGGCTTTCAGCTAAAAAGCTGCTGATCGTCAAACATGCATTTTGTACAGCGAGAATCTGGATCGAGGACGGCGGCGTGTCAGAGTAATCCGTGCAGTTGTGTGAACCGCTGGGTTAGTGGCTAACGCAGCTGTCTATCAGTTCTCGACCTTGGTACAAATTTTCATTCACCGCTTCTGTCTATATACGTAATATCGTATCTGTATGAGACCAGTAAAGTCTGTGAAATTTTCATTTTACTTAATTGTGAACTGCAGAGTAATCGTGTAGACGTAGATCTACATGTAGATGTATCATTATCATAACAGTGTAGCCCACACGAGCCGAAATATCATGGCATGGTAATTCCAGTTCCCAAAGACCTATCTCTCTTCTCCGAACTCGCATGTCAATTTTTGTGTGCTGCCGAAGGTGGCACATACGCATTGATTGACGATTCCCAGATAGTGGGTGTAAAACACTCCATTAGGAAAATTCAACATGACATAGATACCGATAGAAACTTAAGGATCCTTCTGATCCAATAGAAATATAAGGAGATCAATGTCATTTCTGACGTTACTATTAGACACGGATTAACAGTACGAGCTCCACAAAGAATACCGGTTCGTTGGACAACGGGTCTTGAGAGGTTCAATGTCTTATGAGGCCTCTCCGGCCGATGGGAGTCGCAGGCTCGACCAAACGTGGCCTTTGGAGTCGCAGGGTGCGAGGGTGATGGCTGGCAACTCTGTGTGTAGTGTGGCTCCTGTGACGCATACTCCACAGTAGCTGCTCAAGGACGGCGTCGACGAGGTGTAGATTCAGAGGCTTGAGCTGGTTTGGATGGGCCGCTAGCGCGACCGACGTAATGCCTGGAGCATGAGCTCCACTGGGATGAGTTGACTGAGGCTGCGTCTCACAGCGTGTAGAAGGATATCCGCGCAGCACAGGGCGAGCACTTGACTTGCTGAGGAAGATATGCCCTGAGATTGCAGTGCAGCCATTGAAGTATGGATGGCATCTCTGGTGGCGCCTCCTGGAGAATGGCTTGCCAAGAGGCGTGCTTGTGTCGACGTCCGTGATGTTATAAATCTTTTTCCACACGCGAACCCCTTCTGCAACGATCTGAGTTGGGTGAACCATTGAATTTTAAATACACGCACAGTAGACATGCATAAACTTTAATTCCAAGCAACAGGCTTAATAACCTTAAATTAACTTAACCCTTAATGGTTAAAACCTAAAGTTCCTCTAGTTACGGCTTAAAAGTTACACAACGGTAGGCCTAGCTGCAATAATAAATAAAAGCGTTCTTTGTAATGACTGACCTTTTCCTTGGAACTCAGTGGGAAAGTTGCGCCTGCTTTACATGCCATAGAGCTTTGAAATCAGGCACCAGAGAAGTTAATTGACGTCTCAAATCACTTTCAGCACAAAGTCTGTTTGTATATTTATGTTTCACAGAGGCATAAGAAGAAAACAACTTCTCGCACAAATATGTTGATGAAGACGCTAATAAACTCGTTATGACTTCATTCGTTAACAATGGGAACTCCTTTCAACTTAACCAAAAATCAATGAATGGCAAAGACTTATAACTTTTCTGTAACCGATAATCAGTGAAAATTTCAAGAGCTGCTCTTTTCATTTATGTTTAATGTAGATTCTAAAATTGTTGACTCTTCGAAGGGATTGCGTATACAGTTGTTGTTATTGGACGTAGCAGGGAAATACTCACTAAGGTTTTTGCAAGAGCCTTCAAATGTTCTTTAACCGTGTTCTTGACATTTTCGTCCAAAGAAAGACGATTTGCCAGCAGGAAGTCGTGAAGGGTGTGGTGTCACCGCCAGACACCACACTTGCTAGGTGGTAGCCTTTAAATCGGCCGCGGTCCGTTAGTATACGTCGGACCCGCGTGTCGCCACTGTCAGTAATTGCAGACCGAGCGCCACCACACGGTAGGTTTAAAGAGATCCTGGCACTCGCCCCAGTTGTACAGCCGACGTTCATAGTAATGGTTCACTGACAAATACGCTCTCATTTGCCGAGACGATAGTTAGCATAGCCTTCAGCTACGTCAATTGCTACGACCTAGCAAGGCGCCATTATCAGTTTATATTGAAATGGAAATTATGTACAGTCAAGACCGATGTTAACCAGTTATGGATTAAAGCTAAGTATTACATCAACTACGTACTATATTTGCTACTAAGAATTCCCTTAACTGTTCCAGACCTCACGCCAGTCTGCGTGTAATTAAACGCGTGCATTTCGGCCTCCTCTAGCAACACGGTGTTGGCTCTTCTGCCAACACTTCAAAGGGTATCAAAGCACTCTGTTTGAATCCTACTGAAACACGTTCGCCAAAAGTTCAGTTTTTTAATGAATGATTCGATATGGTCTTTCACATTATAATCGTTTATATTTGACCCCTTGAGAGGCAAGTTTAAACTTTTAATTTTTGAGAAAATATCTGTCAAATAGGATAAAGTCTGAAACCAGATTTCATCTTCCATGCACTTTGCTTCTTGAAAGGCATGGCTGATGAGAATTTCGTCGTTAAGTTCAAACAGTCTCTAAATAATTCTACCTGGAGATAGCCAACTAACTTCTATGTGAGACAATAAACACTTATAATGCTTCCCTTTCCCTCACAAAGCACCGTAAAGATGCGCGTATTTGCAGAGCGAGCGTTAATAAAATTAAGCATTTTCACTGTATCGTGTAGGACAGATTTCAGTCCATCAGGCATGCGTTTAGAAACAAGAGCTTGTGTATGAATGCAACAGTGTGTCCAAGAAGCATTTGGCGCTATCGATTTCACTTTGGCACCATCTGAACAAATGCCTTCACAGTGAGTCCGGTCCATTGAATTTTCGCGAATGTATTCGTCGATTAACTTAAAATGTGTCTCCTTCCATAGTTCTCTCTTTCAAGGGTCTCCAGAATAGTAGCTCCACTTCTACAGACTCCCCATTAATACAACGGACAAAAAACAAAATGGTTAAATTAGCAACATCAGTCGATTCGTCAAGCTGAATCGCAAAAGAAGGGTTGTCACAAACCCTTTCCAAAATTTAATTTTCGACAAAATTTGACGTCTTTATTCCGGCAGTTAACCATATTGTCTGACAATGGTACTATACTGACTTTTTTGTGAAAGATTTTCCAAGCATGCACTGTACTACTTTATTTGTAGGTGGCCACACGAAACCTTCAGCTATTGAATGAGGCTTTGCAGTTTTAGCAGTGCTGTAGCTAACGCGATAAGACGCCTCAAGAGCACGCTCATTGTCAGTGTTTGCAGCGGGTACAAAATTAATTAATGATTTTTCTGCGGGTACAAAATTAGTTAAATGATTTTTCTGTTCGTTTAAAAAAATCAGCAGATTTGTTTACGTGGGTGGGATGTTTAGTTTTTAAATGGAGTTTAAGTTGAGCAAAAATGTTGCCATAAACAACACCAAGCTATGGTCTTTGACAGACCTTATCACCTATATACGAAAATCCAAAACTAATGTAATTATCATCGTACTTTCTTTTCTTTGCATACGGATTGACCATCACTTGAAGCTGAATCCAGTTGACTCATCCCTAACGTGCGATTCTGTTAAACCCTGTTCCCCTTTCAAACTTCCACTTTTCAACCAGTTATCCGGTTTAATGTAATCGGAAACTATTTTGATACACAGATGACAACTTACTGCATTCGCCGGATGAAAGAAGAAGCAGGCTATTGTTGAATATCAAAGGCCTGACCGCCATGTAACGGTTTCTTAGTGGGGTCGCTGGTGCTGTTGTTAGTATTGTTAGGACACAAAGAAGTTGGCAGACTGAATTTCCATCGTAGCGAATTAAAATGCATTTATAACGTCGTTACATAACTGTGAATCTGGCATTATCGGTAAATATAAATTTACTGTCGAAACAATGCGATAAATTCCTGATGTTATACATATGTAACAAAGGGCATTATAGGATTAATTTAATTTTAAAATTTTTATAATAATAATAATAATAATTATTATTATTATTATTATTCTGACAATGCCACAGAAACTAAGGAAACAGTAATAGGACCAACGTCGAAGGCTGCCATTATGGAAAAGTTTTGGCGAACCGATTTTACGAAGCATGCGGAACAAGTGTGGCAGTATATTGGATGGGTCGGCGCATGTAGATCTCTGGCAACAGACGCCTGCAGTACCGAAGCGCGCGACTAGCTGGCCACGGGTGTAATGCGGCAGCTGTGTTGCAGGCGAAAAACCAGATACCATCCCGCTTCCCTTTTTTGAAGTTTGAAGTTAGCCTCAGATACTGCATCCTTTCCCTCGTGGTGAGGGCGCAGCGGGGCGGACGGTGGGAGACGACGGAGACAATCCGATGAAGCAGAGCACTATGTAGGCAGTGCTGAAGGTCCGGTGGGACTTCGGCGGATGTCGGCGGCCGATGGGAGGCAGAACCTTGACGAACGGCAGCTGCCCAAGACGCGACGATGCAGAGGAACCGGCGAGGCGATGGCGGGGCTGACGGCAGACAAGGCTCGTCCAATGGCGGCATCCGGAGGCTCGAAAAGAAGTTGGCGAAGAGTGTAAAGAAAAAGAATGCAGGAGAAGTGGCGAGACAGAGGCGCGACCTGATGTGGGCTAGCTGGTGGTGGAGAGAAATCCTCGACGGCGAGACCGCTGCCAGGGAAAAATCAGCAGGTGGCCCAAGGAGGCAGGCCTGGTGAGCAACTGGAACCATTCAGTGAGGTGTGTGAGGTCCTGTGGGCGGCGGTGGAGCCATCAGACGGAAAAATCAGACGGAAAAACCAGAAGAGATTGGCGCGGAGTGTCACAGGGTTCTGACTCCAGTTGCCGGGCTGCGATGTCTGGCAGCTGAGGTTTCACCAGTGGTCAACTCTCGCATAGACGAGGGAACGACTGCATGTGCAAGAAAAAGACAAGGGAGTCCAGAGGAGATGCTGGTGGCATGATGAAGCTGATGAGCCGGTGTCGGCGTCGGAGGCCGATGGAAGACAGGTCTCAACCAATGGCGGTCCCCCAAGTGGCAGATGGTAGGAGACGATGCTCTACCAACAGCGGCCGCCAAAGACATTACAGTGCTCGCTGGACTTCTGAGCCCGATGGGAGGCTGGGCTTGACCAACGATAGCGGCCGGAGACGCGGTGAAGGAGAACCATTTGCGACAGTGGCCACGGACAGGAAAGTGTGATGCGGTGGAAAGGGGGGGGGGGGGGGGGGGAAGACCTTGCCCAGAGGGAGGAGAAGGCGCTCCGGGCGAAAGGCGCACTGTGGACGCCGAGAAATGTCTGATGAAGGACGGGCAGGGAGGGCGTCGGTGGCCGATGGAAGGCAAGGCTCCACTGACGGCGGCCACCAGAGGCACGATGGCCGAATGGAATGCGAGGCGTGCACAGCAGCGCGCGGGTAGAATAAGGAAGGGCCAAGCAGGAGGCGCGAAGAGGCGGGCACCACGTTACCGGGGATGCGGAGGGAGTTGGGGCACGGTATGTGCACCTAAAGTAAATAAAGCCTTTGTTCAGCAGAAGTGAGCAATAAGAATACTGGATGAAGTAGATAACCATACATCCTGCACAAGGCCTTTTCAACGAATTATCCGAAAATGTAAAAAAAATTCTTTAAAAAATACCGTTGTAGTCACGTCAATATTGAGCTACCAGTAGCAGAGAAACAGCAGATATGTTGCAAAACTGAGGCGGCAGCAGCTTTTTTCAAAGAACAGCTTCCTTATTAATTGGATCTAATAATTTTAGCCATAAATCTGAATAGAATTAATCCGAGTAGTGCTCGTTTCTTGTTAATGCAGTACACAAATTAAACTGCTATGATGTTTCTGTCTCATGATAATGCATATGCTGACTTGTTGCTCATCCTTAAAGGTTCTCCTTGTTGGAGGGTTCCACGGAAGGCGGATTATGAATGAGTGGAAGGTTAGGGTGTGATATTCGGTCGACGACGAGGTCTTTAGCAACGGAGCACATTTTCTGGTAGGACGAGGAGAGAGAAGGAAATGAGCTGTGTCCTTTTCAAAGGAGCCAAACTGCCATTTGGCTTGACCTACTTAGAGAAACCATGGAGAAAGTAAATCTAGATCGCCAGCCAGGAATTTGAACTCCATCGTCTTCAGTGCTAATATAGTGCCTTAGCACTGCAACACCTCGCTTGAAAAGAGGTCATGGCAGGTACAGATAGTTATTCCGCAGACTTATCGGATTACCGCTTCAGGGCTTGACCTACTTAGAGAAACCATGGAGAAACTAAATCTAGATCGCCAGCCAGTAATTTGAACTCCATCGTCTTCAGTGCTAATATAGTGCCTCAGCATTGCAACACCTCACTTGAAAAGAGGTCGTGGCAGGTATAGACAGTTATTCCGCAGACTTGTCGGATTACCGCTTCAGGGACGGTAAAAAGCTGGAGAAGAGATTTTACATAAAAAGTACGTACAGTCAAAAAAAAAAAAAATGCAATGTGTAACCGAAAACCACAGTACTGAAGTTTTCCGTGCTGAGATCCTTCTCCGCGTAACTATATCTGAATGTTAGGTGACGTCGCATAGTTTGGGTCATTTCGAGAAGAGTTTTACCATCTTACTGTTCGAAATAGCATCTATTCTAAGGGGGTTATTGTATTACCGTGGATGGTGTGTACATTAAGTTCTTCTTTCCTGGTTCATTTTACACTGGGGAGAAATCACAAAGGGAGCCCCACAGGTTTCATTTTTTGATGTACTATTATTACTTACATATTAGACTTAAAGTTCAACAAGCAGAAATGTTACTTTTTGCAGACGATACTAGTTTTATAGCAAATCTCTTTAGAGAGAAAACGACAGAAGAGAGTGTCAGTGATGTTTTTCAAAGAATTATTAAGTGATTCTCTGAAAATGCACTCTCCCTAAATTTTGAGAAAACACACTATATACAGTTTTGAACAACAAACAATCATAAGAACAGCTGCTGTAGAACATGAAGAGGAGGTTAGAATGCTCCAAATTTTTGGCTCTATATACTGATGTAAACTGAAACAGGAAGAAGCATATTACTGTTATTCTCAAACAATTAAGTTCAGCTAATTTTGCTCTTTGTGTAATTGTTAGTCTTGGAAAACAAAGGAATATTTCCGTCCAATAATGTCTTAAGAAAATAATTTTTTGGGGTAACTCACCATTTACAGAGAAACTATTGATTGCACAAAAGCGAACAGTAAGAATAACATGTGGTGTGCACCCGCGGTCGTCATGTTCAGAGAAGAGAAGTCAACCCTTTTAACTGGATGGTCACAGTACACATATTCTTTAATGAAATTCTTCAAGAAAATTTTACCTTTATTGCCTGTTATTAAAGCTATCAATGATTCAGAAAAGGCATGAAAATGCAGCAACAAAAATTTTTGACCGTGTGCCCAATAACGTGAAATGTGTGACACATAGCAGAACCAGTTTTAAATCTGTACTGGTAGGCTGAAAAAAAATAAAGAAAGATAAAAATCATAGTTTTGATGTGTAACTGCATGAGTGGAACTAAAAGTGATGTGTAGAACATGTAACTAACTAATTATTACCTTAACGACTTGAGAGACAGTTTTAATTGTAATTCAATCTGGTAAAAATTGCTGTAACATTTAATTAGGTCTCGCCAGAATATCAGGCTGAGGTAAAGGTGTGGAACTTGTTCTTAATGTAGGGAACTGTAAAATTATGCACCTCACGAAGAGTAAAAGGTTGGTATCCTTTCGATTAATGATGCATAATGGGAGCGAGTGATGCAATAAATGCGTGTAGAAGCAACAGAAATACGAGGTGCAACGACCATACGGGTTCAGTTTTAGATAAAACAAGTATCAGGTTACAATTCATTAGTGGTATACCGGGAAACTGCAGTTAGTCTACAAACGAAACTGTATACAAAACACTTACATGATCTTCCTGAATGCTGCTCAAATATATGTGAATCATATTAGGTCGCACTAACGGTGGACAACGAGCGTATACAATGAAGGCTGTAATTGCACTATTAGACCAAAAGCATGTGAACACCCCTATGTAATGCGAAATTGAAAACTAGATGTCGCCAGGGGCGGACCCGCCAAAGTAGAAGGAAGCGGCGAGTATTGTGTTGTCAGCAGAGAATCAGGAACAGCAGAATGTATCAGCACAATGACTGCGAACGTGGACTAGTCAGTGGATGCCGTCAGCTGAGTAACATGTATATTAAAGGAGATTTTATACATTCTAAAACTGCCTTTGTCAAACGTAGGTTGAAGCGGAAACGCGAAGAAACACCCACAGATCAACCAAGACCAAAGAGACGTCATATACTGACGGACGGGGACCGTCGAGCAATGCGGAGGGTTGTTGTGAAAAATCGCAAGACATCAGCGGAAGGAATCACTTGTGAGTTCCAAAGTGCTACCAGCAGTCCAGAAAACACAGTGGCTTTTCGTAGAAAGTTTAAAATAACGGGGTACAATCGTCGAACAGCTCCTCAAAAGCCACACATTTGTGTAGTCAGTGCTAAACGACCCTTGGGATGGTGCAAAGAGCGATGCCACTGGACAGTGGATGATTGGAAACGAGTGATTTGTAATGATGAGTCACGCTAAACCCTGTGGCAAACAGATGGAAGAGTCTGTGTTTGGCGAATGCCTGGAGAAGCGTGCCTGTCATCATGGTTAATGCCAACTGTGAAGTACGGCGGAGGTGGTGTTACGGTATGGGGAGTCTTTCGTCATTAGGGTGCGGTCCCCTTACTGCGCCTAAGAAAATGCCAAATGTCGAAGGATATGAACAGATTCTGCAGCACTGTGTGCTGCGTACGGCAAAGGACGAGTTTGGATACGATGACTGCATCGGCATGATAGTGCACCCTATCATAAAGCAGCATCTGTGCGGTGATGATTTGTTCACATTAACATCCTGAAATGACTGTACTGCACAGAGTGCTGACCTGAACCTTTGGGATGAATTAGAACGTCGATTTCGTTGCAGATCCCAGCGTCCAGTACCAGTGTTTTCTCTGGTTTCTGCTCTTGAGAAAGAATGGATGCCATTCCTAAACAGGCATTCAAACACCCCACGGAAAGTGTCCCAAACAGAGTTTATCCATCATAAAGGCGAAGAGTAGCCACGTCACATACTAACTTCCATTAATAGGTATTCGGATCAGACAGTGCATGTTGTAAAATCTAACTGGCAGACACTCAAAAAATGGTACCGTAAATATCACGAAAAATTGTTTACACAAGGTCAAGAACTGCCATTCAGCGCAATAACTATGAATAACCTTTAATCTTCTGCGAATGGTATCTGCACGGTAGAGATCGTGGCAGTAAAGTTAGGCAAGTAAGAAGCAGACTTTCTTCCCATAGTCCATTCATTGATGGACTGGGATTAGACCGGCGCAAGCTACAGTTAGTCGCCGAGTGTAGATAAAGATCTACGTAACAAAATGGTTCAAATGGCTCTGAGCACTATGGGACTTAACATCTGAGGTCATCAGTCCTCTAGAAGTTAGAACTACTTAAACCTAGCTAACATAAGGACGTCACGCACATCTATGTCAGAGGCAGGATTCGAACCTGTGGCTGTAGCGGTCGCGAGGTTCCAGACTAAAGCGCCTACAACCGCTCGGCCACTGCAGCCGGCTATACGTAACATAAATGGTTTAGCTATATATGATAGAGGGCCTATTTTCATCGACGACATTACGTTGACTCACTCACGTCGATCTCCTGTGAAAAAACTTAATCTTCCGAAAGACTTCACTCGCTTTATCAAAAATTTACTACGGAAGCCGGTACTTCGACTCTTCTTGTTGACACACTCGTGCTTCGCAATAATTGTTCTTTCATATACAGAAACGAGCTATCGCTACGTTATATAAGATCTACGCGAAATTATTGACCTTCGTAATCGTATCAGTCCAGTGAAATACAATAATGTCTGTATCAGTCTGTCTCTTGTTGGTTAAGAGGTATTTGTGTGTTTCGTTGCTCCGTAACTGTCTTACTCTGATAGTTCTCGCCTGTTGATTTCGAGGTCAACAGCAAGTAGAAAAGAAAAATGTAGGCCACTAAGAAATGTTACTGCCAATTACGAATTTTTGAGCACACTTGCCAGTTACTTTTAATAGCGACCTCACCAGGGCTATTTTATGTTTTTTATACGCTTCATATTGTCACTGTACCCATTTAGCGAGACATGCGTTCTGAATTTCTTCCTATTACACGTGGCTTTCGCTGTCTCCAGTTACGTGGATTAGATGCTTCGTCAGGAGGAAGTAAATGATACTCTTCTACAACATACTTCGAATTAGGTCTATTTCCTTCACGTGCTACACCATCATCATCAGTGGACATATAATATTTGTCATTTAGATCTTGTCCAAAGGCGAGATGAATGTCGGTGTCAGCCGTAGTGCGTTCAGCTGCGGAGTGACATAATCCTACAGCAACCTGACATTTCCGCCGTGCGGCGTAGGGGCATGGGTTCCCCATTAACGTCATATATTATTTCGTACGGACAACTGAATCGGCAATTACGGACTAATGTGCGCTTGACCCGCACGTCCGCATTATTTAATCATGATGAGGGAGCTATTAGCTTATAGCTTATAGCGAGAACCATCGAAGTCGTTGATGGAAACAAACAGGATGTACGGTAAGGTAGTATTTGACATTTATTAACCACTCCATACCGTGACGTATCGACGTATCTGGTGTCCGACAATGGATCTGTTTGAAAAGCAGCAGTCCTGAAGTGAGGTAGGAAGCTAAGCTTTCGCAGCACCAATGTTAGCGTAGTCATCCAACCTTCTATTATATGTAACAGCATTTTCAAATTTACATCACTGTAAGAAATAACAGAATGACTCCAGTTTTAAATTAATGTTAATGAAGACAGTAACAGGTATATGCATCACGGTAAAGGTTAAGTGGAATACTGAATACTGTGGCGAGATTACGTTCATGTACTTAGTCAGGGGGAATAAACATAAGCGTCCGGTGGCAAACAGTGTCTCATTTCGTACAGTTTGAAGCGCTGTCCTACCAAAACTGCTGTCTGCTCCGTCTACCAATTACTGTTCATGTCGATTCTACCGCACAGTTTATTTCTGTTTGCGCAAAAAAGGCATGCCCCTTGAAGAGTGATTACTAACGTCTCAAATCGTTCCTGAAATATGACTAACGTACTGCAGTCTTGCCATTGACATGTTTTATAACAATGGCGGTTAATCTGCGGTATCATGTTCACTTCCTAGACGTGATATCTACAGCACGTTTCGAAGTCTTTGCATCAGTCGTCTAGGGGTGATAGATCACCTAATGAGGAACAACTTCTGTTAGAAAATTTTGTTTTTGAATACCCTTCACCAAAGAAGACGAAGTAAATATTACAGAATTCCGATCAACAACTGCCAACACGAGTAACTTAGAAGTAGATATCCTCGCTGCAGCGAAGCAGCTTAAATCATTTAATAAAGGCAAGACTTCATGTCCAAATCGTATACCAGCAGATTCCTTTCAGACTATGTTCATACAATAGCTCTATACTTAGCAACCATATACAACCGCTCGCTCATCGAAAACTGGAAAGTTGCACATCAGTAACAATAAATGAAACAGGAGTAATTCGGCGAATTACAGACCCATACCACTAACGTCGATTTTCTCTAGTATTTTGGAACCTATGCTGTATTCGAAAGTCATGAGTTACCCCGAAGAACAAGATTTTTGACAATCAACACGGATTCAGAAAATATCGTACTTGTGAAACACAATTAGCTCTTTATTCTCAAGTGCTATCGACAGGGAATGTCAAATTGATTCACTGTTATTAGATTCCCAGAACGCTTTTGACATCCTAACTCACAAGGGACTTCTAATAAAATTGCGTGCCTATAGAGTATCGTCCCAGTTGTGCGACTGGATTCGTAATTTCCTCCCAGAAAGTTCACAGTTCGTAGTAATTGTCGGAAAGTCATAGAGTAAAACAGAAGTAGTGTCTAACGTTCCCCAAGAAAGGCCCTCTGGTGTTAATAATCTACATAAATCTATCAAAGTAGCCCCCTTAGATTGTCTGCACATGATGCTGTCATTTACCGTCTTGTAAAGTCATCAGATGATCAAAACCGTATGCCAAATGATATAGACAAGATATTTGTATGGTGTGAAAAGTGGCAATTGACTAAATAACGAGAAACGTAAGATCATCCACATGAGTACTAAAAGGAAGCCGCTAAATTTCCGTTACACGATAAATCACACTAATCTGAATGCTGTAAATTCAACTAAATACTTAGAGACTACAATTAAAAATATCTTAAATTGGAACTGTCGCATAGGTAATGTTGTGAGGAAAGCAAACGAAGGACTGTGATTTATTGGCAGAACACTTAGAACATGTAACAGGTATAGTAAAGAGACCGCTTGCACTTCGCTTGTCCGTCCTTCCCTGGAGTACTGCTCTGAAATGTGGGATCTGCATCAGCTAGGATTGATGAAGGACATCAAAAAGGTTCAAAGAGAGGCAGCTCGTTTTGTATTACCGCCAAATAAAGGAGATAGAGCCACAAGTATTTTATACGAGTTGGAGTGGCAATCATTAAAACGAAGGCATTTTTCCTTGCGGCAGGATCTTCTCATGAAATTTCTATGATCTTTTCCCTCATAGTGTGAAAACATTTTGTTTCGCCCTCCTATTGTTGTTGTTGTGGTCTTCAATCCGAAGATTGTTTTGATGCATCTCATACGCTGCTCTATCCTGTGCAAACCTCTTCATCTCCGAATAACTACTGCAACTTACGCCCTTCTGAATCCGCTTACTGTATTCATCTCTTGGTCCCCATCTACCAGTATTACCCCATACATTTCCCTCCATTACTAAGTTGGTGATCTCTCGGTGTCGCAGAATGAGTCCTATTAGCAAATCCCTTCTTCTAGCCAGATTGTGCCACAAATTTCTTTTCTCCTCTGTTCTATTCAGTACTTCCTCATTGGTTACGTGATCTACCCATCCAATCTTTTTTATTTTTTTAAATTTCGTTTACTGCCTACTCAATGTACAGATTGAATAATATCGGGGATAAGCTACAGCCCTGTCCCACTCCATTCTTAGTCATTGCTTCCTTTTCATGTCCCTTGACTCTTATACCTGCCGTCTGGTTTCCGTAAAAATTGTAAATAGCCTCTCGCACCCTGTGTTTTACCACAGTACCTTCGGAAATTCAAAGATGGATAGGAAGAAATTATCATCATAATAAAGCAAGAGAAATTGGAGCTCGTACGGAAAGATTTAAGTGTTCTTTTTTCCCGCGAGCTGTTCGAGAGTGGAACGGCAGAGAAACAGCCTGAAGGTGGTTCGATGAACCTTCTGCTAGGCATTTTATTGTGAACTGCACAGTAATCATGTAGCTGTAGACGTAGATGTAGACACAAAATGTTTTGTGACGCTTCCTTTCAACCCTAGGCATCCTTTTAGTATTCGACAACTCTGAGTCGACGAGATTTCACCGAATTAACTGTGTCTACTAACCATTTCTGCTCCATACTACCTACCCCAGTAAATTGATGGGGAGAAAACCTTAATAATGAGTGTGTCTAAGCAGAGAAAGATATTTTAGGAGCGAATTGGAAACTTTAAATTTGCGGGGAGTACCCCGTTTCACACGGAGTAGATGACTGGAATATAGGCAGCACACAAGTCACGGGTCTGCGAGAGAGGGGGCATAACCAAAACTAAAGGACGCCTTACGTCTCTGAGAAGCGCCAGTAAACATTTTGTCTAACACAAGTTGTTCACCATCGTGTGACCTGTCAGCCCTACACGTTTGATGCAAAGAGTTTGCAACACCATACGTAGTGCACAGATGAGAAAACAAGTGTTCAAAATGGCTCTGAGCACTATAGGACTTAACATCTATGGTCATCAGTCCCCTAGAACTTAGAACTACTTAAACCTAACTAACCTAAGGACATCACACAACACCCAGCCATCACGAGGCAGAGAAAATCCCTGACCCCGCCGGGAATCGAACCCGGGAACCCGGGCGTGGGAAGCGAGAACGCGACCGCACAACCCCGAGCTGCGGACATACATAGAAGAAGCAATGACGGAAATAAAAATAAGGTTCAAGAGTGAAACTATAATTTGAGGTGAAAGGATATCAATGATAAGTTTCACTGATGACATTTCTATCCTCAGTGAACTACAGGATGTGTTAAATGGAATCAGATGTCCAATAAGAACAGAGTAGGCCTATGGATTGAGAGTAAACAGAAGAAAGACGAAAGTAATGAGAAACAACAGTGAGAAACTTAATGTCAGGGTTGGTGATCACGGAACAGATGAATTTAGGGAATTCTGTTACCTAGGAAGCAAAATAACCCAAGACAGATGAAGCAAGGAAGATATAGAAAGCAGACTAACACTGGTGAAAAGGGCTTTCCTGGTCAAGACAAGTCTACTAGTATCAAATATAGACCTTATTAAGCCGGCCGTTGTGGCCGAGCTGTTCAGGCACTTCAGTCCGGTACCACGCTGCTGCTACGGTCGCAGGTTCGAATCCTGCCTCGGGCATGGATGTGTGTGATGTCCTTACGTTAGTTAGGTTTAAGTAGTTGTAAGTTATAGGGGACTGCTGACCTCAGATGTTAAGTCCCATTGCGCTCAGAGCCATTTGAACCATTTGAAGACCTGAAACTTCCTGGCAGATTAAAACTGTGTGCCCGACCGAGACTCGAAGTCGGGACCTTTACCTTTCACGGGCAAGTGCTCTACCAACTGAGCTACCGAAGCACGACTCACGCCCGGTACTCACAGCTTTACTTCTGCCAGTACCTCGTCTCCTACCTTCGCAGGAGAGCTTCTGTAAAGTTTGGAAGGTAGGAGACGAGGTACTGGCAGAAGTAAAGCTGTGAGTACCGGGCGTGAGTCGTGCTTCGGTAGCTCAGCTGGTAGAGCACTTACCCGCGAAAGGCAAAGGTCCCGAGTTCGAGTCTCGGTCGGGCACACAGTTTTAATCTGCCAGGAAGTTTCATATCAGCGCACACTCCGCTGCAGAGTGAAAATCTCATTCTGGATTTGAAGACCTTATTATGAAGAAGAAATTTCTGAGAATGTATGTTTGGAACACAGCAATGTATGGTAGTGAAATATGGAATATGGGAAGACCGGAACAGAAGAGAATCGAAGCATTTTAGATGTTGTGCTACTGGAGAATGTTGAAAATTAGGTTGACTGATAAGGTAAGGAACGAGGCGGTTCTCCGCAGAATGGGCGAGGAAAGGAATATATGAAAAACAATGACAGAAAGAAGGGACATGAAGGTACGACATTTGTTAAGACATCAGGGAATAACTTTCATGGTACTGGATGGAGCTGTAGAGGATAAAAACTGTAGAGGAAAATACAGATTAGTCCTTGGTCGGTTTCTGGAGGTATGGGATATTAGACCCCTTTGCGCACAGGTCACACAACTAACATAAATTACAGGTCACTTGTTTATGGGCGCTGAACTGGCGTCCGATAGCGTCTAATAAGGGTGGGTCAGGGTAATTCGCTAACGAAGACATCAACGGGTTCATTATCACATTTCTCAAACCCATGTGGAACAATTCTGGTTCAAATGTTCAAATGTGTGTGAAATTTTTATGGGACTTAACTGCTAAGGTCATCAGTCCCTAAGCTTACACACTACTTAACCTAAATTATCCTAAGGACAACCACACACAAACACCCATGCCCGAGGGAGGACTCGAACCTCCGCCGGGACCAACCGCACAGCCCCATGACTGCAGCGCCCCAGACCGCTCGGCTAATCCTGCGCGGCGAACAATTCTGGTCTTGTGGCACGTATCACAATAATGTTCACGTAGTCGAGATCTCTATACACATGTCCCATGGAAGCCCAGATAAACACCACATACATTGACGGAAAATAACGCAACACCAAAAATTAATTACTTTAGAGTAACGAAATTTCGGGAATACATTTTTCTAGGTAACATATTTAAGTGATTAACACTGTAAGATCACAGGTTAGTGTAAACGTGAGATAAGAAACTGCAAATGTGAAATTCTGGTACATTGATGACTGGTGCCAGCATTGTATTATACTACAGGTGCCAGATGTCAGTTTGTGGAATGCAGTTCCATGCCTGTTGCACTCAGTCTGTCAATACAGGGACGGTTAACGCTGGTTATGAGTGAAGTTGGAGTTGTCGTCCGATGACGTCCCATATGTGCCCGAGTGGAGACAGATATGGTGATCGAGCAGGCCAAGGCAACAGGTCGACACTCTGTAGAGCATGTTGGGCTACAATAGCGGTATTTGGGTGAGCATTATCCTGTTGGAAAAAGACCTGGAATGTTGTTCACGAATGGCAGCACAACAGGTCGAATCACCAGCAGTCAGAGTCCGTGGGATAACCACGTGAGTGCTTCTGCTGTCATACGAAATCGCACCAGCGACCGTAGCTGCAGTGTGTCCAGCATGCAGACAGATCGTTGCAGGCCCGAAGTTGGCCTCCTGCTAATAATACACGGCCATCTTTGGTACCGAGGCAAAAACAGCTTTCATCAGAAAACACTACAGACCTCGACCCTGCCTTCCAGTCAGCACTCGCTTCGGACCACTGATACCTCAAATGGCGGTGGTTTGGGTTCAGTGGAATGCACGCTACAAGGCGTCTAGCTGGGAGATGTCCTTGAAGTAACCGATTTGTAACAGTTCAGTTTGTAACTGTGGTGCCAACTGCTGCTCAAATTGCTGCTGCAGATGCGGTACGATGCGACAGAGCCATACACCAAATACGATGGTCTTCCCAATCGGTTGTGCCAAGTGACCGTCTTTTTCCAACCGTACATTCCCGTGACCACCGCTGCCATCAAACACGTACAGTGGGACACTCCTGCCAAGTTTTTCTGCACTGTCAGAGAAGGAACATGAAGCTCCTCGTAGCTCTATTACACGACATTGTTTATCTCAGTAATGTGTTGATAATGGCGTCCTTATCGCCTTAAAGGTACTCTAATATCAATTCACCAAGTCCAGTCTCAAAGGTAACTAACATTCACGATCGTTACAGTGTTAAAAGCAAATGTGATTCGCATCCTCTCATACGACTGAAGAGAAATTTGAATAGACGCCATCTTCCAGACGTAGAAACACGCCTACCAAGTTTCGTTTATGCCACACAACTCCTTCTTGGTGTTGGGATTTTTTTTCTGCCAGTGTAATTATTGCGTTAGGACCATGACAGGATCATCCTGACTCAGCAATTGCTCCAGTATCGCTTTCTCCGTGCAACTCCCTGCGACTTCATATTTTACTCAAGCGCTTCGCGCACTCCTGTATATTAACAACAAATTGCGAGCGGGCACCAACAAACGCGATACTTGTACTCTTTCACAATTTAAAGATCGATTTGTTTGAAGTCGTCAGTCTTCTGACTGATTTGATGCGGCCAGCCACGAATTCTCCTCCTGTTCCAACCTCTTCATCTCAGAGTAGCACTTGCAACCTATGTTCTCAGTTATTTGCTGAATGTCTTCCTCTACAGTTTTTACCCTCTACAGCTCCCTCTAGTAACGTATGTTATTCCCTGATATATAAACAGATCCTGTACCATCTACTCGTCAGAGTTTTCCCACACATTCCTTTCCTCTCAGATTCTGCGCAGAACCTCCTCATTCCTTACCATGTCAGTCCACCTAATTTTTGACATTCGGCTGGTGCACCACATCTCAAATGCTTCGCTTCTCTTTTGTTCCGGTTTTCCCACAGTCCATGTTTCACTACCATTTAATTCTGTGCTCCAAACGCACATTCTCAGATTGACTTACGTCAACAAAATTAATTAGTAGTTTCTAATGTCAAAAATTACATTCGAATGATGTTATGATGCTGGTAAAGTGCAAGTTCAATTCTACACGTTAAATACTTTCAATAACGCTTACATCGATAGGACGTAAGTTGAAAAAATTATTGCTAGGCGACAGACCTACTCTGAAATTAATGGGTTAAATTTTTGAAAGCATATAGTTGTCTTCCATTGCGGCGCAGCTTGACGGTATCCCAACCTTCCTCCGTTAAGGCGCAAAAGCGTGACGCCCTGCGACGCCACCCTTGGGCTCAAGGACGCTTCAGACAGCAAGGGTTCGACACATGCTAATACAAAGGCCAGTGCTCAGAAGATCATGGGAGGTGTAAGGTGGGTTAATGATGTTACGTTGTCATCAAATTTCACTAAAATTCTGCCCAACGCCACTGAGGACATGTCACACGACGGGAAGGTCGTCATACCCCAATTACCCACATCTCAGCCCCTCTCCTAACGCCTCTGTGATTGAAGTCAAAATCGCGACGATCAACTTTGAAATCACGCGTTTCAGATACATCGACACTCAGAGTCTAAACGCAAAAGTATCAGGAGATAGCTGAGATAGCTTACAGGGCTTCAGTCTAATCACTCTTCCTCTACACATTTCATGGTGTAAAACGACAGTTTCCAATGCGGTGTGCAACAGAACTACGCTCTTGTCAACTTTGCTGACAACGCCTGAACGATTGAACCCTTCTCTAAGGACATCGTGAGCCTGAAACTAAACTGATGGTGGTCTGACCCTATGGAGCGTAGCGCAATAGCAATTTTTGCTCTCGTACATAGGGTGGAACCACTGAGAACCGTTCAGAACCATTCGACGAAATTTGAACGTGAGCCGAATCAGCAAAAGGTGTTTATTTTTCTCAGCCCTCTGTTTCGAACCGTCCTGAGGCCTGACCACGAAGAGGGTGGGGGTGGTGGGGGGAAGGGGAGGGGAAGGGGAGGGTACTAGTTCAGCGATGTAGTGCTATTCAACTCTGGGGTGTCACCACAGGAGGCTGTAAAACGGTAGGGTGGAAAACGGACAAACACCTTTTGCTGATTTGGATCACGTTCATCTACATCTACATCTACATCTACATTTATACTCCGCAAGCCACCCAACGGTGTGTGGCGGAGGGCACTTTACGTGCCACTGTCATTACCTCCCTTTCCTGTTCCAGTCGCGTATGGTTCGCGGGAAGAACGACTGTCTGAAAGCCTCCGTGCGCGCTCTAATCTCTCTAATTTTACATTTGTGATCTCCTCGGGAGGTATAAGTAGGGGGAAGCAATATATTCGATACCTCATCCAGAAACGCACCCTCTCGAAACCTGGCGAGCAAGCTACACCGCGATGCAGAGCGCCTCTCTTGCAGAGTCTGCCACTTGAGTTTATTAAACATCTCCGTAACGCTATCACGGTTACCAAATAACCCTGTGACGAAACGCGCCGCTCTTCTTTGGATCTTCTCTATCTCCTCCGTCAGACCGATCTGGTACGGATCCCACACTGATGAGCAATACTCAAGTGTAGGTCGAACGAGTGTTTTGTAAGCCACCTCCTTTGTTGATGGACTACATTTTCTAAGCACTCTCCCAATGAATCTCAACGTGGTACCCGCCTTACCAACAATTAATTTTATATGATAATTCCACTTCAAATCGTTCCGCACGCATACTCCCAGATATTTTACAGAAGTAACTGCTACCAGTGTTTGTTCCGCTATCATATAATCATACAATAAAGGATCCTTCTTTGTATGTATTCGCAATACATTACATTTGTCTATGTTAAAGGTCAGTTGCCACTCCCTGCACCAAGTGCCTATCCGCTGCAGATCTTCCTGCATTTCACTACAATTTTCTAATGCTGCAACTTCTCTGTATACTACAGCATCATCCGCGAAAAGCCGCATGGAACTTCCGACACTATCGAGACCCGTAAGAAAACCGTGTGATTTCAACGTTGGGCGTCGCAGTTCTGACCTCCCATCTCAGAGGCGTCGAGAGATTGGGTGAGATGTGGGTAGATGTGGATGTGACGGTCTTCCTTTTGTGTGGCACGTCCACTGTGGCGTCGAATGGTTTTGAACAGTCCCTAGTGGTTCCACCCTGTAAACGATAGCAAAAACGACGGTCACGCTACGCTGCAAAGGGGTGCGATTACGAGGGCCTACTGTCCAGCGATGTCCTTAGAGACCGATTGAATCGTCCGGGGGGAAGGGGTAGAGGTTGCCAAGAACGTCGACCCGTTGCTCATCACACTCCAAATTGTCGTTCTGTACCGCGAAATGTGTGGGAATCAACGCCCAAAGGAAAGGGGTGGTTTTATTGACACCCTTTTATGCCACCCCCTACGGCCTTTTCGTGTGGACTCTGAGAAGCGGTGTGTCTGAAATGTTTTCCTCGGCCACCCGTAAGAAAACCGTGTGATTTCAACGTTGGGCGTCGCAGTTCTGACCTCCCATCTCAGAGACGTCGAGAGATTGGGTGAGATGTGGGTAGATGTGGGTGTGACGGTCTTCCTTTTGTGTGGCACGTCCACTGTGGCGTTTGGAAGAATTTTGGTTAAATTTGGCTCCAATGGGACATCGTTAACACCAGTTACATCTCACATGAACTTCTGAGCTCTGACTTTTTTTTTCGTATGTGTCGACACTTTACTGCTTGAAAGGTCGCCGAGCCCGAGGGTGATGTAGAAGGGTACCACTACAAAGGAGGGCTGTAGGCAAAGTTGGGCCAAATTTCAAACTTCTGATTCGCAATGGGAAACAATTATGTCATTTTAAAGAAATGACCCTTTAATTTTGTCTCGGAGCGTACGTACACTGATAAACGTCCGATACCTTGCGGCAAGCTTGTGAACTAATATTACTCGATCTTGACCGGCGAGTAATATGAAAATAATGTGGCGGAAAGGTTATATCCCAAAATATGTGACTGTTTCGGTATATAATTCAAGAAGTATTTACTCACTTACGTTCGCTCCTAATATTGCCCACTATACTAATTTGTCTATGCGGCAGGATATTTACTATTAAATCACTGTAATATGCAACGAGTCAGATTTACAGTTAAAGATTTCTTTCCCAGTAAAGTATATAGCAGTATGGTGGATGCTTATATCATTATCTTAAGTTATGTTTTTTCAGCTTCTTTTTACATGAAGTGAATGATTTGAACTTAACTATGTTCAGTCCCTCTCTTTCTATGTCTCTCTTTCTCAAATAAATATGCACACACCTAATCAGACACACGCCATGTAATTACACATTCAGAAATTTTTCGAACTCTTCCTTCGCAAAGCGTAACATGTCTCTTGGAAATAACCTCCTCCATTCCCATGTCCGATGGGACACGATTACGACGTTATTTGACATTGTGAAACTCTTTCACAGGAAACTTATTTTCTGCGCTACTCCGCTATTACGAGATAGCAAAGCAATATACAAGCTGCAGCAACAGTCACGGTCAAGGTTCAAGCTTACAAAATATATTATATTGAACTGTTTTCTTTTCACTATAAGCTGGACCTTCACGACAAACATAACAACTCCTCATCATGTCTCGTGTTTGCTCAGTTGACAAGTAACGGGCAAAAGTAGTGGTAGGGTCATCTTTGAAATTCGCTTTATATCTGACACGCTAAAAAGTTGGTGTGCCTTCGGGATGTATAAAAGATGGAAACAGTCGCGAGCTATTAGAAAATCTTCATAGGAAAATACAAGTTCAGACACAGGTACCGGAGCTAAGTATCGCTTAGAATTTCGAAGCTTGAAAAGGTTCTTTATTTAAGTCAGAGTTAACAAGTTTTGATGTTCCAAGGAACTGAGAGCACACTTAATTGCGTGAGACTGCAATTCTCAGGCAGGGAGTTACTAAACACCGACATACGTTACGCACGGCGTAATAGTTGCTAATTGAGCCGTGCGCTAGCGCACTGCTGATCTATGCGGAAGAGAAGCGATGTGAGTGCTGTATAGCTCGAACCTGTGACGAGTGATGTAATTAGCTGATAGCGAACTGCCTTGAATGAGATTATATGGCTGAAATAATAACCAATTACGTTGTACTGTGAGCAACGGCGCGGAGTACTCGGGGGTGAGTAGCTGTTAATTTAGGCGCCAGTCGCTTGTTAGACAACTTTATGCCACTAGGAGCTCACATAACACTACTTCATTGCAGTGTAGCAGACGACGGTTAGGTTGAACAACAATATCTCTAGCTGAGACAGCACGCGATTATTTTTTTTCATAGCCGTACGTACACAGAATGCAAAGAAATTTCAGTACGAAATCATATTTGTAATTATCTTCCAGTTTCGCAGCAAATACACTGCCTGACAATGATGAAATGAAATTAAACTTCTTGGCGTAGGAGGGTAGGTGACAATATTTCATTAATTATCAAGTAAGGTCACCTTTACTTGGCTGTCGGCTGTATAAGCTCACGTATCAGTATAAAATTCATCAGCGCTGGAGACACAGACTTCCGGCATAAGAAGTCACCCTCACTCTGCCACCGGCCTTATCAAAGACGGCGAAGGAGCGGACAGAGGTTCAGAGCACTCTTTTACCCTAGGGTGGGAAACTTCCTCTAAAGGCGGAAGAATTAACGATAATCAACGGCGTGAGGATGCAGAAGGCAATGGAAACCACTTCATTAAAGAGGCAATGTGTATGTAAAGAACATGGGGTCAAAAAGTGTCATGATGATCTCATCGTTGGTAAAAGATTTCGGAATAGTCTCCTATTCGTATCTTCGCGAGGGGATTACCAAGAGGGAAGCGACCATGAGAAAAAGACTGGATAACTAACGAAAGGATAACGTTCTACGAGTCGGGGAGTGGAAAGTCAGAAGTTTAAACGCGGTAGGGAAGGCAGAAAATCTGAAAAGAGATATGCTAAGGCTCAGTCTAGATATAGTAGGGATCAGTGAGGTGAAATGGAAAGACGACAAGGATTTCTGGTCAGATAAATACAGATTAATAACAACAGGGTTATGGGAGAATATGGGTTTGGTATTAGGAATGAGAGAGGAGAAAGACTAATTGAGTTTTTCAACAAAATTCATCTAGAATATGCGAATACCCTGTTCAAGGATCACAAGAGGAGGAGGAGGAGTTATATTTGGAAGTGGCCGGGAGATATGGGATGATTTCAGTTAGATTACATTATGAGCAGGCAGAGATTCCGAAATCAGATACTGGATTGTAAGGCGTACCCGAAGGCAGATAAAGACTCAGATCGCAATTTAGTGATGACGAAGAGTAGGCGGAAGGTTAAGAGGTCAGTCAGGAAGAATCTATATGCAAGGAATGAAGAGATACGCTTGAGTTTCTCTGAGGCTACAGATTCTGCGTTAAGGAATACCTCAGTACGCGGTTCAGTTGAAGCGGGCGTGAGTCGTGCTTCGGTAGCTCAGATGGTAGAGCACTTGCCCGCGAAAGGCAAAGGTCCCGAGTTCGAGTCTAGATCGGGCACACAGTTTTAATCTGCCAGGAAGTTTCATATCAGCGCACACTCCGCTGCAGAGTGAAAATCTCATTCTGGAAACATCCCCCAGGCTGTGGCTAAGCCATGTCTCCGCTATATCCTTTCTTTCAGGAGTGCTAGTTCTGCAAGGTTCGCAGGAGAGCTTCTGTAAAGTTTGGAAGGTAGGAGACGAGATACTGGCAGAAGTAAAGCTGTGAGCTCGGGTGTGAGTCGTGCTTCAGTAGCTCAGATGGTAGAGCACTTGCCCGCGAAAGGCAAAGGTCCCGAGTTCGAGTCTCGGTCGGGTACACAGTTTTAATCTGCTAGGAAGTTTCATATCAGCGCACACTCCGCTGCAGAGTGAAAATCTCATTCTGGAAACATCCCCCAGGCTGTGGCTAAGCCATGTCTCCGCTATATCCTTTCTTTCAGGAGTGCTAGTTCTGCAAGGTTCGCAGGAGAGCTTCTGTAAAGTTTGGAAGGTAGGAGACGAGATACTGGCAGAAGTAAAGCTGTGAGCACCGGGCGTGAGTCGTGCTTCGGTAGCTCAAATGGTAGAGCACTTGCCCGCGAAAGGCAAAGGTCCCGAGTTCGAGTCTCGGTCGGGTACACAGTTTTAATCTGCCAGGAAGTTTCATATCAGCGCACACTCCGCTGCAGAGTGAAAATCTCATTCTGGATTGACATATTCATTATTGAAAAAATACTGAGCTTACAACTTTTTCGATTTAGTCATCATTGTTATTGTTAAATTTTTGATTATTGCTCAAAATCTTTGTCTTCAAATCTGGGTGTTTAGTATAACAAACTCCTTCAAAAATAAAAATTGAGTATGAACTGAAAATGACAGGAAAAAATTAAAACTGAGTGTATTAGTCCTTCAAGTGTACTACACTTGAGACTGCATTGAGTAGACGTGTGAAAAATAAGAAAACACTAATTTCATGCAAGGTATTATTTATTTGAAAAAATACAGTTACAGCAGAGTGCTTCATCGGTCTACAGATAGCTTTAATTTTCAGTTCTTAATGAGATGAGTTCAATATAACCTTTGAGTCCATTATTTCTGAAATATTAAGTTCCAAACTTGAAACTTTCACTCTGAAATCCGACCCCATGTCGAGCCGATTCCTATATTTGTTTTTCATGAGACACATGGGAGAACATGTTTGCTCACACCGATATGTGGTTGCAAATGGAAGGATCTTTTTCGTTGCCTTATCTCCAAGTTTCTTGTAGTCCTTGCGTGCTGATGCTCAGGAGTCTGTAATTTTATCACCGATGAAAATGTTTATCATCGTACCACGCGATGAAAATGTTTATCATCGTACCACAGCTGGACAGATCCGCAAGTTGATCTTGCTCTTCTTCAGTGAGGCCTTGGATTTTGTCTACTTCTTCACAGTTCAAGGGATCTCGAAAAGTCAGGGACATGTTCAGGGAAATACTGCGTAGATGCTCGGCTGCATTGATCTTGATCTGGTCAGGCAGACTCTCTTCTGATGACTCCAAGAATTGTTTTAAAGTAGAAAAGTTAGCTAGTGACTCGTTTTCTATCATTGACGCCCACATCTGACACTTTTTGACCATAGCCTAATCTCATCCTCAACTTTGAACATGTCTACAGTTTTTCCTTGTAAACTCAAGTTTAACACATTCAAGTGTTCAAACACATTAGCTAAGTACGCAACTGAGCAAAGCCAAGAGAAGTTAGTGAGAAAATCCGCGTACTTTGTGTCAAGAAGGAAGACACGAACCAAGTCTGTAAGTTCAAAAAATCTTCACAAGATCCTACCTCGGGAAAGCCATTTTACTTCCGTATGAATAAGAAGTTGCTCATGCTCACTGCCGATCTCTTTACACAACAAAGAAAATAATCTCGATTGAAGATGTCGAGTTTTAATGTAGTTGATGATTTGAACTACTTCGTTAAGTATCTTTTGCAAAGGTTCAGGCAATCTTTTGGCTACTACGGCTTCACGATGGATACAACAGTGAGTCCGATTCACCTCAGGGGCTACTGCTTTGATACGAGCTAGGAGTCCGTTTTTTTGCCAGCCATTGACTTTGCTCCATCCGTCGACAAGCCTACACATTTTTCCCAGGTGACATCGTGTTCATTTGGATAATTATTTAATGCAGTAAAAATATCGTCTGCTGTTGTACGCAGTAGTCCGCGTGAAAAAAGAAAATCTTGAACATTTGGTCCTCCCATAAGAATCGTGCGAAAACCAACATTATAGCTTTTTTTGATATGTCTGTGCTTTCATCGAATTGTAGGGCGTACGTGTTACTCATGCAAAGTCTAGCCAGCAATGTTTCTTCAGTGTTAACTGCCATACCAGTAATTCGACTTTGAACAGTATTATTTGAGAGCGGGACAGTTCCTATTACTTTAGCAGCTGCATCACCTAACATTCTCTTGCAAAGTGTTATTGCTTATGGCAGTATAAGTTCCTCAGCAATTGTGTGGTTTTTCTCACATTTAGCAAAAAGCTGAGCCACCTCGTAAGACACAAGGGTTGCATTTTAATTTACGGTTGCACCACAGTGTTTGGTAATTGTTTTACGAGATGTTTTCAACTCTCCTAATTTATTTTCGAAAAATTCTAATGACTTACTTTTGTACTTGGGTGCTTTGTTTTAAGATGGCGCCGGAGTTTTGCTGGTTTCATACATTCATTATAAAGGCTTTCATAGCAAATTACACATTGAGGTTTAGGCTGTTGCTCAGGTCCAGTGAACGTAAAACCGATTTCCAAGTAATCAAAGTTATATTTTCTAATTTTTCCAGTAAGCTTAACACTGATCTTGGAAGGGTTGGGTTCAAGGGAC
The DNA here is from genome assembly GCF_023864345.2 of Schistocerca serialis cubense. Taxonomy (NCBI): domain Eukaryota; kingdom Metazoa; phylum Arthropoda; class Insecta; order Orthoptera; family Acrididae; genus Schistocerca; species Schistocerca serialis. The sequence goes on along the minus strand of NC_064638.1, from coordinate 1,018,080,294 downwards.
ACCGACGATTTAGATTCAATGGACACTGACAACTTCGGTTCGAGACTCACTGATCTACTCGCTTGAAAATCAAATGCATTATCTTCCTCTTCCTTTCCCATATTCCAACCAGACTCACTCCATTTCCTATTCTGCCACCCACGTTCCCTCCTTTCTCTCCTACCACCAACATCTACGTATTTAAAACATTGACGGCAGCTGCGAAACGTAGTACTCTGATATATCGTTCTGAGTGGGCAAGACGGGTTGCTGACGTAATACCTAGGTGAATTGTACATTTACTTTCTATTTTATTCTTATCTACTTATTGTAAAGTATTTGATGGTACAGATTTGTTTTAGCTCTGAAGATGATCCTGAGTGAATAAAACATGTAATCCAATAAAAATGTGCTACTGAGACGGAACAATGAATGAGAATCATTTTAAAGGCTAAAACTGTTTAGGAATTTCCGCTGCCGCTCACACTGGACTCGCATTCGGAAGGACGACGGTTCAATCCCGCGTCCGGCCATCCTGATTTAGGTTTTCCGTGATTTCCCTAAATCGCTCTAGGCAAATGCCGGGATAGTTCCTTTGAAAGGGCACGGCCGACTTCCTTCCCCGTCCTTCCCTAATCCGATGAGACTAACGACCTCGTTGTTTGGTCTCTTCCCCTAAACAACCCAACCCAACCCACTGCCGCTCAGCTTTCGATTTCCATTTGTCTGGTGCTTTTGCTGAAACGCGAAAATCTTCAAAGCCTGTATCTTGACGGTATGTTTTACATTGTCCAGCTGCGGTTGACTTGTTGGGTTGCACGAGGCATCATTTATTTAGTATACTCAAGCAATCTGTAGCGCTTGTTGTAGTCTTTGGTCGATGTTAAATTAACCGTTATTTTATGATTGTTTGGAAAAAAGGGCTTTTCAACCTTTGCACAGTAGGATCTACCCGACACAGTCGCATTATTCATGAATGGCAGAAACCCAAGTTGTTACGGTGTAGTGTCCTCTTTATCTTTATTGTGTGCTATTACGGCGAGTTGTTATCAGTGTTTTCCATCGATGACTTAATTCTTGTTTTAAACTGGCGACATCCCTTGCTGCCTGCAGATTGGTTTTAGGATCGTAAGGCTTCTTTCTTTAATTTCCTGTGCAGTGATACTTTGATTCATTACCACGCAGCTGGACGAGTGATAATGAGGCAATATTATGTACTTGTAAATAAAATTTTAACAGTCAATTACGTGAGCAGGGGAAATAACAGAGGAACTACAGGCGCGGATTTGGCAACACATGGCCCTTAGTGGCGTGTCGTGGAGATTTTGCACAATGGTCGCTTCTCGTGACACGTAATGGGAGTGAAGACGATAAGTTCAAACTCAGTGGAGAAGACAAAGATGATGTCAGTCGCAGACCTCGTGTAAAATTGACCTTGTCAGGAAGCTTGATAGAGATCAATTCTTCTGTCTTTCCTGAGGGTTGAGCGCACCTACAAGGCCAATTAGCCGGCCGCGGTGATCTCGCGGTTCTAGGCGCTCAGTCCGGAACCGCGCGGACTGCTACGGTCGCAGGTTCGAATCCTGCCTCGGGCATGGATGTGTGTGATGTCCTTAGGTTAGTTAGGTTTAAGTAGTTCTAAGTTCTAGGGGACTGATGACCGCAGATGTTAAGTCCCATAGTGCTCAGAGCCATTTGAACCAAGGCCAATTAGGCTGGAAACATCGAGGAGCCATTACAGGAAATTTTCGGAAGTCGACCACCGAAGAAAGGCCAAAGGTTTTCGTGGCTGAACAAGAACTCACTTCTAGACGGGCAGTGTTAGGGTACAGACGTACCGCGGGGCTGTCTGTGTGAAGCATGAGCATCTGCTTCCGACGCTGGCTACGCGCGCCGTTAACTTTACTGTCACCGCAGCGAACCACTTTGCAGCATTCAAGTAAAATCTCCATGGGTAGCAAAAGCATTGCGTAATTGTTCCTTTGATTTCTCCCACGCTCAAAGTAATTCTGTGCATTTTTATCATCGTAGCTTATGCATTGAAAGTCATTAAGAACACATGCACCTTTTTGCTCGATTCCTGTGTTCATAATTTCATTATCATGACTATCCGATATAAGAGATTGCATGCTACTAACTACCCCCATCTTGCAACTCTGTAATTGATCCATAGTCACAATACTGCTGTCCAACTCTGCAAGTTGGACGGGACCGATGTCCTTTTAATCCAGAGCATTTCTATGAATACTACAGTAGATTCAAATGGCTCTCAGCACTATGGGACTCAACATCTGAGGTCATCAGTCCCCTAGAACATAGAACTACTTAAACCTAACTATCCTAAGGACATCACACACGTCCATGCCCGAGGCAGGATTCGAAACTGCGACCGTTGCGGCCGCTCGGTTCCAGACTGAAGCGCCTAGAACCGCTCGGCACCCCGGCCGGCACTACACTAGACTTAATACTACAGTAGACTCTCAATTATTCAGGATAATACGGACCCGAGACAGCTCGGATAACAGAAAACCACGGATAATTCAAAATACACATGTTCTTACAGGAAACGTATTGACAATATTTACAAAACGTCTATAAGGGGCAGTCAAGTGAAAATGAGACAGATGGAGAAAAGTAAGTAAACTGTTTATTATTTCAAAAACAATCGCCAGAACTGTTGATATACAGGGCTTTTCAAAAAGGAGGAACAAATTTCAAACATTTATTTCTTCCAAACTACAAAAGATAGAAACACAATTCCAGCTCTCCTAGAAAGAGAAAAGTTCAAATTTTTATGCCATCTGCCATTACCTGAATGACACCATTTCAGGACGTTGGATTGGAAGAGGATGAGGAGGAGAAGATGAACTTCATCCCCAGTGGCCTCACAGGTCTGCAGACATCACACCTTGTGACTTCTGTCTGTCGGGTTACGTAAAAGGCCGCGTTTTTATCCTCCATATGCCTGACTGTCTTGAAAGTCTGAAATATCGCATTGTTGAAGCGGTGAATAACGAGAGACCAGCTGCTGCGTGTGTGGCAGGAAACGAGCCACCGTTTTGCATTACTGCAGATGACGTGTCACTGAGCACATTTGTACTGTGCATGCAGTACACGTGAGGTGCCTAGTTGTTTCCACTGCCCTGTGTGGAATACATAAGTTCTTGTACACTTCACTAACCTGTTGTCTTCATGATGATGATGTCCCCAGCGCAGAAAACAGCACACAGGTCGTGGATTCTTTTTCTTGAGGCTGAAATTAGCTTCGCAAGGAACTGCTGCTACGAATAAACTATGACTGATTTGGGATCCCATTCGCGTTTTTATTGATATAGACACGAGAAACTATTCTTGATCACAACGTATTGAACATATCTTTCCACAGTCATTATATCTGGCTAAAATAACATGAAATACATCCTGCCACAGACAACATGCTTGTCTACTGGAACCGTCAGAACTGGAGAATAAAATTACATGAATCAAATACTACTATTACAGACAACATGTCTGTACCTAGCGACGGTCGGAACTGTAGTAAATAAAACTGCATGAATCAAATACTGCTATAACAGACAACATGTCTGTCTACTGGAACGGTCAGAACTGGAGAGCCGGACTGCCCGAGACACTTCGCGCGCCAAGCCAGCCAGGCGTGACCCGAACGCCACCGAAGCGCATCGGCAGTAATATCGTCAGTCTTTTGTTTTAGTAATACTTTGATTTTAATAATTTTGAAATGACTGATTGATAGCTGGCTGTTGAGAGATGTTTATTTTAAAAAAAAATGAAGTAATTTGGACGACAGGTTTAATTAATAATAGCAACTAAAGTTTAACGTTTTGGCGCCCTACCGCCGAACACAGCAGCCAATCACAGAGCAGCATCATCATGCAGGCGGTCTCTCTCACGGGAATGGTACGGAAACTAACATCTGCCACCGGTACCTCATCCCACAATGCGTCATCTCTATGCTTCTTGCATCTCCACTACCCTGGGAATAGCTTCCTGGAGCCTAATATGATGGCTGAATAAGCCAGAAATATTACACGTTTCAATGTGAGCACATTGAATGCATAAAAATTTGAACTGTTCTCTCCCAGTTCGGAAGCAATAAATGTTTGAAATCTGTTTCTTCTTTTTGACTAGCCCTGTACTTATACCACTGTGAGACAAGACTGTTAATGCCATAATGAAAGAATGTTTGCGGTTGCCTCCAGAACTATGACCGTACTTAGCCGCGCACCTCTTCTTCCGAAGCAAATCAACGACCACGAATGTCTTTCATTTAAGGGCTCCAAAAATATGGAAACTGCATGGATAGAAATCGGAACTGGATGAGATGTAACGGCTTCTTAACGAAACTTCTGCAGTGTAATCGAATCAGCTTTGGCAACATTTGGGTGGGCTTTGTTCTGCAAGAGAATGATTTTGTCCTCCGTGAACATTCCTGGGAGCCTGGAATTGAAGGGACCCTCCACTTACCGTTGTATGTTAACTGTGGCGTCTTGTTCCAGAAAGTCAATGAGGAGCGGGCCATTGGAGTCAAAGAAAAAGGTTATCATGGCTTTGTCGGAGCTGGCGTGTGCAGCTGTGGGCTTTTTCCGATGGCGATCAATTTATGTGCTTCCATTGCTCGCCGGTTCAAAATGATGCTTCATCTACCCCGACAGTACGAGACATGAAACGATAGTCTTCATCGTGATGCCCTTTCTCGTGTTGCACTGACGTCGAAATTCTGTCTAACTTCTGCCACTCCGTACGATAATTTTCTTCAAGAAGCAAGACCATACCGACAGCTAGTAACACACAGTGTCTTGCTTGCTGTCGGTGTGGTCTTGCTTCTTGACGAGAATTATCGTACACTGTTATTAGGGTGAAATTTTTTTTACGTACTATAATGGGCTTAAAAGAGCAAATTACTTTTGTTAAATTATGGTTTAACTTTTCTGCCATTTATGCCAGCTAAGCTTGATAATGGTCATTGACCGAAACTAGTAGCGAACTGTCCAAAATAAATGACAGCTGAAGGTGTCACCACGAATTTTAACAATTTTTGGTGGGTGAATATCCCACCTGCAAATATATATTTGTTGGAAGTCGTGAAGTACTCTCCTTCTCAAACACTGGACCGATTAAGTCCGTGTGTTTGGGCGCCTTCGGTTACGCTGCATCGAGATAAACACAGGTTCTAACTGTCTATAGTGTTAAACTTTCGACATAAAATTACACCTCTTAATGTGGTAAGTAATCGCACGAACTGAAAGCCGAATTTTTGTTGCCAGTACGCTGCTACTGGTTCCGGGTTCCGGGATAGGCTTTTAGTAACACCAGGGCACCCGTGCAAAACTTTCTCACTTTCGTAGTTTTAAACAACGACAGGATTTGGAGTTGTGCCGTAGCTGGAGTACGGGTGGTTGTGGGAAAGAAGAGTTTACAAATCAACCGAATGAAGTGAAATAATAATCATGAATTTGTGATACGGACTTGCATATAGATTTCCGTGTGTACAAAAGTGGTCTTCCATTCGGAATGTTCGTCCCGGTTTGTACGATGGGCGGAGATGAGCGACTCTCAGACGATCTACATAACCTACAAGTTTAACTTGACAAGCATTTGCAGCTGCAGCAAGCACATTAGGCCGTAGTAGCAATAGGTAAAACACAGTTCAGGACGAACGGTCTAAGGCGCTGCAGTCATGGACTGTGCGGCTGGTCCCGGTGGAGGTTCGAGTCCTCCCTCGGGCATGGGTGTGTGTGTTTGTCCTTAGGATAATTTAGGTTAAGCAGTGTGTAAGTTTAGGGACTGATGACCTTAGCAGTTAAGTCCCATAAGATTTCACACACACAATTCAAGGCGACAATGACTAATGTATTTGTCATTTCGGAAAGTATATTCATTTAGAAAATCCAGCTTTCATGAGCGGCAGAGATAATGTACTGCCTCATGGGTCTCGGTTATTATCTATGACAGTGTTGAATACAAATTGTCTGGTTCATAAGTACCTGAAATCAGATAAATGGTATTTGTATAAGGTGATACGAAAAGAGAGTCTCTTATTCGTGATTAATAAGTTAGCTTCATAAAATGTAGGTTCGATAGCGAAAAGTCTGTCATTTATGTTAAAATTTTCCACAAAGTTTTAGGACAAAAAATGTATGCAGTTCCAGAATCCGGTTAAAAAATCCTGCTAATGATACTTAGTTCAACCCTGTACGATTAGTATGTGTTAAGGGATGTTGAGGTGAGAAATAATGTATATGATAGATCACCAAACAGGGTTGGAGAGTGCTACCGCATTCTGATCTAGCTCCACCGGACTTCACTTATTTGGAGCATGAAATGATAGCATTCGTGGAAGACATTTTGAGCACGACAAGAAAGTAATTCGCGCAGTAAAGAAATGGCTTCGTGAATCAGTCTCCACAGGGCATACACGCCCTTGTTGTTTTGCTGGAGGAAAGCAACGGAAACGGAAGGAGACTACGTGAGAAATTAAGATATGTAAATAAAAGCCAATTCTTTCATGGATGTAATTTTCGTTGATTGGAATAAATAACCGATGAAGGATTTCTGGGCAAGACTGGACTACGAATTTCTATGCGGACAATTAATCGATGCGTTGATAACGACTTTGCGAAGACTTTCCGGTAATATTCTTCCATCATCAAGTTTGCTCGCTCACGGCGGCACTGCTAGTTCAGGTTATGCGAACTATAACTTTGTTCTGTGAGAATTTACTTGTTAATTTATAAAGCTGTGCCCACTGGTACACACGAAGCAAACAAGCATGTACAATCCACGATCTACCACACGGTTGATACTCAACAAATATCTAACGGAGAGAAGTAAAAATAAAAAAAGTTCTTTTGTTTAATTGAGAGCAGTTGCTCAGCGTGATGGAAAGGAAATTATTTCTGTCTCGACTAGGGGTCGGCGCACACAAAGTTGTTGGGCGCCAAGGCGATAAATGCGGCAACCGGCTGCACGCAACAGTTGTGCGAAAGGTCTCGGGTGGGCGGAGGAGGCGGACCGGCGAGTGGAGAAACAAAGTAACGTCGCGCACAGTGCCGCCCAAGCTGACTGCCTCTGCTGTTGATGGCGGCCGAGCAGAACCTCGCGCCATTAGCGTGGTCCCGCTATCGTTTGCGGCCTCGCACCGTCTCCTTCTCGAGGGGAGCTAACACGCTCACACCAGCCCGGCCCACTACCTTTCGCTTTCTTTCATTACTTTCAGCCAAAAATTTTTTTCAGACTGCGCCAAGAAATGCCAGTACGGTTGACTTATTTTTAAACGGATCCGTAGTTTGCGCGCGAACCGACAACACTGGATTTCGTCTTTCCTTTCTTTCTTGTTATGAGAGATGCAGTGCGCCGTGAGAAGGCGCCAGTGGTGCTTACGAGACCTTTGAAATCTCATTCCGTTTCTGCTATTGTGCACTGGTGGTCATTAAAACTGCAACATCAGGAAGGATAACAAAACAACGAAATTTTACGTACTGTACGTACACACTATAATTGAAGGAACTCACTATTAAATCTGTACATGATCTGCACGTGTATAGGGTCGGCATTTAGTACACAGAGCAGCAATAGCTATTCTAACATTAACATTGACTCGAACGGAGCTTGGGTGTCAAATATGGGTACATTTCTTGCTGCTTCATCTCTGTGCCAAGGTTCGTAAATCGTACTACAGGGCGTCTCAATAACTAATGCAACAGTTGAAAAAACATGGAGTTTGTTGTGGGACATCGTAGAATACTCCCGCTTAGCCCTTATAGTTTCATGAAGTTCCGATAGGTGGTGGTGCTGTACGTAACCTTGAAAATGACGTCTGTAACTGACGTGCGCCGGCCACTGTGACCGAGCAGTTCTAGGCGCTTCAGTCCGGAACCGCGCTGTTGCTACAGTCGCAGGTGCGAATCCTGCCTTGGGCATGGACGTGTGTGATGTCCTTAGGTTGGTTAGGTTTAAGTAGTTCTAAGTCTAGTGGACTGATGACCTCAGATGTTAAGTCCTATAGCGCTTAGAGCCGTTTGAACCATTTGTAACTGAGGTGCGTTCCAAGCAGACAGCTCTTACTGAATTTCTTTTGGCGGGAAACCAGAGCATCGCAGATATTCATAGGCGCTTGCAGGATGCCTGCGGAGACCTGACAGTGTACAAATGCACTTGAGTCGTTGGGCGAGGCGTCTATCATCATCAGAACAAAATCTCTCAAACATGACCCATCTCCCGCGTGCTGGAGTGTTGGAACGTGCGGACACCCTAATTTATGGTGATCGAAAGATCACATTCAAACATCTCGCTGCACAAATGGACGTCTTTGTTAGTAGCGCTGAGTCACTCGTCCACCAGTTTGGTAGGCGCTTCAGTCTGGAACCGCGCGACCGCTACGGTCGCAGCTTCGAATTCTGCCTCTGACATGGATGTGTGTGATGTCTTTAGGTTAGTTAGGTTTAAGTAGTTCAATATTCTAGGGGACTGATGACCTCAGACGTTAAGTCCCATAGTGCTCAGAGCCATTTGAACCATTTTTGAACCAGTGGGGTACTCGAAGGTATGCGCCCGCTGGTTTCCTCGCCGCCTAATAGAAGGCCATAAACAACAGCGAAGACCATGTGAGAGGAATTGCTTGTGTGTTAAGAGGCTGATCGTGACAATTTTTTGTGGAACATCATCACATGCGATAAAATATGGGTTCATTACTTGTAACCAGAAAAAATGGCGATTCACAGAGTGGCCCCAAGCCACCTCTCCGCCGAAGAAAAGTTCAAAGGTGCTTCATCAGCAGGTAAAGTCAGGGCGACGGTCTTCTGGGACTCTGAACGGGTTATTCTGTTTGATATCATCCCTCATGGGCAACGATCAATTGCAGTGTATTGTGCTTCTCTCATTAAATCAAAGATAGATCTTCAACGTGTTCATTGCCACAAAAATGCAAACGAACCTCTCCTTTTGCATGAAAACACAAGGCCTCGCCCAATTCTGCTAACGCGAGAGGATGTAACAAAGGTTCATTGGGATGTTCTTCCACATCCACCCCACAACCCAGATCCCGTACCTCCCAACTTCCATCTGTATGGCCCAATGAAGGATGCACTCCACGAGAAGCAGTATGTGGAGAATGGGGAGGTTATTGATGCAGCAAGACATTCGCTCTGTCGTCGACCAGTAGAGTGGTACGATGTGGACATACAGGCCCTCCAAGTAAAGCGGCGTAAGGCTGTTACATTGAACGAAGATTATGTTGAAAAACAGCTTTTTGTAGCCAAATGAGTGGGGGAATAATATGGTGTATTAAAATCCTGAATAAAGCCTACATGCTTTTAGTAAAAATAAACGTATAACGTTACTTTTACTTACTGAATCACCCTTGTAGATGGTGAGTGGTGACGTGCCAGTCTGTGATTACTATAATCACATAATCGAAATGGGTGGGAGTTCTAGAGAACGTGTTGGGCAGCTCATTCTACGTAGGTCAGGACATGCAATATCTTGTCTTCCGTTACCTAGTTGAGAGATAACGTCATGGACGGCACGGATAGAAGCTCTGACACGTCAGATTACTGGCTGTGTGGACCAGATGTGATTATGTTGGGTGCACAATAGCTATTTCATGCATCACTCCAGGTGATGGGATTTTATAACTTTGACGAACATGTGCAAGAGGGGGCAAGATTCGAGAACTGTCATTTTTTGATATGAGTAATTAGTTTGAGATCGTGTCAGCAAGTCGAATCGTGGGTCTCATATTTTTTGAAACAACATTTAAGATCGCTGAGTATGTGCGGAATGGGGCGACCTGTCACACTTCACGCGAGTCAGTCTCACGATTTGAGGATTCACAGAAGAAAGGACTATCAGCAAAGGTTATGGCCGAGGCATTCGCTCGACCTAACCACTTGTGACTTTTATCTGAGAGGCAGTCATGAGAGAAAAGTGTACTGAAATAGTCAAATAACGTTAGTAGACTTGAAGGACAATACTCATAATAAAATTTTGCCGGTTGATGCGGCAGACTTGCGCAAAGTGTGTACTAACACGTTAGGGTGCGCACAAAAGTGCATTAAAGCACAAGGTCATTTTCAGCACCTAATGTAATGTAAAAGACGAGATAAATTCAGCAAATATAGACCTTTGAATTGGCTTACTTGTTACTTATTTATTAGCTACTTGCTACACGTTTATCTTTTTGTTGCTATATTTGCTCGTGGTGGCCAACAATTCGTACATAACTGGCTAGCGGTCTGTTCTCATGGCCGATTTTTAGTGCGCCACCCTGTATCTTAAACAATTGATGGTTATCCAGTCAGTGTTTGTTTGATGGTAGATTACTGTTGTGCGTTAAAGGTAAGCAGTTTCTTTAATATATCTTTTTATGTTATTAATATGAAGATACACGTAGGCAACCTTCAAAAACAACCATCAAACTGGTCGATAGAATCAGTCTAGGACTGAACGACTGTAGTTCTCGTGTCTGTGTTTTACACGTTTTTCTGTAGCAATGGCAGTTGCACTAACTCATATCTCTATCTGGATGTTGCCCTGAGTTGCACTCTATAGAGTTCACGAACCATATACTTCAAGAAGTTTCAGACACTTTTTCGACCTTGATATTTCACTAACTTTTCCTCTCTTCCACCGACCGGTGTGGCCGTGCGGTTAAAGGCGCTTCAGTCTGGAACCGCGTGACCGCTACGGTCGCAGATTCGACTCCTTCCTCGGTCATGGATGTGTGTGATGTCCTTAGGTTAGTTAGGTTTAATTAGTTCTAAGTTCTAGGCGACTGATGACCTCAGAACGTGACATTTCTTCTGCATTTGCATTCAAACATAAAGTGTAGATGATGATTAGACATGCAGTGTAGCATGACCGTGTTATTCAGACTCAGCTGCAATCTCTCGATCGCGAAAAACTGAATGAAGTTTCATCAAGCCTTGTCGGCCAAACGCAAACGTACTGTTGAGATTAAAATAGGTAACAGGCGAAGCAGCTGCTCTAGTTGGAACTTGGGCAGGTATCGGGTTACTGTAGCCATTTCTGTACTTTGATCGGTTTTGGGAATCGTCCCTATCTGTAGTTCGTTAAGGGCTACTCATGGAAGTAACAGAGAAGAGAACAGCAGTGTTATGTAAAGATTCACATACCCTAAAATTGCCAAACAACGCCGATACCGCCGTCACGTTTAGAAAATAGTATGACTTACCATCGAAAAATCTGACCACCAAACAATACAGTGTTTATCAAAGGCACAGTCTTTCCCTTTGCATTCGACAATGCTAAGAAGAACATTTTCTAGAAACGCGGGAAAATTCTGATATTTAAAGAAAGTCTAGTACAGATTCCAGGAAGCGTAAAGTACCCTCTCTTGCCCACTTGCCCTCCTCGGCCCTCGCGGACGGCTATGATAAGGAATGGAGTCTGTCAAGATTGGTTCTCCGTGCAGCCCCCACACGCGGAATCGGCCACCTTAACGCTGTAAGCAGAAGAAGGACTTCTTTGGAAAGCAACATAATACCAAGTCTGTATCTAGTTGGACGTACCACTGTTGTCCCGCGTATCTGTGTTACTGCTTCAGGTGAACCCGCAACAGTGGACGCCGTGCTGACCGCCTGTGGAGCTCAATAAGTTAAAGCAATAACAGGCCTCGGTCGCAAAAAAGAAGTCTTTTGACCTAGGTTTCGGCACCACTATGAGTACCTTCATCAGAAGTAAAACACTCAAACTGGCATCTCACGTATAAAATAAAGATCAAGCGATAAAGCTTTGGTCACATGTGTGAGTAGCCCATAGTGGCTTGCCTTCCATGTATTCTTTTTCAAAATTTTGTGACTAAAGCTTTATCACTTGATCTTTATTTTATACGTGACATGCTAGTTTGAGTGTTTTACTTCTGATGAAGGCACTCATAGTAGTGCCGAAACCTAGGTCAAAACACTTCATTTTTGCGATCGTGGGCTGTTGTTGCTTTAATTTTACTTTGTAAACGGTCGCTAACCGCTCAGCCATGTTCAAAACTCAGTAAGTTCGTCGTACGGGCCGTGCGGACAAATGTATTACTGCAAACAAGTCCATTTACTGACTTAGGGTGTGTTAAGCGACTGTACTATCTCCCACAGCCAAGAGAACAATAAATCCGTCCTCTCGGGTCTAGTAGCACAGTCCCATTGGCAATTTATAATGTGGCGTTGAGTATGACCCTCCAGAGCCCATCGATTCCATATTCGCATGACAGTTCACCGGCTCCGACTATCGCGAGCAGTAAAATCTCTGGACGATGATCAACAATCTCTATAAGCCACGATCCTGACCATGGCGAATTCCGATAAGTGCTGGTAGACGTTTCTTCTTATAGGGGCATAATTCGATCTTCTCGTAAACAACAAAATGGAATTTCTTGATGGGAAACCAGCTGCGTAATCTTTTCCTACATACAGAATGTACATGGTATTAAATCTAACCAATTATCATTTGCACATTCAATTAATTGTATGCCCTCCTTACGCTGTTTTAATGGTCATCTGTGTACTTTTACACATTTCTTTTATTTCCCAGTTTTCGACAGGTTAGTGGCAGCTCATTCCAGTCTACCCTCTACTGTAACTTTAACCACCAGTACGAGATCTGACGGCATACCAGTCAGGTTGCTATAAACGTTTGATACAGTCTGTCGGTAAACAGAAGAGCGAGGAGGAGGTTTCCCAATCCTAACCAAAGACGACACAAGGAGCTCCTAAAATCTGTTCCCAGAGTCATCATACTGGCCTTTCTGCCCTGTGCCTTTTTAATGAGTGGCAACGTAGTGCTCAGACGCTCCTGGGAGTGTTTATTTTCCACTAAATATATTTGCAGCATACGCAATACAGAAATTAACTAACGCAAGGAAAGCGCATCGACAGCATCTTTATAAATCACGACATACTGCACTGCATAGGTAGATGGGAAAGTGATTCTTAGTCATCCTGGGCGGCAGTTCGGTGTTCTGCAGGGGAAGGCCACTTCCCCATAACAAGCACTACTCGCTCTTCAGTTAACCAACAGACTATAGCACACGTCGTAATCACGGTATTTCACTTTCATTGCTCACACTCCGGCTTGCAGATATTTGAGACAACTCCAAACAGATTAAAATCACATGTACTTTCCTCGTGATGTCCCTACAGAAAATAGCGTCGCGCGGCATAATGACTCTGGAATTAGTAGATTAGTATGAAACTTCATGGCAGATTAAAACTGCGTGCCGAGTCGGGGCTCGAAACTAGGGCCCTTGCCTGTAGCGAGCAAGTTTCCTTCCGAGCTATCAAAGCACGACTCACGGCCCGCGCTCATAGCCCTACTTCCGCCAGTACCTCATCTCATTCCAAACTTCGCAGAAGTTCTCTTGCATACCTTGTGGGACTATCAAGACTGGAAGGTAGCAGATGAGGTACTGCCGGAAGTAAAGTTGTGAAGGCAGGCCGTGAATCGTGCTTGGATAGCTCAGTGGGTTTAAGACGACTTTCGGCCGTGATAGCGCGCGGACTAGCTCCGTGCACCGGGCTGCACTCTGATAACTGAGTTGTTTACTGATTTGGTATTTGTGTTGTATAGCCTCCATCAATATTGTACTCCATGGCGCACTCTTACCGCCGAGCGACACTTAAAGTTACATTCGAAGCCGAACATGCACGACCACGCTCTTATGAATCGAACAGTTCATCTCCGAGATCTACACCTGGATCCCTAACAAGTGATAGGTATTCACTTCTCTATCAACGGCAGCATCGACTACCTTAAAGTGACGACTGAGGCAGCAATCGCTGACATAGTTCGGCAACACGCACACGTACTAAAGTTCAAACATTGTGATGGGCATATTGGACAGGTGATGGTAGATCGCGCTGGTTTTGATGTCCGAAAATTTTGGATGTTTAAGCTCCCTTTCGAGCTGCCCCAAGACATGGGCGTTGAAGCCTTCCTACCCTATCACAACGCTGTGGGCTACTTATAGAAAAAATGTCAGATGTTCATGACATATCACCTGTTAAAGGGTGTCCGGTGGGTGCAGATGGAACTGTTCAAACTCATACCATCCTATCTGCTGATAGGAGTGTGCGTGCCATCGTCATGTATGATGGCCAGCCGCGGTCACTTGCAGATGTGTACAAGAGGGCATGTTAGGTCCGATTGGCTCCGTAGCTATTCGTACCAGGTCTCGTCCGGTGACACAGTTCCCAAAGCGACAGTCACGTCTTTACTAGACGCTTACGCCTCGGCCGTGCACAACCCAGACGTGTCACTTCAGGATGCGCCTGGTCTCCCGTCAGCTCGCCTCCTCAGGTAGGACGCTATGGACGAGACCTCCTCAGCAGCAACCCCTATGACGGCGACGAGACCAACAACACTGAGCTCGATGAACGGCCCGCTCTATGCGATGGACATCGAATCTAGTGTGGTGCCTACCTCTGATTTCCTCCAGACGGGCACGACGTCGGAGGACGAACGGCCGCATTCCGAAACAGAACAGTGTGTCTGAAAGCAGCGGTCCTCCCGAAAACAGGAGAAACGAAGTCTAATGCTCTCCAACAACACATTCTTTCATTTGGCATTACGGGTAGTGGACCAGATACCAGACAGTAATCTCCTTTCGAGCTCTCTAACGACAGAAGTGGCTGCTCACAGTGTCCCATGTGAGGAGCGTCCTTTCCGGCAACAGCGGATCCACAGATGCCACTGTAAAAGCGCCACCACCCATAGCCCTCGATGGGTGCGAAAGTCGCCTGCCACCGGTTCCGATCTTCTGGGCTGACGATGTTGATGACAGAGTAGATTGATATACGGCCCACTCGTTGGAGAGTGCCCCACGGTGGCGCCTGACCCAACTTCCACTCAGGGATTTCAGCCGTGGTGGCTACGTTGCATTTGTTTCACGCCAAGTGGGCAACTCCGCAGGATCCTCCGTGCCAGTAAGCGTGGGGGAGGGGGGGGGGGGGGGGGGAAGGCACGTCCACAACACCACCACATCGCAATAATGAATATGACCACCATTCAGGCTCCGCATAAACTGGAAATGTTCAGAGACGCCATTTACGCTGCTGATGTCGACAATGCACTTCTCCGAGAAGTGATCGTCGCTGATTTCTACGTTCCCAGCGGCTACACGGCCACATCTCCCATGCCTCTGACGAAAGTAACGGAGTAACCAGCCTCCTCCATGCTGGACTCCCCGCTGAAGATATAGCGTACATTCCCGAAGCTAGGAGTATGGACCTCACGCTGTTCGGCGTCCACATCCTAAATGTATATGCACAGTCTCACTCCAGTTGATGTCGCGAACAACACAGTTTCTTTTCTGGCGAGGTAACGCCGTTTTTTGAGGGTCTCTGTATGTTCCACCATCAGAAGGAGCAACGGACTCCCTTAATTTCGGTAAAATAAGTATGGGTTGAGCACTGCCTCCGAAAGGCGAAGTTCTCAGGTTCAAGACCCGGTCAGTTACACAGTTTTAATCTCCCAGGAAATTTAAAATCACCGCATACTCCGTTACAGTATGAAAATTCACTCTGGAAGTCTATCTATCTATATCCGGATCCCCCTGCAGCTACTGCCGGGTCTTGGTGCCGACGAGTCCTCACCATTTGGGTCGGTCCTCCCACCACTTTTCTTCCTCCACTTGCTGCCAGGTCACACCTCTCATTTCCATAGATATTCTCACTCCCGTTTTCCCCCGTGTTCTTGGGCACCTTCTAGGTCTTTTTCCATCCATCTTTAGTTCTTTCTTAATTTTGGGGAGTCTCTGCCCACGCATCCTCTTAACATGTCCGTACCATCTAAATCTCTTTTTTTCAGTTTCTTCTCACATCCTTTCTTGTTTAAGATCTTTTCTAATATCTACATTCCTTACTCTGTCCATTCTTGTTTTTCCCTTAACTGCTGTGAGAAATTTCATTTCCCCTGCTTGCAGTTTGCTCCAGTCCCTTTCTGTCATTGTCCATGTTTCTCCTCAATAGGTGACAATAGGGAAGTTATAACTCTTACACATAAGGAGTTTTGATTTTTCTCAACCTTCCTTATTCCAAATGAGGCGTTTTATTGTTTGGTAGAAATGACCTCTCTTCTGTAACCTCCTATTAATTTCGTTGATTATTCTTCCTTCACTAGATATTTCAATCCCTAAATAAGTGAAACTGTCTACCACTTTGAGGGGTTCTCCATTCAAAGTAATATTTCCGTTGATCCCTTTGTCTCTTCCAAATACCATTACTTCACTCTTATCTTTATTTATTTTTAATCCATACACTCTGGAAGTAAATTAATATTTTGGGGAGTTGCATAGATCCGTAATAAAAGAAATTTTCTCTGTTGATTTACGAAAAACAAATCTGGAACACAAGTGGACGTTATTTACTTTATTGTCGAACTGCAACAAAAATAATTATGTCTATTGATGAAAGTACTGACCTGGAGCGCGCCTGTACGTCGACTGAAACTTTGGTGCGCTCCAGAGAAGCGCCCAGCGGAGCACAGTGTGTGGTGAATTAGAAACCATTATCATTCAACGCCACTGCCCGCTTCTGTGCACTGCTACCATTTTGGGACACCAAGGACGAGAATCCCACATGTGCTAACATAAAATCACTCAAATAGAAAATACTTGTCCCAAGATTGAGATGACAAGAGCTGAAATGAAACGCGCAAAATGAGTCAGGTGAACTAAGTGAAAGACAATCGAATTAGATTCCTTTTATTGTCTCGCTGCTGGAGAATAGACCTAAGCAGTCCTCCACACCAACGTGTCCCGATGCCAACACAACTGCTGAATAGCTGGAGATGGCACTAATGTTTCTTCCTATAGGGGGAGTGGGAATAAGTCTGTCTTTTTAAAGCTGATGGGCACAAAAGAAATAGAGCGATCAACCATGAATACGTATTCGTTAGGAGACCTCACGCCACTTTCTTTTTTAACATAAATATGTCAGAACACCCATCCTATCGACGATAATTTCGTTCGTGTTTTGGCGTGCTCAAGAAAGGCGAAGGGTTTGAAAAGAATTGTCCGCAGTCCTAGTCAGTCTCTTAAATACTTGAGAATGAGAGCATAATTCAACAGAAATCAGTGAGGTATTTCTCCAGTTCCTAGGAGCATACCGCTATGGACTTAAATTTTAATCCATAAATAGCAGAAAATTAGCCTATCAATTTACATGAATTATTTATGAAATACGCAATTAACATTTGAATTCAAGTGATCAGTTCCACATCCAACCCTGTCAATCCTTACTGTTATTAATTGCAATTGATGTTTCATGCTCCGCAATTATCAGAAAAATAAGGTTTCGCAGCTAACATAATACCACTTAACAACATAGGTATTTCTACTATTTGGTCCCGTACTTCAGAAAATATTATAATTTAAAATATTCTACACAGTTTTCTTCAGACAAAAAAATGGTTCAAATGGCTCAGAGCACTATGCGACTTAACTTCTGAGGTCATGAGTGGCCTAGAACTTAGAACTAATTAAACCTAACTAACCTAAGGACATCACACACATCCATGCCCGAAGCAGGATTCGAACCTGCGACCGTAGCAGTCGCTCGGTTCCAGACTGTAACGCCTAGAACCGCACGGCAACTCCGGCCAGCTTTCTTCAGACAAATATTAATTCTGAACCACAGCAGTAGTTCCTAATAGTTCCCAACTTGTGGAGTAGGAGAGATGCTGGGAGAAGAAATGTTAAACACTATTTTTAAAAAACTTATATATTTTACTAAATATCTGAAGGCTGGTAATTCAAATCACAGTTACTGACATCTATTGAACTCTTGGCAAAGCTTTCTTTTGCTTGCAAATCCATGACAGTTTAAATTTAGATTTACGCAAGACCTTGCAATAACACGAGATCTCAAAAAAATAAAATAACTTTACAATAAACGAAAAAAATCTACTTCAAAACTTTCAAAGCTTTCATCAAATTTCTTTGGGTAAACCTAACAATAAATTTTAAGAAAACGTATATTCACTATTTTCAACTAATTAAATCACTTGAAAGGTAAACAAGGCAACGGCAAGTATGCCAATTCTTTTTACAATAACCGAACATCATGTGCCTCTTTTCCAAAAGAATTCCGTTTACATGGCGGCTGTCGGCTGGCACCACTCGTACAGGCACCTCTATGGTTATTAGTTTGGACTTATATTAACACAGTTTCCGCACATGGCAATAATAGCTTCTCCAACACAACAGCAGTTAAGCACTTATAATAACCAAGCAATGTGAATAATATATCTTGGCCCTTAATAACATTAGAGCTCGATGCAGTTAGGTGGCTTTTAGTTTACCCGAAAATGTTACTTAACTAGAGAAGAAGCTAGCAAGTTTATTACCAAACCAACTGACAAATGTAAATATTAAAAACAAACACGGCACTTCAACTACTTGGTGCAATTTAAAGCAAGGAATTTAAATTACACAAAAATTACTTAACGAGAAAAGAAGTTGGGCAAACTCAACAGACAAATTTAAACATGAATAAAACGCATCTCAGTTTCTGGGTGCACTCCATTCTTTACATTTAAGTAGGTCTTTCCATTTTGCCACTACATGGTCTCTGGAACTAAGTCTATGTCTGGTAACAAGTATGGTGATCCTCACACAGGTTCGCTTTAGTAAGAATTTTTAGAGCAGGATAAGTGCTTGCCGACTGCTTCAAAGGGCAGAGGATCTTACATTTATAACAGAAAAGGAACATAGCTCAAATCAAAACATGCCATTAGCAAAGTAAATGAAGACGTTTTAAAAATTAGGGGTTGATTTAACAGGGCTTAATAACACCAAAGAATTAATCATTTTGTGTGTGTGTGTGTGTGTGTGTGTGTCGATCTCCGGTGGTAGTGTGGAAACACTTTTCAATAAATAACAGAAGTTCTAGATAAAGTGTCAAGTATAAAAGTCAATATCATTTAGTGCAGAGGTACAGACATAAGCATAAATATCCTTCAGACGCATACCTCGGCTGGCCAGTAGTGCAACAAGGGTTACTACAATGACGGCATCAGAATTGACCAATTAGCCACAAATATGGACAGGCAAAACTGTGATCTTCCTTTTAAAGATCTTGGACTATCACACCATTTCTCTCAAATAATAACAGTAAAATGATATGGAAAAATTCTCTAAAAGAAGTTGCAAACAAAAACTAGGATGAATTGTATAGAAATGGTTCAAATGGCTCTGAGCACAATGGGACTTAACATCTGAGGTCATCAGTCCCCTAGAACTTAGAACTGCTTAAACCGAACTAACCTAAGGACATCACACACATCCATACCAGAGGCAGGATTCGAACCTGCGACCGTAGCGGTCGCGTGCTTCCAGACTGAAGCGCCTACAATCGCTAGGCCACAGTGGCCGGCCCCAGAGCCAGGATGCGATCCCGAAAGTGCTGCTACATCTACATGACTACTCTGTAATTTACATTTAAGTGCTTGGCAGAGGGTTCATCGAACCACAATCATACTAGCTCTCTACCATTCCACTCCCGAACAGCGCGCGGGAAAAACGAACACCTAAACCTTTCTGTTCGAACACTGATTTCTCTTATTTTATTTTGATGATCATTCCTACCTATGTAGGTTGGGCTCAACAAAATATTTTCGCATTCGGAAGAGAAAGTTGGTGACTGAAATTTCGTAAATAGATCTCGCCGCGACGAAAAACGTCTCTGCTTTAATGACTTCCATCCCAACTCGCGTATCATATCTGCCACACTCTCTCCCCTATTACGTGATAATACAAAACGAGCTGCTCTTTTTTGCACCCTTTCGATGTCCTCCGTCAATCCCACCTGGTAAGGATCCCACACCGCGCAGCAATATTCTAATAGAGGACGAACGAGGGTAGTGTAAGCTGCCTCTTTAGTGGACTTGTTGCATCTTCTAAGTATCCCGCCAATGAAACGTAACCTTTGGCTCGCCTTCCCCACAATATTATCTATGTGGTCTTTCCAACTGAAGCTGTTCGTAATTTTAACACCCAGGTACTTAGTTGAATTGACAGCCTTGAGAATTGTACTATTTATCGTGTAATCGAATTCCAACGGATTTCTTTTGGAACTCATGTGGATCACCTCACACTTTTCGTTATTTAGCGTCAACTGCCACCTGCCACACCATACAGCAATCTTTTCTAAATCGCTTTGCAACTGATACTGGTCTTCGGATGACCTTACTAGACGGTAAATTACAGCATCATCTGCGGACAACCTAAGAGAACTGCTCAGATTGTCACCCAGGTCACTTATATAGATCAGAAACAGCAGAGGTCCCAGGACGCTTCCCTGGGGAACACCTGATATCACTTCAGTTTTACTCGATGATTTGACGTCTATCACTACGAACTGCGACCTTTCTGACAGGAAATCACGAATCCAGTCGCACAACTGAGACGATACCCGATAGGCCCGCAGCTTGATTAGAAGTTGCTTGTGTGGAACGGTGTCAAAAGCTTTCTGGAAATCTAGAAATACGGAATCAACTGGAGATCCCCTGCCGACAGCGACCATTACTTCTTCCGAATAAAGAGCTAGCTGCGTTGCACAAGAACGATGTTTTCTGAAACCATGCTGATTACGTATCAATAGATCGTTCCCTTCTAGGTGATTCATAATGTTTGAATACAGTATATGCTCCAAAACCCTACTGCAGACCGACGTCAATGATATAGGTTTGTAGTTCGATGGATTACTCCTACTACACTTCTTGAACACTGGTGCGACCTGCGCAATTCTCCAATCTGTAGATACAGATCTATCGGTGAGCGAGCGGTTGTATATGATTGCTAAGTAGGGAGCTATTGTATCAGCGTAATCTGAAAGGAACCTAATCGGTATACAATCTGGACCTGAAGACTTGCCCGTATCAAGCGATTTGAGTTGCTACGCAACCCCTAAGGTATCTACTTCTAAGAAACTCATGCTAGCAGCTGTTCGTGTTTCAAATTCTGGAATATTCCATTCGTCTTCCCTGATGAAGGAATTTCGGAAAACTGCGTTCAATAAATCCGCTTTAGCGGCAGAGTCGTAGGTAACAGTACCATCGGCACTGCGCAGCGAAGGTATTGACTGCGTCTTGCCGCTTGTATACTTTACATACGACCAAATTTTCTTCCGATTTTCTACCAAATTTCGAGACAATGTTTCATTGTGGAACCTATTAAAGGCATCTCGCATTGAAGTCCGTGCCAAATTTCGCGCGTCTGTAAATTTTAGCCAATCTTCGGGATTTCGCGTTCTTTTGAACTTCGCATGCTTTTTCCGTTGCCTCTGCAACAGCGTTCGAACCTGTTTTGTGTACTATGGGGGATCAGTTCCATCTCTTGCCAATTTATGAGGTATGAATCTCTCAATTGCTGTTGCTACTATATCTTTGAATTTGAGCCACATCTCGTCGACATTTGCATAGTCAGTTCGGAAGGAATTGAGATTGTCTCTTAGGAAGGCTTCTAGTGACACTTTATACGCTTTTTTAAATAAAATTATTTTGCGTTTGTTTCTGGTGGATTTGGAAGAAACGGTATTGAGCCTAGCTACAACGATCTTGCGATCACTAATCCCTGTATCAGTGATGATGCTCTCTATTAGCTCTGGTTTGTTTGTCGGCAAAAACTGGTGAAAGTAGTCTCCCATGCCTACTCCTTCCGACTGGCGAAAAGAAATTATGTTGACATCGATACATACCTAAAAGGGTTAGTTTTCTCTACGTCAAATATCAGGTCATCAAACTCTCTGCTGCTTCGATGGGGTCGAGCACCGTCTTGCATGAACCACATCTTGTCGAAATCAGGGTCGCTTTAGATAATTGGGATGAATTCATCTTCCAAAATTTTCACGTACCCTTCGGTAGTCACTGTGCCACCAAGGACTATCGCACCTATTATTCCGTGACTGTACATTGCACATCACAGAGACACCCGTTGAGGGTGAAGAGACATCTCGATCGCGAAATGCTGATTCTCAATCCTTCAAATGAATCAATTTTGCTTATTGACGATACCATTCAAGTGAAAGTGGGCTTCGTCACTAAATCAAACCATGCTAATTCCCATCATGCCCCACTGCCAGCCGTGCAGTTTGAACGTCCTAACGCAAATTTTTCAAAAGTTATGACGATTTTACTTCATATAGTTCAATAATTGTTACCCTCGATAACGAATGTATCGCCGACATACTGTTAGGTTTCCATTAGGCTGACTGCAGGGCTTCCTCCTCGAAATGTTCCATATGCACGTCGGCGAAAACTGGTGAAAGTAGGCTCCCATGGCTACTCCTTCCCTACTCGTTCCCTCTTCGACGACTGTCGAAATGAAGGTATGTTGACATCGATACGTACCTAAAATTATTAGTCATCTCAGTGTCAAATTTCAGGTCAATAAGTTCCGAAAACTCTTGTAAAAACACGCTGGTGAAATGAGAGATAACGTCGAACCTCACGAGAATGTTAATCACTAAACTTAATGTTGTTAAGGTGCCCAACATAGTCTACGGAGTTGGGAATACGATGTGGGCATTTCACGACGCAAGGGCTAAGCATGTCCTTCATGTAATAGCTAGTGAGTGTTTTGGCACCTATGTTGCCAGCAGCGGGGCATAAAGACACCGTCTTTATGAACCTTCCTTCGGAAGTCCATGAAGTCTCTTCCACTTTAAGAAGGACAATACCCTTTTGTCCATCATTGTCATCTTCTTGTCATCGGGAAAGTTGGGTCCATTTGTGTTTGTGCCGTCAAGCGTCATTTTTCTGTCGTGTTCATTGTAGATTCAATGAGAATTTTACCTACTGGCACACGGTTTTACGTGGGGCAGTCATAAACCTTTAATTATGAGCCCGAAAAAATCAAGATGCGACCTCGTAACTTAGTGATAGTTTTAGTCTTCTACGTATTCAGCCTTCAATGCGTCACATCTTTCACAACAGTGGATGTCTTGGCGGAAATCTGCATTTTTGTTGTTCAGGAAACGTTCCACCTAGAAAATCATCTCGTCGTAAGTCTAGTAATGCCTGCTATGCAATAGTTTCTTCATCCGACAAAAGAGACATAAGTCACAGGGTTTCCTGTCAGGAGAATACAGAGGCTTGGTGGGGGGGGGGAGGGGGTGGAGGGGATCAGGCAAATCTGACAGCCCAAAGAAGCGGCATGTGTGACTGTCTCCTGTAGCTGCGGCGTTGTCGTGGAGCAGAGACACCTCTAGAAACGGTTTGCCCGTACGAGCATAATCTGTTATTTCTAATTCCAAAATACGCACTCCCCCCCTCCCCCCAAAAAAAGCCCTCTGCACCACCTTGGCCGATATGACTGGAGCTCAGCCTTATTTGGCGGTGGTGAATCGACATGTTTCCACTACTTGCTATGCTCCTTTTGTCTCTGTCTCGCACAGATACATCGAGCACTCGTCCATAGTGATAGTCAGCTAAAGAAGGCATATGCGGTGGTCCGACACGACTGCAACATTTCCGCTCATGCCTCCAATTGGTTGGCACCTGAATGGGCGTGAGAAAACGCGGAACTCAACGGACGACATTCTTTGTTTTAACCCAAAACGTCATGCAAGATGTTTAAAACTGATTCATGAATTATTTGCACTTTTTTCGTCGCGATAGTGATACACCGGTCTTGCAGCACTGAGGTCTACAATTCATTTGCAGTTCCTAGCGCTTCATGCAGATGTTACCGGACCATCCCCCACTTTATCAATAGGCTGCGCCACTTACTTTGGCTCCTTTAGTGGCGAGCTACGGCACTGTGACGCATGGATTTCAATGAACAGTGGCTGGACAAAAATATGGAAACACTGCGAGAAATGCATTCTTGAACATAGATGCATATGCTAGTCTGCTGTAGGTTGCGCTGTTGTATTCCGCCACGAACGACACCTGCGCAGTATCTTGAGCACGTTCATGTGGTCAGGACAGTGTTCTGTGTAGTTGCGAGTGCATTATGTCTCAGCTAAATGAATTCGAACACGGGCAAATTGCTCATACGGTGTTTAGAGAGATCCCGCATACAGATAAAGCCGAAAAACATCATCCGCTAAGTCGGCGACGAAAGTGTGTTGAGTGATCAGGATGCACGGTCGTTGAAGAGGGTTGTGACGAGAAATAAGACGACGATAGTTGCAAATACCAATTCAGAACTGAATGTCGGTCTAGGGAACGCTGTCAACATCATACAGCACGACTGGAGCTCCGTAAGAGGGAACTGCAGAGAGAGCTGTAATTCCAAACCCACCCATCAGTGATGCGAATCTCTGTAATTGCAAACGTGGTGCCGATGCCATAAAACCTGGGCTATGGAACAATGGAAGGAAGTCATTTGGTAGCATGAGTCTTGTTGCACACTGTTTCCAACTTATGGCTGGAGTTCGGTGATAATTTGGGCAGCCATATCGTTATACTCCTTGTACTTCATAGTTACACTGCAAGGTGCATTCCTCCAAAGGATTATATGTTCATTTTGGCTGATCAGGTCCATCCCACGCTACAGTATTTGTTACCCATTGGCGATGCTGTGTTCCAAGGGCCCCTGTACACACAGGTCACATCGCCTTGAACGGGTTTTGTGAGCACGAGATGAATTGTCGCTTCTCACCTAGCCACCAACAGATCTCAACACTACCGAGCCTTTGTGGTCTAATTTGGAGAGAAAGATGCTTGGTCGCCATCATCGTACCTATTTTGCAGGAGAAATGGTATAAGATTCCCTTAAAAATCGCACAGGACTTGTATTTATCTATTCAGAGAAGACTGGAAGCTGTTCTGAAAGACAATGGTTTTTTCTATGCTGTGTTAGGTATGGTACTGTGTTGTTTTTGGTGTTTGCAAGTATTTGTTCATCCCGTGTATATCAGGACTGCAGACAAATACCTGCAAACAAACAGTAACAATTATTTCAAAGTGATAATTGAAACTATATTATTACTTCTCGTATAGGGAGTAACCCGGGAGTAGAGACGTAAATTCCAATCCTTGTTTATATTATGACTGCTTTTGGATCATCCATGGCAACTTGTATCGCTCTCACAAATACCTGAGTCTCTGGGTCTACGTTGTCATCGACATCCACCGGGACTGGGCTGTGGAAATGGCATCTTGTAGTCTAAATAATAATACTCTCTCCATTTGGACTGTTATTTTTTTTTTTTTTGCATTTGGACACTATAGTCATTTCCAAGCCATTGGTTGTAATGCTACGTTAATTAGTCACATTGCATGCTACAGAACATGTCAAGAACATCGTTTGACAGATCTAACCACGTAGCGCAGACCATGACATAAAAAAAAAAATAGTTCAAATGGCTCTGAGCAATATGGGACTTAACTTCTCAGGTCATCAGTCCCCTAGAACTTAGAACTACTTAAACCTAACTAACCTAAGGACATCACACACATCCATGCCCGAGGCAGGATTCGAACCTGCGACCGTAGCGGTCGCTCGGTTCCAGACTGTAGCGCCTAGAACCGCTGGGCCACCCCGGCTGGCACGCCATGACAACTCCATTTAATATGGTAAATACAAATTAGCATTTGCATGGAACCAGCATTTGTATGGAAACAAACCATCTTTGTTATACAAGAACGAATTACAACACCGTGAATTAACAGTGATGAGAAAGTAGCCATGACCACAGTCATAGTGATAAGGTCACCGAACAAAACGAATTCTTTACAATTTCTAAAAGCCACAAATGTAGACAAGTTACCTTTGTAAGAAACTGTTGACAATAATTGTAGTTAACAATGTGTTTTTGCCTATTTAAGACATATTTTTCCAAAATGAAAGTGAAATAACTGTAGAACAGCAAAGATACTTTTATTTTCAGTTAATCGCAAGCCAGTAACAGTATGCATTATCAACTGTGAAATACGTTTAATAGAGAAACTAGGTAAGCTCTCACTCCTAGCGGATGTCTGCAACCATTCGCTGTTTTGATCTCGGGACTGGTACAACTGGGTGAGATTCCGGGTTCACTGATGATTTATGGCCACAAAATCCTAGCTTTTTGTTGTGAGTGCAGGAGCCAATGAAACCAGTTCAATGTGCGGAAATCAATGGGTGGAGAGCGCACCTGGAATAACCGCAGTACTCTCATACGTTGATAAATTATGCAAACCAGAAAATAGCTGCTGATTTCCAAAGTAAAACAAGAACTATACAAACAAACAAACAAGACATTAACTTTGACATATGGTTTACTGTTGAACTGTTGTACAAGAGAACATTCGCTGAACGGAGGTCTGGACTCTGCCACAGTTAAAGGTCATCTAGTTTCTGAAAACTCATTTTTGTTTTGTTTTATTTTTACGTAATAGTGAATTGTGATTGAGAAATTAGGCAGTTCGTTTCTCGGAGCTCTTTCCCGGGACGAAACAGTATGGTAAAGCCATTCTGCGAATCAGTAGTGTCATATACCGGCAGTAGGTACAGTAACAAATCTTAACAACAAGTACAGTCTTTAGCAGGTCAAAAGCGAGGTCACTCTCTTTAGTATTCATTTATGTACCCTACTTGTCCGTCAAGACTAGTTGTACGATTTGTGTTTTGGATAAAGAAAGCTTGTAGAAACATCTGTTATTAAAAGATGAACTTAATGGCACAAGAACTGCATAACTTGGTGGTAAGTGGCTATAGCTATCGACACCGTAGGTCTTTCTTCGGTGGCTTTCTTAATAGCCTCTACGTATCCAGGCATCTTAAATGGGAGCATGAGCGTCGGGTTGCGAAATATTACAGTACATTCATCGCTAAATACTGATACCTATTTACACTACAACAAGACTTGTGTAGTGTTATAACGAACATTTCTACTTGCCATAAAGCTAACGAACTTCTCAATGCCTGAATCTAGATATTCAGATAAATTGTAAAAAAAAGTGCCAATGGCTTCAAAACCTGGTAATATGCAAAGGGACCTTGCGTGTGACACAACTTCTGAAATGCAATTAACAACCATCCGAGCTAACCAGTGTAGGTACATCAAGTAGTCAAACTAGCCTCTGTCCGACTGACTGCGGTTATTAAGTGGCGTGGGCACACAATTCGCAACATCCGCTTTTCCGATTTGAAACTTAACAGGTTTCAGTAGTATTTCCGTTCTCGTTTTCCTACATAACTTACTTTTTTTCTTGTCGATTATAACTGCAATAGGCAGATTAAAACTTTTACGAAGCAAATCAAATTGAATCAAGTATCACATACCAAACTCAAATTACAGCTCATTGAAATATTTAGTTAAAGATTAATTCACAGAATTAATTAGAAAACACATAATAATTATTCTGTATAGTTTTGTAGAATCCATGCTTATTATAATTTTTAAAATCTGCTTCTATTGATTCCAGTTGCTGAGTTACATACTTTCTCTTCTCTTGTCTAATAAGTTTATTTGAAAGTTTCCGTGTTTCTAAAAAGTTTTGAAGAGTTTTCTCATTTTTATTTGAACTGTACTTCGCAAAGGCTTCTGTACGAACTTGAATTGCCTTTTCGCATTCCATATTCCACCATGGATGTTTGTGCTTCTTCTTCAGTGGTATTTGCTCCTTCGCTATTTTTGTGATTTTTTCCTTGAATGTTTCCCAGTTGTTTGCGGGAGAATTTTCCCATTTTTTAATTGTTTCTGATTCTGTTAGTTTTTGTAGGTCAAATTTTGGGATTGCTGGTGGAATTCTTGGTGTTTTCCTTCTTGGGGTGAATTGGACCCGAACTCTTGTGAGATAATGATCTGAGTCAATATTTGCACCTCTCCTAACCTGGATATCACTGATCTCTTTTTGGAAGTTATATGAGATGGCCACATGGCCAATTTGAAATTCTCCCAATTGGCTTATAGGGGATCTCCAGGTCTTCTGTTTTCTTGGTTTCTTATTGAACGACGTTGAGCTGATTTTCATGTTGAATTGTTGACAAAGTTGGATTAGTCGCATGCCATTTTTGTTGGTCAATTTGTGTGCTGGGTATAGCCCAACCGTCTTCCTGTATTTCTTTTCTCTGCCAATCTGTGCATTGAAATCTCCAAGAAGTATTTTGACATCATTCCTCGGTATCTCTGACATTTCAAGTTCTAATCGTTCCCAAAATTTATCCACATTGTCTAGGTCCTTTCTATTGTCAACGTTGCAGGGTGCGTGAACATTAATTAGGGTGTAATATTTATTCTTGTGTTTCAACCTAAGAAACATTAGTCTATTGCTAATAGTTTTTACAGATTTTACAAATTTAACTGAGGATTTTTCGACCATAAAGGCCATACCAAGCATGTTTTCCCCTTTACCAATTTTTCTGTCCGTTCCACTTTTGAAAATTCTGAAGCCATTGTAGTCAGTGATTTGATTATCAGGAAATCTGGTCTCTTGTACTGCTAGGATTTGGATTTTCAGTTTCTTTAATTCTTCTGTTAATGTGTATAATTTTCCGGTTTGTATTAGTGTCCGTATGTTTACTGTTCCAATGTAATCTTAATTTTTGGGAAGTTTTCCAGAGTGCTCCGATCCACTCTCAAGTCGTGTAGGTCCGGTCTCCCCAGAATCCGATAGACCGGTTGCCACCTTTCTGCTAGGTGGGTGGATTTCACCACCTGGGGTACTTTTGTTATTACATACACGAACCATGATTTTACTTGTAATTGTATTTTCGTCTGACATGTGGCAGTTGGTAGGATCAAGGTTGTGGAGCCTTGAAACACAAATCAGCCGCCACTAACATGTGGAACAGACGCTGTCGGGAAACCGCCACTGACATGTGGAACCGTCGTGCCCTAGTTTGCTAGTTTTGGTCCGCCCTGGGTATTTTATTTCCCCGGTACCCACCATATCTGGTGAGCGTTCCCCTATCCGCCACCTGGGGAGGCGCCTGGTAGGAGACTATCAACTCCCCCAGGTATTATATATTATATATAACAGATCGCTCACAGGCAGTTCCGTACCTAAAGACTGGAAAGTTGCTTAAGTCACACCAATACCCAAAAAGGGAAATAGGAGTAATCCGCTGAATTACAGGCCCACACCACTAACGTGAATTTACAGTAGGGTTTTGGAACATATACCGTATTCGAACATTATGAAGTATCTCGAAGAAAACGATTTACTGACACGTAGTCAGCACGGATTGAGAAAATATCGTTCTTACGGAACACAACTAACTCTTTATACTTATGAAGTAGTGAGTGCCATCGACAGGGGATATCAAATTGACTCCATATTTTTAGATTTTCAGAAGGCTTTTGACACCGTTCCTCAAAAGCGTCTTCTAACCGAACTGTGTGCCTATTGAATATCGCCTCAGTTGTGCTACATAATTCGTGATTTCCTGTGAGAAAGGCCACAGTTAGTAATAATAGACGGAAAGTTATCGAGTAAAATAGAAGTAATATCCGGCGTTCCCCAAGGAAGTGTTATAGGCCCTCTATATTTACTGATCTTTATTAACGACATACGAGACAATCTGAGTAGCCTCTTAGATTATTTCCAGATGATGTTGTCATTTACCGTGTTTTAAAGTCATCAGATGATCAAAACAAATTGCAAAATTATTTAGAGAAGATAATATATGTTTGGTGCAAAAAGTGGCAATTGACCCTGTGTAAAGAAAAGTTTGAAGTTATTCTCATGAGTACTAAATGAAATCCGCTAAATTTTGATTACGCAATTAGTCACACAAATCTGAAAGCTGTAAATTCAACTAAATACTTAGGGATAACAATTACAAATAACCTAAATTGGAACGATCACATAGATAATGTTGTGGTTAGAGTAAACCAAAGGCTGCGATTCATTGGCAGAACCCTGAGAAAGTGCAACAGATCTACTAAAGAGACTGCTTACACAACACTTACCCGCGCTTTTCTGGAGTATTGCTGGGCCGTGTGGGATCCGTCTCAGGTGGAACTTATAAAGAAACTGGTTCTCTACTTCCAAAAAAACAACCCTTTTAAATAATAAAACATGACCTATACAAGGAATCTGATTACCCCTGTTTTAGTCAGGGACGAAAAAAAAGAAAAACCTGGCATAGTCTTTGTCAGAACGTGCAGAATCTTATGTGAGGCCAATAAGACGCCAATTTTAATCTAAATATGGTATGCCAATGCTTACGTAATAAAAAAATAAATTAGGTAATTCAGTACAATTATTATATAGATGTGATAAATCACTTTAACGGGGGCCAAATGAACAATTAAAGTCAATATAATTCCAGTAAACCTGCAAAAGTAAAAACAAATTATTGTAGGGGCCTACATAGACATGGCGCATCTGCTAGATGCCCACGAAATACGTAATTTTGTTTTGAAGCTGACAGCCAATTAGCAAATTGGTGCAGTTTTCAAGCAGTAATGGCGGACAGCATCAGCTGGTAATATACGTAATTTTATGGTGGCTAACTTGTACTACACAAAAAATAAAATACATACTCCCTCCAAAAGAAGTTACAAACAAACATTAAAATAAAATTATAATGAGCAGCAAAATGTCTGAGAAGAATTTTGAAAGAAAATTATTAATTGAACTTTAATTTGGAGGGTTTTCAACACTGTCAACAAGACGAAGTAATGGAAAGAATATTTATTGGAACTAAACAAAATTGAGATATTGTGACAGTATTTTTAAAATATTTAATTTAACTGCAATTGTCTTTAATTTTGAAATGAGAGAGAGCGTAATAATTTTCTTTTAATGTCTTAACTGTTGCTGCAGGCAGTGCGATGACGTCAGCGGTGGTCCGCGCGGACGATGTGTGAAGTGAATCCTGGTTCGTGGCGTGAAGATAATGTGGGATCCTCCTGTTTCATTAATATTCCAGTTACGGCAGTGGTCCCCGTCTCCGTTGTAGTCGAATCAGCTGGCAGCACTGGCGCGATAATAATAGTTCCAGTGTGAGCGTTGTCGTTACGCGCGCGACGTTTTATTATTAAAAGTTTATTAATCACGGGGTGCGGGTAGGTCGGAATTATGCAATGTCTTTAATATTTACGATACATAGCCGGTTAATGCCAATACTTCGCACAGTTCTTTCACCGTGTTGCCACAGGAAAACAGTGACATAAAAATCCGTTAAACATCAGTTCAATTTACCTCGTCGTCTTTAAGACAGTTTGGATGATATAAAAAATGTTTTTGATCAAATCACAGCACTGTTCTTTTACTTAACATTTTGGTTTTGTTCCACTTTCACGCAATTTAGTGTCAGGAAGTCTTTTCTCAAAGTATTCGTATGGAGTGAAGCCATGTATGGATGTGAAACGTGAATGATAAATGGTTTAGACAAGAAGAGAATAAAAGATTTCGAAACGTGGTGCTACAGAAGAATTTTGAAGATTAGATGGGTAGATCATGTAACTAATGTGGAGGTACTGAATAGAACTGGAAAGAAAAGGACTTCGTGTCACAACATGAAGAGAAGAAGGGATC
Organism: Schistocerca serialis cubense; assembly: GCF_023864345.2. NCBI lineage: Eukaryota > Metazoa > Arthropoda > Insecta > Orthoptera > Acrididae > Schistocerca > Schistocerca serialis. The sequence goes on along the minus strand of NC_064638.1, from coordinate 1,018,048,872 downwards.
GGTTGGTAGGACATGTTCTGAGGCATCAAGGAATCACCGATTTAGTGTTGGAGGGCAGTGTGGAGGGTAAAAATCGTAGAGGGAGACCGAGAGATGAATACCCTAAGCAGATCCAGAAGGATGTAGGGTGCAGCAGTTAGTTGGAAACGATGCATGGGGGCTTAATTAAAATGCAATAATTTTAGTAGCTGTGTTAATGTCTTAACTGTTGCTGCAGGCAGTGCGATGACGTCAGCGGTGGTCCGCGCGGACGATGTGTGAAGTGAATCCTGGTTCGTGGCGTGAAGATAATGTGGGATGAGTAGTATTAGTACGCAATCTGACTGCATAAAATAACAATAAAGAATGACAAGAAATTTCCGTTAACGCAGTTGATTAATTAAGTCCCCTGCAACTATAAAACCTACGAAACAACAAAGCACAAGTGTAACTGTTCTGTGTGTGGTAGTGTGATTCAACGTACATGTATCTGGCACTGTTCTTCCTCAATACGACAAGATATTTTAAACACCATTTACAATGAACTAATTGAAAAACCAGAAATACTATAATTGCACATAGAAACCAGAATTACAAGTCTAACACATGAACACGAGCCAGATGCTTTGTTGACTGAACCTGTGACCAAGAGGCATTGTCATTAAAGAAATGTGAAATAATTTATTTTTTTACCTCAATATATATTGACGAAAAATACGGTGTGATCATTGCAACATCTTCCATCTATACATTACACCAACCGAACAGCACCTACTCTCTCGCCCAACAGAACAACAACTGCACTCGACATCCTCTGAACTAGTACAGCCCTCGACATCCTCTCAACAAGTACTGCCCATGGCAACCTCTGAACTACTACTGCTCTCGACAACCTCTGAACTACTACTGCCACTGGAGGCGGAGGAATAATAATCTTTGGCGCAATCTCTGGCGCTGTGACTCAGTATAGCCACCTTTCAACGAAGAAGCTTGCACAGGATAGAGTAGCATGGAGAGCTGCATCAAACCAGTCTCTGGACTGAAGACCACAACAACAACTTTGTGCGACTTACATATATTGTGTTTTGTACGTAAGTCATGCACGCTCGTTCAGGAATTAAATTTATTTCAGTAAAACAGTGTAGATCGCATGTAAGCTGCACATACAGAATTTAACTTGGTGTCGGGTTAAGGTCTCCTATATGACCATCATCAGACCATTTCTTTACTCTGAAAAAAGAGTATTACGTATTGGAAGTTCTCAAGGAAAGAATACAGTCAAGGAAGTAAAATAATAGAAGTAAAATAACATAAAATAGATGGCTGGAATAAGTTTGGTGACTGTAGGAGCCGGTGGTGTGGAGCAGCTGGTTTCACTCCGAAAAGGCATGTGGAACACTGCTGTGTGGAGCTTAGTCGCTCTTGGTATTATAGCGAAAGCTCTGCCCACCGCCTCGTGCATGACGTCACCAACAGTTAATAGCAGATCGTCGTTACTATAAGGTGCTAGAATCGTTCGTAAACATTGTTGTTGTGTTGTTGTTGGTGTTGTTGGTGTTGTGGTGCTCAGTCCAAAAACTGGTTTCATACAGCTCTCCATGCTACTCTATCATCTCCGAAGAACTACTGCAACCGACACCCTTCTGAATCAGCTTGCTGTATTCATCTCTTGCTCTCTCTCTACGATATTTAACCCCCCCCCCCCACACACACACACGCACTTTCCTTCAATACTAAATTGGTGATCCATTGATGTCTCAGAATGTACCCCATCAACCGATACCATTTTTTGGTCAAGTTGTGCCACAAATTTCTTTTCTCCTCAGTTCTATTCAGTACTTTCTCACTATTTGCGTCATCGAACCGTCTAATCTTCGACATTCTTCTGTAGCACCACATCTCTAAAGCTTATATTCTCTTTTTGTCTAAATTCTTTATCGTCTATGTTTCACTTCCACACATGGCTAAGTTCCACAGAAATACGTTCAGGAAAGCCCTTTGTAACACTTAAATCTATATTTGATGTTAATAAAATTCTCTTCTGCAGAAATGCTGTTCTTACCATTGCCAGTCTACATTTTATATCCTCCCTACTTTGGTCATCATCAGTTATTTTACTGCCCAAATCCTCACTACTTTGGCCATCATCAGTTATTTTACTGCCCAAAAAGAAAAAACCCATCTACTACTTTAAATGTCTCGTTTCCTTATCTGATTCTATTAAGATCGCCTGATTTAAGTAGACTACATTTCATTATCCTTGTTTTACTTTTGTTGATGTTCATTGTATATCCTCTTTTCAAGGCATTTCCCATTTCAGTCAACTTGTCTTCGAAGTTCTTTGCTGTCTCTAAAACAATTACAATGTCATTGCCAAACCTCGAAGTTTTCATTTCTTCGCCCGGAACTTTAATACCTACTCCCAATTTTCTTTTGTTTCCTTTACTGTTTGTTCAATGTACATATTGAAGAACACTGGAGACAGGTTACAACACTGTCACGCTTCCTTCTCCTTCCCTCGATCCTTATAACTGTCTTATGGTTTCTGTACAAGCTGTAAATAATCTTTTACTCCCGATACTATACTCCTGCTGCGCCCAGAATTTCAAAGAGGGTATTCCAGTCAACATTGTCAAAAGCTTCCTGGAAGTCTACATATACTACAAACGTTTGTTTGGCCTTCATTAATCTATCTTTTACGATAAGATGTAACGTCAGTAATGCCATGCGTGTTCCTACATTTCTCCGGAATCCAAACTGATCTTCCCTGAGGTCGGCTTCTACCGGTTTTTCCATCCTTCTGTAAAGGATCCGTGTTACTATTTTACAACCATGGCTTATGAAGCTGGTAGTTCGATAACGTTCACGCCTGTCAGCAGCTGCATTCTTTGGAAATGGAGTCAGTACATCCCCCTTGAAGTCTGAGGGTATTTCACCAATCTCATTCTTCTTGCTTACCAGATGGAAGAGTTTTGTCATGGCTCTTTCAAGGCTGTCAGCAGTTTTGGCGGAATATCGTCTACTCCCGCGGCCTTATTCCGACTTAGACCTTTCAGAGCTCTGTCAAACTCTTCTTGCAGTGCCGTATCTCCCATTTCATCTTCATCTACGTCCACTTCCTTTTGTATACTATTGTTTTGTGATTCATTTCCCTTGTATAGGCCCTCTATGTACTTCTTCCACCTTTTAGCTTTCCCTCGTTTGCTTAGGACTGGTTTTCCATCTGCGCTCTTGATATTCAAACATCCGCTTTTCTTTCCGCCGAAGGCCTCTTTAATTTTCCTGTAGGTGGCACCTATCTTTCCTCTAGTGAAATATGCTTCTAAATCCTTGTTTGTCCTCCAGTCATTTATGCTTAGCAATTTTGCGCTTCCTGTCAGTCTCATTTTTTAAACTTTTGTATCCTTTTCCACATTCATCATCTGCTGCCTTTTTATATTTTCTCCTTTCATCAGTTAAATTCAATATGGTTTGTTTTATTCAAGGATTTCATCTCTTAAAGCTACCAATTTTTCTTCGACTATTTTCCCTTTCCATGTTATAGCCAACCGTTGCCTAATGCTCTCCCTGAAACTCACAACAACCTCTGATCCTTTGAACTTATCCAGGTCCCATCTGCTTAATTTCGGTCCAATTTGTTCAGTTCATAAACAGTAAATTGTGCTCAGAATCCACGTCTTCCTCCGGAAATGTCTTGCAGTTTACAATCTGGTAGCTAAATCTCTGTCTAACCATTATGTAATCAATCTGAAACCTTCCGATGTCTCCAGGTCTCTTCCACGTATACGACCTTATTTTATGATTCTTGAAGGAGTCTGATAATTGGTCCAATGTTTCTTGTTAGTGAGCTCTGAAAAGAACTGTATCTATTTAGTTGATATGCCATTTCCAGGAGATCCTATTGATAGTCTGGCTGCCTGTAATCACTATTGCTCAATCAGCACCACCCAGGAGGCACGTGTAGGGTATTTTAAGGTTAAACCTACGGACGTGAGCAATGTTACCTCCCTGTTTGGACGAACAGTCATCGTACAAGGCTTGTTGATACCCAGCTGAATACGACAATGCGCATAATACCTGGTTCAATCAGATCTACTCCAGTTTATTGGCTTCCACTGTTAACCGGTATAATGCCTCCTGATCTACGCAGATGTACTGCCCTTATGAGAGAATTCCACAAGATCTCCAGGAAACCCGTGCATAGCGACCTGCCACTTTTAAATCGCAAGAGACTGAAATCACGCCATCCAACTCTGTGCGATGCTGCTGACATGGTTGCTAAGGATTTCAAACCTCTTGAAGAATGGAAAGGTCGGTGGGAAGCAGCGACAGATGTGCACCTGCATTACATCTTCTCAGGTGCTAAACTTCCAAGTGGATTCGACCTACCACGCAAGACCTGGACTACTCTCAACAGAATCCTTGCCGGCCTTGGCCGATGCAGGGATGCTCTCTTTAAGTGGAAGAAGCTGCCTGATCCTGCCTGTGACTGCGGGGCTCCATACCAGACTGTTCAACACATTGTCAGTGAATGCAGGATTCGAGCTATCACGGCGCCAAAGAGGACTTCCTGCTAGCAACTCCAGATGAAGTGCGCTGGATTGAAGGACTGGATATTCAGTTGTAAAAACAAACTTAAGTTACTTGTGTGTCAATATGTACATATGTATATGTAATTTAATTTCATGATATGTCTGTATTAGCCATACGCTAAAAATATAATATGATTCTTGAACCAAGTGGTATATTATTATAACTAAAAGTCATAGAAAAATCATGGAAAAGCAATTAGGGACTTTATGAATACACATAAAAGACTTTCGTTACAACAGTTCTTAAATAGAGATGACCGTCTCTCTGAATGACACTGACTCATATTAATAAAGGCTGCTCTTTACAGGTGCTTGTACCAATGTGAGTGTGGCAAAGATGGTTGATAGGACGCCGTGTGGCTACCACGGAGACGAATGCGTGTCGATACGCTCCTCCGTCAGCCGATGATAGGCACCCAATCGGGAGCGATATGGAAGTCGATGAGCACTGCCTCGAGTTATAGACTTTGTGGAGTTACCTGCGGCTGCGTTTTACTCATACACAAATTTTCAGTACCCTGTTGTACGATTAAAATAAATTAGCTGTAAAATTATGGTGTGACGTTATCGACGAGGCGCTGGACGGAGCTTTCGCTGTAACACCAGCTCGACTCAACTCCACTCGGTTGCGTTTCAAGGCGCCTCTACATAGCGGCTTGCTCCACACCACCAACTCCTTATGTCATCAAGAGAATATTAGTTATTTATTTTGTGTTATTTTATTTCTGCGATTACATTCAATCCTCGACAGCTTACAATATGGAATAATGGTATTATAAGAGCTCTGAACCAGTCTGCTAGAGAAATATATGCAACATACATGCGATCTAGACTTTTTATTGAAATAATTTTAATATAATTTTATCGATCTCTGTGTTTTTCCTAGGACAATGTTTAAAAAATTCGTTCGTAAATGTTTTAACAATTTTGTATCGACCTTAGACATATTGTAGTTTAGAGTTAAATCCAACTGATGCTTACATAACCGAACCACTGGCATCTATCCCTTGTATTGTCAAAAGTTTATTCTTGGCGGGAAAGGAAAAACCGTCATGAGAAAAAAAACGAGTAGAATACTAAAGGGAAACATGGCCGCATAACCCATAGTTGAATGAAATAATTTTTATTTGTCTAGATCTCGAGTTTATAAAATATTGTCGCTTTCGATTTTACTAACAACCATCTTCTAATCTAAAATGACAGAGAAGAAATATTTTTCATAAGAAGTTCTACCATCATACAATAATTAGAATATGAAAGGAAAGAAAAGTGACATACCTTAAATACTGTTACAGAGGGTAACACGTCACACTTTGTACATTAAAGTACTGGGACATAAAACTATTGTGTGTGTCGCGAAGCTGCTCTTTAAGATCCAAAGAGGCGTGCATTTAATGGAGGACGCCACTGCATACACTATTAAATAATAAAATTTATGATATTAAAACAAAATTAAAAAAAATATATGAGAAAAGATGTTGATAGATAAAATTATGGTAGTAAAAGAGTACAGAAACGGAAAATAATAAAATTTGGGGAGGGTATGTAAGAAGATAAGACAATAATTCTCATAAGTAGGTTGTTAATTGATAATGAAAGGTCCTCCTTAGAAGATTACAGGATAATTAAAATATAAAGTGAAAGCCACATAAAAGCAAAACTGTGCCGTCGAAAAGATCATTTTACGTCAGTAAGCTACTGAACAGTTTAACAAATATAACGCAAAATACAGAAGGTCAGAGAAGGTACAGTGCGTCTCCAGTAAGTTCCTTACTGCCACCAGGGGTCACTTTCTTCCGGAGCAATGTGTTTTGTCGTTGCTGTTAGTCGCCGATGTAATTTGGACGAGGGCACATAGTTGAATAGATGAACGAGGTTTTCGAACACTCTGCTGGATTCCAGAACGTTAACTACTACGCCACCTCACTCTGTTCATTACACACACTATTAAGCCGAAATAGAATCTCGTTTCCCACTCAACGCAGAACCAAGATCCTACAGTCTTCTTGTACTGCAGGGTTCCCGTACTTCTTTTATTAATGCGCAGCTATAAATGGCTGTAAACTATAATCGATTGACATAAAATTTTTATATTCTGTTTATCGTGCGGTTGTTTGATGGCCTAAAAATGAACAACTACTTCCCTATTGGTTGGACACGGTAATCTTCGAGAGTGATTTATACCGAGCGTTATGAGGGCTCTAAAAAATCTTTGTTCTCCGGGATAAACTGGTCTGTAGTCGTTAGAGCGATTTATGTGTCCACAGGGCGGAGTTCTGTGGCGGATTCTCACTAGCTCTATTACACGTTTGAATTCTGAGAAACATATAGAAAATAGATAGTGATAGTTCTCTAGCAGAAAGGAACGGACACAGCACTAAATAAGATAAACAGAATTTTTGGCACATTCATTGTTACAGACTCTGACACGAGGGGTACTTACGCACAAAAAAAGGAAAATTAGGGTTTAACGCCCCGTCCAGATCGGTGTGATAAGAGACGGTTTACGCACAAGCGTATTTATTGAGAAAAAGATACACTATGTGATCAAAAGTATCCCGACACCTGGCTGCAAATGACTTACAAGTTCGTGGCGCCCTCCATTGGTAAAGCTGGAATTCAGTATGGTGTTGGCTCACCCTTAGCTTTGATGACAGCTTCCACTCTCGCAGGCATACGTTCAGTCAGGTGCTGGAAGGTTTCTTTGGAAATGGCAGCTCATATTTCATGGAGTGCTGCATTGAGAAGAGGTATTGATGTCGCTCGGTGAGGCCTGGCACGATGGCGTTCCAAAACATCCCAAAGGTGTTCTACATGACTGAGGCCAGGGCTCTGTGCAGGTCAGTCCATTACAGAGATGTTCTTGTCGTGTAACCACTCCGCCACAGGCCGTGCATTATGAACAGGTGCTCGATCGTGATGAAAGATGCAATCGCCATACCCGAATTGCTCTTCAACAGTGGAAAGCAAGAAGGTGCTTAAAACATCAATGTAGGCCTGTGTTGTGATAGCGACATGTAAAACAACAAGGAGTGCAAGCCCCCTCCATGAAAAACACGAGCACACCATAACACCACCGCCTCCGAATTTTACTGTTGGCACTACATACGCTGGCAAATGATGTTCACCGGGCATTCGCCATACGCACACCCTGCCATCGGATTACCACACTGTGTACCGTGATTCACCACTCCACACAACTTTTTCCCACTGTTCAATCGTCCAATGTTTACGCTCCTTACACCAAGCAAGGCGTCGTTTGGGATTTACCGGCGTGGTGTGTGGCTTACGAGTAGCCGCTCGACCATGAAATCCAAGTTTTTTCAGCTCCCGCCTAACTGTCATAGGACTTGCAGTGGATTCTGTCGCAGTTTGGAATTCCTGTATGATGATCTGGATAGATGTCAGTCAACAGACGAGGTCGGTCTGTACGCTTTTGTGCTGTGCGTGTCCCTTCACGTCTCCACTTTACTATCACATCGGAAACAGTGGACCTACGAATGTTTAGGAGTGTGGAAATCTCGCGTAGGGACATATGACTCAAGTGACACCCAATCACCTGACCACGTTCGAACTCCGTGAGTTCCGCAGAGCTTCCCATTCTGCTTTCTCACAATGTCTAATGACTACTGAGGTCGCTTGTATGCAGTACCTGGCAGTAGATGGCAGCAAAATGCACCTAATATGAAAAACGTATGTTTTTGGGGGTATCCGGATACTTTTGATCACAAAGTGTATCAGAAAACATTAACGTAGTCGCGCAAACAGAGATTTTATCTAGATTAAGTTCCATGAGGAGAGAATCAACACGCTTCCAACGGGTGACAGCACCGAGCCCCAACAATGGCAAAGCGTTTTCCCTTAGGGCGTTATTTCCTCATCCGAAAGCAAAAATTGCATTTTTCTGGCTGTAATGCTCGTACAGAGATTCCATTTTTCTGTCGAATAAGCGAACAGTGATAAAAACAAAAGTTACAATAGCATATTCAAGCACGTCAAATGCACTTTTGTTTGAAGCATTACCAGAAAGTTGCAATAATGGGTTTAATCTATGTAAATTCCACTATTAAACAGAGGAAAGACAATAAGACCAAAGAGTGAAGTGGGCCTCCACGATGCGGAGGAATGTCTGCTAACGTAGTAGAAATGAGTGCTGATTTGGAAGACTTTCAGTATTAAAATCAGAGTTTGGCAGAGCTTTGGGAGACTTAAGGGAAAATAAGCCAGAAGAGCTGTATAACATTCCTACGAATCTGACAAGGCGTAGGGAGACTTAAGGGAAAATAATCCTTAAAGGATATATAGCATCTCCATGGAACTAGTAAAATCAGTGGGTGACCTGGCAACCAAACATTTATTGAAACTATTGTGTGCGAATGGAGATATAACGTCAGACTTTCAGAAGAATATCTTCCAAACAAACCCAAAGTTAGTAAAGGCAGATAAATTTGAGCTTGACAGCTCCTGAATATCAGTTACTGTCTATAATTATATTCAAAAGAATGGGAAGGATAGCTGAGGATCTGTCTGATGACAAACAGTTCGGATTTAGGGAAGATAAAGGCACTAAAGCAGTTCAGATGTTAACGACTGATAACGGAACCAAGAACTAAGAACAATAAGGATACCGTCATAAAAATTTTAATTAAAAACAGTCTTTACTGTATGAAATAATTTATTTTTATTTTAAAAGTTGACAGGTTTCGATTTGTGTGAGATCATCTTCAGATCATTTACTCCATTATGACTATTGGAGACGATGGCATGAAGCTGGAACTGCTCTGGGAAGGAGTGAAGAACAACAATAGTGGTTCCTGCTCCGTGGCACCGTCTCAAATAGTCATCATGGAGTAAATGATCTGAAGATGATTTCACACGGTCGAAACAATTCACCTTTTAAAATAAAAATAAAAGTAACCTATTGTATGTGGTCAAGAAGGTTTTTCAATTAATTTTTTATAGAGCTCTTCGATCGCTGTTATTTCCATGAACAATGTTTTAAAAAATTTTTAACTTTCACTAAAGCTTATGGAGCAGAAAAAGAGAGTATTCGAAACATACAGAAAAATAAATTTGTCTGGTAAGAGATGAAAAGGTAAAATTGGCTTTTGCTCAAGGTGGGTTCCCTCCAAAAACAGATCTGGATATACGCCTTTGCGAAAGGCGGGAAATATACTGTATAAACAAGAACAGCGTGGGGATAACAAGAATGAAAGATCAAGAGACAAGGTTCAGCTTAAAAGGATCATAAGGTGGGAGTGCAACCTCTCGTCTCTGCTCTTAAAACTATATGTAAAGAAACAGAAAGAAAGTTCATAAGTGGGCCTAAAACATCAATGCTAAGATTTGCTGATGACATTTTGGATCTGAATTGAAGAAGAATTACAGGACCTTTTGAAAGGAAAGGTATAATAATTACAGAAGTGAGTCTAACAACCACGTTACCACGATTAACAACATTGGGGATAACGTCCTAGACGAAATGACGAAATTCTTGAAAATGTCATGTTACCGCCTTGAGCTGCTGGTAAAATACTTTATTTGTACAAGCAGTTTGAATCTCTGATTATCGTCAGGCTCATAAAAGTATTCACAGCATCATGCTTGGTGAAATATAAAATCTTTATCGTCAGATCATAAAACTATGAACAATACAGAGTTATCACATCGTTATATAAATTACGTCGTCAACCTATAAAAACTGTGTTAGCGGGTGCACACGACATGAAAACAGTGTATTATTCATGATTCTATCATCTGACGCTAGCGCTTTTATATTTCACCTAACATGATCCTGTGAAACTGTACCAGCAGCTCAAGGGAGCAATACGAATTTTTAGACGTTTAAGAGCTGTTGGCATCACCTGCTCAAAATATACTGCAGAAATTCTGTCACATTGGGAACAAATCAACACATGACAGACGCAGGTAGGAGAAAATAGTGGGACAAATACACGCCAAGAGGACGTTTGTCGCGCTAGTATCAAACAAAAGCCATAATATGAGAAAGATATTTCCTCACGATGTCCGTCTGAAGTGCCGGAGTCAATGAAAGTGTGTTGTGGACTGTGGGAAAATGGGTAGAGGATTATCGAAGTGTATTTAAAAAGATTGCTGAACATTAAAAAGTGAGCAAATTCCCCGTGGAACTGTCGTCCAAAAGAATTTATAGACGACAGTAGTTATGACAAGATAAGAAGCATGTCTCAAAACATCATGGAGAAACTTTTATGGTAACAGAAGGAGCCGTAAAGCAAAAGAATTGCAGGGAAGACAGATGACTGCGAACCTCGGACTGAAGTGCCACTTTGATATGAAGAGTATGGCACAGGGAGAAGAATCAATCTGGTTAGGAGACTGGTACGTCCCCCTCCCCCATGTCTAGCACCGCCGCTTATGCAATGAAAAAATCAGTTTCCCATCAGCGGGCAAAAGTAATTACACGAGAAAATCTAGTTTTATTAGTGGCAAGTATGTTGCTCGTTCTACATTTAGGCTGATTCTCTCATAAAACATGAAGACCTATGATTGACTGACGATGGAGTGCCAGATGCGTGAGTACTTTTTGAGAAAGTCCTGGGATGCCACGTTTTGATGCAACATACCAATCGTCATGATTTTCTGATAAACTGAAACTAACAGCTATACTGAAACTTGAGATGTTACGAGCAACTTTGGAAATCTATTCTTGATTATAAAATATCACACTGTTTTGGAGTAGGCTCTTCGTAATGAAAATATCAGACTTACAACGCTGAAGGAAATTTTGTTGCCGGCCGGAGTGGCAGAGCGGTACTAGGCGCTTCAGTCTGGAACCGCGCGACCGCTACGGTCGCAAGTTCGAATCCTGCCTCGGGCATGGATGTGTGTGATGTCCTTAGGTTAGTTAGGTTTAAGTAGTTCTAAGTTCTAGGGGACTGATGACCACAGATGTTAGGTCCCATAGTGCTCAGAGCCATTTTTTTGTTAAGTCCCATAGTGCTCAGAGCAATTTTTTTGAAATTTTGTTACACCGGTATTACAGAATTCGGTGTCGATACCAGCTTATGTGTGGGATAGTGACACGTGGATTATAAAAAAATACACTGGAGTGCAAAACTTACGGACGGAAGTAGCTTGACAAGTAACAAAGCTCTATGAAACTTTATTATACGTAGAAAGAACTGCTATATTACAGTCGAGAAGGTAACTGAAAGAAATATGCACTGAGACAAACGTAAATGACACTTTTACTCAAAGACAATAATTACAGTGAACAAACTTTCTGGAAGATCAAAACTACGTTCCGGACCGAGACTCGAACTCATGACATTTGCCTTTCGGAGGCAAGTGTAAGTAAAGTTGTGAGAACGGGTCGTGATTCAAGCTGGGGCAGTTCTGCTGCTAGAGCACTTTCTCGCGAAAGGCAAAGGTCGCGAGATCGAGTCTCGGTCCGGCACAAAGTTTTAATCTGCCACGCAACTTTCTTGTTGTTGTTGTTGTGGTCTTCAGTCCTGAGACTGGTTTGATGCAGCCCTTCACGCTATTCTATCCTGTGCAAGCTTCTTCATCTCCCAGAACGTACTGCAGCCTACATCCCTCTGAATCTGCTTAGTGTATTCATCTCTTGGTCTCCCTCTAAGATTTTTACCCTCCACGCTGCCCTCCAATACTAAATTGGTGATCCCTTGATATCTCAGCACATGTCCTACCAACCGATCCCTTCTTCTAGTCAAGTTGTGCCACAAACTTCTCTTCTCCCTAATCCTATTCAGTACCTCCTCATTAGTTATGTGATCTATCCATCTAATCTTCAGCATTCTTCTGTAGCACCACATTTCGAAAGCTTCTATTCTCTTCTTGTCCAAACTAGTTATCGTCCATGTTTCACTTCCATACATGGCTACACTCCATACATATACTTTCAGAAACGACTTCCTGACACTTAAATCTATACTCGATGTTAACAAATTTCTCTTCTTCAGAAACGCTTTCCTTGCCATTGCCAGTCTGCATTTTATATCCTCTCTACTTCGACCATCGTCAGTCATTTTGCTCCCCAAATAGCAAAACTCCTTTACTACTTTAAGTGTCTCATTTTCTAATCTAATTCCATCAGCATCACCCGACTTAATTCGACTACATTCCATTATCCTCGTTTTGCTTTTGTTGATGTTCATCCTTTCAAGACACTGTCCATTCCGTTCAACTGCTCTTCCAAGTCCTTTACTGTCTCTGACAGAATTACAATGTCATCGGCGAACCTCAAAGTTTTTATTTCTTCTCCATGGATTTTAATACCTACTCCGAACTTTTCTTTTGTTTCCTTTACTGCTTGCTCAATATACAGACTGAACAACATCGGGGAGAGGCTACAACCCTGTCTCACTCCCTTCCCAACCACTGCTTCCCCTTCATGTCCCTCGACTCTTATAACTGCCATCTGGATGCTGTACAAATTGTAAATAGCCTTTCGCTCCCTGTATTTTACCCCTGCCACCTTCAGAATTTGAAAGAGAGTATTCCAGTCAACATTGTCAAAAGCTTTCTCTAAGTCTACAAATGCTAGAATCGTAGGTTTGCCTTTTAATAATCTAGCTTCTAAAATAAGTCGTAGGGTCAGTATTCCCTCACGTGTTCCCATATTTCTACGGAATCCAAACTGATCTTCCCCAAGGTCGGCTTCTACCAGTTTTTCCATTCGTCTGTAAAGAATTCGCGTTAGTATTTTGCAGCCGCGATTTATTGGACTAATAGTTCGGTAATTTTGATAACTGTCAACTCCTGCTTTCTTTGGGATTGGAATTATTATATTCTTCTTGCAGTCTGAGGGTATTTTGCATGTCTCATACATTTTGCTCACCAGATGGTAGAGTTTTGTCAGGACTGGCTCTCCCGAGGCTGTCAGTAGTTCTGATGGAATGCTGTCTACTCCCGGGGCCTTGTTTCGACTTAGGTCTTTCAGTGCTCTGTCAAACTCTTCACGCAGTATCATATCTCCCATTTCATCTTCATCTACATTCTCTTCCATTTCTATAACATTGCCCTCAAGTACATCGCCCTTGTATAGACCCTCTATATACTCCTTCCACGTTACTGCTTTCCCTTCTTTGCTTAGAACTGGGTTTCCATCTGAGCTCTTGATATTCATACAAGTGGTTCTCTTTTCTTCAAAAGTCTCTTTAATTTTCCTGTAGGCAGTATTTATCTTACCCCTAGTGAGATAAGCCTCTACATCCTTACATTTGTCCTCTAGCCATGCCAGCTTAGCCATTTTGCACTTCCTGTCGATCTCATTTTTGAGACGTTTGTATTCCTTTTTGCCTGCTTTATTTACCGCATTTTTATATTTTCTCCTTTCATCAATTAAATTCAATATTTATTCTGTCACCCAAGGATTTCTACTAGCCCTCGTCTTTTTACCTACTTGATCCTCTGCTGCCTTCACTACTTCATCCCTCAAAGCTACCCATTCTTCTTCTACTGTATTTCTTTCCCCCATTCTTGTCAATTGTTCCTTTATGCTCTCCCTGAAACTCTGTACAACCTCTGGTTTAGTCAGTTTATCCAGGTCCCATCTCCTTAAATTCCCACCTTTTTGCAGTTTCTTCAGTTTTAATCTACAGTTCATAACCAATAGATTGTGGTCAGAGTCCACATCTGCCCCTGGGAATGTCTTACAATTTAAAACCTGGTTCCTAAATCTCTGTCTTACCATTATATAATCTATCTGATACCTTTTAGTATCTCCGGGATTCTTCCACGTATACAATCTTCTTTTATGATTCTTAAACCAAGTGTTAGCTATGATTAAATTGTGCTCTGTGCAAAATTCCACCAGGCGGCTACCTCTTTCATTCCTTACTTTCCTACTACCGAATTCCAGTCACCCATGACTATTAAATTTTCGTCTCCCTTCACTATCTGAATAACTTCTTTTATTTCATCATACATTTCTTCAATTTCTTCGTCATCTGCAGAGCTAGTTGGCATATAGACTTGTACTACTGTCGTAGGCGTGGGCTTCGTGTCTATCTTGGCCACAACAATGCGTTCGCTGTGCTGTTTGTAGTAGCTTACCCGCATTCCTATTGTTTTATTCATTATTAAACCTACTCCTGCATTACCCCTATTTGATTTTGTATTTATAACCCTGTATTCACCTGACAAAAAGTCTTGTTCCTCCTGCCACCGAACTTCACTAATTCCTACTATATCCAACTCTAACCTACCCATTTCCCTTTTTAAATTTTCTAACCTACCTGCCCGATTAAGGGATCTGACATTCCACGCTCTGATCCGTAGAACGCCAGTTTTCTTTCTCCTGATAACGACGTCCTCCTGAGTAGTCCCCGCCCGGAGATCCGAATGGGGGACTATTTTACCTCCGGAATGTTTTACCCAAGAGGACGCCATCATCATGTAATCATACAGTAAAGCTGCATGCCCTCGGGAAAAATTACGGCCGTAGTTTCCCCTTGCTTTCAGCCGTTCGCAGTACCAGCACAGCAAGGCCGTTTTGGTTAGTGTTACAAGGCCAGATCAGTCAATCATCCAGACTCTTGCCCCTGCAACTACTGAAAAGGCTGCTGCCCCTCTTCAGGAACCATACGTTTGTCTGGCCTCTGAACAGATACCCCTCCGTTGTGGTTGCACCTACGGTACGGCTATCTGTATCACTGAGGCACGCAAGCCTCTCCACCAACGGCAAGGTCTATGGTTCATGGGGGGAGTTTCATATCATCGCACAATCCGCTGCACAGTGATAATGTTACTCTGAAATAAAGTGAAGTCAATGCGATTTATGGCGGGCCCCTGGACATCACAAAAGGTAGACATGGTTCTTAATAGGGTGTGTTGTCACCACAAGCAGCAATGCGATATCTGCAACGTGCTTCCACACTGGACACAATGCTGGTAAGGAGTTCCTGTGGCAGGACTTTCCGCTTCTCCACCATCGATGTTGATAACTGCTGATGGTCGTCGGCGTAAGTGGACGTGCTGCAAAACGTCTCCCCAACGGGTTACACACTGCTCGATACGATTTAAGGCGGGGAAATGGACAGGCGATTCCATTTGCTGAATATCCTCTCGTTCCAAGAGCACCTCCGCTCTTCGATGCGGTCACACATTGCCACCCATTAAGGTAAAGTAAGGGCCGCATGCGTCCTTGGAAAGACGCGCAGAGGGATGGAATACAGTGTTATAATGAAGTTGATAGGTGAGCGTACCCTTTTCAAAAATTGAGGTTAGTGTGCCCGTGCAGCATTATGCTTCTCCACACTATAATACTGGGACAACCAAAACGATCAGGCTCGGCAAAGTTCCTGGGTGTATTACGTGTTCCCACCACTCCTCATATGAGGGCACATCCAGAATCATTAGATTGAATCTGCTTTCATCCGAGAACCCTCCCGCTGGAGGTTCGAGTCCTCCCTTGGGCATGGGTGTGTGTGTTGTTCTTAGCATAAGTTAGTTTAAGTTAGTTTCAGTAGTAAGTAAGTCTAGGGACCGACGACTTCAGCAGTTTGGTCCCTTAGGGATTCACGCGCACTCTAACACTTGAACTCATCCGAGAAGAGCACGCGACCCCTCTCCTCCTTGGTCCAGTCCGTATGCTCTAGGTACCATTGCAAATGGCATCGCTGACGTCCGAGTGTGAACGGAACACAACCTATTGCTCATCGGGCAAAGAGACCACTCCCACGCAGTCACCGTGCCACTGTGGAGAGTGAGATTACGCGCCTAGCATTTCTATTAAATGTAGTTGCAATTGCACCCGCTGTTTGACGTAGGTTGCTTTTCGTCTGTTAGACAATGTAGCGGTCATTTGCTGCTGTAGCTGACCGTGGCTCCTCTACTTCCATAAGTGCCTGTGATTCGGAACGCTCCTCATGCACATGAAACAATGCTGTGAGCAATACAAAACGTGGGATATACTCGTCACATTTTCCCCATGTTCCAAGTTCCCGATGGTTCTCCTCGTGTCTTAGGATCTGGTTGTAATGATGAACACCACTACAGTGCAGCATTACTGCTCGCTATCTTTTCCCGTTCCTTCAACAGCTTCATTTGGCGTTATAGTCAAACTGAACTCATCCCACGAGACGAGCAGCTTTCCGTGCTCGACGGGAGATCTCCGGCAACATGCTCCCGTAATTTAATCCATTTTCACCGAATTGTTAATAAATTGTGTTAATGTCTCTATCTCTTCCTCAAGTTTTTTGGAGCAATGTAGTATAGCGTACACACAATGCCAAAGTACACTTCCGCCAAAAATTTAGAACACCCTTTCAGAGGTTTCCAATTCACTCGAGATTTACTGTTGCGACAGTGCACATGGAGTACATGAAATGATTACATCTATATATCAGTAGCACTAGCGGTTCTGAGAGACTAGGTATTTACCTGTGCTGAAACACCCACTTTATTACGAGGTGTAGCATCGGTGTGTGCTGAACCTGGCATCCAGTCGATCGTACAGACCGCGAATACTGTCCGGGCATGCGTTATGGCCAGCCGAAGTGGACGTGCAGTTCTAGGCGCTGCAGTCTGGAACCGCGAGACCGCTACGGTCGCAGGTTCAAATCCTGCCTCGGGCATGGATGTGTGTGCTGTCCTTAGGTTAGTTAGGTTTAACTAGTTCTAGGGGACTAATGACCTCAAAAGTTGAGTACCATAGCGCTCAGAGCCATTTGAACCATTTTTTTGATGCGTTATGCCGTGCCTAGTCGACCTATTCACTTAGTCTTATAAGAGTTGTTGGTTGACAAGTTGCACGAATCAGTTTTTGCCCCATTATATCCCAAACGTGTTCGATTGGAGACAAGTCCGGAGATCGCGCTGGCCAGAAAAGTTGCTGCACATCTTGCAGAGCACGTTGAGTCTCACGGACAGTGTCTGGGCGAGCGTTATCCTGCTGGAGTAACGCATCACCCTCCTGTTGCAAGAACGGCAAGAGAACGGGGCTAACAACATTCTGCACATACCGAGCGCCGGGTAGCATCTTTTCCGAAAACACCAAAGGTGAACAAGAGTGGCAGCTTATCGCACCCCAGATGATAAGACCTGGGTCGGGCCAGCGTGTCTTGGACAAATACACTCTACGAGTCAGCGCTCACCAGCTATACATCGTACACGTAAACGACCATCATTTACATGCAGGCAGAATTTGCTTTCATCGTTGAAGATCACCCCACGCCATTCCAAGTGATCCTCTCACGGCAGCAGTCGAGCCGTGCACGTCGATGCTGTGGCTTGAGTGGAAGCCGGGCCAGAGGCATGTGTGCCCATAGTCTCACTACTAATAACCAGTTCACAATATTTCGTGTTGACACGTCTGGACTCCCAAGCCCTCTTATCTGTGCTGTGGTAGCTGTACGATCTGCCACTATTGCCCTTACGATAGGACGATCCTGGCGGGCTTTTCGTGCTGCTTGGAAGTCCAGAATATGGTCTATGGATGTAAGAATGTTCACGTGACCACTGATAACAGCATCGTTGCACAACTGACGCAGCACGTCCAACTTGTGTGGCAGTTCTAGGAAAGAACCATACCATCGCATGGAAGGCCACAATTTTAACCGTTTAAAACCCATTCAGTTGGCAGGAGTGCAACTCCGTGGCTTGCTTGCTTCACACGTTTGCACCACCATGAGCCTTCTGGCTGTGAGCATTCCCTATTAAATGGTGGACACAGTCCGCGCTCTGGTAGTTATGCCACTACGCTATATGTTGGTAGACGACGTTGAAACCATTATCAGTACATGTACTGTTCCCCATGTCACATATGCTGTCATCGGATCAAAATCAACGCCGTCTTTCCAGCTATACTATTTTTCCTGGCAGTGTAATTTCTTGAGTCACTTTGCTGGATATTCAGGACAAGACGAGTAAGAAGAAATAAGAACAGAATGAGGAATATTTGGAATAAATGGGAAGAAAACCTATATACTAATACGCTCAACATGACATCACAGTTAGACGTAATCTTTTGCAACAAATATCGTGCACACAGTTTTATTATAATCAAATATTTTCCAGTAAGACGAGGCAGTTTTCGGTTTCATATAATATTTTTCTGAGGGATGGAATAAGGGAGCAGTTTTTATTTTTACTTTACCTCGAAGGAACAGAGTGAAGTGTAGAATATATACAGTATATTTAAGTTCATACCGTGTAGCTGTTTATCTCTAATTTACTATTTGCGTCAATAGTTTTGAACTTCCTGATAATCCAGATAGCCAACTTACATTATTAAAAATGGAGCAGGAATACGTTTGATACATAGCAGTGACAGTTATGCGAGGGGCTTAATTTTACGCTGCTATTGTCAAATATCTCAAACGGAAAAATAAAAGGCAACCTGCAGTGCATGAAGTCCCATGACTCTACCATTGCAACTTCTTCCGTACATCTATCGAGGAAGGCACATCGTAGAGCTGTCCTCGTTCCAGAGATTGATGACAACATGTGAATAGAGACTAACGACAGTGTGCGTCGTTGTGGTGGCAGTTCGAAGATAACAATCTCGATGGTGCACTGTTGTACGAAAGCACTCTCATCCTTGAAATTAATGATGTAGTGAAAACAATGGGCAAAAAAGACGACAGGATCTTCTGAGATTAATTCATGGTAGTGATCTTTGAGATACTGTTAAAAGTTATAATAAGCAGCACGGTTCTTTTAGTTCCCGAACAAACCTTTTTTCGAGATAGCCGAGAATGACACATTAAAGAGTTAATAATGGAAAGTTTGGCTCTGAGCACTATGCGACTTAACTTCTGAGGTCATCAGTCGCCTAGAACTTAGAACTAATTAAACCTAACTAACCTAAGGACATCACACACATCCATGCCCGAGGCAGGATTCGAGCCTGCGACCGTAGCGGTCACGCAGTTCCAGACTGAAGTGCCTTTAACCGCACGGCCACACCGGCCGGCAATGGAAAGTTTGAAACTGGTATTGCACCACCAGTTTGAAATACCAGATATTTACGGTTAGCTGGTGAATGAAAAACTGGTTCAACAGTGTTTTGAAAGATATCCGTCAACAGCGCAAGGGACGGTTTTTCGATCACGGAAACCGTAAGATACCCAATGTGCGTACAAAGTTCGCGCTCCTCCCGCCGGAGGTTCAGGTCCTCCCTCGGGCATGAGTGTGTGTGTTGTTCTAAGCATAAGTTAGTTTAAGTAGTGTGTAAGTCTCGGGACCGATGACCTAAGCAGTTTGGTCCCATAGGAATTCACACACATTTGAACAAAGTTCGGTTAACAGTGTCATAAAACACTGAAATCACAGTTCTAGAGTGCACGTCAGGAAAAGTTTTTAAAACTGATGGAAATTGTCAAAGAAAGTTTGATTTGCGATCAATCAAATTATATTATATCTTTGTCGTTCTATAGCTGTGGCGTGATTTCTTGCCTGGTGGTGTTTCAAATGTTGTCGATACGAACATCACTGTGTCCAGGTTCAATTAATTTAATTTTTGTTCAACTGCATATCTGTGTCACCGACATATGTATAAAGCACATCGTAGAGTACATGGAAAGCAAATCGCTATAATGAAAAACAGAAATTTGAAATGTCAAAATGAAAATAATATTGATATTGCCACTACAATTAATAATAAACACACACATCGACAAAAGTTTTGCATCACCCCTTATTTCGAAATTCATGGCACAGAATTGGCTCTGGGGCACGCGTATACATTCATTTGCAATGCGTCCAAATCACAAAAAAAGTTTTTATAATGACAAAATCATCTGTTTCCCAATAGGGGTTTTTCACGGCACTCCTGAACAATGTCAGAACGTAGTGGAACATCCCGTTACTGAATCCACGCTTGAATCCTTAGTGGTATACCGTTGATGACTGGTCCAAACTGTTCTGTTCTTCAATGGCGATTCTGCGTGCAGGACACTCCATTCTAATAATCCTAGCATGCTGAAGGAACGTGTTCACAAGAACAGCACAACAAGCACGCGAGCTTTCATCAAGCTGCACTTGTTGGCAAAATGTTGGGGATACGAGCCCACTACTGGCTGCAGAATCTCCTCCTTATACCGCAGAGCAGTGAGATAGATGTAGATGTAAGGTGGTCCCATATAACGTCATCCCAGAACGTCACTCCACCGACATATTGCGAATATGGGACACAGTGGTGGAGGCTTTCGGTGTTACCGGATTGTCTCTAAACACATTGTCTGCATTTGTATGGGTACAGACAGATACGGGTTTCGTGCTTAAGCAACACCCAACGCCAGTCGTGAGGCGTCCATTCTTCACGGTTTGTTACCCAACTGTAAATAGTCCTTGGTGTTGTGGTGTACGTCATGGTGCTCGCCAGCGTCGTTGGGATTGGAGATTCGCATCACGCAATCGTCTCCTAACAGCTTGATGCAGTACATGACGTCCTGTAGCATCTCCGAACGCAAAATTCAGTTCTCGAGCACTCATCCAACGGTTCCTTTGACACAAAAGCCGTAGATATCGATCATACTGTACATTACCTACCTCGAACGACTGGTGCTGTGCAAGTCCTCAACACTACCTGTCAACTGGAACCGATTTCATGTCCTCACTACATCACTTTGGCGCGTACGTTAAGCAACTGCCCTGGTTGCCAAGCCTTCTGCGCTTAATGCGATGATACGGATCTAGTCACTGGTCGCGACTGTCCTTCGTGGCATGATGGATGTAAACTCTTGTGCCCAACAGGCATCTCTCATGTATCCCTACTGGTGCTTTATTTTCAACTGAAATGGTGGAATCTATACGAGTGCCGCGGATCTACCCGTAGGTGGCGATTATGGTAACTGCGTATGTTTACAAAAAAACTTCAGTAATAACTTTCCAATTGATACAGGAACAGTCACAATAGCATTTCTGCTGCATGACATATCAGGGTGGTGCAGCGCTTGTTGACGTCTTACGCGATTTAGGGAAACCAGTGAAAACGTGAATCTGGATGGCAGGGTGGGCACTGAAATTGCTGCATTTCGGAATGTGAGCTGTCTTAGTACAGCGCTACCTCACTGGGTTTACAAAGTAGTGAAAATCAATCTACGACCTACAAGAAAGGCGGAAATATGGGCTAGCTCACCAACAGTCGATTTGAGGAGACCCAGTGGAAACATATTGGAACGTACCTTCCTTGTACTAGGATAATGACGTTCGTATTTCCAAAACAAATACTAGTCTCCCTTACTTGATGGAGAAATACATCCATGATAAAGGCAGGCGACCATTCAAACTTGGCACAACTTTGAAATATAGAAAGGTCTTGATCGACAGTTCTTTATTAAGAGTTACGTATTTCAAAATTTCATCACCAGACTGAAGATTTAAATCAAACTTTAGTAGAAAGCTCACGAAATTGAACATATAGTCTGAATATAATACAGATCTCATCTTATGTAAGCATATTTGATAATGCCGTTGTCTATTCGAAGAGAACCAGTGCCAATACTAGTCTGTTGCACTTTGAAGAAAGACGGTCAGTCCAACCTATAACTAGAAATCCCCAAGATCCTTCATTTTTCAGAAAAGTAACAAACTACCACAAATTTTCGTGTCATGTTGTTTTTGTATTCCAACGTCTAGTCTATGTTTGTTGTCCTAACTTGTGAAGATCACTGCGCCAGCGAAAAATGGTATATCAAATCTTCTTAGGTATACTACGTTAATTCTGACCACTCTATCCTTGTGATTGACACAGCCGGTAAGTAGATTAGGCGAAGTAAGTAGGTAGCATCTCCAGTAGGACCTTTCCTATTGCTACGTAGACACAAAAAGTCGTGGTGTTACTTTTCTCCAGGTGAACTAAAAGCGCTGTGGCTGTTACCACATTTCGTTTTTGCGATCTCGGCGTCTTCATCAATTTAATCTATGCTACTGAGGGTAAGACCTAAGTGAAATACCCGTAACGCGGTCTGAGGGTTCCGCCGTGCGCGAAAGCAAGCGACAAGGAGGATATTAATTGCACAGTGGGTATGTCTGACAGATAGTAGTTGAACCTGAGGAGAAATTCTGCACACGACTTCTTGTTTCAGTGACATGTTTCCAAAAGCTTTAATTTGTGTAGCTAAAGTCTGCCTCCGTAGCGTAGCAGTAGCGTTACCGCCTACCACGCAGGGGGCCTGGGTTCGATTCCCGGCAGGGGACTGGGTGTTGTGTGTCCTTCATCATCATTGACTCGCAAGTCGCCGAAGTGGCGTCAACTTCAGAGGACTTGCAATACGGCGGCCGAACTCCCCAGAATGGGGCCTCCCGGCCAACAACGCCATACGATCATTTCATCATCATCTGTGTAGCTAAAGTTTCTTCTACGGGCGGAATTTCGTAGAACACTGCAATACGTTCGACTTCCCAATCACCGCGCGGGATTAGCCGAGCGGTCTCAGGCGCTGCAGTCATGGACTGTGCGGCTGGTCCCGGCGGAGGTTCGAGTCCTCCCTTGGGCATGTGTGTGTGTGTTTGTCCTTAGGATAATTTAGGTTAAGTAGTGTGTAAGCTTAGGAACTGATGACCTTTGCAGTTAAGTCCCATAAGATTTCACACACATTTGAATTTTTGACTTCCCAATCGGGATACGTGATTGTGTATGTGGTTTGTGCAAATATGGTCTTACAGCAGTCGTAACTTAATTGTACAAACTGTAGGGAGAAGAATATTAGTAGTATCTGAGAAGAGTTTACAAGTGTCAGTACAGGATGTTCGTATTGAATATGATAGTCGTATGTCTGAAGGCCGTTCACTGGTTCATGTTACTGTCTTTCTTAACTAACAAGGTATGTCCTGAAAGTAAGTTCCGATCGGCTGCGGAATGGACATCACAGTGAAAATCCGATGAAGCTTCGCACGGATGTGTTGGGCAGTGTGTCTAGTGCGCACATCGATCGTGTCATTTTGCAATTTGCAGTTTTGAACGCACAGCTGAGTACATAAAGATGATAGTATGAAAGCTTTCACGACCGGATGACATATCTTCTGGTAAACCTTCCGGGACGTAAGGTCGTGGTCCATGAAACTCTTCAGCTCCTAACGTTTCGTCCAGAGCGGCGCTGGACATCTTCAGAGGGGTGTTTCTCCTCCGGCAAGACTCACCGGAGGAGAAACACCCCTCTGAAGATGTCCAGCGCAGCTCTGGACGAAACGTTAGGAGCTGAAGAGTTTCATGGACCACGACCTTACATCCCGGAAGGTTTACCAGAAGATACATAAAGATGCCTAGAAAATAGTGTCTCTCGCCAAATATGGCTGACTGCCGAGAGATATCACCTAATTGCATGCAAACCCAAACAATGTAACTGTCATCCTTTTCCTTCTCCATGACAGTTCTCGGTCGCGCACCACAGGGGCAACGAAGATGCCCCTACAGCTTATTCGTTGGTACAACGCTACAACAGATGTCTAACTCGGAGTGGGTGACTATGTAGAGAAGTAGCTGGGGGTTGTAGCTACCAGTTGCAACGATAAAATTCCTGATTTTCTCTGCAGTTTCCATTTCGCGACCGACCGGAACTTACTTTCTGGACAACGCTCGTGTCTAACTGGTAACTGCTTTGATGCTGTACTGCATCTTTTACTATGTCGAACTCTGCCTTTCAATTTATGTAACTACTACGGCCAACATCCTGTACAATCCGTTTTGAATATTCTAGTCTTTATCTGTTCCTACTGTTTTCACTTGTACTGTCCCTTTTTGAGGCTAGACAATTATTTCTGAATGCCATTTCAGATGCCTCACTAGCCGGTCATTTCTTCTGGTAACGAACTGCTATAGAATTTTTTCTCAAATATTATTTTTAGTAAATCTTCATTTCGTACTTTAAGTTTTTAATTTCATCAGTTTTCTGACTTGTCTGTCACGGTCCTGATTACCTTCCTCGGCGTCTAAGAATAACAACGACCACCATTATTTTTTGGTGTATTTCAACCTCTGTTTTCCCGTATAGTTTTTGTCCTCTATGGCTCCTGCTAATCTGCTACGGTCGCTGGTTCGAATCCTGCCTCGGGCATGGATGTGTGTGATGTCCTTAGGTTAGTTAGGTTTAAGTAGTTCTAAGTTCTAGGGGACTGATGACCTCAGAAGTTAAGTCCCATAGTGCTCAGAGCCATTTTTGAGCTCCTGCTAGTACCCCGGATGCTATTCCCTGACGTGTTAAAATATGTCTTGTCGAGTCATGTTCCTTTTGTTTCTTACTCTAAGGGGTTTCTGACGTTCCATGTTTCACACGTATACAACACTGTGCTGCAGACATCGACATTTAGGAACTTGTTTCCCATTTCCATATCAATAGCTGGTACCAACAGACCAGAAGACCTCTTTTACTGAAGAAAACCTTTTTCACCTGTACCAGTCTCCTTCTGAAACTATCCAAAGCAACACATACTCATCACACCAGTCCATATTTGAACATAAACAAATTCCGCCTGCATTGTTAGTATTTACGGAAACATGTGCAACGAAACATGCAGAGCGGTAACGGCAGAAAAATCGTGAAGTACAACCGCGGAAAGAGAGAGAGAGAGAGAGAGAGAAACCATAGACCAATATTCTTCAGCACTTTCTGTGAAAATGTATCACATCGTTCAGAGACGTTGTAATTTTCGCAATAGCTGCCTCCAGTTTTACTTAGAAGAGGATCATCCGAAATATTTTACAAGCATTTAAGGAGCTGGTCACGATTGATACAATATACATCTGGCGAATCATTTACGAACTTTTGCAGCCATTGTCTTGCGAACTTTATTCACAAGACAATGGATGCAAATAAAACTGTAGCAATTTAGAAATGCAAACAGTATAAAAATGAAAATTTAGTAATGCGGAAATTGAAACGGAACTGACCATAAAAACTAATGAATCAAATTCTGTTTATGTCGGAATAGATAGATCTGCCTTGATACAGTCTGCGAAGTTTTAAAATTGGCGAGCGATAAAATAAACTGGCGCCAGAATGACTCCTTGAACAACACCAATAGGGGCAGATATTAAAGAACAAGGACAAAACCAACAGTAGCAAATGGAAATGGGCGTATGGCATCAGTGGCCGGGAGTTCCCAGGCGGGAAGTTCGGCCGCCAAGTGCATGTCTTATTGAGTGCGTCGCCACATTGGGCGACCTGAGCGTCGACAGTGGGGATGAAATGATGATGAGGACAGCACAACACCCAGTCCCTGAGGAGAGAAAATCTCCTGCCCCAGCCAGGAATCAAACCCGGACCCCCCTGGGTGGTAATCCAATGCACTGACCATTCAGCTCATGGGGCGGACTAACTATAGCAGCGAATGATGGCTAGGGTCTATCACTCAATGCAACCACCGCAGCGATACATGAACGACGGGCCGAGTACTCTGTCCGGGGCAGGGACCGCTCGCATGCACTCCTCACGCCTGTCCACACACCGACCCACAGCAACAGCGGTCGGTCGTTTGCTGCACCGTTGCTGCTTCCGCGGTCCGTAACAAGAGAACCATCCACTGACTATACAGTTGTTCTCAGACCAGAAACAACAGCTGGCTTGCTAGCGCCGCCTAACTGGAGGAGCAGCACAGCGGGCGCTTTAAGTTGGCTGGTTGCAACAAATAATAAGCGTGCAGAATAACAGCACATAGATTAGCGTGTAATGCTTTACTGGAATCTTTTGAAAACAAAATCTTTGGATGGATGATGTTTTGATAATATCATAATCCGCTCCCCTCTGGCATTAAAATATTTAACACTAGCAAACCCGGCAATGCTTCATAGTTGCTAAATATGTATGAGAATTGGATATCATCAAAGTGTCCGGACAGTTCGCCAGATAGTTATGTTATTTAAGGAAACAGGAAGTGTCGAGCCACATGTGAAACGTCAGCCACGACCTGCAACAAATGATGATGCCCAAGTAGGTATTTAGCTGCTGTCGGGGCTAATCCGCACATCAGTAGCAGACAAATTGCGCGAGAATCGGGAATCTCAAAAGCGTCGGTGTTGAGAATGCTACATCAACATCGACTGCACCCGTACCATATTTCTATGCACCAGGAATTGCGTGGCGACGACTTTGAACGTCGTGTACAGTTCTGCCACTGGGCACAAGAGAAATTACGGGACGATGAGAGATTTTTTGCATTCGTTCTATTTAGCGACGAAGCGTCATTCACCAACAGTTGTAACGTAAACCGGCATAATATGCACTACTGCCCAACGGAAAATCCACCATGGTTGCTACAAATGGAACATCAGCGGCCTTGGCTTGTTAATGTATGGTGCGGCATTATGGGAGGAAGGGTAATTGGCCCCCATTTTATCGATGGCAGTCTAAATGGTGCAATGTATGCTGATTTCCTACGTAATATTCTACCGATGATACTACAAGATGTTTCACTGTATGACAGAATGGCGATGTACTTCCAACATGATGGATGTCCGGCACATAGCTTGCGTGCGGTTGAAGCGGTTCTGAATAGCATATTTCATGACCGGTGGATTGGTCGTCGAAGCACCATACCATGGGCAGCACGTTCACCGGATTTGACGTTCCCGGATTTCTTTTTGTGTGGAAAGTTGAAGGATATTTGCTATCGTGATCCACCGACAACGCCTGACAACATGTGTAAGCATTACGGAAGGCGAACTACTCGCTGTTGAGAGGAATGTCGTTACATGTACTGCCAAGTGCATTGAGATTGACGGACATCATTTTGAGCATTTATTGCATTAATGTGGTATTTACAGGTAATCACGCTGTAACAGCATACGTTCTCAGAAATGAGAAGTTCACAAAGGTACATGTATCACTTTGGAACAATCGAAATAAAATGTTCAAACGTACCTACGTTCTGTATTTTAATTTAAAAAACCTACCTGTTACCAACTGTTCGCCTAAAATTGTGAGCCATATGTTTGTGACTATTACAGCGCCATCTATCACAAAGCGAAAAAAGTGGTCCAACTAAAACATTCTTATTTCTTTACGTACTACACGAATATGTAATAAAAATGGGTGTTCCTATTTAAAAAAACACAGTTGATATCCGTTTGACCTATGGCAGCGCCATCTAGCGGGCCAACCATAGCGCCATCTGGTTTCCCCCTTCAAGCTAGACAAGTTTCGTTCTCTGTAGGTTTTTCGTTTGACGCTTATTTCGTGAGATATTTGGCCTGGTCACGATCAATGGACCACCCTGTATGTCCTAATATCCTTCTCTTACTCTCTCTGTCCATCCCCTCATCCACCCCTTCTCTCTGTCCATTTTCTCCTTCCCCCCACCCTCTCTTTCTCTCTCTCTCTCTCTCTCTCTGTGTCTGTCTCTCCTCCCCTCTATCTCCATTTTCTCCCACGAAAGTTTTCGGGAGACACAATTTTTCTTATGGTTTAAAAGCCCTACTAACGTAGTTAAAACTGATTTGCCAGAATGAACAAAAAATCACACACATATACAGATAAGCCAAAACATTATGACCACTACTCACTGCGACGCTGGATGCCGCCTGTTGGCGTTGTGGGCACGTGACGCGGTAGCAAAAGTATGTAAGAGGAGCAGACATGGACGGCGGATAGAAGACATTGGTTGCAAACGGGCAAATCCAGTGAGATCAGCGAATTTGATAAAGGGCTGATTATTATTCCGCACAGCCTGTGAACGAGTGTCTTGTAAACGGTGAAGCTGGTCGAATATTACCGTACTGTTGTGAATATCTACGGAAAGAGGTAGAAGGACAGAGAAACTACCAATAGGCCAATTGGTCGTGCGGTCTAAGGCACAGCTTTCCGGGCGGGAAGGAGCGCCTGGTCCCCGGCAGGAATCCGCCCGGCGGATTTGTGTCGAGGTCCGCTGAACCGGCCAGTCTGTGGATCGTTTTTAGGCGGTTTTCCATCTGCCTCGGCGGGCTGGTTCCCCTTATTCCGCCTCAGTTACACTGTGTCGGCGATTGCTGCGCAAACAAGTTCTCCACGTACGCGAACACCACCATTACTCTACCACGCAAACATAGGGGTTACACTCGTCTGGTGTGAGACGTTCCCTGGGGGTCCACTGGAGGCCGAATCGCACAGTAACCCTGAGTTCGGTGTGGGGCGGCGGAGGGGTGAAGTGGACTGCGGTAGTCATCGTGGGGTTGTGGACCACTGCGGCTGCGGCGTGGACGGAGCCTCTCCGTCGTTTCTAGGTCCCCGGTTAACATACAATAAAATACCAATAGGCGCTAAATGGTTGGACTCCATGACTCTTCTCAGAACGTGGGGTTCGGAGGCTTGTCTGCTCTGTAAAGTAGGATAGCCGGTGATCTGTGGCACCTCTGCCGAAAGAGCAGAATGTTGGTGCACGCACAACTGTTTCGGAGCACACCGTTTATCGTGCATTGTTAAACACGGAACTCCTCAGCAGACCACCCCTATGTGCTCATATGCTGAACCAACGACCTGAATTACGACTGCAGTGGGCACGGGACCATCGGGATTCGACCGTCGATCTACGGAAACGTGTCGGCTCTTTGGGTGGATCACATTTTGACTACACTAGGCCGATGGTCGTCTCCATAAACGGCGCCGTCGAAGGGAACGGATGCTCGAAACACGCAGCGCGCCACAGATGCGGGCTGGTGGGAGCAATATTATGCTGTGGGAGACATTCTCCTGCGCTTGCATGGATCATGTGGGAGTAATCAAAGACACGCCGGCAGCTGCGAACCACATGAATTCTTTCATGCTTTATGTCTTCCCCGTCGGCGATGTCATCTTTCAGCAATATAATTGTCCTTGTCTCGGAGCCAGAACCGTGCTACAGTGTTTTGAGGAGCGTTATAGTGAACTCACGTTGATGTCTCTGCGACCAAATTAGCCTAATGTAAATCCTACGGATCCATCGCGGTAGCTATCGGGCATCATCATCGTATACGCAAATCAGCTACCCGTTGTTTATGCGAATTACATGGCCTGTGCGTAGACATCTAATGCCACATACAAACCTACCAACAAACTGTCGGATCGTTGATGCGCAGAGTCACTGATGAATTTCGTTCCGAATACTGACAAACGAGCTGTTAAGCATGTGGTCATAATATTTTGATTCAGCAGTGTATTTACAGCAGAGCAAAGCACAGCATTTTCTTTCCCGCTGTCAGCAACGGTAAACTTGCACATGGCTGTTGGGAAGAAAAGAAATGTAGAATGTGTCCATACTAATGTTAATTACAATGTTCTGTAAAAATTTGGAGTAAATTGATCCAGAACTATTCGAGATTTTTGGTAACTACATTTCCCCTTCGAAATGTTTATTGGAGTATTTGATAACAACGTTTCTCCTTTCTGTATTAAATATATATTTACGTATTATACGATGGCGCTCCAGTAGGTGTATAAAAACACACGCGTATTCAGATGCAACAGCCGCGCGAGCCGCGAGCTAGCCGAGCGGTCTAGGCGCCTTGTCACTGTCGGCGCGGCTCCCCCCGTCGTAGGTTCGAGTCCTCCCTCGGGCATGGGTGTGTGTCCTTAGCGTAAGTGCCGGCCGGAGTGGCCGAGCGGTTCTAGGCGCTACAGTCTGGAACCGCGCGACCGATACGGTCGCAGGATCGAATCCTGCCTCGGGCATGGATGTGTGTGATGTTCTTAGGTTAGTTAGGTTTAATTAGTTCTAAGTTCTAGGGGACTGATGACCTCAGAAGTTAAGTCCCGTAATGCTCAGAGCCATTTGAACCATTTTGAACCTTAGCGTAAGTTAGTTTAAAATGGCTCTGAGCACTATGCGACTTAACTTCTGAGGTCATCAGTCGCCTAGAACTTAGAACTAATTAAACCTAACTAACCTAAGGACATCACACACATCCATGCCCGAGGCAGGATTCGAACCTGCGATCGTAGCGGTCGCTCGGCTCCAGACTGTAGCGCCTAGAACCGCACGGCCTAAGTTAGTTTAAGTTAGATTAAGTAGTGTGTAAGCTTAGGGACCGATGACCTCAGCAGTTTGGTCCCATAAGACCTTACCACAAATTTCCAAATTTTCGGATGCAGCATTACGTCACAATTTTAAGAACCATCGCTGAAGAACTTGCGGAGATTTAAGATTTTGAACAAACGAACATTTAAATTTTTATTTATATAGATAAACTTGTGACTTTCTGTATGAGGAATATTTACCATTTTGCCCAAGGAAGTACGAATTTATATCGTTGGGAACACAGAGAACTTATGGCGAAACTAGGTTACGCAATAGGGTACGTAGATAACTATTGACAATTTTTGATGGCTTCGAGAGCCGTATCTATCCCTAGCAGCTTTAAGCGTTTCAGAAGTTGAAAAGCACAACAAGGCGATCACTCCGTCCCATTCCGCAATACTGCCAGCATAGACCGTTCCGTCGCATTATTTCCCCTCCGCTGGAAAACACACCAGCCGGCGTCGAGCACCACTCTTTGGCAAGCGGCGTAAGCACAGCACAGCGTACAACAGCGAACTTTTCCACCCCTTTCCCCTCTTCCTCATTCACAAGCACTTCGCGCACCGACAGCACAAAGTTGGTGCGAATTCTGGCGTGGTTGCCAGCACCTGTTCTTAACACTTGAGGCATAAAGCATATTTCGCTAGGGGAAGGAAATAAAAAGGGGCGGGCTGGTTGGCTTAGAGGAGAGGGGAGGGTGCGGGGGTGGTGGGGGAGAGTAAAGATCAGTGAGCCGCGACCGGCCGTGCTTGTGCTGAGTCGTCAGCGAGCCGTGAGCTGATGGCAGGGTCACCAAGCGGCGGAGTGTGTGTGGTGTGTGGCGGTGGCGGGGGGACGAGGAGTGTAAGGGGAGGAAAGTGGGGGGTGGGGAATATGCAAATGACTGCAGGCCCAACTTTGCGCGCCCATAAAACAGCGGGCGTGCGGCACGCAGGGTGCCGACTGCGCAACCAGCGCATGAAAATAACGCGTCCAGTTTACCACAGAGGACTGCTACGCACAGCATGTACATGAACGCAGCGGAGCAATTGTAGCTTTTCTCTTTATATCGCAGTTACAGCTGGCTGTGCTACAAACTGGATTCTACTAGCGGAAGTAAATGCTATACTCGTAGAAAATTACGATATCTACTATTGTTCCACTAGCTGCAAAGTTCCTTATGACGAAAACCGCGGCTGTCTCCATTGTTATTGCAGAGTTTAGTCCGGTCTAATCAGTATGAATTGAAGCTCAACGACTTAGATGTTGTTGCTGAAGCTGGCCATATGAATGTCGAGTCCTAGGTTATCTATGCCATATCAATTTACGACATGGTATTAAAAAGTTCACAAAGTGTACTAGTCAATGCGTGTTATCTAGATCTTATTCAGCACTATCACGTTAAAATTATCCTTTTGGGGGTGCATACACTGATCCCAACGCTTCTGCCTCGTTGGAAATCTGGAAGTCTTTCATCGTTAGGGTGTTTAGTACTGC
The DNA here is from genome assembly GCF_023864345.2 of Schistocerca serialis cubense. NCBI lineage: Eukaryota > Metazoa > Arthropoda > Insecta > Orthoptera > Acrididae > Schistocerca > Schistocerca serialis. The sequence goes on along the minus strand of NC_064638.1, from coordinate 1,018,016,914 downwards.
TATTCCACTTCAATCTCTTCAAATGCAACGAAGCTTCCTCCCTTCAATTTGATTTTCATCTCTGGAAAGACAAAGAAGTCACACAGAGCTACATCTGGTGAGTCTGGCGGATGGGGGAAGATGTCATCTAGCTTTTAGCAAAAAAAAATTCGTGACTAATTTAGGCAGTATGCAGTCGTGCATTTTCATGATGCAGTTTCCTATCATTTGCGCGCCCCTTCTTGTGGGCGATTTTTCCTGACGTCCTCCCTCAAACGTACACTACTGGCCATTAAAATTGCTACACCAAGAAGAAATGCAGATGATAAACGAGTATTCATTGGACAAATATATTATACTAGAACTGACATGTCATTAGATTTTAACGCAATTTGAGAGCATAGATCCTTAGAAATCAGTACCCAGAACAACCACCTCTAGCCCTAATAACGGCCTTGATAAGCCTTGGCATTGAGTCAAACAGAGCTTGGATGGCGTGTAAAGGTACAGCTGCCCATGCAGCTTCAACACGATACCACAGTTTATCATGAGTAGTGACTGACGTATTGTGATGAGCCAGTTGCTCGGCCACCATTGACCAGACGTTTTCAATTGGTGAGAGATCTGGAGAATGTGCTGGCCAGGGCAGCAGTCGAACATTCTCTGTATCCAGAAAGGCCCGTACAGGACCTGCAACATGCGCTCGTGCACTATCCTGCTGAAATGTAGGGTTTCGCAGAGATCGAATGAAGGATAGAGCCACGGGTCATAACACATCTGAAATGTAACGTCCACTGTTCAAAGTGCCGTCAATGTGAACAAGAGGTGACCGAGACGTGTAACCAATGGCACCCCATACCATCACGCCGGGTGATACGCCAGTATGGCGATGACGAATACACGCTTCCAATGTGCGTTCACCGGATGTCGCCAAACACGGATGCGACCATTATGATGCTGTAAACAGAACCTGGATTCATCCGAAAAAATGACGTTTTGCCATTCGTGCACCCAGGTTCGTCATTGAGTACACCATCGCAGGCGCTCCTGTCTGTGATGCAGCGTCAAGGATAACCGCAGCCATGGTTCCGAGCTGACAGTCCATGCTGCTGCAAACATCGTCGAACTGTTCGTGCAGATGGTTGTTGTCTTTCAAATGTCCCCATCTGTTGACTCAGGGATCGAGACATGGCTGCACGATCCGTTACAGCCATGCGGATAAGATGCCTGTCATCTCGACTGCTAGTGATACGAGGCCATTGGGATCCAGCACGTTGTTCCGTATTACCCTCCTGATCCCACCGATTCCATATTCTGCTAACAGTCATTGGATGTCGACCAACGCGAGCAGCAATGTCGCGATACGATAAACCTCAATCGCGATAGGCTACAATCCGACCTTTATCAAAGTCGGAAACGTGATGGTACGCATTTCTCCTCATTACACGACGCATCAAAACAACGTTTCACCAGGCAACGCCGGTCAACTGCTGTTTGTGTATGAGAAATCGGTTGGAAACTTTCCTCATGTCAGCGCGTTGTAGGTGTCGCCACCGGCGCCAACCTTGTGTGAATGCTCTGAAAAGCTAATCATTTCCTTATCACAGCATCTTGTTCCCGTCCGTTAAATTTCGCGTCTGTAGCACGTTATCTTCTTGGTGTAGCAATTTTAATGGCCCGTAGTATATTAGGACATCGCGATAGAATAATATTACTCTCCGTCGAGCTATTTTGGGGGAGGTGAAGGAATCTTCCGCTGCAAAGATTGCTTCTTAGGAACAAGGTCACAGTCATTAAACCTAAATTTCGTATCTAGTTACAACCTTTGAAAGTCAGTGTGGATTGACTTGAAGCAGCTGCTTCAGTTTACTATAGATTTCATGCGACGTCGCTGTTGACAGTCTTGAAGCAGTCGTGGCACAAACATCGTCGCAATCCTTCTCAGCGCGACCGCTACGGTCGCAGGTTCGAATCCTGCCTCGGGCATGGATGTCTGTGATGTCCTTACGTTAGTTAGGTTTAATTAGTTCTAAGTTCTAGGGGACTGATGGCCTCAGCAGTTAAGTCCCATAGTGCCAGAGCCATTTGAACCATTTGAATCCTTCTCATGCTCAATTCTTCCCGCAGGATACGTTCACATGTATTCCAAAGGTGGTTCTGTGGTCTCGAATTTTGCAGAATGAAATCCCTAATTTTCTATTTTCTGGTGTGATGATAGTTCACAACCAATCGGAACGGCCGTCATCATCAATCGACGTTTGGCCGTTTTGAAAAGCATATACCAGTCGTAAGCCTATACTTGATCTAAAACGTTGTCTGCAAAACTTTGCTTCAATATTTGGCTCCTTTCTAAGGCCGTTTTCTCAGATTTAATACAAATCTTTATACAGATAGGCTTCTGTTTGAGATCAACCAACGCTAAGCCTCAAACTCATGAAACATGACAATGAAAGTGCGCTTATCAGCAACTAAGAAAATCGCTTACCTCCCACAGACGACGAACTTCAATTAATGAGATTCTTTTTCTCATTGATTAAACGACCAAAAAGTTATTACCGTGTGTCATATTATAAGTAATTTCTCTAACTAATATTATATATGAACTTGTATTAGATCAAAAACAATATACTCGTAGCTTTCATTAGACCCCTTTAGGCTTGCGTAGCTCGCACCCTGTGCAGTCAGTGTTGTCAGACTAAAAATAGCTCGTATTATTAACAGTAGTAGCTGGTTTCGCTAGCGCGCCGCTGTTCTATAATATTCTGGCTGCGCAACAACAGCAGGCGAACAGCAGTCAAGAAATAAACAAAACAATAACTGAATGCTATCGTGTGCCCACAAATTGTTACCAGTAAAATGTCTTGTAGCACCAAGAAAGACAACTGAAATCAGTGAATTATTTATTTATTGTTTTCGTATTTCGACCTCCATGAACCATGATATCTGTCCGAGCTAGGGTGCCTTGCGTACCTCAACGATACGGACAGACGAACAGCAGCTGCAACAACAACGTAGGGGTATCCATGGAGAGACCAGACTAACACATGGTTCCTAAAGAGGGGCAACAGACTTTTCAAATTTCCAGGAGAGGACTACTCAGGATGAAGTTGTCTTCAGGAGAAACAAAACTAGCGTTCTGCGGATCGCTGCTTGGGATGTGAACTCTCATAATCAAATGGGAAGGTTAGAGAATTTAAATAATGAAATGAATAGATTTCAGTTGTTTATAGTGGAAATTAGTGAAGTGCAGTGGCAAGAAGAACAGGACTTTTGGTCCGGTAAGTTCAAAGTTATCTACAGAAAATGAAATAGAAGTAATACAGAAATAGGCCTAATACTGAATGAGAAAATGGGAATACAGTTAAGCTACTATTAAACGAGTAGCGGACTCATTATCGTAGATACGAAACCAACAGTCAGCTCAATAGTAAAACATACATGCCAGATAGCTCCGTGGATGAAGAAGAGACAAGGTAAAGGAAATTATACAGATGGTTAAGGGAGAAGAAAATGTAATTGTGATGGGTGACTGGAATGCGATAGTAGGAAAAGGAAGAGAAGAAATAGTAGAGGAATATGGACTGGGGGGGGGGGGGGGTGATGACTGAAGGAAAAATCCACCTTGTAGAATTTTGCACATACCATAATCTAACTTTGCTAACACTTCGTTTAGGTATCATGAAAGGAGGCTGTGTTCGTGGAAAAGACTTGGGGGCACCGGGAGGTCAGAGATCGCTTATGTAATTTCGAAACCAGATTTTAAATTGAAAGACATATCCAGGGGCAAATGAACTGCAGATTAAAACTAAAGAAACTGTAAGAAGGCAGTAGTTAAGGAGCAGGAATCTGGATAAACTGAAGAAACTAGAGGTTGTTGAGAGTTTAAGACAGAGGATTAGGCAGTGATTGATTGAGACAGGGGAAGCATATAGAATAGGATACAAGTGGGTAGCTTTGAGAGATGACGTAGTCTAGACAGCAGACAGTCAAATAGAAAAAAAGACACTGTCTGGTAGGAATCTCTGGGCAACACGAGATATATTGAATTTAAATGACGAAAGGACAAAATATGAACCAAATGAATACAGACATATAAAAACATTCCAGAATGAGATTTTCACTCTGCAGCGGAGTGTGCGCTGATATGAAACTTCCTGGCAGATTAAAACTGTGTGCCCGACCGAGACTCGAACTCGGGACCTTTGCCTTTCGCGGGCAAGTGCTCTACCATCAGAGCTACCGAAGCACGACTCATGCCCGGTACTCACAGCTTTACTTTTGCCAGTACCTCGTCTCCTACCTTCCAAACTTTACAGAAGCTCTCCTGCGAACCTTGCAGAACTAGCACTCCTGAAAGAAAGGATATTGCGAAGACATGGCTTAGCCACAGCCTGGGGGATGTTTCCAGAATGAGATTTTCACTCTGCAGCGGAGTGTGCGCTGATATGAAACTTCCTGGCAGATAAAAACTGTGTGCCCGACCGAGACTCGAACTCGGGACCTTTGCCTTTCGCGGGCAAGTGCTCTACCATCTACCATCTCACGCCCGGTACTCACAGCTTTACTTTTGCCAGTACCTCGTCTCCTACCTTCCAAACTTTACAGAAGCTCTCCTGCGAACCTTGCAGAACTAGCACTCCTGAAAGAAAGGATATTGCGAAGACATGGCTTAGCCACAGCCTGGGGGATGTTTCCAGAATGAGATTTTCACTCTGCAGCGGAGTGTGCGCTGATATGAAACTTCCTGGCAAATTAAAACTGTGTGCCCGACCGAGACTCGAACTCGGGACCTTTGCCTTTCGCGGGCAAGTGCTCTACCATGGTAGGGTAGAGCACTTGCCCGCGAAAGGCAAAGGTCCCGAGTTCGAGTCTCGGTCGGGCACACAGTTTTAATCTGCCAGGAAGTTTCATATCAGCGCACACTCCGCTGCAGAGTGAAAATCTAATTCTGGAAACATCGCCCAGGCTGTGGCTAAGCCATGTCTTCGCAATATCATTTCTTTCAGGAGTGCTAGTTCTGCAAGGTTCGCGGGAGAGCTTCTGTAAAGTTTGGAAGGTAGGAGACGAGGTACTGGCAAAAGTAAAGCTGTGAGTACCGGGCGTGAGTCGTGCTTCGGTAGCTCAGATGGTGGAGCACTTGCCCGCGAAAGGCAAAGGTCCCGAGTTCGAGTCTCGGTCGGGCACACAGTTTTAATCTGCCAGGAAGTTTCATATAAAAACATTGTTGACAGCTAGTGAAAAATGTCAAAGCGGGAATGTCTAGAGGACAAATGCAGGCTTAGAAACATATATAACTAGGGAAACTTCAGGAAAACTACAGAGAACTTCGAAGAAAAGAGAAGCAGCTGTATGAATACCAAGAGGTCAGATGACAAACCAGTATTTAGTAAAGAAGGCAAACTAAATGGTGGACGGAGTACATAGAAGGTGTAAATGAGGGAAACAAACTTGAGAACAATGTTAAGGAAAGAGAAGAGGAAGTACGTGAAGAAGAGATGGGAGATGTGATTGCGAGTAGAATTTGACAGAGCGCTGATAGATCGAAGTCGAAACAAGGGCCCTGGAGTAGACAACATTCCGCCGGCCAGTGTGGCCGTGCGGTTCTAGGCGCTTCAGTCTGGAACCGCGCGACCGCTACGGTCGCAGGTTCGAATCCTGCCTCGGGCATGGATGTGTGTGATGTCCTTAGGTTAGTTAGGTTTAAGTAGTTCTACGTTCTAGGGGACTGATGACCTCAGATGTTAAGTCCCATAGTGCTCAGAGCCATTTGAACCATTTTTGAGACAACATTCCGTCGGACTTATTCAGATCCTTGGAATAGCCAGCCACAACAAAATTATTTCACCTTGTGTGTAAGATCTATGAGACGTGGGCAATAACTTCAGATTTTAGAAAGAAAGTAATAATTTCAGTTCCAAAGGAGAAACCACCGGTTAATACGTCATGCTTTGAGAATATTGGAACAAGTTATACAGTGGAATGGAAACACCGGTAGAAGTGGACCTTGGGGAAGATCAGTTTAAGTTCCAGAGAAATGTATGAACACGTGAGGAAGTACTCTACTGACCATACAACGTATCCTTGAAGGTAAATTGAAGAAAGGCAAATCTACGTTTATAACAATTTTAGATCTAAAAATAGTTGAGGCAGTATCGAATGGACGTCAGTGTTTGACATTTTGAAGATAGGAGGGATAAAACACTGGAAACAACAGCTGTAAGATCTGACGAGATAGCAAGGAAAGACGTAGTTGAGAAGAGAGTGAGAAAGACATGTAATCGTCCCTGATGTTATACAAACTGTAGACTGAGCAAGTTGTGAAGGAAACAAAGAAATTTGGATGTGAAACTAGAGTTCATGGAGAAGAAACAAAATTCCGGAGATTCACTACTGACGTAGTAATTCTGTCAGAGACGACAAAGAACTTGGAAGAGCAGCAGAATGGAATGGTTATCGTCTAGAAAAGAGATTATAAGATGAAAATCAAGAAAATAAAAACAAGGGCAATGGAATGTGTCGAATTAAAACAGGCCGTGCTGAGGCACTTAGATTAAGAATGAGAGACTGAAAGTAGTCGACGATTTTTTTATTTGGGCAGTAAAATAAATGACTAATGTTGGAGACTACAAAATGCAGACTGGAATTAGCAAGAAAATCATTCGTGAAGAAGAGGAATTTGTTAACATGTAACATAATTGTTGATGGTATTTTTAACCGTCTTTGGAACTACCAGACAATTCGTATTTTTGTTACCGTGTTTCGCCGGCCGGGGTGACCGAGCAGTTCTAGGCGCTACAGTCTGGAGCCGCCCGACCACTACGGTCGCAGGTTCCAATCCTGCCTCGGGCATGGGTGTGTTAGGTTAGTTAGGTTTAAGTAGTTCTAAGTTCTAGGGGACTGATGACATCAGAGGTTAAGTCCCATAGTGCTCAGAGCCATTTTTGACCGTGTTTCGTTTGGTTGAAATACACATACAAATTTTTATTACAATAAAATGCAACGCTTTTGGTGACAAAAGAACATTTTATTGTAGTTGCAAACATGGATTCAGAATACCTTCGACGACCATATACGTAAGATGTCAACAAATTCGTCTTTTTCAGAATGAAGACTGTTCACGACTCGTAAATAAAAGTAAACTTCTGAAGATGGGATGAGCATTTAATGAATCTTCTCTCAAAAACTAGCGTTTTGAGACGTAATTTACTGACTTGGTGTGTCGGGAAAGGGCTGTCATTCACATCGGAGTGTTGCCCCATAAACATTAACGCCAGGGACGCTATAGTTTTGACTTTATGCTATAGGAGCGATGTTCTAATGTCATATGATGATGCGGCCCGCAATCTTAAGTAAGAATGTGAATCACGCCCACGTGTCTCCAAAAGTTGCCCAAGCCTGGTTGACAGGATGTCACACATTGTAGGGACCGACACATAAACTTCCTTGCTGTTGAGCAAAAAGGAACTGTTTTACACAGCTGTATAAAGAGATAAAATGTGATATTTGAGAAAAACGTAGCAACCTGTGTGTGATTCGACGTCCCGAGCACTAGACGCAGCGTTCGGCGTACGTGACTTGCTTCATTCTGGCAGGTAACCACAATGGTCTCCACGTTTTCCGCCTGTAAGAAGCTGTTCACGAAACGTTATTGCGATCCTTTCAGCTGTATGACACTGCAGACTCTGCTGACGTGTTGCTTGTCTTCCTCTGTTGGTCTCAAACATGTCAAACATGGAACCTTGTGCCAATTAGTCTCCAGGCGCCAGCCTAGTATTAAAGTGATAAATAGTGCGAGGTAAGTCATTTTTTGCGGTTATTGCAACTTCGAATGCTCGAAGAAGACTTCACCCTCTGTATTAATAACGAAGCCATAATTCGTTTCCATTCTCCCTGCACCAATGTGGCAAGTTCTATGTCAACACGAATATGTTCTAATCAATTCAAGCTTGGACAATGAACATACCAGTGCAACAAAAATAACCATCTTTCTTCATACTACACCATTCTAGGAATATTTTTAAACATCTGTATTCAGTTTTATGATAGATAAAAACTAATGGTGCGAGCTACAGGAGAATTCAGTCGCTGTGAAACATTCACTACCACTCTTCGCTCAAATATCACAATTTGTCTCTTTACACAACGGTGTAAAATCACTCTTTCCAACGTCCGACATGCTGTAGACGATATCTGTAAGTTAAACTTTGTCTGAAGATGTTCCTGACAGTTACCAACACGCAAATGGTAGGTCAAGTTAGAGGTGGGGGGAACGAGGGAGGGGGCAGAAGTATTTATTTTCAGTCATCAGTCTTCTGACTGGTTTGGAGTGGCCAGTCCCGAATTTCTTTCCTGTACCAACCTATTCATTTCAAAGTAGCACTTGCATCCTACGTTCTCATTTATTTGTTGGATATATTCCAATCTCTGTCTTCCTCTACAGTTTTACCCTCTACAGTTCTCTCAAGTATAATGGAAGTTATTCCCTGTTGCCTTATCTCCTGTCGTCCTGTCCTTTCTTCTTATCAGTGGTTACCCTACGTTCCTTTCTTCGCTGGTTCTACAGAGAACCTCCTCATTCCTTACCTCATCAGTCAACCTGCTTTTAAACGTCTTTCTGTAGCACTACATCCTAAACGCTTTGATTCTCTTCTGTCCCGATTTCCTCATTGTCCATGATTCACTATCATGCAGTGCTTTACTCTAAACGTGCATTCTCAGAAATATCTTCCCCAAATTAAGGCCTGTGTTTTATAGCAGTAGACTTCTCTTAGCTAGGAATGCCCTCTTTGTCTGTACTGGTCTACTTCTTACGTCCTCCTTCCTTTTCCATCATGGGTTATTTTACTGTCGAGGTAGCAGAATTCCTTCACTTCTTCTGCTTTGTAATCACCGATTTCGACGATATGTTCGTCGCTATTCTCATTCCTGCTACTTCTCATTACGTTTCTTTTCTTCCGCTTTACTCTCAGTCCATATTCTGTATTGATTAGACTGTTCATTCTATTCAATAGATTCTGTGATTCTTCTTCACATTGTCTGAGGATAGTAATGTCATCATCGAATCTTATGCTTTCACCCTGAATTTAAGTCCACCGGTGAACTTTTCTTTTAGTTGCGTCGTTGCTTGTTCGATGTATAGACTGACCAGTAGGGGCGAAAGACTACACCCCTGTCTTAAACACTTTTTAATCCGAGCAGTTCGTTTTTCATTTTCGAAAATTATTGGTCCCTCTTGGTTCTTGTAAATATTATACATGTATTTTCCTCTATTTTACTTTCATTTTTATCAGAATTTCGAACATCTTGCACCGTGTCACATTGTCGAACGCTTTTTCTAGGTCGACAAACCCTATGAGCATATCTTGATTTTTCTTCAGCCTTCCTTCCATTATCAAACGCAATGTTAGAATTGCCTTGCTTCTGCATTTACGTTTCCTAAAGCCACATATCGTCATCTAACAGACCCTTAGTTTTCTTTTCCATTCTTCTGCGTCTTAATCTTGTCAGCAGCTTGGATGCATGAGATGTTAAGCTGATTGTGCAATGATTTCCACACCTATCTGCCCTTGCTATCTTCGGAATTGATCGATGACAAGTCTGATGGTACAGTTGCATTTTGTTAAATGAAGTGCTTGTTTTCTTACTACGGAAATAAAGGCACTCAATTTTTAAAACTTGCACGCTATTGCGAATAGCTGCTAAAATTCGATTATGAGTATCTGGATACCGTCTAGAATATGTGAGAGATCTGCTAAGCGACGCTGACAAAATATTAATCACCCACGGAAGACATCACAAATGCCGTGTATCATCACATCTACCTTTGTTTGTCGAGGAAGAACGCAACTTTCTTCAGGTCTGCCGTATCCATCTGAAATAACTCACTGATGATATATTCCTCAATGACAGGGCAGCTGATGAGTGACAGGGTGCCTCAGTGTTCGTCAAACCAGGATCGTCTACATGTAGTCCTTGAACTTTGGTGTCTTCATCTTGGGACGGGAGTATCCACAGCGTGCTCGTCATGAGACTTTACAAGAAAGACCAATACTTTGTCACCGAGAATGTTGAAATAAACATCCTGGTTCACGTTCACGACAATGAGGGGACGCAGTCATGTTACGAAAAAGGCTTCCAAAACATTACACAAGCACAACCAATCTGCAAGCAAATCTTTCACACTGCCAGTTAAATGTCTGCCTGGGCCAACGGTTCATTCTACGCCTTTCATCATTTGGCAAAAGGTAAAAAGAAACTTCAGGAGTGCTGTCAGCTATTGTTGTAGGGGCCAATGAAGGGGTGCAGCTTTATATGCTGCTATAAGCAATGGCCTTATGCGAGGTGCTCCACTCCAAACGTCCAACGCATGCAGCTAACTTCTCAGTGTTCGCTCGGAAACTAATTGAAATTGACCTGCATTCACAGACACCAGCAATTTCCATGGCGATTGAAACCGATTGTCATGGATAAAGCTTGACACTCGTATCTGTTCCCTGTTGGTTAAGACCTTTTTACGGCCACTGTTTTCACCCGTGTTTTATGGCCGCGAGACGTACATCATTTCCAGCAGACACGCTGAACAGTCAGCGCTGATATTCCAACAGATTGGTCAGCTTTCATCATATTATGGTCATGCACACGTCTAAACATGATAGGTCCTTTCTACCGCTGTGTCAGCCTCCACGTCAACATACCTCACTGCCTTGATTACATACTACAGACGGGCACGCACACACCACTTCAATGCCGTAACTTATGTCAGTGGAGGGGGGTGAAGTGACACACTGGTATTGTTTCTACAACGTCTACAGCGTTTCATAGCGACTACCGTGCTTATAACACTGCCGGCTTCTCTAAATTAGCATTACACAGATAATGTTACTCCTGTGAAACGGATTATTTTCCAGGATGTCAAATCAAACAGCTTTCAGCCACCTAATTAGTAAACTTATTTTAATTGGCTACCAGTTTCGGCGATTTACTACACCATATTCAGGCCCTTTGTACAGACAACAATGATACCAATATGAAACATAAACCAAGATGGGGGATGGTGCAAGTCTTACCAACAGTGGTAATATGTAATAACAATACCAACCAGTACAGGAAGCTACATAAGCTTACAGATAAATTAAGGAATAAACTAAGAGAACAGTTGCGCACTCTATTAATTTAAACTAGTGAACAAAGTCATATAATCGTAAAACAGGAACCTACTAAACGGAGGTCAATATTTCTTGTTATGCATAGATAATCACGGTATAATGCCAATGCAACGTCCGTGAAAAAACAGGAGTAAAACAATATAGTCATACACAGACTGAAGGTAAACATTTGATTACATGCTGTCATACAATAATAACTAATAAAAGGAGATACGAAAATACATCAGTGCAATTTATCGATCACAAACTCACAAGATATAAACTGGGACACTCAGATGTTTAGGACGGGTGCTAGGGACAGAGCATCGAGTGACATTATACTGAGTGCACTATCCGAAAATTACCTCGAGCAATTAAACAGAGAACCGACTCGTGGAGATAACGTCTTGGACCTACTGATAACAAAAAGACCCGAACTTTCCGACTCCGACAGAACAGTGATCATAAGGCCGTTGCAGCATCCCTGAATATGGAAGTAAATAGGAATATAAAAAAAAGGGAGGAAGATTTATCTGTTTAGCAAGAGTAATAGGAGGCAGATTTCAGACTACCTAACAGAGCAAAACGAAAATTTCTGTTTCGTCACTGACATTGTTGAGTGTTTATGGAAAAAGTTCAAGGCAATCGTAAAATGCGTTTTAGACAGGTACGTGCCGAGTAAAACTGTGAGGGACGGAAAAAACCCATCGTGGTTCAACAACAAAGTTAGGAAACTACTGCGAAAGCAAAGAGAGCTTCACTGCAAATTTAAACGCAGCCAAAACCTCTCAGACAAACAGAAGCTAAACGATGTCAAAGTTACCGCAAGGAGGGCTATGCGTGAAGAGTTCAGTGAATTCGAAAGTAAAATTCTATGTACCGACTTGACAGGAAGTTCTGGTCTTACGTTAAATCTGTAAGTGGATCGAAACAGCATATCCAGAAACTCTGGGATGATAATGGCATTGAAACAGATGATGACACGGGTAAAGCTGAAACACTAAACACCTTTTTCCAAAGCTGTTTCACGGAGGAAGACCGCACTGCAGTTCCTTCTCTAAATCCTCGCACGAACGAAAAAATGGCTGACATCGAAATAAGTGTCCAAGGAATAGAAAAGCAACTGAAATCACTCAACAGAGGGAAGTCCACTGGACCTGACGGGATACCAATTCGATTCTACACAGAGTACGCGAAAACACTTGCCCTCCTTCTAACAGCCGTGTACCACAAATCTCTAGAGGAACGGAAGGTTCCAAATGATTGGAAAAGAGCACAGGTAGTTCCAGTTTTCAAGAAGGGTCGTCGAGTAGATGCACAAAACTATAGGCCAATATCTCTGACATCGATCTGTTGTAGAATTTTAGAACGTGTTTTTTGCTCGCGTATCACGTCATTTCTGAAAACCCAGAATCTACTCTGTAGGAATCAACATGGATTCCGGAAACAGCGATCGTGTGAGACCCAACCCGCTTTACTTGTTCATGAGACCCAGAAAATATTAGATACAGGCTCCCAGGTAGACGCCATTTTCCTTGACTTCCGGAAGGCGTTCGATGCAGTTCCGCACTGTCGCCTGATAAACAAAGTAAGAGCCTACGGAATATCAGACCAGCTGTGTGGCTGGATTCAAGAGTTTTTAGCATGTTGTTCTCAATGGAGAGACGTCTACAGACGTTAAAGTAACCTCTGGCGTGCCACAGGGGAGTGTTATGGGACCATTGCTTTTCACAATATATAATAAATGACCTAGTAGATAGTGTCTGAAGTTCCATGCGGCTATTCGCGAATGATGCTGTAGTATACAGAGACGTTGCAGCATTAGAAAATTGCAGCGAAATGCAGGAAGATCTGCAGCGGATAGGCACTTGGTGCAGGGAGTGGCACTGACCCTTAACATAGACAAATGTAATGTATTGCGAATACATAGAGAAAAGGATCCTTTATTGTATGATTATATGATAGCGGAACAAACACTGGTAGCAGTTACTTCTGTAAAATAGCTGGGAGTATGCGTACAGAACTATTTGAAGTGGAATGATCATATAAAATTAATTGTTGCCAGGTTGCCAGGTTGAGATTCATTGAGAGAGTCCCTAGAAAATGTAGTCATCAACAATGGAGGTGACTTACAAAAGACTCGTTCGACCTATACTTGAGAACTGCTCATCAGTGTGGGATCCGTACCAGGTCGGGGTGACAGAGGAGATAGAGAAGATGCAAAGAAGAGCGGCGCGTTTTGTCACAGGGATATTTGGTAAGCGTGATAGCGTTACGGAGATGTTTAGCAAACTCAAGTGGCAGACTCTGCAAGAGAGGCGCTCTGCATCGCGGTGTAGCTTGCTGTCCATGTTTCGAAAGGGTACGTTTGTGGATGAGGTATCGAATATATTGCTTCCCCCTACTTACACCTCCCGAGAAGATCACGAATGTAAAATCAGAGGGATTCGAGCGCGCACGGAGGCTTTCCGGCAGTCGTTCTTCCCGCGAACCATACGCGACTGGAATAGGAAAGGGAGGTAATGACAGTGGCTTGGTTCAAATGGCTCTGAGCACTATGGGACTTAACATCTATGGTTATCAGTCCCCTAGAACTACTACTTAAACCTAACTAACCTAAGGACATCACACAACACCCAGTCATCACGAGGCAGAGAAAATCCCTGACCCCGCCGGGAATCGAACCCGGGAACCCGGGCGTGGGAAGCGAGAACGCTACCGCACGACCACGAGCTGCGGACAATGACAGTGGCACACGAGGTGCCCACTGCCACACACCGTTGGTTGGCTTGCGGAGTATAAATGTAGATGTAGATGTAGAAGACGCAAATTATTTAGTAATAGATTTCTAGTGAACCAAACAATGAGTCTGGAGATGATGTTTGGTTTGTGGGGCGCTCAACTGCTCGGTCATCAGCGCCCGTACAAACTAACAATTTTTACGCAATCCAATTTTTTGACGCAATCCAATCTAGCCACTGTCACGAATGATGGTGATGAAGATAACACAAACACCCAATCCCCGGGCAGAGAAAAGCTCCAACCCGGCCGGGAATCGAACCGGCACCCGTGATCCAGAGGTACCAACGCTAGACACTAGACCACGAGCTGCTGACAAACTATGAGTATAATGTAATATACCGTAACGAATTACCACTAAGCAGTAAGTATTGAAATATATGGAAAATGCAAAACCAAGGTTATCACGAAAGTTGTAAGTCTGCTGATAAGCAGGTGTGTGGCTTGACGATATACCAAACCACAGGCTATGAAGTACGTCTGAAAAAAAGAAGTGTTGTACATACGCAGTATATTAGAAAGACGCTCATTACAATCAGAACAATCAAAGGCGCGTACCTCTATATGTCGTGTAGCCCTTAAGAAAGGGAGGAGAAAGGATAGTATGACCTACGACAGAAATACCACCAGAACACGTGTGCCAAGGTATACCACAGAATGTGTAATATGTAAGTTAGTACCTTTATGATTAGATGGTTAACTGAGTATGTGGATATCAAGCAATATATTAGAACACTGTGTCGGGTATTATCAAGGGATTAGAGATTCTGGTGTGTAATATGAATACACATATTGTCAACTAATAAAACTAGTAACCGTGTGAAAACGAACACTCGTCACGTATCATGAAAACAATGTAAAGAGGGAAGAACTCACAACACTAACACCATAATGCCAAACAATGTAGTGTTGCAATAATCATGGTTACATGCCGAAGAATGAAGGTAGGCAAGTAAGTATGTTCAGGCAACGTTAACCTGCTTCACCCAGGACTTATGAAAAAACTAGGAAGCTCCAGAAACTAACGACAATTGTATTATTTTAAGAATAGTAATTCTATGATTGTAGTGCATTCCAGAAAAGTGACGTTACAAACAAAGTAATGAATATGTGTAAAGAAAAATTCCTGTACGTGTTGAACATCAGTAAAAACAACATCGTGTATCGTTACACGTTTATCGTACAAAATTTTTAGCAATAAGTACGAATATCACGAACTACAATTACATATTCCTCATGGAGTGGTGTTTCAGATGTACAGTAAACATGGAAGAGTTGCACTTAGTACTGAGCCATAACCAAGAAACTACGTTGATGTATTTTAATATACAGGCAAACACAAATGTAAAGTAGAACCCTGGTTTAATTAACAATGACCAAAATGATCAGAAATTTAAAACTTCCAGTCCGTCGATCTACAGTCATTCATGGGAAACCAAGCCCCAGTATTTCGAGTAGATCAATTCTAAGAGGAAAAAGAAAGAACTTTTTGCACAAGCCATCGATCATGGTTATGGTACATAAAAACCTTACGTGAAAGAATGCTTAACGCACTGGCATGAAAAAACTAAGGGGAAAAAACAGTGCATCCGTATCTAATTGAGAACATCATGTGTTACCAGGATACTTGTGTCTGAAATAATTAATAATAAACGGTTGCAATGTGGAACGGTTAAACCAGAAAATGAGAACCATGTCATCGCCACATAAAGCGCTAAAGACATCCTAATGTTGTCTATACGACAACTGCCAATTCGATAAAATCTGTGGAAACCCAGGTGATGACTAACCTTTTTAAAAAGAATGGGGGAGCACACGACATGAAAGATGACGTTGTATTTGGGGTCACAGTTGAGAAGAGAAGGAGAGAAACAACGCAACCAACTAAAGGTATTGTGGAGTCGGTATGAGTGGTTCCATTACATCATGTCAAATAACGTCATGAAACTGATATAATCTGTTGAAAATCCTCAAAAAGTAGCATGCCTAACGATCTGAGTATCGTGTGGGAACACAGGTACCTCTGTTACATGTGCAGTACTATACCCATAGACGTACCATAGACGGTAAAGCCATACAAATCTAAAATTTACAAGATCAATAATTAGAATTGACCGTGGCTGTGTGCTAATGGTTAAAGTATCGGACTATTTTTCGTTTCTGAAAAGGTTTAAATTGAAAGGAAGCAGTAGCAAAACCAACGGGGATCGAACCAAGGCTCTATTAGTAATAAAATAACCTATAGTTATGTGAAAGGAAACGGTCGCCAGCCTAACTAGGCAAAGTCGTAACAAGTAATGGCAAGTTCATAAAGAAAGTAAACTATCTGTGATTACTTGATGCTGAAGTACTATTGTTGCCTGTAGGACACAAGGCGGTGGTACACTTTAGCAAGCAATATACCAGTGGTCAGGCATGAATAACACAGGAGGAATATTAAAAAGTTTCGGCAACAACTTACTATCTGTACATTAGAGTAGGAAATTAATCATCACTGTAGGTGAGTGATTACTAATGGTGGACGAAGATTAACTTGGACAAAAGGTTCTTTAATCAGCTAAATTATTGGAAAATAATGTCACTGAAATGGTTTTCAGGTAATTGCACTGAAGCGCCACAGAAACTGGTGTAGGCAAGCGTATTCCAATACAGAAATGTGTAAACAGGCAGAAACGGCGCTGCTGTCAGAAACGCCTGTATAAGACAAGTGTCCGGCGCCATTATTTGATCGGTTACTGCTGCTACAATGGCAGGTTATCAGTATTTAAGTGAGTGTGCAGTTGGAGTGATATGGGACCCCTGATAAGTCTAGATACGCCTCTGACAAGTGACACATGTGTAAGTATACTGTCTGACCACTTGCATCCATTCATGTTCATTATGCATTCCGACAGATTTGGGCAATTCGAGCAGGACAATGTGACACCTCGCACGTTCAGAATTGTTACAGATTAACTCCAGACACTTTATCAGCTTGAGGGGCGACGGGTAGTTAATCATTTGTTTGTTCGTCGTCTTACTCACGCGAGCCTGGCAACTAATTTTGTGGTCAGCCAGAAAGCGAAGGGAAACACACTAACCTTAGTTTACAGTCTGAACGGCCACATTCTGGTCCAGTCCACTGAAAGAAAAATTTCTGTCCTATTTCTTTGCGGGATCAGGATTATGATTTTAAATAAAAGTAGGAATTTCCAATCAAATTTGTACTGCGTGAAGTTTCTTATATACATCACTAGGAAATTCACTATTTTCAATTGAAAGCAAGTCTTTCTATTCTGGCAGCACATTTAGCAGTTCAGAGACGACCTCTACGGTATGTTACTACCAGATTGTCTGTCGCCCTGATTGAAATTATTCAATGAAAGTTTGCAATAAATGTTCAAAGTTAATGCACGCCATAAAAGTGGAAATAAAGTCACCACTTGCCACGCGGAATTGTAATTCTTACAGACGGCACACTAGAAGTTACTCTAGAGAATTCTAAGCGATCCAGGACGGTGTATAGTCCTGGCGAGTTCACTGTCCGTTTTTACAGCAAAATACGCGAGTCGTCACAGTTCGGCTCTGGGTGTTACAGAAGCTGAATGCGAAGTGAATTTTTCTACTGCCTCTCAGGCTGCATTTATATAGGTGCCGGAGCGGACGGCAGAGGAAACATCTGTTGTCTACAGCTATCTGCATACTGCAGCAGCCTCCGAACGACCGCTTTCTCGGGCACATAAACTTAAATAATATACTTACAAATTACTTCAGAAACCTCTTAATTTTTATTTGTATTCAGTTAAGTTCTTTGAAATCACTGAAAAAGTTTGAGCTCGCTGGAATGAAAACTTTGCCTTTTAGAATTTTTATAGTGGAACTAAAGGTAGATCGTTACCTCTGAACCATATCTTAACTAGAACTTATGTCAAAGTTATTAATACTACAACTCTCAAATCTGGTATAGCTCTATCACTTGGTATTTTTTATCATCCACTTTAACCAAAATTTTGTATCATTAAAATTACAGATACCTAAGCTACAACAATTGGGTACGTTTTAGTTACAAAATTGGCTTTTTACTTCATTACTCAAAAATTATAAGAGGTAGCTTAACGTAGTCTCTCAGTTATTATTTTTGTGGTGAACGGAAGCATAAAACAATAATTTCATGTTTCTAAGTCCATTATTTAGCGCCTCTGATTTTACCTAAACACATGGATTCCGGTGTTAATTTTTGTTATATGGTTTTGGAAACCTGCACCACTTATTCATGAGCTCTAACCGCACATTCTGACCAACTTCTGGCTTTCTAGTTTCATTATTTAGAGCCACTTACTTTTCTCTTAAAACGGCGTTTTTACGTAAACAGTTAAGTCTAGAACATAAAGACTTGGTATTTGGAACATTATAACACTAAAATATATTTTAACAAAGTTTTAAAGATGAATTTTGATTTTTAATTTCATACTTAATCGTGATGCAATATTAGCGCACTACGCGCAGATGTGTTAAGATGACGTGACGGTACTACCAGTGAACTGGGGTCCTGGCACACTCGCTTGACTCTGTCTCTCATACATGATACAGCGCTTGCTTTGCTTCAAGCTACATTATTGGAAAATAATGTCATTGAAATGGTTTTCAGGTAATTACTCTGAAGCGCCAGAAAAACTGGTATAGGCATGCATATTCAAATGCGGATATATGAAAACTGGCCGAATACGGCACTGCGATCGTCAACGCCTATATAAGATAACAAGTGTACCTGAACTATTACCGTCGCTGTTGGTTTGATGCCGATTCTCATAACACCAACCCTATTACTGACCTGTTCACAGTAACACAGTCTATGCCCTACTTTCCTATTCATAACGAATCCTACTTCCGTTACACCATTTTCTGCTGCTTTTAATATTACCGTATACTCATCTGACCAGAAATCTTTGTCTTCTTTCCATTTCACTGACCCTTACAATATCCAGATTGAGCCCTTGCATTTCCCTTTTCAGATTTTCCAGCTTCCCTACTACGTTCAAGCTTCTGACTTGTCACGCGCCGACTCGTATAACGTTATCCTTTCGTTGATTATTCAATCTTATTCTCATGATCACAACCCCCTTGGCCGTCCCGTCCCGGAGATCCGAATGGTGGACTATTCCGGAATATTTGGCAAAGGAGAGATCATCACTACACTTTTCTTTTCAGTTTCAAGCAACATGTGCAGGTTTGTATTTGTTTTCTAACTAAAGATGTTTTTGGCCTACTGAAGAATTATCACAAACGTGTTACCCGAGACAGGGTTTCTTATAATTGAATATCAACTAACGACGCATTGACAGAAAGTCGTGGACAGATTCTGAGACCAACAATGATATTTTAGGAGCGCCGGAACAAGATGGCTTCCGAGTGAGATCACAGATATTTTCTTCGTCCGCTAAAAGAACTTATTTAAGAGGAAATAGTGTCAAATTTAAATTTTCTTTGTTTTGTATACTTGTTGTAGTGTCCGTTCTTGTCACACAATTGAATATTAGCGTCCCAGAAGCGCTTCGTCTTGAAAAAAACTTGTTCTTTAGCTGAAGTCCCGATAATTGCGACATAACCCGAATTTTGCGTGACATAAACACAAAAAAATCTGTTCAAGTTTTCTTGATAGTGCAAAATTCGTTTAAAAAAGACTGCTACTAGTTTCATCAGTGTCTATTGTCGCAACAAAAGTGTAATTAAACGTTTCTAAATCGTATTTAACTAAAACATTATGTATTGTTTACTAGTTAGATAGGCGCGATATAGGCCTAAATTTTCCGAGTTATAAACGTTTAAAAACCTGACCAAACACGCCTGATAACGTCAATTCTCTAAAAGCAAAGTAATTACAAATCCATTCTTCTGTCATTGTATCTCTAAATCAGAAAAAAACAACCACTGCACATAAGACCTTTGTGTCGTTTGTTTGTTTACACACAGCCAATCTCGTGTCCTTGACAAATTCAAAACATTCTTTAAACATAATTATTCTTTCGAAACTGACCATGAGTGAGAAATGTGGAAGCTGTTATAGGGTAGTGAGTAGAGGGATTTGTTGCCAATCTTGTAGTAAATATTTTCACTGGGGGGGATGCAGTGGGGAAAATGTTGGGAGAACAGAAGAGGCTCTCTCCTGGAACTGCAGAGTATGCAGTAGGAACATTTTGATTGGGGAACAGGGAAGGAAAATCTGTGCCCTTCAGGCACAGTTGGAGGAAGCAAGGAAGGAACTCGTAAGGATCAAGGGAGATAGGTGGGAGGAGGGTGGTTGGGAACTGGCAGCTGGTAGGAGGAATGGAAGAAAGAGAACGCTATCTGGCAGTTTTATCATCAACACAAAAAACAGGTATCTACCACTGCCAGAGTTAAGTGGAGAAGAGCCTTAGCAATGTACATAGTTTTAGGAAGAAGAAAGTGTTGCTGCTAGGTAGTAGCCATGGGCGAGGGGAAGCACTCGGTTACAGGAAAGTTTAGGGGCAGCGTACCGAGGCACCAGTATCTTCAAGCTAAATGCAGGGTTAAGTCATGTGATAGAAGACCTAGGGTCTTTATGTAAGGACTTAACAAAAGAGGACCATGTAGTGATAGTGGGTGGGGTGGGAAGCAGTTGGGACAGGGATGGGGCATATGAGATAGGTGGTGACCTGGACAAGATAGCTTCCCTGACTCATGGCACCAACGTACACTTTGTTGAGCTGTTCCAGCGTCATGATCGACCACACCTTGATGGAGCTGTGAGGCGAATCAATGTGGGGTTAGGGATGGCTCTGAGGACAGCTAACTTTGCTCATGTTTCTCTGGTGACTGTCGGGACTATCAACAGATGGGGTTTCACTAGGCATGGCCTACACCTAAACAGGATTGGGAAGGGAAGATTGGTACAGCTGATTCATAAAAGTATAGGGGGTGGATCTTGGGCCACACATGGTCAAATACCTGTTGTCATAGGTAGGAAAAGTAGGTCTTTTCTAGGATAAATCTAGACAAAAGATTCCCTGCCTAAAGAGTATCTCCAGCAATTTAAAAAATAATGAAATAATCACTCACAAGACAGATTTTAACACCTCAGACATTACATATAACAGATGTCACAAAGAAAAACAAACCACTGTAAAGAGTAACATTGGCTATTTCACAGACTTAACAATCCTCCATCTAAACATGCAATCAATAAAAAAATTCAACTATTAGAAGTTGAGCTCCAATCTTTGAACTGCACAGTAGTTTGTATTACTGAGCGCTGGTGTAGAGACACAGAAATCCAACATGTAGTATTATCATTGTATGAAATGGCAAACTCTTACTGCAGAACTACTTCAAGGGGTGGAGGATCATGCATTTATATCAGAAAGTTCTAGATAAAGTCTCAAGTACAAAGGAGACATTAACATCAATACTAACATCATAAATGAATCCAGCAGCACCTTCATAGACATACTTCAAAGTTTTGGCATGTCCCTATTGGTCATTAGTGCAACAACAAGGGTTACCACAACGACTTCATCAGTAATTGACCATGTGGCAACAAATATGGACAGGGAATTTATGTGATGTAGCTGTAAAAGATCTCGGATTGTCAGACCATCTCTGTCAAATAACAACAGAAAAGTAAGGCATCGAATCTTTCCCTAAACTACGAGCCTACAAACGACATCTATCAGAAATCAAAATAAAAGATTTTTCAAAAAAAAAAAAACTAGAAAAACAAAGCTGGGATGAAGTGTATATGGATACCAATGTGAATATGAAATTTCCTAAATTCTCCACATTGTTTAAGTTGAACTTTGAAAAGGCATTTACAGAAGTATGCATGTCTGTATCAACATCTCACAAAAACAGATGGATAACAGTAGATATTAAGAACTCCTCCCAAACATTTAAACACTTCAGTTCCATGAAAAAGATTCACAATGATTCAGAATTCTTAAATTTCTATCACAGATACAAAAAGATCTATAAGAAGGTGCTGATTGCTGCAAAAAAGTCATTTAACGACAAAATAATGTATAATGCAGATAATAAAAGCAAAGAGTCTGGGATGTTATAAGAAAGGAAATGGGGAGAGGCAAACAAATGCAGAATAACATACTGCTAAGGGAGGGGGATAAAGTAATAAATAATCCACAGCACTTAGCAAACTGTGTAAACGAGCATTTTTCGAGTATTGCAGAGAAGTTACAGAAAAAATTCCCCCAAACAAATATAACACCTGTAAATAATGTTGCACTAAATACAATGATGTTACTTCCAACCACAGAGAATGAAAACACTAAAGCAATTAAAAAAATTAAAAAATAAAAACTCAGTAGTTTTAGATGAAGTACCAATGTGTGTACTGAAACAATGCATAGGGATTATACAAGGTTCATTAACAAATATAATAAATGAATCCCTCACATCAGGGAGATTTCAAGAGCAGTTCAAACAGGCAAAGTTGTACCTTTACTTAAGAAAGGTAATGCAGAAGACATATAAAACTACCAGCCCATTTCCCTGCTGTCAGCATTCTCAAAAATAATAAAAGCAGTTATGAAAGACAGATTAATGAATTACCTGAATAAATACAATCATTTAAGCAAATCACAGTTTGGTTTCCAAAGTAGAAAAAATATGGAGTCAGCCATAGTAGAATTCACAAAAGTTGTACTTGATGCTCTTGATAAAGATGACTGTGTCACAGGCATATTGTTGGATCTTTCTAAGGCGTCTGATACAGCCAACCACAAGATTCCATTAAATAAATGAGAAGCATTAGGAATAAGAGTGGTGGCTAACGACTGGTTTCGATCATCCCTTACAGCTGGGTACAAAGAGTAGAGATAACACAAACTTCAAATAGATCTAAACATTTAGTAAAACACTTATAAGAACCAAAATACATTAATATAGAGGTTTCACAAGGTAGCATATTAGGACTAATACTGTTCCTGATATACATCAATGACTTTACCACTAGTGTTACTCATGGTGAAAAATTCTCCTCACTGATGACAGAAATATTATAGTCACTGAGAAAACAAGAGAACTCCTTGCTCAGAAAGCAAATGAAACCCTCAAGGAAGTTTATGATTGGTCAGTAAGTAATAAAGTGACATTGAACATAAAGAATTTCAGTGTGAAGAGGAAAAATGACAATGTTAAATTAAATGTAGATAGCACCTCTATAGACTGTGTAACAAATGCAAAATTTCTAGGAATGAATATTGATTTTCAGTTGAAGTGGTGTGAAGTGGTGTCATCAGCATGTTATGCCATTAGAATCCTATCATCAGTGTGTAACAATCAGTGTCTTTTAGTTACATATTATTCATATGGACACTCAGTTCTTAGCTATGGAATTCTTTTTTGGAGAACAAATGCACACAATATGAACACAATTATCAAACTCCAGAAAAGATCCATAAGAATAATAACCAAAAATACTAGTCAAGCTCATTGTAAAGATCTGTTCAGAACACTGGGGATTTTAACAGCTCCATGTGAATACACTTTCCAGCCAGATGTACACATCAAAAATAACATTGGTAATTACTGCACAAACAGCTCTGTCCATGACCATGCAACAAGAGATAGACTCAACTTACATTTACCAAGAAAAAATAAACGTAAAACTCAAAACAGCATGTTATACCAAGGAATAAAACTGAACAATAAATTACCAAAAGATATTAAAGAAATTGACAAAATACACTTATTTGAAAAGGCAAGTAAAAAGTACCTGTTAATGAATACATTTAGTACATTGAAGGATTACTTAGCTAAAACAGAGTAGGGGTTTGATATAAAATGTTATACAAATAAATAATAATAATGATTATAAAATATCCAAACAAAACTAACACCTCTTCCTCTTTCTGAGCTCAACATCTCACTCATTATGGGAAGTTGTGGTACAGAAAATGGCCCAGAGATCACCAGTTTGTACGTGTGCGTGCGTGTGTGTGTGTGTGTGTGTGTGTGTGTGTGTGTGTGTGTGTGTGTGTGTAGTGAGTGAAGTGTTATGAAACAATGTGTTTACAGTGTGTGCAGTGACTGATAGTGAGATATGAGTGAACACTGTGGCATTACATTATTAAATAAGTTATTTGTAAAAAAAGTATTGTATACCAGGAGTAAATCTAACTAGAAGTCTGTAAATATATGTGTATACGAATTATCTTATTTTAAATTGTTCTAAATGTGTAAATACTTTGACATGTCCTATATCTTTGTAAAAAGAGATCCACGGATGAATAAAGGTACTACTTCTACGATGTTCTGTGGACACACGTTATGTGTCTTTCATGCAGTGGTTTCCATTGCCTTCTGTATCCTCATGCCGTTCATTATTGCTGATTCTTTCGCCTTTGGGGGCAGTTTCCCACCCCAAGGATATCAGAGTGCCCTGAACCTCTGACCCCTCCTCCGCCCTCTTTGACAAGGCCTTTGGCAGAATGAGGGTAACTTCTTATGCTGGAAGTCTTCGGCCGCCATTGTTGATTATTAATCAAAATTTAAGCGGTGGCGGGTTTCGAACCCGGGACCGAGAACGCTACCGCTAGACCACGCCAGATATAAGAACAAAAATTGCACTTCTTTTGTGTTGTTATTATAATACATACTACAAAACTGGCATGGGGACCGAGATACTATTCTATAAATTGAGCCAAATCAAAACTAATAATTTTAGTTCGTTCAAACGTTTGGTTCCTAAGGGACCAAACTGCTGAGTTCATCGGTCCCTAGACTTATATAAACTACTTAACACACACCCATGCCCGTGACATGGCGCCTCAAACCGCGCGGGCATTCTGTGCGGCGTCACTATGAGAGACACTTATATATATGGAAATATAAATAACTATATACACATGAAAATATAAATTTTATTACAAAACTATTCCTATTGGTGGCCCATCAAGTGTATTAGTCAGTACTGCTTTAATGAGGTAATAATATCTCTTTGAAATCGTACTTTGATGAAACTTCAACTTGCTTTTGACGGAAAAACAGTGAAGTACTTCAAAAACAAGGCTCACAGAATAATTATGAAATTTACTGCTTCACGAAAGTTATTAAGTGTTGTTATAGAAAACAATCACTTTTCAGTTCATTCAAATAGGATAATCGTAAATACTGCATAATTTGAAAAGTACCCTGCGTAAGTAAATTATTGGAGATATTATGGATTGGTCCCAGTGGAGGTTCGAGTCCTCCCTCGGGCATGGGTGTGTGTGTTTGTCCTTAGGATAATTTTGGTTAAGTAGTGTGTATGCTTAGGGACTGATGACCTTTGCAGTTAAGTCCCATAAGATTTCACACACATTTGAACATTTGGACACATTATGGATCTTCGACATAAGTTTAAATGGTTCAAATGGCTCTGAGCACTATGGGACTTAACATCTGAGGTCATCAGTCCCCTAGAACTTAGAACTACTTAAACCTAACTAACCTAAGGACATCACACACATCCATGCCCGAGGCAGGATTCGAACCTGCGACCGAAGGGGTCTCGCGGTTTCAGACTGTAGCGCCTAGAACCGCTCGGCCACCCAGGCCGGCATAAGTTTAAACAAAATAACATTATTATCTGGCGAAATAACGAAATGACTGCTCCTTGCAATTATACAGTACTCATCTAATTACTTGAGACGAAACTGGTGGCTGCGGCGAGTTCCTGGGCTACTCAAAAAGGCGGAAAAAGTGTCCATGGCTCTTTCTGTGCAGTAGGCTCTGAAAATTCACTTCTTACCGAAAATAATAATCCAAATTGTTTCCACATCCGACACTATGTTATATAATTTTGCTTTTCTTCTTGCCTCGTTCAGCATACAGGACTCTTGCCACATAGGAATCTTGCAGTTGGTTTCACATTTTCTATTCCCGCCATGGGGGTTTCGTAGCGGAGGCATTTCCCTTCAGGTTTACGTAATTGCAATCCTAATTGCCCTATGCATGGCGTAATTTTACAAGTGTAGTTTTCACTTTTGCAGAACATTATTTTTAAAATTACACACATGGATTAATTAGAGTGTCATAGATAATGAATGAAACATTTTCATAGAGGCTTGGTGATAAAAGGGTCAGATTAAATAAAAGCAGGCAAAGAAAATAGATAAGTACACGTAATATCGATAATAGTGTTACATGGTCTTTTAAGGTATAGTTGGTACTTTCTCCAGGAAGTTTAGGTATAACCAGTGGACGGTGAACGTTTTACCTGACTCGTTCCGGTCCGTGTCAGGTGTTTGGTGAATACCTGTGTCAGATCGTGCTTGCATCTGTGGCGTGGGACGTCCGCCACACTTTGTAACTCACATCAGTAATGCCCTTTGGCGGTCCGTTCTGGTTTCCGATGTGAACATCCGATGACGCACTGTGCTTATCGTCGGCTAAACTCAACAACGAAAGGACAATGTTTAATGCTACATGTGCACTGATAAGCCAAAGCTGCCCACATTTATGCTCTCTGTCAGACATTTTATCTTTTGTGTGGACTGTCAACGAATTTTATAGATGCACATTTTACCCCTTTCTGTGCCAAAGTTAGATTTATTAAACAGTAATGCAGATCTTTGGATGCCGTCAGGTGGGGTTGCGGGCACGTGACGCGGCGACAAAAATACACTACTGGCCATTAAAATTGCTACACCACGAAGATGACGTGCTACAGATGCGAAATTTAACCGACAGGAAGACATTCACACAAGGCCGTTGGCGACACATACAAAGTGCTGACATGAGGAAAGTTTCCAACCGATTTCTCATACACGAACAGCAGTTGACCGTCGTTGCCTGGTGAAACGTTGTTGTGATGCCTCGTGTAAGGAGGAGAAATGCGTACCGTCACGTTTCCGACTTTGATAAAGGTGGATTGTAGCATATCACACTTGCAGTTTATCGTATCGCGACATTGCTGCTCGAATTGGTCGAGATCCAATGACTGTTAGCATAATATGGAATCGGTGGGTTCAGGAGGGTAATACGGAACGCCGTGCTGGATCCCAACGGCCTCGTATCACTAGCAGTCGAGATGACAGGCATCTTATCCGCATGGCTGTAGCGGATCGTGTAGCCACGTCTTGATCCCTGAGTCAACAGATGGGGACGTTTGCAAGACAACAACCATCTGCACGAACAGTTCGACGACGTTTGCAGCAGCATGGACTACCAGCTCGGAGACCATGGCTGCGGTTACCCTTGACGCTGCATCACAGACAGGAGCGGCTGCGATGGTGTACTCAACGACGAACCTGGGTGCACGAATAGCAAAACGTCATTTTTTCGGATGAATCCATGTTCTTTTTACAGCATCATGATGGTCGCATCCGTGTCTGGCGACATCGCGGTGAACGCACGTTGGAAGCGTGTATTCGTCATCGCCATACTGGCGTATCAACCGGTGTGATGGTATGGGGTGCTATTGGTTACACGTCTCGGTCACCTCTTGTTCGCATTGACGGCACTTTGAACAGTGGACATTACATTTCAGATGTGTTACGACCCGTGGCTCTACCCTTCATTCGATCCCTGCGAAACCCTACATTTCAGCAGGATAATGCACGACCGCATGTTGCAAGTCCTATACAGGCCTTTTTGGATACAGAAAATGTTCGGCTGCTGCCCTCGCCAGCACATTCTCCAGATCTCTCACCAATTGGGAACGTCTGGTCAATGGTGGCCGAGCAACTGGCTCGTCACAATACGCCAGTCACTACTCTTGATGAACTGTGGTATCGTGTTGAAGCTGCTCATGCAGCTGTACCTGTACACGCCACCCAACCTCTGTTTGACTCAATGCCCAGGCGCATCAAGGCCGTTATTACTGCCAGAGGTGGTTGTTCTGGGTACTGATTTCACAAGATCTATGCACCCAAATTGTGTGAAAATGTAATAACATATCAGTTCTAGTATATTTGTCCAATGAGTACCCGTTTGTCATCTGCATTTCGTCTTGGTGTAGCAATTTTAATGACCAGTAGTGTATTTAAGAGGTGCAGACACAAATGGGGAATCACCCTATCCAAGATATGTGTTGCAAATGGGAAAATCCTTTGAGATAAGAAACTTTGACAAAGGGCAGATTATCATCACGCAGAGCCTATGAACTAACATCTCGTAAACGGCGAACCTGATCGAATGTTCGCGTGCTGCTACAGTGAGCATCGCAGAAAGAGGTAGGAGGACAGTGAAACTACCACTAGGCGCTGAATGATTGGACGTCCGCGACTCTTCACAGAATGTGGGGTTCGGAGGCTTGTGTGCTCTGTAAAGTAGAATAGCTGGTGATCTGTGGCACCTCTGCCTAAAGAGCTCAATGCTGGAACTCGCACAAGTAGCAGACAGTTCATAGTACATATTTGACCATGGACCTCCACAGCAGACCACCCCTACGTGTTCACATGTTCATCCAACGACATCGTCAATTACGATTGCAGTGGGCACGGGACCATCGGGTATCGATGGGTTAATCACTTTTTTAATATACTGGGTCGATGGTCGTGTCCGCAAATTCCGTCATCGCGGTGAACGGCGATGAACGGCGAGTCGAAGCCTGCAGGGCGCCAAGGGCACAGGCTGGTGGGAGCAGCATTATGGTGTTGAAGACATTCTTTAGCGCTTGTTTGGGACCTGTGGTAGTAATCGAAGACACGGCGACCGCCGCGAAGCACCTGCATCCCCCCCATGATTGGTGTCTTCCCCGACGGCGACGTCGTCTTTCAGCAGTAAACGTCCGAGTCTCAGAGCCAGAACAGTACTTCACTGTTTTGAGGAGCATTGTAGTAAACTCACGTTGATAGCTTGCACCCCAAATTCCCCTAATGTAAATTCTATGGAATCCACCAGGGTCACTTTCAGCTTCCATCACCGCTTACTCAAATCAGCGAACCGTTATTTACGCGAATTACAGGGCCTGTGCGTAGACATCTAATGCAACATTGCTCCAACAACCTACCAACAAACTGTCGGATCCCTGACACGTAGAATCAGTGATGTACTTTCTTCCAAAGACGAACAAACTATTAAGTAGGTGATCGTAATGTTTTGGTTCATCATTGTATCTGCTATTGGCCAATATCGGCTCTTATGCCATTATCAAACAGCAACCGATATGTATACCTGACTGCCACCTAGCTTTTCGCCAGCTTACCCAAGAAAAAGACAAAAAATATTGTTAACGTAAAGTTTATTT
This sequence comes from Schistocerca serialis cubense, assembly GCF_023864345.2. Lineage (NCBI taxonomy): Eukaryota > Metazoa > Arthropoda > Insecta > Orthoptera > Acrididae > Schistocerca > Schistocerca serialis. The sequence goes on along the minus strand of NC_064638.1, from coordinate 1,017,987,808 downwards.
CAGTCAGTGCTCTCATACATTGTTTAATGGCTGTATGGGTTTCACTGGCTATACACTACCAATATCCCTATATAAAATAAGAAGTGGGAAGTATCTTCATGTTCCCTCCTCCTATGTCCTCTTCTTCATCAGTTCTATCATATCTTCCTGTGCGCTTTTGATTATTTCTTCGTTCGTTAAAGTTTGGTCATAAGCAGTTGCTCGTCCAACATTTTACTCAGTAGCAGTGACTTTCTCTGTAGAACTTCAGCTCAATTTATCTTTAATTTCCAGTTTCTGCTTGACGTCTAACATAACGTGTCTCCTTTTAGAGTGCATTATACTGAACCATGAAGAAAACCACAATTTCAAATATGTATTGCATTGTTCAGCATTATAATTAACCAACAACATTATCGCACTTCAGAATTCATTATTGTATGCTTCATTTCTGCCTGAGCGATTAGAGGCTGGATCTGAGCCGAATTAACGAGAGACCAGAATATTGAGAACCGTGTTAGCGCGAGTTTGGTCCATATATATTAATGAATGAACTTTGTTGTCGCCAATCCATCTGATTTTGAGAGTAACAGGCGTATTCACAGCACTAGAAAGATCTTCATTACTGTTTAATACATCTAACTTGGGCATAGAAAGGCGTGAAATATGCAGCTATAAAATTCTTTGACAATGCATAAAAAAAAAGAAAAAAAGTCTGACAAAGAGCAGAACTGTTTGCAGGTTTAGATTAAGAATTTTTCTGCTTGATAACTCCTTCTATACTATAGAGGAATTCTTGAATAGAAACAATTAATCATTCGTACAGTAAAAATCCTGTAAATGTCAAATACGTAGCTATCTAAATATTTTTTTTCATTTTTACGTGTGCTGCTTTTTTTCAGTCGACATGTTCCACATCATAGCTTTTATATTGAAATAATGTATGGAACGCGTCGCTAATTAAGTGGAAATCAACAAATGTGGCCGCTATCTAATACAAAGTTCTCTCATAGTTAAATATATATTTCAAATATGCGATAAGCTTCCTTTTGGATCGTCTATGGTGTCCTCTGGTTCACGCCACTTTAACTGCTGATCGTGCTACACCACACTGTCTTAATTCCTCTATGTTTTCCTGTGGGGCTCCAGTTTTACGTCGTTTTGACGCAGCTCATCACTAAGAAAAGTACACCCTCGTTTGAATTAAACCACCTACTTCTTAGCTGTTGGAAATAAAGGAGCGGATTCCGTATACCTTCACCAAAGTGGAAACAAGAAGTCAACAACATTTAATTTTATGATTGAAAGCTATTCCAATTTAGTCATTTAACTAAACCAGACGTACCACTACTACCTCAAAACACTGTATGGGCAAAAGAGTTCTACAGCTCGAGTTCATTTTTGCGTTATGTCTAATGTGTTCTAAACAAGAAATATTAACTTACCTTGGTTCTGAGTAAAGAGGGAGATGTATATCTTTGCGCTAATACCGAAAAATAGTCTTAACAGTAAATTTAAACTGTATTCATACGCCTTTGGAGAAGACGTAGTTTGGTCACTGTGCTGACTGGTGTGTGTCTTTAATCCGTCAAAAAGGATTACTTCGATGCGATTTAAAGCATGAGTTGAAATTTTATTTTTGAAACATCACTACGGTTTGAACCACGGAGGCCATTTCCAAATGATTATATGGATAAATATACTTTACAATGGCAAGGAAATAAGATAAAATTGGAATAAGTTATATAATATAACAAACTTTATCAAAACAACACAGTATATTAAAATAAAAGAACGTTGCATAAATAGGGGACGGGCAGTTTACAGGGAATGCTTGTAAAGGTTAGACAAAGTAGACAGGAGGAAGCAAATATTAATAACGACGTACGTGGAGTGCCTTAAAAGTAAAACAAAACGCAGAAGTTTGTAGCATTTAAAATATTTACAGAGACGTATAAGAGAAAGAATCATAAAACCAATTACTATAACACGAAAAAAGTAAAGGCAATAGACGATGCTCAGAGCACCTGGGCGGAAGAGATGTTGTAACAACAACGACTCTGTACTATTGTACATATAAGTAATTATTTTCACCCGATTTTACGATAAACTTGTGTAATGGATATTCAGATTTCATTTCTTTTTGTTTCATGCCATTATGTTAAGAAAACTGTAAATAAGTTTCAATGTGAATATTAATGTTTATGTCAAATGTCAAGTAATATTGTAATAGAATTGAAATGTAACAAATGTTGAAACTGTTGTAAGATGTTTAAAATTGTAACTGTGCGTTTGGTCCATACGTAGGCAATGTGTTAGGACATGTAGAATGCAAAACCTCAGGTGAATACCCGGTCTGTCAGGGAGCGGTAAAAGGTGGATGGCAGGCGAGCGCGGGAAAATGTGCGCGGGCACTGCACGGCATAACGGGCACAGTAGTAGATGGAGTCTGGCACTGCTTTGAGCAACACCTTCTGGAGCGAGGAGTCTCTTCTGGAAGACATAGCTTCACTGAGCCTCGGGTATACCGTTCCAACGCCCACACAGCATGGCAAAATTCCATAGGCACTAAATGGAAAAGTATTGCTACGCTAAGAAGAATTAAAGTGCCGATACGTCAAGAGCCATAGCTGTGGTTGTATGTGTGCTCTGTGCCTCGCCATCTTGCCGCCCGCCGCATCGATACTAGCAGGTTGAAACTTTTAGTACTGTATTCGTATGGATAAGAGAGTGAACTGTGTTTGTTTGGTGCAATAGTAACCTAAATTTTACCAGAACTTTTCCGTCATTTAATTATCCTCACGACTAACCTAGACTGGGTCCTTTCCAAACGTTGTGCAACCCGAGTGTCCCGAAATGAAAATTAAAAATTGTGTTAATAATAATTATTCGCAGAACTAGCTATATTAGAATGGTGTTTAAAAAATGTTTTGTTAATGAACCAGTAAATGAATAGCGAAGGTCTAACGAAGTCGAAAGATAACTTTAGTACTGATACAGTAATGAAGTTTATTATTTCGAGACAGATCTGAAGGCGTTTAAATGAGCAGTAAATAAGATTAAAAGAGTGGTAACTTATATACTGGAAATCTTGAATGAATAATAAATTCAGTAATCTTTTTTTTTTAATACAGTGATCATAACAGTTTCAGGGTCCCCCCTCCCCCCTTATTCATTTGAATTCTGAAGTGTTCTAAATTGGTTTGACCAGCAAAAGTTAAAGTCAATGTAAAAGTCAAAATTTATCAATGTTTTATCTTTATCAAAATTGAAATTTTGTGTGTGGCATCAAAGTAAAATTTCTGGGGTAACCTATGCCCGATTTTAATCAGATTAATAGACAGTATAAAGTTTTGTAGTAAACATTATACTGTAGTGTTATGTATTACGTGAAACTATCAGTTCAATAGATTTTCTGGTTCTAAAATTCTACTATATTATGCAGTGTTACAACTTGTTGTTTTGCGTGAATATATACCCACTTGTACAAGGAAGAAACTCAATTAATGCCTAATTAGGCTGGCGACCGTATTTTTGTCACATTGGTAGCATCTTCTGGTTTGCTTTTGATCCATCCTGATGTGTGATTGCATTTCGAACTGACTTGACGGATCATTGTTATTACAGAGTAGATGTAAGTCTGATTTGCCACCATTCAGGTGCACGCGGTCGATTTCTGTGCGAAAATCCTTTCTTATAACGTGAATCCCGCTCACTTACCATAGCACAGGCTTTAACGAGTACTGTGTCAGGGATTACAATGTCAGGACTTAAAAGCCAGCTACGGTATATGAGCGGTATCAGCAAATGCCTCTCTGTCCTCAAGTAAGATGTTTATGTGACATGAATCCTGATGTACTGAGCGTGACCTATTAACAATACGTGAGATGTACATATTGCTATTCTTGATGCTCTTCAGAATGCGCTCAATATCTGACAATGTAAATGAATCTAGCGCTGTTACTTATCGTTCCACAATATGTACATCTCACGTATTGTTAATAGGTCACGCTCAGTACCTCAGGATTGATGTCGCATAAACATCTTACTTGAGGACAGAGATGCATTTACTGATACCGCTCATTTAACGTATCTGGCTTTTAAGTCCTGACATCTCTTCCGCGCAGATTCTCTGAGCATCGTCTATTGTCTTTACTTTTTTCGTGTTATAGTAATTGATTTTATGATTCTTTATCTTATATGTCCCTGTAAATATTTTAAATGCTACATACTTCTGCGTTTTATTTTACTTTTGAGGTACTCTACGTACGTTGTTATTAATATTTGGCCTAGATAAAAGAAACCTCGCAGATAGTACACTGAATTTTACACAGGGTATTAGAAAAAAAGTCTTCTATGTTTTGAGAGGTGGGAATATGGACCAGAACAAGAAATAAGTCTGGTAAACATGGGTTCTAAAATGCATACATTGAGTATGAGAAGTTTTTTATCTCGTCTACTGTGAAACACGTACTTTCTACTGCATGCTCTTTACTACCACAGACAACCTGTTTGGTAGCGTGTAAGATCATATTAGTCAATCGGCAATAAGTCCTGCGACACATTAATTGAAAATCGGCAGTGATATCTTCAACTGCCTGTAGATGTTCATCAGACCACACACGTTGATTATGAAAATTGACAATCCCACCTCGCGTGCAACCAACCTGGTCTTCGAAGTGTCTTTACTGCGAAAAGTGGATCTTAGCAACAGTGGCTGCCAGTACCGCACGCTGGCATGCTGATCATGTAACCGAAGGTTTTGGACATGCTGTAGATGGTGCAGGTATAGCAACTGTTCATGCAGGATCGCCCAGACTATAGGAAACCTAACCACAATATATGCTTAAATTCTACGTGCACTACTTTCAGGATCTTCGCCCACTCGTAAAATTTGATCCTCCACGACAGGAGTACTGATGATATGTGCTAGGTGTGCCACGATCCGCCCTTGGAGCTACAGAGCCACAGTCTCTTAGTGGCTGGAAAATGCAGCTGAATAATTGTGCAGACAATACTCTGCGTTCTGGCTATTTATCAGCGTACAAAATGGTTCAAATGGCTCTGAGTACATTGGGACTTAACTTCTGAGGTCATCAGCCCTCTAGAACTTAGAACTACTTAAACCTAACTAACCTAAGGACATCACACACATACATGCCCGAGGTAGGCTTCGAACCTGCGAGCGTAGCAGTCGCGCGGTTCCAAACTGTAGCGCCTAGAACCGCTCGGCCACCCCGGCCGGGTTATCAGCGTACAGGACACAGGCTTGTCGGTTGCTTTCATTTGCCACAACATAACAGAAAATCATGTATGCCATTTCCCGCACTTCCATTACGCTGGAAAGTGCAAAGATAAAACTACAAAGTAAAAGCGTTTCACCAGCATGTCATATACAGATTGCTTCCATTAGAACTATTGCATGTGCTGCACTTACGTACAAATGTGAATACTTTTTTTTTTTGAGTCATCAGTGTTCTGACTGATTTGACGCGGCCCACCACAAGTTCCTATCCCATGCCAACCCTTTCGGTTCAGAGTAGCTATTGCACCCCATGTCCTCAATTATTTACAGTATGTATTCCAGTCTCCTATGCAGTTTTTGCCGTCTACAGCTCCCCTAGTACTATCGAAACTATTCCCTGGCGTCTTAGCAGATGTCCTATCATCCTGTACCTTCTTCTTGCCAGTGTTTTCCGTATGTTTCTTTCCTCCAAGATTCTACGGAGAAGCTCCTCTTATCAGGCCATCTATTTTTCAATATTATTCTGTAGTGTCCCATCTCAAATGCTTCTGTTCCGGTTTTCCCACAGCCCGTGTCTTCGTGCCATACAATACTGTGCTCCGAATGTACATTCTCAGAAATTTCTTCCTCAAATTAAGACCTATGTTTGACATTAGTAGACTTCACTTCGCCAAGAATGCCCTTCATGCCTGCGCTAGTCTGTTTTTGATGCCCTCCTTGCTCTGTCCGTCATTGCTTATTTTGCTGCTTAGCTAGTAGAATTCTATAACTTCATCTACTTCATGACCATCAGTCCTGATGTTAAGCTTCTCTTGTTCCCATTTCTTATTACTTTCGTCGATTTGCTCTCAATCCATATTCTCTACTCATTACACTGTTCATTGCATTCATCAGATCATGTAAATCTTCTTCGCTTTCACTCAGTGAATCGTGTCATTGATATCCTTTCACCTTGAATTTTAATTTCACTTTCGAACCTTTCTTTTATTTCCCTCATTGGTTCTTCGATGAACAGACTGAGCAGTAGGGGTAAAAGACTACATCCCTGTCTTACATCCCTTTTAATCCAACCACTTCGTTCTCGGTCGTCCACTCTTATCATTCCCTCTTGCCTCTTGTACACATTGTATATTACCCATCTTTTCCTACAACTTACTCCTATTTTTCTCAAGGTATCGAACATCTTGCATCATTTTACATTGTCGAACGCTCTTTCCAGGTCGACAAATCCTATGAATGTGCCTTTATTTTGCTTTAGTCTGGCTTCTATTATTAAACGCAACGACAGAACTGTCTCTCTGGTGCCTTACCTTTCCTAGAGCCAAACTGATCGTCATCTATAACATCGTCAGTCCTCTTTTCCTTTCCTCTGTGTACTTGTATTATTCTTGTCAGTAATATGAGTGCATGAGCTGTTAAACTGATTGTACGATAATTCTCGCACTTGTCGGTTCTTGCAATCTTGGGAATTTTGTAGATGTTATTTCACCGAAGGTTATTTCGAGTCAGTCCTTCCGGCAGTAATTTCTTTTTCGATTTCGACCCATTTTGCATGCAGCCATTTCATCTTAGTTTCCCTGCACTTCCTACTTATTTCATTGCTAAGTGACTTGTAGTCATGTATTCCTGATTTTCCCTGAACAATTTTGTGCTTCCTTCTTCCATCGATCAATTGATGCATTTCTACTCTTACCCATAGTTTCTTCGCAGTTACCTTCCTTGTACATGCGTTTTTCTGCCTAACTTATGTGACTGCCCTTTTTAGAGATGTCCATTCCTCTTCAACTGAGGTGCCTACTAAGCTACTCATTATCGTAGTGTCTGTAGCCTCAGAGAACTTCAAGCTTATCTGTTGATTCCGTATCCCAATTCGTCGCATACTGATTCTTCCTCGCAAATTGCAGTAAAAAAAACCAACAGATGTGTACTGTATGTTTTAACCATTGGGAATAACATTAGACTGTGTCCTCGTTTGTAGAAGAGATGAGTTTCATATTAACGAAGATAAAAAAGTGTTCATCGGTATAAAGGTATGCATTTTAGAATCCATGTTTATTAGATATTTATTTCTTGTTATAATTAGTACTATCCACATCACAAATTATGAAATACTTTTTTTAATACTCTGTTAATATCTGCAGTTGTTAACTTTTTGTAAATGTTAATATTATCTACAAGTAACTGACCCAATGTGCGAGTGGACTTGAAAGCAATTATAACGTTAAATTTGTGAAACAATGTACTGAGCGTATGCGAGTTACTGCCATAAACGGTAAAAAATAAGTTTTAAACTTTATGAAGGACCACCATTTTTGTACGCTGCATTCTGAAGAAGTTGAGGTATGGAATTATGTTTTTTCATGAACTGTATAGTAATGAAAGCCATTCTGTATGGAATATGGTGCAAAGTATTTAGTTCTGAGTTGGTTTCACTAGAATTTCGGCGTGATTTGAGTATTTTGCTAATCATAGCCTGAAAGAAGGCTTTTTATGTTTTGCTGGATATAGTTACGTTTATGTTTCATTCATTAATGCAATGGGTACTCTCTAATAATGAATTTCTTCATCCCTTTTGTTAGGTGAAAAACTGTCGACTATTCAGTAACGCCGGATAAAGTATTGAGGTCATTTCCTCATCACCTACAATGTCCGTGACCGTGACGTCAGGCCCTGGAGACAAAGACGCAAGAAAGCAAAGCTGACGGTGGCATACTTCAGGACCCGCGGCAGTGATGGCGGTAGGCGCACAACGCTGGCCATTTTTACGGTCCAGGTCGGCCAGTGTTTGTTTCTCTCGCTGTTATTACTGTAACTTTTCTTGTTCCGAAGCAGGACTCGGTGTCAGGACCGTTAATGGGACCGTTTTCTCTGCTGGCCCTCGGCCCGTAACTTGTGACTTCATGTCACTGGACCGTACGCCAGAATGTGCGCGCAGCGAGTGTGGGCGAGAAACACGAGGCAGTCGTTCTAACGTGGCTCTTTTCTTCTCTTTTTGGCTCTGGCTGATGTGCGAATGAGAATTACGGCTCTTTGTTTCCGTCATGATACTCTAGAGAGCGAGAACCAGAAAAAACACAAACGCTATAACGGTAGTTCGTGGCTATTCAAATACCAAAGGAGTGATTCCTAAACAGAAACGTACGTTACAAATAAGTGTATGTGCATATGGAGACAGATGCTGAGATGTACCATGTGAAGTCGAAAACAATACAGGGTATTTCACAGACATTCATGTATTATCAAGAGCATATATTCGTAAATGTGTTTTGCTATTTGGGGAGCAAAATAACTGATGATGGTCGAAGTAGAGAGGATATAAAATAAGAAGGATATAAAATATAGACTGGCAATGGCAAGGAAAGCGTTTCTGAAGAAGAAAAATTTGTTAACATCGAGTATATATTTAAGTGTCAGGAAGTCGTTTCTGAAAAAGTGTAGCCATGTATGGAAGTGAAACGTGGACGATAAATAGTTTAGACAAGAAGAGAATAGAAGCTTTCGAGATGTGGAGTTACAGAAGAATGCTGAAGATCAGATGGGTGGATCACATAACTAATGTGGAGGTATTGAATAGAATTGGAGAGGAGAGAAATTTGTGGCACAACTTGACTAGAAGAAGGGATCGGTTGGTAGGGCATATTCTGAGTCATCAAGCGATCACCAATTTAATATTGGAGGGCAGCGTGGAGGGTAAAATCGTAGAGGTAGACCAAGAGATGAATGCACTAAACAGATTCAGAAGGATGTAAGTTGCAGTAGGTACTGGGAGATGAAGAAACTTGCACAGGATAGAGTAGCATGGAGAGCTGTATCAAACCAGTCTCTGGACTGAAGACCACGACAACAACAACAACAACATATTCTCCTTTAATGAAAACAGCAACATGGTGAATTTTAACTCCAAAGATTTTATTTTCAGAAGAACCGTTTGGTTATACACGGGTACGTCTTTTCCATGCTTGCACATTCAATCTTGGACCACTTTCTGCACGTAAGTTTATCTTTCACAAATGTTCAGTGTATCCTCCTCCTAACGCAAAATAAACAACCAGCGATAACTGAAATTGTTCCATACTTTTGCGATCATATCTATATTTGCGGCACAACACCATTGTTATCCATCAATGTTGTTATATTGTTTCTCTGTCTTTTCCTTTGACTTATGGGAACCAATTACACGATACCTTAAAGAAGAGAGAAGGTTTGTTTGTCTGTAATTCACACAAATATACAGTTTTATTCCTATCTTGTTGAAAATTTGTACAACTTACCTGCGAGACAAGACGAAAATCATTCTCTGCGTAATACATCGTAATCTGTCTTAGAACAGGGGGAGGAGGAAGATTATTACTAAAAATCTCTAAAAGTCTTTGGCCGATTGACTTTAAATATCCGCGCTATACCCTAATGAACATTTGGGCGGGCACAGGATATATCTTTTTAAATATAAACACTATATATTTATTCATCTGACTACAGAATTGCAAAGTAAATAGATCAAGAACTTTGTAGTATATATATATATATATACGTTAGTACCAAACATCTTCAAAAGAATATATATATACGTTGTTACGTTGTTAACAAATGTCTTCAAAAGTATGTACATGGCCGATTTACTACAAAGCTCTTGATTGATATACTTCACATTACTACAGTCAGATAAAAACAATGAAGATAATTAATGAGAAAGTAAATGCCTAACAAATGAAATAATAGTGCTAAATTGACCGTAATTATTATCGCTAGAATAAATTACGGCGTCAGTACCCGTCTTGGGAATAGTACCGTCAGACGTAATTTGATCTCCAAATGAGCGAAAGCTCGAGAATTTGACAGAAACATGATTGTAAAATCTTATTTAATGGATAGTTGCCGTTGTTATATATAACACATATCCTGGAAAATATTTTAGTTCGTGTTTCATAGTTATTTTTATTATTTAAATCCACAGATCCATACAAACGCTAAGACAGGTCGCGGATATAGAACCCTAGATTTCCAGAACTGTGACGTATACTGTTCGAACAATTCGAGTTGTGTTCAAACACAGCTCTTTTTGAAACAATGAAAACTGTGCTGAAACAATAGAAGGCGAATTCTCGAAAAACACGATGAGATACTTATCGATAAATGTTAACAACAGATAGCACAACTAATTATATTTTCATAAAGAGAAAATATAAATTCAGTAATGGATACAAAGCAGCTGTGCACCACGCGCCGGAATTTTTAAATGTTCTTGAGCCTCGCGGATTAGAGCCACACAATGCTCTTGATCGATTTACTTCACATTACTACAGTCAGATGAAACAGTGAAGAAAATTAATGATAAATTAAATGCCTAACAAATGAAATAATAGTGCTAAACTTACTGTAATTATTATCGATAGAATAAGCTCATTAAAAAAGGATCCTCTGTCATATTATTACGCAATATCGACTCGCCCTCACTGTGCAACGCAACAAGGGTGGCCGTGAAGAACCTACTGCCGAAAGTAAGAGAGGTCACCATCGTCATGGGTAATGCTGGGGGTGAAGAAATATTCATTCCTAGTACTCCGTTGATACTCTGTGATTTAATTATGCCCTTCGACTTCAAGAGATTGTAGTTTCCCTTCAGATTTGCATTTGATATGACTGTCAACAAGACATAGGTCCAGTCAATTTATGTGGCAAGCGTTAACTTGGACACGCCATGTTTTTCACTTCGGACACGCCGGATTGATGGTTTACACATCAGAAGGACAAACGAAGAACATAGTGTACGATTAAGCTGTGGCATAGGAGTTTTATTTTAAAGTTTTATTTGAGTTTTTTGGTAAAATTATACCTTTGCTGACTGTAAAACACTTTCATTATGTTTTCGTGAAAGGGAAGTTTTGCAGCTCGCAATGTAGAAATTGCTAAATCGATATGTCTTTTCAAGTAATTATGTTTTTTTTATCCTTGCCGACTGTAAATATACATTTAAATTGCACAAAATATTAATAAATATGTGAAATATTTATTCATTAAGCATATACAGATATTTTTAGAGTAAAACTATTTCTTGCAGAAAATGAAGTGTATTGAAATTATGAATTTTACAGTTAAATTTTGAATACAGCATTTATTACAGGTACGTTACTTTAATTTGCAATTTAAAAAATAAATCAAAACATAATCTATTTTGTAACTGTTATTATTTAACTTTTGGTTTGAAATTGGGGCATACTGCAAATGTCTGAACCGGATGTCTAGAACCTGACTTTTATGAATGCTTTAGATGAGGACGTATTCATTCGTCAAATTCCGTTGACACTCAGTGATTCAAGTAAGCCGTACGATTTAAAGCGATTGCAATTTCCCATGCGGCTTGCATCCGCTATGAGTATCAGCAACGTACAGGGCCAGTCACTCTGTGTGGCAGATAGTAAACATGCTGTGCAACACCGCACTCTGCAGCCAGTTTTACGTACATTTCAATCAAGAGTAAGTTAAGTTTTTGTTCAACTTGTATTTGTATGTTCTCATACAATGTCATCAGCCATCAAGGATGCTGCAGTTGTTTACAAATAAGAAATGGTAACTCTGTTGGGTTCTATTGATTCCAAGCAACTTAAGGCAGTTCAACAAGGCACTCCCCTTTCCCCACTACTTTTTGCTTTTTTATGGATGAACTAATAAAAGTAATAAAGCAGAACATCAAGAAAGTAGAACAACAAATGGAGAGCCGACCTAATCAGGATGGCTAGAATGGGGGCATGTGGAGGGATTTATAAATGAAGGAGTTGGTTAAGTAACAACAGAATAGATGTATTCAGTGTTCGGAATAGCAGTGGGATATGCCTAGGTCTGTTGTTGAAGTCGTCACCCACCGATGGCTGCCCATAGGTGAAGTTGATTTTTGTGTGTAAACATAGTCCATGAATAGGTGTAGGAAAAGAATCATGTCATTGATAGTTCGAAGCCGGAAGCAAGATAGTGCTCGAGATGGTGACCAACAGGTATCACGTAATGTCTCTTCCAGGCTCCCTATTGGCTACCCATAGCAGAGTAAGTTGTCAGAAACTGGAATTGCATGCATTCAATGGTCTGGAGTCTGATACGTCGTAAAAGGCTATTGCTCACAGCGGTGCATGAAGCTGCTCATCAGTGGACCAAACGAGACAGAAACTGGACAGAACCCAACTGGAACAGTATAGTGCTACCCGCCATTTTGCCTCCTTCCAAATGGTGAGAGGTCTCAATTATACCTACAGCCAACAAGGTGTTTAACTGTCTGTGTGTATGCTTGTACTTGAAGGCAGAGGTGGTTCTATGATGTTTTTTGGGTGTTTTTCATACAACGGCAGGTGTCCATTATTTCACAATGCCGTGAGCATGAAAATGGATATTTATTTCAACCTTTTTCTTCTGACTCATGTACACGCTGCGGATGCTTCCGTCTTCCAAGATGACTACAGCTATATCCTCGGGGCTGTAAGCATACGTTCCTGGTTTGACAAAAACATAGTCGCCGTCTCCCACCTCGACTAAGCCGTTAAATCACTCGTTCTTTATCTCGGAGAAAATTCTGCGTTGGTAGAAACAGCAGGTGAAACTTAACCATCAAGATCCGCGCAGTTAGGTAGCTCTGTGGTATCTAATCATTAATTAGTGTCCTCTGGAGATGGTACCTTACCTTACTTGAAAGGCACACCACACGGCAGCCGTTTCTTGTTGTTGTGTGGGGTTGAGGGCATTCGAAAGGGCGGGACCTAATTTTTTTAAAGGTTAGTTTAGTAGCGACCATGCAGTGGACGAGAGAGGAGCAGGGATTCGCCGTGGTGGCTCACTTTTCCCATGACCGTTCGGTCACCGCAACCCAGCGTGCATTCAGGGAACAGTTTAGTATCACGCCTACAAATTGTGTTCCTGATCGAAAATTGATTATTAAGTAGGTGGACACGTTTATGTATGTTCGTGGTGCGTAGAAAAAGAAACCAGGATCTTCAAGAACCACAAAGACACCAGAAAACGTCGAGAAAGTAAGGCTGGCGATTCTGAATTCTCCTAAGCAATTAGCATGCAAACATACACCTGCTGTTTTAATTTCTGATCGCATAGAGAGACGAATTCTTCATGAAGACTTGAGATTTCATAAATTTCGTCCACATAAACTGGTAATGGTGCACACACTTTATCCACGAGGTACTGTTTCACGAAAAAATAAGCCTGTGAAGCCATGCTCGGAAACCTGCCCCATGACGACCTCGACGGGGCACATTTTCATTGGTCTGGATGCGTGAATAAAAAAAAAAAATGCGATATTGCAGTCGTAGGAACCTCCAAGAACTTCATGAGCAGTCCCTGTATATAGACTGTATGACTGTTTGGTTTGCAGTATGCAGAATTGGCATTACTGGCCCATGATTGTTCGAAGAGAACGATAGGGCAGTTACGATCATTTCTTAGCGTTATGTCCAGATTACTGAGGAATTTTTTTCTTCCTGAAAGTGAAGAAATGGGGATGACTGGTTCTAGCAAGACCGCGTCACGGCTCACACAGCGCGAAGACCTCCGCGACCATCTAATCTCTTTGAGGGGTGATCTTCAGCGGCCAGCATGCTCGCCAGATTTAGTACCCTGTGACTTTTTCTTGTGCGCGTATCTAAAATCGTTGGAGTATACAAATCGTCCACGGGCTCTGGGTGAGCTGTGCAACAATATTCGTGCTGCTATTGCCAATGTAGGGAGGGACATGCTGGACAAAGAGTCTTCAAATGCAATGAGCAGGGCGGAGAGCATTGACCAGTGACATGTTTGTTGTTGTTGGGTTGGGTTGTTTGTGGGAAGAGACCAAACTGCGATGTCATCGGTCTCGTCGGATCAAGGAAGGACGGGGAAGGAAGTCGGCAGTGTCCTTTCAGAGGAACCGCCCCGGCATTTGCCTGGAGCGATTTAGGGAAATCACGGAAAACCTAAATCAGGATGGCCGGACGCGGGATTGAACCGTCGTCCTCCCGATTGCGAGTCCAGTGTGCTAACCACTACGCCACCTCGCACGGTGACATGTTTGTGAACATGACGTCCATGAATGACTGCAGATGGTCTCCAGATAGCCGAACATTACCATTTCCAGTCAGAGGCTGGTTCAGTTGGGTCGGAGGACCGAGTCCTTTCCACGAAAACACATCCCACCGCATTATGGAGCTTGCACAGTGCCTTGTTGACAACTTAGGTCAGTGCTTTCGTGGGGTCTGCGTCACACTCGAACGCTAAAATCTGCTCTTACCAACGGAAACCGGGACAAATCTGACCAAGACACGGTTTACCAGTCGTCTAGGGTCCAACTGATATGGTCACGAGCCCAGGAGAGGCGCTACAACGTGTATCGTGATGTCAGCAAAGGAACTGCGTCGGTCGTTTGCTGCCATAGCCCATTAACGTCAGTTATCGCACTGTCCTAACGAATACATTCGTCGTAGTCCCACGTTGATTTCTGGGGTTATTTCGCGCTGTGTTGCTCGTCTGTTAGCACTGACGACTCTAAACAAACGCTGCTGCTCTCGGTCGTTAAGTGAAGGCCGTCGTTCCCTGCGTTAGCCATGGTGGTAGGTAATGTCTGAAATTTGGTATTTTCGGCACACTCTTGACGCTGTGGGTCTTGGAATATTGAATTCCCTAACGATTTCCGAAATGGAATGTCCCATTCATCTAGCTCCATCCAGCAGTCCGCGTTCGAAATCTAATTCCCGTTGTGCTGCCATAATCACGCCGGAAACATTTCCACATGAATATCCTGAGTAAAAATGATAGCTCTGCAAATGCACTATCCTTTCATACTTTGTGTATGCGATACTACCGCCATCTGTATCAGCGCATATAGCTCTTACATGACCTGTCACCTCAATGAATGATTTATTTAAAGTAGGAAATTTCCGCCTACTCTGTGTATAACTGAAGAAAGTAGTGGACTCTGTTCTTCGCCTACTTACGGTCGTTTTCAAAGATAGAGGTGTTGCGACGGCGCGGTTCTTTCCGTCCCTTTACGACGAACCTGCAACTACCAGTGAACATTGTCTCAGCATATCATCAGTAGGGAAGCAGAGCGAAACCTACTGTACTTCGACGTGAACCAGGCTGCAATTGAAGTCACTAACCTACGTTTCGGGAGAAAATTTTCACACGAAATGAAAGGTTGGAAATTTTG
Source organism: Schistocerca serialis cubense (assembly GCF_023864345.2). Lineage (NCBI taxonomy): Eukaryota > Metazoa > Arthropoda > Insecta > Orthoptera > Acrididae > Schistocerca > Schistocerca serialis. The sequence goes on along the minus strand of NC_064638.1, from coordinate 1,017,972,407 downwards.
TCCTTAATTCATATATCCTGAAACTTAGGTGAACAAGTATCACTGCCAAGCCCGTGCTAGTCTTAACACAGTCACTCACAATCCCTTTCACCCACGTTAGCAAGTTTATTGCGTTGCATTTCCCGAAAACGTGGTAACTACAAAAGTACTGATTGTTTTTGATTGATAATGCTCGCCAAATATTAAGTCTATCAGTACCAAATGCAGTCACAGTTTTTAGCCACAGACCTGCTCAATACGCCACGCGGAATAAATGTCTTTTCTCGCCACAAAATTCACTTAAAAATTCCGAAATTTCCACACGCCCATCGGAATAATTATGCCGCCACTTTACCACACTTTTGATGTATGAAACACTGCTAGATCGGGCAACTTATCGTTTCCATCGGAACAACTACTACACACGTCCGAACTGTTTCATGGCTAGGCTCCCACTCTCCTCTAGAATACTCTAAGTCTTCTTTACCAGCAGAGAAAGGCGCGCGGAGAATATTGCTTTACCATTGGCCAGTTTACTCAATAGCCAGTAGCAAAACAACATTCTCCTGCGTCAGTCCGCGCTTTTCATCAATAACCAATCGCAAAGTAGTAAAGCTAACTACTGCACTTTTTACCGACGTAATTATCTAATATGCTGAAGTTTTGCTTATGCATAAGGTTATTTACTATTGTTATTTATACCTGAATTAACTTTCCCTTTACCATAAACTTACTTTACAAATCTATTCTACAAAATCCCCTTTGTTCATATACAAACTTCTTCGAACTGTTCCCACACTAAATCCTGCTACATAACTCGTTAAACAATTATCTTCATATTAACTTTAAACCACACTCACGCATCATTGATACCGCTAAAACACATTTATAACATTTTACATACACAAAAAGACATAATAACACTATATGAAAATACTAGAACAGTTTACGAAAAAACATTCTATTACTTTAGTGCAGATATAGACTCAGATCACAATATAGTGGTGATGAAGAGTAGGCTGAAGTTCAAGACATTAGTCAGGAAGATTCAACACGCAACGAAGTGGGATACGGAAGTACTAAGGAATGACGAGATACGTTTGAAGCTCTCTAACGCTATAGATACAGCAATACGGAATAGTGCAGTAGGCAGTACAGTTGAAGAGGAATGGACATCTCTAAAAAGGGCCATCACAGAAGTTGGGAAGGAAAACATAGGTACAAAGATGGTAGTTGCGAAGAAACCATGGGTAACAGAAGAAATACTTCAGTTGACTGATGAAAGGAGGAAGTACAAACATGTTGTGGGAAAATCAGGAATACAGAAACACAAGTCGCTGAGGAATGAAATAAATAGGAAGTGCAGGGAAGCTAAGACGAAATGGCTGCAGGAAAAATGTGAAGACATCGAAAAAGATATGATTGTCGGAAGGACAGACTCAGCATACAGGAAAGTCAAAACAACCTTTGGTGACATTAAAAGCAACGGTAGTAACATTAAGAGTGCAACGGGAATTCCACTGTTAAATGCAGAGGAGAGAGCAGATAGGTGGAAAGAATACATTGAAAGCCTCTATGAGGGTGAATATTTGTCTGATGTGATAGAAGAAGAAACAGGAGTCGATTTAGAAGAGATAGGGGATCCAGTATTAGAATCGGAATTTAAAAGAGCTTTGGAGGACTTACGGTCAAATAAGGCAGAAGGGATAGATAACATTCCATCAGAATTTCTAAAATCATTGGGGAAGTGGCAACAAAACGACTATTCACGTTGATGTGTAGAATATATGAGTCTGGCGACATACCATCTGACTTTCGGAAAAGCATCATACACACAATTCCGAAGACGGCAAGAGCTGACAAGTGCGAGAATTATCGCACAATCAGCTTAACAGCTCATGCATCGAAGCTGCTTAGCAGAATAATATACAGAAGAATGGAAAAGACAATTGAGAATGCGCTAGGTGACGATCAGTTTGGCTTTAGGAAAAGTAAAGGGACAAGAGAGGCAATTCTGACGTTATGGCAATTAATGGAAGCAAGGCTAAAGAAAAATCAGGACACTTTCATAGGATTTGTCGACCTGGAAAATGCGTTCGACAATATAAAATGGTGCAAGCTGTTCGAGATTCTGAAAAAAGTAGGGGTAAGCTATAGGGAGAGACGGACCATATACAATATGTACAACAACCAAGAGGGAATAATAAGAGTGGACGATCAAGAACGAAGTGCTCGTATTAAGAAGGGTGTAAGACAAAGCTGTAGCCTTTCGCCCCTGCTCTTCAATCTGTACATCGACGAAGCAATGATGGAAAGAAAAGAAAGGTTCAGGAGTGGAATTAAAATACAAGGTGAAAGGATATCAATGATACGATTCGCTGATGACATTGCTATCCTGAGTGAAAGTGAAGAAGATTTAAATGATCTGCTGAACGGAATGAACAGTCTAATGAGTACAGAGTATGGTTTGAGAGTAAATCGGAGAAAGACGAAGGTAATGAGAAGTAGTAGAAATGAGGACAGCGAGAAACTTAACATCAGGATTGATGGTCACGAAGTCAATGAAGTTAAGGAATTCTGCTACCTAGGCAGTAAAATAACCAATGACGGACGGAGCAAGGAGGACATCAAAAGCAGACTCGCTATGGCAAAAAAGGCATTTCTGGCCAAGAGAAGTCTACTAATATCAAATACCGGCCTTAATTTGAGGAAGAAATTTCTGAGGATGTACGTCTGGAGTACAGCAATGTATGGTAGTGAACCATAGACTGTGGGAAAACCGGAACAGAAGGGAATCGAAGCATTTGAGATGTGGTGCTATAGACGAATGTTGAAAATTAGGTGGACTGATAAGGTAAGGAATGAGGAGGTTCTACGCAGAATCGGAGAGGAAAGGAATATGTGGAAAACAGTGATAAGGAGAAGGGACAGGATGATAGGACATCTGCTAAGACATGAGGGAATGACTTCCATGGTACTAGAAGGAGCTGTAGAGGGAAAAAACTGTAGAGGAAGACAGAGATTGGAATACGTCAAGCAAATAATTGAGGACGTAGGTTGTAAGTGCTACTCTGAGATGAAGAGGTTAGCACCAGAAAAGGAATTCGTGGCGGGCCGCATCAAACCAGTCAGTAGACTGATGAAAAAAAAAGTGGGCACAATCGAAACTAAAATCACAGCCCCCCTATCCAATATTGTCCTCTGTCGGCTGATACATAAACTATGTGCGCGTCCAGTCTCCCGTCACCATGTCACTATCCAGCTCTGAGACACATCTCCCACTTAATCGCCTCCAAGGTAAGATCGTTATACGGCGCTACGCCTCAGTGTGTCGTATGGTATAGACGTGATTCCTCCTGGGATGACTATTTTTTTACCGGTGCGCACTAATGCACGAATGGCAAGCAAATTTTCTAGTGTGATGTGTAAAGTCACATGGTATCCACAGACAATATTGGGGATGCTGAGAGCATTGCCGGCGAAAGGGCCTGATTCCCAAAGTGTCACCTGTGACGAGGAAACATGTGCCTCTTGGGCGACGTGCGAGACGGGCGAGGTCTGTCTGTGCGGCAGGTGGCGGCCGCAGCTGCGTCTCTGCGGGCGACCGGAGGCACGTGGCGGCGGCAGGTGGCGGCCTACCGCAGCCATGGCAGCAGCCGCCGACCAGCTCCCCAGCTGTCCGGCTGGCCTCTCACAGCCCGTGTCGCGGCTCACCGCGGCGCGCCGCCCGCGGCCGTCCTGTGGCCTCGAGGCGACCGCTCGTCGTCATTAGGCCCCGGCATACCGTGCGTCTCTGTTGCTGCCCCGGCTGCCATTCATGGAGTCAGTAGCTCCTCATGTTCCGTGCAGCTGTCTCATAAAAAAAAGTGAAGCATCCAGAAGGGAAGGAGGAAGTGATATGAAACTTTCACGGGTTGAGTGTGTAAGTTATGTTGTTTCAGTGATTACAAAATCGATTCAAATTTACAAGCGATTTGGCAGTATGAGGCCACTTACACTACCGGCCATTGAAATTGCTACACCAAGAAGAAATGCAGATGATAAACGGGTATTCATTGGACAAATATATTATACTAGAACTCACATGTGATTACATTTTCACGCAGTTTGGGTGCATAGGTCCTGAGAAATAAGTACCCAGAACAACCACCTCTGGCCGTAATAATGGCCTTGATACGCCTGGGCTTTCAGTCAAACAGAGCTTGGATGGCGTGTACAGGTACAGCTTCCCGTGCAGCTTCAACACGATACCTCAGTTCATCAACTGGCGTATTGTGACGAGCCAGTTGCTCGGCCACCATTGACCAGACGTTTTCAATTGGTGAGAGATCTCGAGAATGTGCTGGCCAGGGCAGCAGACTAACATTTTCTGTATCCAAAAAGGCCCGTACAGGACCTGCAACATGCGGTAGTGCATTATCCTGCTGAAATGTAGGGTTTCGCAGGGATGGAATGAAGGGTAGAACCACGGGTCGTAACACATCTGAAATGTAACGTCCACTGTTCAAAGTGCCGTCAGTGCGAACAAGAGGTGACGGAGACGTGTAGCCAATGGCACCCCATACTATTACGCCGTGTGATACGCCAGTATGGCAATGACGAATACACGCTTCCAATGTGCGTTCACCGCGATGTCGCCAAACACGGATGCGACCATCATGATGCTGTAAAAAGAACATGGATTCATCCGAAAAAATGACGTTTTGCCATTCGTGCACCCGGGTTCGTCGATGAGTATATCATCGCAGGCGCTCCTGTCTGTGATGCAGCGTCAAGGGTAACCGCAGCCACGGCATCCGTGCTGATAGTCCATGCTGCTGCAAACGTCGTCGAACTGTTCGTGCAGATGGTTGTTGTCTTCCAAACGTCCCCATCTGTTGACTCAGGGATCAAGACGTGGCTGCATAATCCGTTACAGCCATGCGGATAGGATGCCTGACATCTCGACTGCTAGTGATACGAGGCCGTTGGGATCCAGCACGGCGTTCCGTATTACCCTCCCGAAACCACCGATTCCATATTTTGCCAACAGTCATTGGATCTCGACCAACGCGAACAGCAATGTCGCGACACGATAAACCGCAATCGGGATAGGCTACAATCCGACCTTTATCAAAGTCGGAAACGTGATGGTACGCATTTCTCGTCCTTACACGAGACATCACATCAACGTTTCACCAGGCAACGCCGGTCAACTGCTGTTTGTGTATGAGCAATCGGTTGGAAACTTTCCTCATGTCAGCACGTTGTAGGTGTCGCCACCGGCGCCAACCTTGTGTGAATGCTCTGGAAACCTATTAATTTGCATACCACAGCATCTTCTTCCTGTCGGTTAAGTTTCGCGTCTGTAGCTCGTCAACTTCGTGGTGTAGCAATTTTAATGGCCAGTGGTGTATTTATGACTTGTACTAACAAGTGTTATTGCTAGTCCTTGATACCCTAGATACGAGAACTGGCGAAGGGCTGTCTGTTGATCCCACACATGTTCTGTCAGGCATAGATCTAGGGATATTGCAGGCTACAAGAGTACCTCATCATCAGGCAGGCTGTTCATAGACACATGTGGCTTGCGTGGTCAAGCATTGTTCTGCTGAAAAATGGCGCCACGATACTGTCGCATGTGTGGAACAGATGACGGGTAGACTGTCCTATACTTTCGTGCCGTTAGAGTTCTCTCGATCACTACCAGCCGTGGCCTGAACTCATACCCGATTGCTCACCACTGTGTCATGCCAAGAGTAACACCACTGTGCCTCTGCAAAACGTTTTCAAGACGGTACGTCTCATCATGTCACCGCCATACTCACCAAAGATACTCATCAGGGGTGGCGTGCCTCTGCAAAACGTTTAAAAGATCGGACCTATCATCATGTCAGCACCATACTCACTGAAGATAGTCATCAGGGTTTGCATGCCTCCACACAAAGTTTGAATGATGGGACTTCTCGTCATGTCACCGCCATACTCACCAAAGATACTCATCAGGTGTAGTGTGCCTCTGCAAAACGTTTGAAACATGGGGTCTCTCATCATGTCACCACCGTACTCACCAAAGATAGTCATCAGGTGTAGTGCAGAACCGTGTTTCATTACTGAACACAATGCACCGCGATTCATTAGCATTCCACGCTTATCGGCCACGGTACCACTCCAGACGTAGCCGTTTGTGTTATGGTGTAACAGCAGCCTACACATGGGACAGTAATTCCCTAGTTCGGCTACTGCTATGGAGCGACACCGAGTGTTTCAGGGAGTCCATTATTTGCCATCAGATGGCAGACGTGACAGTGTTATGACGTGCTTCTTGCACAATACGGCGATCCTCCTTTGTGGAAGTCAGATGTTGTCGACCGGAACCTTGACGCAAATGTGCCTGCTCTCTCGATTCAACATCGGGCTGCTGTCGCATCCGAATGCCCGACAAATCTGGATATTGCACGATTCGACCAGCCGGTCAAATGGAGATCTACAATTACACCCTTTTAAAATTCTCAAGTGCGCTGATAACGCTGTCTCACACGAGTAGGCGGCTAGTCCTTCGCAGTGATTACTCAACATCTGACACTGTCGACGCCTCTCATATACCCCTTCAGGCCTGGTACAACCATCAACACTTGCTCACTCTGGTGGCCTTTCTACCAGTCACAGAAAACTGCAACGCTAATTACTTAATACCCAACGATGGTGTGTACGTGTATGTGTTGACATCCGACCATGTCTTCTGGCGATTCCGCTTGTTTTGCCGGGTGGCCTATATAGTGGGGGTTCAGTAATTCAATTCCTAAACGGGAAGATACTACGACGGGGCCAACAATAAATATATTTCGTCATGCAACCAGATGTTGCATGCACTAAGCATAAGTACGCCCAGAGCGAAGGAAATTAGCAAAAGGTACCTTCTTCAAACATCGTTAAAACAAAGTTGAGTTGAAGTACGTAGTTTGTGACGGCCTGATGTTCACATTAAGCCAGTAAACAGCACTGAGCGCTGTAGTGCCTGCTTGACCATCGCTGTACGTATCATGGAGAGCTATACATTGAGAGAACAGCGAGACACGCGTTTAGTTTGCGGTACAACTGGTTCAACTGGCTCTGAGCACTATGGGACTTAACTTCTGAGGTCATCAGTCCCTAGAACTTAGAACTACTTAAACCTAACTAACGTAACGACATCACACACATCCATGCTCGAGGCAGGATTCGAACCTGCGACCGTAGCGACTGAAGCGCCTAGAACCGCTCGGCCACTCCGGCCGGCTTTACGGTGCTGCTGAAGTCAATGGACGAAGAGCTTAGCGAATGTATCGAAAACTTTCTCCTTCGCGAAGGCGCCCCATTATCGCACATTTACTGCAATCAACATTCGACGGGGCAATACCGGCACATTGATGGTAAGCAGGCTCAATACGGATAGGCCATGGACGGAGCTTACATCTACCTTTGGGGAAGACTTGTTGTTACGATTTGAAGACGTCTCCGAGGCAAGTACACATTGCCGCTAAGTTCAGTGCGCATCATAGTTTAGCATGGAAAGTGTTGAGTGAACAGTTGCTTCATCCTTTCCATCCTACAACAGTATACGATCATCTACCTCTGCACGAATTTGTACGCTGAGTTCTGCAGGGTAACTAAGAACTTCAGTTCCTGACTCTTTTTGTCTACGGATGAGGCACAGTTTACTTGGGCAGTCAAGTGCGATTGTCATAACCCGCTCGTATGGGCGGATGAAAACCCAAGTATATCAGCTATGCGATTTGATCAGAGAGATTTTTTTGTAGATATGTGGGGAGGTATTGTGGACAACTACTTTCTTGGGCCTTATATGTTGCGTCCTCGAGTGAGGTGGACAATGCACACTGTTTCTGCAAGAACACTTACCGACGTCATTGGAGGAGGTACCCCTACCCATCAAAGGCCTCCAGAACTTTAGGGCCTCGGCGCACATTGCAGATCCCGTACTTGCAGTCAGCATTTGCCTGCAAGAAAACCCAACTGTATTCTATTCCTATTGACTCAGAGGAGGGATTAGTTCCAAGAATTCTTGCAGCGCCCACAAACGTAAAGAATACTTCACATATACTTCATGGAATGCGGGACGCCTTACTATATTGATATCGGCTCAGTGCTGAAATAATTGGCGCTCATTTTGAACATTTAAAGACTGATCATTACAATAGAGGTCTGAAACACATTTAGAAATGTTTTATTCTCAATCACTTGCAATGATCTGCAGAACGATCCTACTGCTGCAAACATACATTTCGAGTAGGAACCTTACGAGAAATTAGGGTTCATATGGAGGCATGTAGACTAACGTTTTTCCCTTGCTCTATCTGCGAGTGGAACAGGATAGGAAACGAGTAGTTGCGTTACAGCGTACCTTTCACCACACACCATACAGTGGCTTGCAGAGTATCGACACTCATGCTCATAAATTAAGGATAATTGCATAATGTGGTGCCACACAAGGTGGAACTACACAAAACTGGGGCTAATAGCATAGGCACATAGAGAACACACACGACACAGATCTGTAAGTCCACGGTATTGGTGATAAGTTGAGAAAACCATCCCAAAACACATGTGATACAAAACGCCACTGTTTCCTGCCCGTGTACCCCGACAACAACATGGGATGTGATCACCATGCACACGTACACAGGTTGCACAACGGGTTGGCATACTCTGGATCAGGTGGTCGAGCAGCTGCAGGGGTATAGCCTCCCATTCTTGCACCAGTGCCTGTCGGAGCTCCTGAAGTGTCATAGGGGTTTGAAGACGTGCAGCGATACGTCGACTTTGAGCATCGCAGACGTGCTCTATGGGGTTTAAGTATGGAGAACAGGCAGCCACTCCATCCACCTGATATCTTCTGTTTCAAGGTACTCCACCACGATGGCAGCTCGTTATCATCCATCAAGAGGAAGGTGGGACCCACTGCACCCCTGAAAAGGCGGACATACTGGTGCAAAATGACGTCCTGATTTCCTGACCTGTTGCAGTTCCTCTGTCAAAGACATGCATCATAATCCCATCCCACACCATCAAACCACGACCTCCATACATGTCCCTTTTAAGGACAATAAGGGGTTGGTTTCTGGTTCCTGGTTCACGCCAGATGAAGACCCATCGAGAATCACTATTCAGACTATGTACTGTGTTCTTGACATCAGGCTTTACGGGCTCTCCTGTGACCAGGGGTCAGTGGAATGCACGTTGCAGGTCTCCGGGCGAATAAATCATGTCTGTTCAGTCGTCTGTAGACTGTGTGTCTGGAGACACCTGTTCCAGTGGCTGCAGTAAGGTCCTGAGCAAGGCTATCTGCTGTACTCCGTGGCTGTATGCGGGCACTGATGGTGAGATATCGGTCTTCTTGTGGTGTTGTACACTGTGGACGTCCCGTATTGTAGCGCCTAGACACGTTTTCTGTCTGCTGGAGTCATTGCCATAATCTTGAGAACACACTTTGTGTAACACGGAGGGCCCGTGCTATGACCTGCTGTGTTTGACCTGCCTCCAGTCGCCCTAGTATTCTGCCTCTCATAACGTCATCAATATGTGTTCTTTGAGCCATTTTCAACACACAGTCATCATTAGCACGTCTGAAAACGTCTGTACACTTTCTCGCTGCACCGTTCTCTGACATGTACCAACACACGTCTGCGTACGTGGACTGCTGCCAGCGCCACCGTGCAACGAGCGCAGGTCAAATGCACCGCGTGGTCATACCCCGAGGTGATTTAAACCCGCAAACCGCCCACCAGAGCATTGCTTCACCATGTATTAGCATTATCCTTAATTTATGAGCATGTGTGCATGTAGATGTACACTCCTGGAAATGGAAAAAAGAACACATTGACACCGGTGTGTCAGACCCACCATACTTGCTCCGGACACTGCGAGAGGGCTGTACAAGCAATGATCACACGCACGGCACAGCGGACACACCAGGAACCGCGGTGTTGGCCGTCGAATGGCGCTAGGTGCGCAGCATTTGTGCATCGCCGCCGTCAGTGTCAGCCAGTTTGCCGTGGCATACGGAGCTCCATCGCAGTCTTTAACACTGGTAGCATGCCGCGACAGCGTGGACGTGAACCGTATGTGCAGTTGACGGACTTTGAGCGAGGGCGTATAGTGGGCATGCGGGAGGCCGGATGGACGTACCGCCGAATTGCTCAACACGTGGGGCGTGAGGTCTCCACAGTACATCGATGTTGTCGCCAGTGGTCGGCGGAAGGTGCACGTGCCCGTCGACCTGGGACCGGACCGCAGCGACGCACGGATGCACACCAAGACCGTAGGATCCTACGCAGTGCCGTAGGGGACCGCACCGCCACTTCCCAGCAAATTAGGGACACTGTTGCTCCTGGGGTATCGGCGAGGACCATTCGCAACCGTCTCCATGAAGCTGGGCTACGGTCCCGCACACCGTTAGGCCGTCTTCCGCTCACGCCCCAACATCGTGCAGCCCGCCTCCAGTGGTGTCGCGACAGGCGTGAATGGAGGGACGAATGGAGACGTGTCGTCTTCAGCGATGAGAGTCGCTTCTGCCTTGGTGCCAATGATGGTCGTATGCGTGTTTGGCGCCGTGCAGGTGAGCGCCACAATCAGGACTGCATACGACCGAGGCACACAGGACCAACACCCGGCATCATGGTGTGGGGAGCGATCTCCTACACTGGCCGTACACCACTGGTGATCGTCGAGGGGACACTGAATAGTGCACGGTACATCCAAACCGTCATCGAACCCTTCGTTCTACCATTCCTAGACCGGCAAGGGAACTTGCTGTTCCAACAGGACAATGCACGTCCGCATGTATCCCGTGCCACCCAACGTGCTCTAGAAGGTTTAAGTCAACTACCCTGGCCAGCAAGATCTCCGGATCTGTCCCCCATTGAGCATGTTTGGGACTGGATGAAGCGTCGTCTCACGCGGTCTGCACGTCCAGCACGAACGCTGGTCCAACTGAGGCGCCAGGTGGAAATGGCATGGCAAGCCGTTCCACAGGACTACATCCAGCATCTCTACGATCGTCTCCATGGGAGAATAGCAGCCTGCATTGCTGCGAAAGGTGGAAATACACTGTACTAGTGCCGACATTGTGCATGCTCTGTTGCCTGTGTCTATGTGCCTGTGGTTCTGTCAGTGTGATCATGTGATGTATCGGACCCCAGGAATGTGTCAATAAAGTTTCCGCTTCCTGGGGCAATGAATTCACGGTGTTCTTATTTCAATTTCCAGGAGTGTATATGCGTTTCCAAAGTGTGGTTGCTCAACGAAATGTATTTGCTGTTGTATCTGCCACTTCACTTCAGTAGTGGTTTTTATTTATTTGCAACCAATACTAAATACAGAAACGTGTTTCAGAGTTTTGCTGTCCTTCAGCATTGTGTCCAGCGTCTTTCCACCGATGTTGGGTTCGTAGGATACCTTCAGCAGAATACCGAAAAGTGCTTCCTTCATATTAGGAATCGCAAGTGTATGGAGTTTGGTATAGCACTTCCCAACCCCAATGGGTGAACAAATCTGTTACAGCTTGCTCTATATGCAACCGAGGATTGTCTTGCAACATAATACGTGAATTCTGCAGAGAGGGTGGCTGCTTCTTTCTCAACTCTAGTCGCATGTTGCAAAAATGAAAAGTAACTCAGCTCCTCATTGATTATCTGAGGTTGGGAATCGGTATACAGTGGAGTAACTCAATCACAGTCGTGCACAGGAATTACCACAAAATTCGCATTGCTGGTGTTCTGATGAATCGTGGTGACGCAAAATGACTCTATTCTTTTTATTGGCGTTTTAGGTATGGCTCGTACGATCTGGCCAGCCTTAACAGAGCCTCTCCTTCGCATTCACAGCATTAGAAGTGGATACGAACAGCGTCGTATTGTAGCGATTTCTGCATTTCCATCGTATCATGTGGCATCTTTCATGATGCCACAGTTTAATGCATTAATCCTGCCTCTCGGGCCAGCTTACGAATCGTTTGGCGTCAATCATCGGCCAGTAAGGCGGTAGGTGTAAACACTTTTTCTTCTCTTACACGGAAACGATTTGGTCGACGAATGTCCGCCACATTGTGGTGCCCCTTATTGACAACTTTCGCCCACCTTGTCACTGTTCTGCAAGGCAATGCAGATTCCCCTTAAGCCTCTTGAGGACTTTGATGGTATCACATTATATCGTCGGGCATATTCAATTTTCATCAAACTTCAATGATATATGGGGAAAATAAAACTGGTCCAGAAAAATATTTGAGGCACTTTAAAGTAGGCAACCCAACTTATATCTGCCCAGAGTGTGGATCATGTATATTACGTTGCCTATCTTAAGGTGCAGGAAATATTATCTGGACCAGTTTTATTTTCCCGTCTGGCATATACGGATGAGTCAGGATGAAATGTACATACTTTGAGGGGTAGTATTTGTGTATCTTAACAAAAACCTTCATGTGGACATATGCCCTATTCCTAATGGATTCCGAGAATGTACATTGTTACTTATTTTCTGTGTTATTCAAACACTGTCACTGAGGCAAGGTCCAGCAGCGATATGGAGGAAACAGACGAACAGTTTGCTGCAGGACAGTTGCGGTCCATCAGGTCGGGAAAGTACCTCGAACTGACTTACAAAAGACATTTAAGCTACGACACAGCTCAAGCGCGTCGCGAAAGATTTTAGGTATCCTTGCCCTCTCTTCGCGTAAGTTGTTATCCTAGAGAAAAAATGAATAGGCCATTTATGTAGGAAATTTGACATTGTCTTATTTTTGAATTGCGACACATTTTCGGGTGGATGGTGCAGTTTTCTAGTTATTCATCAAAAAGTTCAAAAGTGATATTAAGTTTGTTGTATCTTGGAAACCATTCGGAATAGGGCGTATGTCCACATGAAGGTTTTTGCTCAGAATCACTAATACTATCATCCCTCAAAGCATGTACCACTTCTCCTGACTCATCCTGTGTAGAAAAATGAGACCGATAGTGTTAATTTCATGTATGTGGACTCATACTCGATAGGTGTGGGGTTCCGGTAGTTGTTGCTTCATCCTGATTTGGGTTTTCTATCACTACCTCAAATCGTATCACATGTTTGATAGTACGAAATAATATGCACATTTTTCCTTTTTTTTTCTTTTTTTGCAGCCTCGCGTTCTTTCAAATTGTTCTAAGCACTATAGGATTTAACATCTGAGGTCATCAGTACCCTAGACTTAGAACTACTTAAACCTAACTAACCTAAGGACATCACACACATCCATGCCCGAGGCAGGATTCGAACCTGCGACCGTAGCAGCCGCGTGGTTCCGGACTGAAGCGCCTAGAACAGCTCTGCGTCGCGTTGTTTCGTGAGCAAACCAAGGAGCAAGCTGGTAAAGGTGTAATTAATATGTTTCATACATCTGTTAAATTAAGTTAACTGCTATGAGTTACTGTGGAATTTTAGTGTTGGTTTGGTGTTGTTCGTGATGAGATAAATAGGTAGGGGGCGAAACACAGTGTTGGCGCATGTATAGTCATCTCGAATAGAATCAAGGATGACACGAAACGTAATGTTCCCACTCTACGAACGAATCACTATCAACAGTCCACGAAATACTGCGGAAAATTTTGAATTTAATCCAGGAGATTGTCAAGAAAGTCAACCGATAAGGAATTTTACACCAATCACTTCTCATCCCTGAGTAGGCCAAATACGTCTTGTTTTCGATGGTAGCTCACCTCCTCAGCTTCATTTTTCATCCGTGAAATACTATAGCTTCCATTTTATTGCCTTTCTCTATTGATATCGCATGTGCAACCGTGGGGCAGAACAAGATCGTTGGAACACCTTGCAAATGAATAATAACGCGTTGTTGTGATTCTTGAGTTTCTCCCGGCGTATTTGATAGTCAAAATATCCACGGGTGTGCTGCCGGTCTATAGTGTCCAACGGGCACAATATTTCGGCGATCATACATGTCGCCATCATCAGGTGAACTGACGGACTGAGCTCCTGTGAACGTGCCGGCACGGAGATCCGTACGCTATGGCTGCTCAGAGGGAACTGGGTTCGGTCGCGGCGGCGGCCGATTTAAATACCCTCCGTCCGCGGCGCGCTCCCTCCGCCGTCCGCGCCCCGCGCCACGGTCGCGCGGTGGAACAGATTGCGACGGCGTCTGAGATGACGTCGGAGTGATGGCTCTGTCCGCCGTGGTCGTCACAACTATACGTTTGCTCGATTTACTCTTGATTAACCCGATCGCTGGTTCCCAAGCCTTGCTAAGATTATAGCCACAGTCACGGTTTATGAGGTCGTCATTGGTGCGAATTTCGATGGCCTCTCTAACAACGCTGTCCCAGTATCTCGACGTCTGTACCAGAATCCTCGTGCGGTCATATTCCATGGCGTGATTTTCCGACAAACAATGTTCAGCGACCGCCGACTTGCTCGGATACATCAGGCGAGTGTGCCTCTGGTGTTCACGGCATCGATCCTCGACGGTACGCATCGTCTGACCAATATACGACTTGCCACATTGACACGGAATCTGGTACACGCCGGCCTTCCTCAAACCGAGGTCATCTTTGGCGCTCCCCACCAGTGCACGAGTTTTATTTGGAGGACAAAACACAGTTCCGACCCGGTGTTTCTTCAGAATGCGAGCGATTTTCCCCGAGAGTGCGCCTGTGTATGGAATAAATGCAGTGCCTACCTCCTCCCTCGTGACTTCATCCATCTCAAGAGGTTGTTGTTTTGCATCGCTGACATCATCGAATTATGTAACTGTTTACAGCTGTACCTGTAGTACTGCTTTAGTTTTGATCTAAAGCTCGGGAAGAGACAAAGTAGTGCTTGAGGGCAGTTCAGTAGTATCTTTTATGGTCACAAATGCTACGAGTTGCGATTACTCTCAACACTAACCGATATATCGAAATAGTAATACGTTTCGTTCAGCAAATTCGTAATGCTACAGTAAAAAAAACACAAGACTTATTTTTATACATCATGTTCTCAGCACAGGTTTTTCGTTGACATACCTGTTTGAAAGACATATCGCTGGCGCAGCGTCTGTAGCTTAGGCGTTTAAAAACTCACTCCTGTGTGTCTTCTGCAGTAAATATGGATGAACTTTGGGCGTGAATTTAGACAAATTTTCAAGTAATTTGTAGGAGAAAATCCAGCATTTATTTGCAAGTTTTATCGTTTTGCAAATACACTATCCCCTTTTGCCCAGACGTTTTCAACTCCGAGTATTTTCCGCTCAGTGTTTCCGCGTGCAGGTCACAGCTCATGTCGCAACTTGTTTGTGATACACAAATCCCGGTCGTTCGTTCTCGTTTTAAAATGCTTCTTTGAAGTTAACGAGCCGGAGTGGCTTCGTTGGCACAATTTGCAGCTAGTTAATTACGGAGCAGTATTTGCTCGTGCTATTTACCTATTCATTCGCATTTATTCTGAATTTTAATTATTTATTTGTAGCATTCTGTGAACATTTTGTCAACGCGTCACTCATTCGTGACAATATGTACAGTTCTGTGAAAAATAAACTAGAAAATATTTATTCTGTTGGAGTATGTATGCCTGTCTAGTTTTACATCTGCATCTGCCCACTGTAATTCGTTTCAAACTGTACGACAGAGAATACACGTTGTGAAACGTATATTGCAGTTTATTTCCGATTCGTTAACAAATAAAATAAGGGAAAAGTGTCCAGTTATATGTCACTGAAGATTATGTTGGTTAAAAAATACAAACTGTGGCTTTTATATGAAATTTGCGTTAGCATAGGTTTGGAGTTACGTTTTACAGCAAATAAAAACGTTACGATGACTATAGATCGACGTTTCAGGATGAAGCGACTCTTCATGGCAATCATAAACGTTACACCGATTATGAACCGTACATAGGGAAGGAAGTAATACGTTGGTAGAAGATGTTAAAATCTAAACGATTTTTGTTTCTAAATAGAGAGATAAAACGCTCTTCGTTAGTGTTAGCTTATGTTCAGGAATTTTATTGGCTTCTCCCTGATGCGGGTTTTCTGAATTTACACTGTACCACGAAGTGAAGTCTTTAAATAAGTCTCTTCTTAAATTCGCAGAACAATCCCGTCACACCTGTTAGTTCAGTACTTCGTCCCTTCGCCTTGTGGAATTACTGATTCCTCACGCGCAGTTGTCTTGGTGTGTACGCACCTCGAACGTGATGCACGCTCATGCCAGTAACTCATCACATGCAAGGTTCGTCACTCTCTTGTGCCTTGCAGAAACGGAAAAAGTTTGGAAATTTGGTCTCTACTTTTACTACAGGTTCGTCAGTCAGCAGAGACTCCTGCCACTGGGGGAGGTTTTTGTGTACTATCTCTTCACTGTCCTTCCACAAAGATCAAAACCGAGCAAAAAATGTTCCTTTGCAATCTTCAGGTTTTGTATGAACATTATACTTGTATAACTGGAGGGATTACAGATGTGCAACGGGAACCAAGGTTCAGATCGTTAGAGTAGCTCTCAACTGTATCTGGAACCTGTCGAAAACTGCCGTTGGTTTTTACTACTAAGTTCATTCGTGGAGGGAAAGCGCAGCAATCATATTGCATGAATTTTGCTTTGTAGTCTGACACGTTTGACGTTTCGGGACAATGGAAGCGGACAAACCTACCCCTATTCCAGTTTCGACATTTTGTCCAGATATGTGCAAACCCCCTGCAGTGCTCTAGTACAGGAGCAATATTGTACGGTCCCTCACAACTACGTGGACGGATGGTGTCATCGGTGCTTTCGTGATATTGTGCGGTCCGGTACCCAGTAGCTGCATACCACCCTCTCCACTCTCTTCTCTTATCTGATTCCACACAGGCATCGTTCCAGTAGCAGTAGCTGTGTACAAATCTAAATGCGACAATGCGAGAAAACCCTTTACCGGAAGACCAGTCATTCAATGCCGTTCGAAAGATTTTCACACTGTGCTGTTTCACATCTCAGGAAAGGGGACTAATATCGCTATATCAGTATTAGGTTAATCAGAGATTAACAAACCTTTGAGGCTAGCAATATTAATTAATTCTGAGTGCAATTCGATTCGTAATTTTGTGTGTGTTGCGAGAGCGAGCGAGAAATACCAAGTACCTGTATTGATGCCCCTGTAGAGAGCTATTGTCCATAATTTTTGCTGGTTACAATTGTAATTAATTCAGAAGTTGATAATTTTTGCCGTGTTGACGTTTTCCTTTGTAAGGGAGACCTCTGTGCTAAGTCTAACCATTCTTCGGGCATGAACATACCAGAGAGACGTCAGAGGATCAGTTCTGGCGCTTAGAAGAAGTCAGTGTCTGGCAGCCTAACGCAACTAAACAACCTGAAAAAACTGTCCAGAGGAACATAGCTAGACTGGCTTCGAAAAGCAGAGCCCTCTGCGAAGGCGGCCATTTTGTTCTAACCAGAGGTTTTAAATAATCCCTACAGAAAGAGCTCTGTCCCACTGGGGCTCGAGTTCTTCTGCCGTCAAGATGTGTGGTTGTGGTAATCAGTCTCCAGGCCACATAATCCTACCTCTGAGATGTCATATTGAATGCTGTAGGCACCAGAAAGGTCGATAAGAGATTGCGGTTGCTCGGAGAAACAGTCAATGATTTTGTTGTTCTCTAGTTGCGACAATCAGATCATCCGGATGTCCAATGGCAACTCGCAACTGGATCACCGATGCCTCCATTCACCCCAAACTTTATCTGCCATGTTCTACTGCCACGTTCCATCATTAGACGGTGTCTCTCTCTCTCTCGCTTGGGATCACTTTTATTTCTTCAGTTTGTGCCCTCTGATTACTTATGTGTGAGGTTTATTTTCATTGAATGAGCGTTGCCTATTGGTCTACTAATAATGTTGTTGTAGCCAGCACTTTTGCCGGCTGTTTCAGTGCCTTTTTACCTTGTTTTCTCAGTGAGCTTCATTTTTAATGGGTCTAGTAGTGGAACAGGTCAGTGTATCTTCCTTTGCCACGTATTGTAAAATGCGATACACAGTCAGATTTAGAACATGTGTGAGCCGTGCTCCTGCTATCATACGAAATCACACCCCAGACCATAACTCCAGGTGCAGGTCCAGTGTGTCTAGCACGCAGGTCCTGAATTGGCCTCCTCCTAACCAACACACAGACATTACTGGCACTGACGCAGAACCAACTTTCATCAGAAAACACAACAGACCTCCAACCTGCCATCCAGTGAGCCCTCGTTTGACACCACGGAAGTCGAAAATGGCATTGGTTTCGCGTCTACAACTACATGGTTACTCTGCAATTATGCTATACAGGTGCCGGATGTCAGTTTGTAAGATGGAATTCTTTGCCTATTGCACTTGATCGGTCAATACAGGGACGGTTAACGCTGGTTATGGATAACGCTGGGGTTGTCGTCCGATGATGTCCCACACGTGCTCGACTGGAGACAGATTTGGTGATCGAGTAGGCCAAGGCAGAATGTCGACTCTATGTAGTATGTTGGGTTACAACAGCGGTATGTGGGCGAGCGTCATTCTGTTGGAAAACACTGCCTGGAATGCTGTTCATGAATGAAAGCACAACTGGTCGAATACTAATTTTCAGTCAGGGTGCAACGGATAACCACGAAATTGCTCCTGCTATCATACGAAATCGTACCCCAGACCATAACTCCAGCTGCAGGTATAGTGTGTCTAGCACGCAGGCCCTGAATTGTCCTCCTCCTAACCAACACACAGACATCACTGGCACTGACGCAGAACCAAATTTCATCAGAAAACACAACAGACCTCCAACCTGCCATCCAGTGAGCCCTTGTTTGACACCACGGAAGTCGAAAATGGCGTTGGTTTCGCGTCTACATCTACATGGTTACTCTGCAATTCACACTTAAGTGCCTGGCAGAGGGTTCATCGAACCATTTTCATACTACTTGTCTACCATTCCAATCTCAAATGGCGCTTGGGAAAAAGGAACACCTAAATCTTTCCGTTCCAGCTCTGATTTCTCTTCTTTTATTATGATGATCATTTCTCCCTACGTAGGTGGGCGTCAACAAAATATTTTCGGATTCGGAAGAGAAAGTTGGTGATTTAAATGTCGTAAATAGATCTCGCCGCAAAGAAAACCGCCTTTGTTTCAGTGACTGCCACCCCAACTCGGGTATCATATCAGTGACACTCTCGCCCCTATTGCGCGATAACACGAAACGGGCTGCCCCTCTTTGCACTTTTTCGATGTCCTCCATCAATCCTACCTGGTAAGGATCCAATACCGCGCAGCAATATTCCAGCAGAGGACAGACAAGTGTAATGCAGGCTGTCTCTTCATTGGGTTTGTCGCATCTTCTAAGTGTTCTGCCAACAAAGCACAGCATTTGTTTCGCCTTCCCCACAATATTATCTATGTGGTATTTGCAATTTATGTTGCTCGTAACTGTAATTCTTAGGTATTTAGTCGAACTGACAGCCCTTAGAATCGTGCGATTTATCGTAAACCCAAAATTTATGGGGTTTCTTTTAGTACCCATGTACTGGAATGCTCGCCACAGGGGCGTCTTGTTTGGAGCCGTCGTTGAAGTAATCGCTTTGTTGCAGTTCGTTGTGTCACTGTGTTGCCAGTTGCTCCTTGAACTACTGCGCGCGAGAGCCGTAGGCCGAACACGATTGTACTCCCTCTCGGTTGTGCCACGTGGCCGTCCGGAGCCCGGTCTTTTTGCGACCGTATATTCCCGTGACCACAGCTGCCAGCAGTCGTGTACAGTGGCTACATTCCTGCCAAGTCTTCCTGCAACATCGCAGAACCAACCTCTCGTAGTTCTATTACACGACCTCGTGCAAACCCAATGAAGTTTTGTTGTTTTTGTCTCTGTTCCGTTAAAGGCATTCTGGACTAACATCAACTCACCACGTCCAATCTCAAAGGTAACTAAGGTTCACGACCTTTTTAAGGCAAACCTGATTTCCATCATCACAGTGGCGCTACTAGCGCCACTCTCATGCGATACAGTACTAAAACAATACTGAACCGACGCTTATTATCGAAAATATTGTTAAAGTTCCTTTACACGACATTTGTTACTGGATAGGAGGTTTATTGTTAGGGAGAACGCAGCTGGCTGGAGAGTCTTCGACAGGTAACTAACTTCAGGTGTGCCCCAAGTAAGTATGGTGGGTCTCTGGCTGTATGTATTGTATGTTACTGACCTGATATATAATGTTAACTGTAGAAGGTCATGAGTCAACTTTTGTTACTAGTCAGGTAGTAGTAGCAGCCGACCGAGTCAGAGGCAGCAACAGGGAAGTAACCGCTTTTGTGACATTTACGAGTTCCTAACCAGGAGCGCATTTTATTATATCATCTGTGTGCTTTAATAGTTTAGTTTTTTGAGTTTCTGAGTGAAAATTTAACATCTAATAGCCACAGTTTTCGCGTTTTCGTTTGCGTCGGGCAGTAAACCGATTTTGTGGCATATTAGAAGTTCTTAATCAGGGGAAAATTATTTAGTTTCACCTGAGTGCTTCGGTCGTTAGGTTTTTGAATATCTGCGTATTACTAGACACAGTTCGTGCGTTTTCGTCATTGTCTACAGCAGAGTTGCGCAGCACGTGCCGATAGTCCGTTTACCTGCATGGTTTAGTTTTCCACGGTCTTTAGTATGGACAGGGACTGCGATTGTTGTGTGTGGGTGCGAGCCGAGTTGGTGACACATCGCTCTCAGCTTTAGGCTGTGATGTCTTCGACTACACAGCTTGAGGCTGCAGTGGATGGGCACCACTGTTGCGGGCCGGCCGTGGGGACCCAACGGACGTCCAGCACGTCAGAGTCCTCCGATCGGTTCTCACCGGTGGCCAACCCAGTTACTGCTCGCACTGAGGCTGACCTCTCACCTGTGGTCGAGTGGGAGGTCGCCCCGGGGCGAAGCAGGCGGTCGCACGTAAGGCCTCCCCGATCTGTCTCACAAACAAGTTGCAGGTGCTGTCTGTGGCTGATACTGCAGCTGAGTCGGATGATGTCACCTGTCCTGTTTCAGAGCAAATCCGGGCAATCGCAGATGGTGGGACTAATGGTAGTTGGGAGCTCCAACGTTAGGCGCGTTATGGGGCCCCTTAGGGACTTGGCTGACAAGATAGGTAAGATAACCAATGTGCACTCCGTGTGCATACAGGGTGGAGTCATTCCAGATGTGGAAAGGATCCCCCCGGTTGCCATGAAGAGCACAGGTTGCAGCCAATTGCAGGTGGTTGCTCACGTCGGTACCAATGATGTGTGTAACTTTCGATCAGAAGAGATTCTCTCTGGTTTCGAGCGGCTAACAGAAGTGGTAAAGGCAGCCAGTCTTGCTGGCAAGATGAAAGCAGAGCTGACCATTTGCAGCATAGTCGACAGGACCGATTGCAGACCTCTGGTACAAAGCCAAGTGGAGGGTAAGAATCAGAGGCTCAGACGGTTCTGCGACAGTGTAAGCTGCAGATTCCTCGACCTGCGCCAAAGGGTGGTTGGGTTTTGGGTTCCGCTGAATAGATCAGGTGTCCACTATACGCAGGTGCTGTGTGGCGTGCACTGGGCGGTTTTTTAGGTTAGAGGGTCACGGGAAAACACAAGAAGTGATTCAGTCACAAAGGCTGCAGGCTGAACACAGATAGAATGTAGATACAGGAACCATTGGTATAACAGTTGTAAATTGTCGTAGCTGTGTTGGAAAAGTACCAGAGCTCCAAGCGATAATAGAAAACACTGATACTCACATCGTTATAGGCACTGAAAGTTGGATAAAGCCAGATATAAGCTCATCCGAAATTTTTGCGAATAACCTAACGGTGTTCCGAAAGGATAGGCTAAACACGGTTGGCGGTGGCGTGTTTGTTGCTGTCAGAAGTAGTTTAACTTGTCGCGAAATTGAAGTAGATACTTCCTATGAGTTAATATGGGCAGTGGTCATTGTTGGCACCCGGAACAAAATAATAATAGGATACTTTTATCGACCTTCCAATTCAGATGAAACAGTTGCTGAAAGGTTCAAAGAAAACTTGAGTTTGATTTCAAACAGGTACCCGACTCTACGAAAATGAGTTTAATTTATCCTCGATATGTTGGCGAAAATACATGTTTAATTCCGGAGGAACGCATAAAATATCATCCGAAGTTGTGCTAAACGCATTCTCTGAAAATTATTTTGAGCAATAAGTTCATGAACCCACGCGAATAGTAAACTGTTGTGAAAACACACTTGACCTCTTAGTAACAAATAACGCTGAGTTAGTAACCAGCACCAAAACCAATATAGGGATTACTGAACACTGGGTTGTCGTAGCGAGATTGAATATTGTAATCCCCAAATCCTCTAAAAATGAGCGAAAAATATAACTATTCAAAAAAAGCAGATAAAGATTCATATGACACCTTCCTGGGAGACAATTTCCACTCATTCCAAATTAATAATATAAGTGTAGACCAGATGTGGCTCAGATTCAAAGAAATAGTATCGGCAGCAATTGAGAGATTCATACCAAATAAATTAACAAACGACGGAGCTGATCCTCCTTGGTACACAAAACGGGTTAGAACACTGATGCAGAAACAACGAAACAAACATTCCAAATTTAAACAGACGCAAATCCCCAATATTGGCAATCTTTTACAGAAGCTCGAAATTTAACGCGGACTCCAATGCGCGATGCTTGTAACAGTTTCCACAACGAAACTTTGTCTCGAAACCTTGCAGAAAATCCAAAGAGATTTTGGTCGTATGTGAAGTATGTTATCGGCAAGAAACAATCAATGCCTTCTCTGCGCGATAGCAATGGAGATACTATCGAAGACAGTGCTACCAAAGCAGTGTTACTAAACACAGCCTTCCGAAATGCCTTCACAAAGAAAATATTCCAGAATTCGAATCGAGAACAGCTGCCAACATGAGTAACGTAGAAGTAAATATCCTCGGAGTAATGAAGCAACTTAAATCACTTAATGAAAGCAAGTCTTCTGGTCCAGACTTTATACCAATTAGGTTCCTTTCGGCGTATGCTGATGCATTAGCTCCATACTTAACACTCATATACAACCGTTCGCTCGACGAAAGATTCGTACCCAAAGATTGGAAACTTACACAGGTCACACCAATATTCAAGAAAGGTAGTAGGAGTAATCCACTAAATTACAAGCCCGTATTGTTAACGTCGATATCCAGCAGGATTTTAGAACATATATTGTGTTCGAACATTATGAATTACCTCGAAGAAAACGGCCTATTGACACACTGACAACATGGGTTTAGAAAACATCGTTTCTGTGAAACCCAACTAGCTCTTTCTTCACATGAAGTGTTGAGAGCTATTGACAAGAGATTTCATATCGATTCCGTATTTATGGATTTCCGGAAGGCTTTTGACACTGTATCACACAAGCCGCTAGTAGGGAAATTGCGGGCTTTTGGAATATAGTCTCAGTTATGTGACTGGGTTTGTGATTTCCTGTCAGAGAGGTCACAGTTGGTAGTACTGACGGAAAGTCATCGAGTAAAACAGAAGTGCTTTATGGCGTTCCCCAAGGCAGTGTTACAGGTGCTTTGCTGTCCCTTTAATCGATTTGGGAGACCATCTGAGCAAACGTCTTCGGTTGTTTGCAGAAGACTCTGTCATTTATCGACTAATAAAGTCATCAGAAGATCAAAACAAACTGAAAAACGATTCGGAAAAGATATCTGAATGGTGCGAAAGTGGCAGTTGACCCTAAATAACGAAAAGTGTGAGCTCATCAACATGAGTACTGAAAGGAACTCGTTAAACTTCGGTTGCACGATAAATCAGTGTAATCTAAAAGCCGTAAATTCAACTAAATACCTAGTTATTATAATTACGAAAAACTTAAATTGGATGGAACACATAGAAAATGTTGTGGGGAAGGCTAACCAAAGACTGCGTTTTATTGGTAGGACACTTAGCAAATTTAATAGACTTACTAAGGAGACTGCCTACACTACGCTTGTCCGTCCTCTTTTAAAATACTGCTGCGCGGTGTGGGATCATTACTAGATAGGACTAACGGAGTACATCGAAAAAGTTCAAAGAAAGGCAGCACTTTTGTATTATCGCGAAATATTGGAGAGAGTGTCACAGAAATGATACAGGATTTCGGATGGAAACCATTAAAAGAAAGGCGTTGCTACTGAATCTTCTCACGAAACTCCAATCATCAACTTTCTCCTCCGAATGCGAAAATATTTTGTTGACACCGACCTACATATGGGAACGATCACAACGATAAAATAAGGGAAATCACAGCTCGTACGGAAATATGTAGGTATTCATTCTTTTCGCGCGCTATACGAATTTGGAATAATAGAGAATTGTGAAGGTGGTTCGATAAACCCTCTGCGAGGCACTTAAATGAGATTTGCAGAGTACCGATGCAGACGTAGATGAATGAGATATATAATGAAACTGGGTGATGAAGGATAACCGGAGTAACATGTAGAATAAGGGCCGTAATCGTCTATCAAATGGCGCCACTATCGGAGCTCGAAATCTTCGCACCAGGTTCAAAGATCACGAGTCATTGACTCGTGTCCTTTTCGCAATGGCTGTATGGAAGTTTGTTTAATCGAATGCAGAAGATATTAGCCACCTGTTGCTGCTTTTGCTCTTTTTTATTAGGTTTTCGAATCTGCAACAATCCCCTGTTATGTTTCAAATAAGGAAGAAAGAACGATCAGGTTTTGACGTACTGTTGACAGCGGGGTCATTAGAGATACAGCACAAGCTCGGATTGTTTCAAGGATGTAGTGTGTAAGCCTAGGGCCCAATGACCTCAGCAGTTTGGTCCCATAGGGACTTACCACCACCATAGAAGCAAAGTGATTCTATGAATGCCACCGCTGAGAAAGCTCAGTTCGAACTCTGGGCGTCTGAAAATTTAACTGAAACTCTGCAGGCCGGAGCTACGTGTATTTCCCGACAGTACGGCACAAGATGGCTAGCTGATGACGGCTGCTATTCGTGGTCGGCTGCGTTGCATCAAGATGCGGCTCCGCCTTGGAGACCGATCGAAGCGCGAACGAGAAAAAAAAAAGTGTTTGTCCGTTTGGCCGAAAAAGTGAAACAACTGTAAATGAAATTTCTCTGCAGCAAGAGCGGCAAAGTACGCGATTGACTCCTACGGCGGAGAGCATGAACCAACAATCCGCTTCCGTCATGAGTCCAGAGAGCGACCGCTCCGCTGTGCCAAAACTCGGAAAATCGTCGCCGATAAACAAAGCTTTCGCCAATTATGACCTTACAACAATTTCCGTCTAGACTCTCACTACTGCACTCCTCCAACCTAGGCGCTAATTTCGTCCTTCCTGCAATTCCAGACAGTGACTGCAAACGTGTGCTGACAAAACAGTAGAGCGGCCTATCATAGACTCCGCCAGGACTTTGCGCTGGAAGCTTTTTGGCGACATGCACCAACGGAATATGATAATTGGGGTGCTTCGTGTGGCGCCGTTCTGTCGGCTGTCCCGTGGAGTTCGGCAACCAATTCTCTGAAACGTCCTAGACAACAGCACAGCCGCAGCGCTGAGCTGGCATGTTCATGAGACTAGAGAAAACTGCCTGCAGCGACTGTAAAAATAGCTAGCGTTCACCCAGGGTCGGGACTCTGTTCGCAATTCGCAGTGACTAGATGTCCTCCCGCATCCCCCCCCCCCCCCCCCCCTACACCCCTCCCGTTCCCAACACACACCCACATCCTGCTACTGTGAGCCCAAAAGTTCCCACTCGTCTCCTACGTGAAATGAACAGAATTACAATATACATGCATCCTAATCCCCCACCGAGCGAGGTGGCGCAGTGGTTAGCACACTGGACTCGCATTCGGGAGGACGACGGTTCAATCCCGCGTCCGGCCATCCTGATTTAGGTTTTCCGTGATTTCCCTAGATCACTTCAGGCAAATGCCGGGATGGTTCCTTCGAAAGGGCACGGCCGATTTCCTTCCCCATCCTTCCCTAATTCGAGCTTGTGCTCAGTCTCTAATGACCTCGTTGTCGACGGGACGTTAAACACTAATCACCTCCTCCGCCTAATCCCCCCACTCCCGACCAAGTACATGCCGATACATAGCGTCCGATTACCTACTTTGCATGACGAAGTACTACAGTTGCAAAATGACATTAATTTACATGTATGCAAAATCAAATTTTAGAAGTGCAAGATAGACTGGTTTGGTGGCCCTGAATAAGTGTATGAAGAGGTCTAAGGGCCTACCATCTTGCAGTGTTGTTACCATATCAAATGGTATGTACCTTTTGTCTATGATTTACTGAAGTCGCTAAGCCTACACTGCTTTCATTCCAGATTTGTATTTCATGCAGAATTCATGTAACTATAACAACACTCACTGAAATAGAAAGTGTTTCACCATGGAACGTCAGACTGATTTTCATCAACTTGTGTGGATATGTTCATCAGATAACGGTTATTAAATGATTGCGCTTCGATTCTACTTGGAACTGATGCATATCACCAACATCAATATGAGCGGTGACTGCACTGTCATAGTTACACTTTTGTATTCGTCGTGACATGGAAGCAAGAGTTTCTTGCCATGCCTGAAACGTATCCCATATTAGTTTATGAAAATTTCTGGATAGAGACTGAAACGTCTTCCTATCGCAACCTAGACATGCTCTGTTGGTGACAAATCAGAGGACTAAGCAGGCCCAGTCAGGAATGCACAGATTCAAGGCCTTCATGGAGTGAACTGTAGTGGATGACATGCACTATCTTGCTGGAAGATGGGGCCATTTGGTACCATAGTCACAAAATATACTACAACAGGGTTTATGATTCTTGATGCACACTGGCGAGCATTCAGCCTTCCTTAAACAGTTGTCAAGGCTGTTTTACTGTCATATTGAGCAGCTCGCCACACCAGGAATCTATGCGTTGCAGAGGCATGCTTATCGAGAATCTCTGCTCCCTGAGTTCTTTAACTAGAACGTCTTAGGATAAATTGGTGTTAGGATGCCTGACACAGAGACTCATCGTTGAACAGCACAGAATGCCATTCCTTATCCAACTGACTCTGGTTCTATGCCATGCAAGTTTCCTTGGTGTGTGTCAACCAAGAACGACGTATGCCAACTTTAGAGCGTAAGCTAGCTTTCAGTAATATGTTCCCTACTGTCTGTAGTGACACTTTGGTGTAATCTCTACCCAGATTTCACTTGTTTCCATCTGTCCACATCTCAAAACCAGTCCATATTCTCTTGACGTAGTCATTTTGGAAAGCCCTGTGCCTACTCTTATTGGCACATTATTGCCTCATCTTCAGTCTCTTCGGTCACTGCACAACAGGCCAACTGTCTGTTTGGTCTTACGATATGCCCCTTATTCCAATGATTCGACCTTTTGTCGAAGTTCAGAAGATGTGAACTTTCACCAGGTCGTATACGCACACGTTGGCGTCCCTCTGACCGCTACAAACCGAAGCGAGACTCATCACTGAACACCACAGACTTCCACTTAGTGTCCCAGTTGACTCTCGTCTTACACTATCAAAGTCTCTGTTGTGTACGGTATAGTGAAGGCGGTAAAAGACGCACGGCGGCTCGAGAACTCAACATGGCTTTTGGTCAAAAAATTCTACAGTCTTCTCGTGGTGTAGTCCTTCTTGAAGAACCCGTGACTCCTGTTCTTGCCACAATATTGTGGTGAGCTCATCTCGATACTCCACTTTCAGTAGTCCTTGCACTGCAACCAAATGTATAACGCTCCTGTATCTCTCATTCCAATGAGTCAACTTTTCTTGAAGTCCGAAAAATGACGGTAAGCTGCACGTGCATACCCCTGAATACGCTCTGCTACTACCTCCACAACGAACGTTCCAGTGACGTTACGTACTGTTAACAGCCGTGAGATAGTCTGATCATAATTCATCAATATGAATGGCGTATTTCTGTGCCTTACTTAAAGTAAGCTAGCACAAGAATTAAATTTTGATCAACATATCATACAGACATTTATTTTCATTTTATTTATGTATTTATTGAATTCTGAAAACCTGCCCGCCTATGTGTCTTAAATGTTAATTAATTCTCAGTAATGGAAAGTGTACAGTCACTCACATGAGTACTGAAAGGAATCGGCTAAATTTCGGTTACACTATACATCACACAAATCTAAAGGCTATAAATTCAGTTAAATACTTAGGGATTACAAGATAATGTTGTGGGGAAAGCGAACCAAAGACTGCGTTTTACTGGTAGAACACTTAGAAGATAAAGCAGGTCTACTGAAGAGACTGTCTACCCCAAGTTCGTCCGTCCTTTGCTGGAGTTCTGCTGCGCGATATGGGATCAGCATCAGGTGGGACTGTAGGAGGACGTCGAAATGTTCAAAGAAGGGCAGCTCGTTTTCTACTATCACGAACTGGCCGGGGTGGCCGAGCGGTTCTAGGCGCGACAGTCTGGAACCACGCGACCGCTATGGTCGCAGGTTCGAATGCTGCCTCGGGCATGGATGTGTGTGATGTCCTTAGATTAGTTAGGTTTAAGTAGTTCTAAGTTCTAGGGGACTTATGACCTCAGAAGTTAAGTCTCATAGTGCTCAGAGCCATTTGAACCATTAATAGATTTTAATCACCAAGTTTCTGCTTCGAATGCGAAGATATTTTGTTGGAGCACACCTACAAACGGATTAATATACAGGTGGTCCAAGGATCGTGACCAGGGTCAAATATCTCACGAAATAAGCGTCAAACGAAAAAACTACAAAGCCCGAAACTTGACTAGCGTCCATTTTCCTGGGCGCTGTTCGAGAGTGGGGCAAGTGTTGCGTGGGACAAAGGGGTTTCGTAAAAGACGTAGTTTATAAAGACGTTCCAGCTACACCTGAAGATATGTGAGAGAAAATTATCAGAGCATGTGCTTCGATAAGTGCCAAAGTGACAAGGAATACCACTCAATCCATGATAAGAAGATTGCACCACTGCATTGATACCAACGGTCATCACTTCGAAAACCTTCTGTAAATGGACGTTCATGCCACCTTTTTGACCTTCGTTGACCTTCAAAGACCTTACTGTAACAAATCATTGGATTCGTCTCGATAGCCGCTATCAGAAAATAAGTACCAAACTATAGCATCACACTTAAAAAAACAAAGTTGACCTTCGTATCTCTCACGCGACCCCACCTAGCAACAAAAAAGCAACTTCATATTATGGCCCCCGTTGTCCCATGCAACATTTGTCCTACAAACGTTTCAGCTACTATCATACTTTCGGAGTTATTCTTGGTGGCAATAGTTAGTCACTCACCCTGTATACTATTTAGGCATTTATTCATCGCGGTCACCGTCACCTCCGTATGACATCACGACAATGTTTCTTTCACCATCAGTACTACAGTCGTCTACTCACTTCTCCTTTTCACTGGCATTTTTCCTCCGACTCATGACCTCACTTCTGTTACCATCTCTCAGATCAGTGTTTCTGTCCCTAATACACTATTGGCCATTAAAATTGTTACACCACGAAGATGACGTTCTACAGACGCGAAATTTAACCGACAGGAAGAAGATGCTGTGATATGCAAATGATTAGCTTTTCAGAGCATTTACGCAAGGTTGGCGCTGGTGGCGACACCTACAGGTGCTGACATGAGGAAAGTTTTCAACCGAATTCTCATACACAAACAGCAGTTGACCGGCGTTGCCTGGTAAAACGATTTTGTGATGCCTCGTGTAAGGAGCAGAAATGCGTACCATCACGTTTCCGACTTTGATAAAGGTGAGATTGTAGCCTATCGCGATTGCGGTTTATCGTATCGCGACATTGCTGCTCGCGTTGGTTGAGATCCAATGACTGTTAGCAGAGTATGGAATCGGTGGGTTCAGGAGGGTAATACGGAACGCCGTGCTGGATCCCAACGGCCTCGTATCACTAGCAGTCGAGATGACAGGCATCTTATCAGCATGGCTGTAACGGATCGCTTAGCCGCCCGCAGCTCGTGGTCGTGCGGTAGCGTTCTCGCATCCCGCGCCATGGTTCCCGGGTTCGATTCCCGGCGGGGTCAGGGATTTTCTCTGCCTCGTGATGGCTGGGTGTTGTGTGATGTCCTTAGGTTAGTTAGGTTTAAGTAGTTCTAAGTTCTAGGCGACTGATGACCATAGATGTTAAGTCCCATAGTGCTCAGAGCCATTTGATCGCTTAGCCACGTCTCGATCCCTGAATCAACAGATGGGGAAGTTTTCAAGACAACAACCATCTGCACGAACAGTTCGACGACGTTTGCAGCAGCATGGACCATCAGCTGGGAGACCATGGCTGCGGTTACCCTTGACGCTGCATCACAGACAGGAGCGCCTACGATGGTGTACTCAACGACGAACCTGGGTGCACGAATGGCAAAACCTCATTTTTTCGGATGAATCCTGGTTCTCTTTACACCTTCATGGTGGTCGCATCCGTGTTTGTCAACATCGCGGTAAACGCACATTAGAAGCGTGTATTCGTCGTCGCCATACTGGCGTATCACCCGGCGTGATGGTATGGGGTGCCATTGGCTACACGTCTCGGCCACCTCTTGTTCGCACTGACGGCACTTTGAACAGTGGGCGTTACATTTCAGATGTGTTACGACCCGTGGTTCTACCCTTCATTCCATCCCTGCGAAACCCTACATTTCAGCAGGATAATGCACTACCGCATGTTGCAGGTCCTGTACGGGCCTTTTTGGATACAGAAAATGTTAGTCTGCTGCCCTAGGCAGCACATTCTCCATTCTCCAGATCTCTCACCAATTGAAAACGTCTGGTCAATGGTGGTTCATCGCAATACGCCAGTCACTACTCTTGATGAACTGTGGTATCGCGTTGAAGCTGCGTGGGCAGCTGTACCTGTACACGCCATCCAAGCTCTGTTTGATTAAATGCCCAGGCGTATCATGGCCGTTATTACAGCCAGAGGTGGTTGTTCAGAGTACTGATTTCTCAGGATCTATGCACCCAAACTGCGTGAAAATGTAGTCACACGTCAGTTCTACTGAAATATATTTGTCTAATGAATACCTGTTTATCATCTGCATTTATTCTTGGTGTAGCAATTTTAGTGGCCAGTAGTATACAAGGAAGTGACAAAAGTCATGGGATATGTTCTGATATCCTGCGGACCTCCTTTTTTCCGGCGTAGTGCAGCAGCTCGACGGGGCATGAACTCAAAAAATTCGTTAGAAGTCCTTTGGAGAAATGCTGCCTCTATAGCCGGCCGTAATCGGGAAAGTGTTGTCGGTGCTGAATTTTGTACACAAATTGACCTGTTGATTATGTCCCATAAATGTTTGATGGGACTTACGTTGAGGGAGCTGGTGGCCAAATCAATTGCTCGAACTGACCAGAACGTTCTTCAAACCAATCGGGAAGAATTATGGCCAGGTGACAAGACTTTCTTTCTTTCTTTTGCTACCGCCTTTATCCCGCATTGTGCGCAAGATCGGCAGGGTTAAGTACGGGGTTGGTATGGTTAATTTTAAGGGGTGGCTGGATGCCCTTCCTGCCGCCAACCCATACCCCCTGGGACCGAAGTAGTGTACTCCAGCTGTCTGTGTCCAGTGTAAATCGTGAAATAGTGTGAATGTATTTTTAATGTCTGCGAGTCGTTTAACTGAGGCGGGACGTGGGGACCAGCTCGGTATTCACCTAGTGGGATGTGGAAAACCGCCTAAAAACCACATTCAGGCTGGCCGGCACACCGGCCGTCGTCGTTAATCCGCCGGGTGGATTCGATCCGGGGCCGGAGCGTCTACCCGAGTCCAGGAAG
Organism: Schistocerca serialis cubense; assembly: GCF_023864345.2. Lineage (NCBI taxonomy): Eukaryota > Metazoa > Arthropoda > Insecta > Orthoptera > Acrididae > Schistocerca > Schistocerca serialis. The sequence continues at coordinate 1,017,940,646 of NC_064638.1, read as the reverse complement.
CAGGGCGTTAGCGCTCTCGGCTACCCTGGCGGGTGTGACAAGACGCACTGTCATGCATTAAAATTCCATCGTGACTGATGAAGTTCATGAATGGCGGCACATGGTCTCTAAGTAGCCGAACATAGCCATTTAAAGTCAATGATCAGTTTAGTTAAACAGAGGACCCAGTCCATTCCATATAATCACAGGCAACACCATTATGGAGCCACCACCAGCTTGCACAATGCCGTGTTGTCGACTTGGGTCCGTGGTGTCTGCGCCACACTCGAAGACTACAATCAGCTCTAACCAATTGAAAATAGATCTGACCAGGCCACGGTTTTCCAGTCATCTAGGGTACAGTCGGTATGGTGACGAGCCCAGGAGAAGCGCTGCAGGTGATGTAGTACTGTCAGCAAAGGCACTCGTGTCGGTCCGGTCGTCTGCTGCCAAATTTAGCCGCATTGTCCTAACAGATACGTTCACCATACGTCCCACAATGATTTCTGCTGCAAACGCCACTGTTCTCGGTCGATCAGTGAATACCATAGGCCTCTCCCTTGTCCTTCGTGAGAGGTAATAACTGAAATGTGAGATTATCGGCACACACTTGACACTGTGAATCTCGGCATATTGGCTTCCCTAAAGATTTCCAAAATGGAACGTCCCCTGCGTCTAGCTCGAACTAACATTCCGCGTTCAAAGTCTTTTAATTCCCGGACTGTTGCCTTAGTCACGTCACACAAGTTTTCACTCGAATGACTTGACAACAAATGACAGCTCCGTCAGTACACCGACCTTTTATACGTTGGGGGTGGGGGGGGGGGGGGAGGGTGGTACCAGATACTACCTCTATTTGTATATGTGCTTATCACTATTCCACGACTTTTATCACCTCGGTGTATGTACTTATCACACAGGCCTGTAAATTTTACAGTATTGGTGGTAACGTTGTGTGGAGATGTTAATGGTGTTGCAAATTCCATTTACGATAGGGTAATTGTAGGCCACGTGAAGTGCACTTACAGTTCAGGAGCACCTTTCCCCACCGATGAAACCGTGTTATCAGCTTGCTACAAGAGGTGCGTGTGGTGCGTGCCGCTTAAAAGCGAGTGCACCCGCACGCGTGAAAGGCCAAGCTAAAGAAAACCTCGATCTCGCCGACGATAGCGGCGCGGTATACTGGGGAGCGGGATCACGTTGGCACCGCGGGTGGTGCAACGCCGTTCTGACATCGCCATAAACGGCGCTGTAATTAGGCGAGCACACCTCAGCTTGCCGCCTGCCGTCTAAACGCGCCTGCCAAATCACTTAGGGCCGCCCCTGGCGTGCAATCGATTGCGCTGCCTCCCGTTGTTTCCTTCAGGTGGGCGCAACAGCCAGCTCTCAAACCTTAACGCGCCAGCTGCAAATCGTAGCAGAAACGACCACTAACGAGAACATCGAGAACCGTATACTTACGGAAATAATACGGACGGAGCTGCAGTGGCTCTCGAACTAGCACTGATTACTATTGAAGAGCAATTTGTATTTCATTATAAAGAAACGTTTATTATTTTTTTGCTTAAAAACGAATAGCATTGACCACATATCATTACACACCATTAAATAAGACGTTTCTTTGTGATGTGCTTTTTCGATTACTCATTTATGTCGCAATATTGTTGAGACATGTTTGATTACTGCTAGGCGCAGCTCGCACAAGTTCAGTTAAATATTATTCAGTTAATGCAGATCGATAATTACTCGCAGTTTTAATTTTCTTGAGGGATTTTTAGAATTAGAATGACGCTATCGCCATTCAGCGGTTCCTGATCCATATACAGCTATTGTACATCAATATGGTTGTAGGTCTGAAGATGATAATGTGAGGATCGAAATCGGTCACCTTTTGATAAACGTGCCTTGCCATGTAGGCTGTTATAATTAAAATGTCGAATCAAAACACTTTTAGCCGTCTAAGTTTCCAGTTGTTATTTTATTTGAGCATCAGTTTTAGCACTGCATTATGCCATCTTCAGACTCATTGAGCGACGTGTAGGAAAAATCCCAACTCTGGTCAAGTCAGGGGCCTGAAGATGGTGTAATGTAGCGCTGAAACTGGTTGCTGAAATAAAATAACAACTGCAAATTTAGACTGCCGAATGTGTTTTGATTCGACATTTCACATTGAACAGCAGAGGTCCCGCAACCATCTGTAGATAGGTGGACTTACAATGTTATAACTAATTTCAAAGGTCATATCATGACCGCTGATTTCCCCAATATTGTTCAAAAATTGTCTTGAGGGTTGATTTATGCATGCAAATGGTTAAAAAGCTCGTGGCCCATTATTGATCAGTATTTTAAATCAGGAACCTTCTTGCAAAAATTCAACAGTTGAACAGCTTTTGTCTTGTTGCATTCCGAGTTGCTCCAACACTACAGCTGTAGGATCCTTTATAACTGGCGGTGAAACGGGATAAAAATGGTTCAAATGGCTCTGACCACTATGGGACTCAACTTCTGAGGTCATTAGTCCCCTAGAACTTAGAACTAGTTAAACCTAACTGACCTAAGGACATCGCACATCCATGCCCGAGGCAGGATTCGAACCTGCGACCGTAGCGATCTCGCGGTTCCAGACTGCAGCGCCTAGAACCGCACGGCCACTTCGGCCGGCGAAACGGGATAAATATAGGTCACAACACTGCCAACAAACAGATATTCGAGGATCGGAAATAAAAGTTCAAATGTCTCCAAATAACTAAATATGCCATTTATTTCTTCAGTTAGATCAGACACTCTGTTCAGAGTTTATTCAGATATCTGCAATGATTATGAGACATGCGTGGCTCGTGTTTTTGCCATATCTCATCTGACATCCTGTTTTTACTGCACTACGACCTTGTTATGTTAATTTTAATTACTGGTGTCACTGAGTTGCCGCCTTGCCTGCCCGTGAGCGGCAGCAGCTGCGCTTATCAATATAAGCCCTGGTATATTATCTTTGCTGACTGCTACTAATTCCCAGTTGTCGTGTGTTGGGTTTAGTTCGGGTGTGCCAGTGAGATGCAAGGCTCTAGCAGTGCAGTTCGGACCTGGCAGTGTTTGACTTAGGACGCGGCAGAAGTTCAGTCGGGGCGCGGCTGCAGTGAGATCCGGAAGCCATGATTCGCCCGACGGTTGCCGATATATGTCACTTGAGTGCTGACCGCCTTGATTGGTCGTCGGTCGGTCGTCTTGTCGGACGACGTGCATATTGGCCGGCGATCCCTTATGGGTTGACTACGTGCGCCGACTCGTGATTCGTTCTTGTTATTGCACAGTCGCTGCCGTTAGTATTGTCTAGTCATACGTGCAAGTGCTCGTGAAACAGTGTGTAGCTTGTGATGTCGACTGCTCAGTTATTTCAGTGCTGTATCCGTGCTGATGTGTGGAGTCGGTCGGCTGGCGTGGAGCAGGATGAAATCTCCGTGGGGCAAAGTTTGGCCGGCCGGCCGAAGTGGCCGTGCGGTTCTAGGCGATGCAGTCTGGAACCGCGAGACCGCTACGGTTGCAGGTTCGAATTCTGCCTCGGGCATGGATGTGTGTGATGTCCTTAGGTTAGTTAGGTTTCACTAGTTCTAGGTTCTAGGGGACTAATGACCTCAGAAGTTGAGTACCATAGTGCTCAGAGCCATTTGAGCCCATAGTTTGGCCGGGCCTGCTGGCGCTCTCTACGCTGTGTGGAGCGTATGGGGCTGTTACCATTGCTACGAGGTCCGTGGCTCACTGACCCTGGACACGAAAGCTGAGTTTGGATTTAATTTACCAGCAAGTCAAGACTGTTCGCATTGTGCCGTTTGGTACTCGTTGTTGGCTGTCCGCGAGCAACAACGTGTGTGTTCGAGCTGGCGAAGGTTTAGCCACCATCCGGTGGAGTCTAACTGTATTTGGTTATTTGCAATTGCAGTGCACCAGCGGAATTTTCTGCCTTGTGGCCGTTAACGTTCCGGTTACCTGCCCTGGCCGTTGACGTAAATTTAGGCAGTACCCTTTTCTCACTGTGTTGTCGCTGTCCAGCATGGTGTGTAGTTCGACAGCTTAATGTATGCCTGGTTGTGGGCGTCCATGCCTTTTATGTTTGCACTGAACTACTGGTTGTGTGCTGGTCGAGTGGGCGCAAGTTACCCTATCGGTGGGTCTGTTGACTGTCTGTTGGTTGGGCTGTCGTCGGATCGAGAATGTTTGGGCCGACTGACTGTCTCACGTAAGTGAACGTTAGTATTTCAAGTGCTGGCCAACCCCCGAAACTTCTGAGCGCCGTTAGCTGTACTGCCTTTTCTTATTTTCTGTTGTGTGTATTTGTATGGCTCATAGCCGATGGTCTTGAATTAAAGTTGAATTGTTTTTAGTGGTGTTTTAAACCATTGGTCTTCAGCCGATTTAAAATTAAAGTTCCTTGCTTTTCAGTGTTAGATTGTTTGGGCCTTCAGCCTGATTAAAATATTTTTTAAAGATAAAACCTTGGGCCTTCTGCCTACTAAAAGTTATTTTAGTTGTGTTTTAAGTCATGGGCCTTCATCCGTTTTAAAATTAAAGTTCCTTGCTTGTCAAGTGTTAGATTATTTGGGACCTTCAGCCTAATTTAAGATAAGGCTTTGTTGTTTAAATTTATTTTACCTTGATTTTTAAGTCATTGGGCCTTCAGCCGTTTTTAAATTAAGGATCTTTGTCTTTCGAGCATTAGACTGTTTGGGGCCTTCAACATAATTGAAGATAAGGCCTTATGCCTTGTGGTTTTTTATTTAATTTTACCTTGAGTCTTAAATCATCGGCCTTCGTGTTGAAGCTGCATGGACAGCTGTATCTGTACACGCCATCCAAGCTCTGTTTGACTCAATGCCCAGGCGTATCAAGGCCGTTATTACGGCCATAGGTGGTTTTTCTGGGTACTGATTACTCAGGATCTATGCACCCAAATTGCGTGAAAATGTAATTACATGTCAGTCTAGTACAATATATTTGTCCAATGTCCGTTTATCATCTACATTTCTTCTTGTTGTAGCAATTTTAATGGCCAGTAGTGTAGAAATCACAACCATTGTAATAAAAGAAAATGTTTTTGAAGTGACAGTGACAGGCGCACCTGCCTTGGATACTCACCGAAATTAGTTGGCTCTGAGCACTATGGGACTTAACTACTGAGGTCATCAGTCCCCTAGAACTTAGAACTACTTAAACCTAACTAACCTAAGGACATCACACACATCCATTCCCGAGGCAGGATTCAAACCTGCGACCGTAGCGGTCACGCGGTTCCAAACTGACGCGCTTAGAACCGCATGGCCACACCGGCGGGCTCACCGAAATTAGTCTCTTCAACGATGAGAGGCTAGAGGCCTCACCGAAATCGAGCAACCCAATGGTGAGAGACGAGGTGACACCCTGAATTCAAGCAGGCAAACGGTAAGAGGCAAGGGAACTCACCAATATTAAACTTCCCGATGGAAGAAGAAAACTATTACTTTCACGTCGTAGGTCCTGGTTCAGGCTAAACTTAGTTTCTAACCAGACATTGCTGATAATCTATTGTACTGTGCAAACAAAGTTGCAACACCAAAGTAATTTTGAACATGGATATCAACCGTTATAAGACATAAGTTCACATTTACTTCGTAGATGAAATGTAGAATCAAATGCGTCGATTCTTAATTGGAAAGACACTAGCACTCCGTTTTCAGGCCATGAGTAGCCTACCGGGACCATCCTCAGTGGAGGATGGGGATAGGAGGGGATTGGGGCTAGCACACCGCTCTCCCGGTCGTTATGACGGTATTCTTGACCGAAGCCGCTACTATTCGGTCGAGTAGCTCCCCAATTGGCATCAGGAGGCTGAGTGCACCCCGAAAATTGGCTACAGCGCATGGCTGCCTGGATGGTCACTTATTCCAAGTGCCGACCACGCCCTGACAGCGCTTAACTTCAGTGATCTCACGGGAACCGGTGTATCCACTGCGGCAAGGCCGTTGCAACTGGAAAGACAGGCACACTTGATATCTGTCGATTACAGTGACATCCACCACGAAAGGAAAACAATGGTTTGTGTAAACAGTACGTAGTTTTTGGCGCAGAATCCGAATATGCAACAAAACTTGGAGGCTCCCGGTTGAAAACGCAAAGCTTACGACGCGTACGAAGGAGGAGTGGTTATGAGGTGGCCAGTTCTAGCACAGGCAGGTGTCCCCTTTACTAATATTAACTTTACATCTCGGAGATTTTTTTGTACGATGCGTCGTTTTCGAGATATTTTGTTGTCTCAAGTTAAAACAAACACTCTGTAGAGTAATGGATACTTCACAAGGCTCGCAGCACCGATTCGATACACAGAACGGTGTTTAAGTGTGTATGTTTTCTCCACGCAATTCGGTGTCGATTTGAGGCTGAGTCGGTAGCTCCCGTATTACAATTTTGCGACTCTTTGGTACGTTTAGTTACTGACACGAATTCATTCCGATGTACAAGTTCATGGCAACTGCACGTGGAAGACTTTCCTAGGAGTAAGGCATTGATTTGCATTAAGGCGTTGAATCGAATTTCTCCCGAATAAACCAACTATACCAACTGGATGTCAGCGACGCTTGGCAAAGGATACAGTGGACATGAGAAAAGTGATTCGGTGGGTGACGCCCTTCAGTAACGGTTGAGAGGATGTGTAGGTCAAGCCACATCCCAGTCGATCCTGCTCAGCTGCCATTTGTCGTAATGAACACCGTCTCGATCAATCCATCTTCGACGATCGGTGGACTACGACCAAGCAGTTGTGTGCACAGCTGAATGTCGGTTGTTATGTACAATGGGCCGTCCGAGTGGATACAATTGGATGTGAATGTGTATATACATCCAAACACAGTGACTCGCATAGCACCTGTACTCCCACCACGTGATCCACACCGCTTCAGAGTGAAGTGCGAGCTGTGTAAGAGTGAGTGGAACAGTGCAAAGGCGACGATGATATTCGCAGTGGAACAGCCGGTGTTCGTTGCGTGACAATAATGTCGTGGAAACTGTGGACAGTTGTTTACTGGGAACTTTAATGAATGGTGTCAAAGCGCCAGCATAGAGTTCCATTCAACGCTAAATCTGAAAATAGCATCAGAGAGGATCTGTTCCGAACAAGTCAAAAAACATTCCGGACCAGGGCCCAAAAGCGCCAAGAGATGAGTCGTGGTCACTTTCAACATTTGCTGTTGTCAGGGTAGTTCTGTATTTCCCTTCCTCTGCTGTGTTTTCTTGTACATGGGAACTCAGTTAAAAAAAAAGGAATTAAAAAGAAATTATCCACCACTGGGTCCTGCTACAGCAGAACAAGGCCGAGGTTCACAGTTTTCTGACAGCATTATCACTGGAGGTGAAATTTGGTGTCATCGTTACGAGCCAGAATACAAAATCGGTCTAACAAAGAAGAAGTTCAATACGTAGCTATATGCAGGCAAAGTATTGTGTAAAGTTTTCTTGGATAAATAGGATACATTTATTTTGGATCGTGGAACCTAAAACACGTTTCATTTCGGAACGCTACAAGACGATAATGACTAGGCTAAAAGCCCCAATTTTCAGCAGGCTCAAGAAGAAAAACACGATAAAACCAGACCCATCTCTCCCACATCCCCCAACACCCCCCTGTTGCAGGCATACTAAATTAAAGTTACCTGCTCTTCGCTTAACTGCACAATTATACGTAGTGTCTACGTGAGAAATAATCCCTACTTTGTTGGAAGATAATCGACTTGATCAGTACGCGTATGATGAAGCTCCTGATCACTTTGCAAACACCTGACTCACACGATCCCTGAAAGACAAATACGAACGGAATGTCGCGTTTCGTGATTTGTTAGATCACGTACAAAAGAATTTTATTGGACGATGTTTCGCATGCATGGAAATTTGGGAATGCTACTTTGGACAAGAAGGTTGTATACCTGGAAGAATCCTTGAGATACTAAAAGGTATCAGATAGATTATTTAATGGTAAGACAGAGATTTAGGAACCAGGTTTTAAGTTGTAAGACATTTCCTGGGGCAGATGTGGATTCTGACCACAATCTATTGGTTATGAGTTGCAGATTGAAACTGAAGAAACTGCAAAAAGGTGGGAATTTAAGGAGATGGGACCTGGATAAACTGAAAGATCCAGAGGTTGTAGAGAGTTTCAGGGATAGCATAAGGGAACAATTGACAGGAATGGGGGAAAGAAATACAGTAGAAGAAGAATGGGTAGCTCTGAGGGATGAAGTAGTGAAGGCAGCAGACGATGAAGTAGGTAAAAAGACGAGGGCTAATAGAAATCCTTGGGTAACAGAAGAAATATTGAATTTAATTGATGAAAGGATAAAATATAAAAATGCAGTAAATGAAGCGGGCAAAAAGGAATACAAATGTCTCAAAAATGACATCGACAGGAAGTGCAAAATGGCTAAGCAGGGATGGCTAGAGGACAAATGTAAGGATGTAGAGGCTTGTCTCACTAGGGGTACACTGCCTACAGGAAAATTAAAGAGACCTTTGGAGAGAAGAGAACCACTTGTGTGAATATCAAGAGCTCAGATGGCAACCCAGTTCTAAGCAAAGAAGGGAAGGCAGAAAGGTGGAAGGAGTATATAGAGGGTTTATACAAGGGCGATGTACTTGAGGACAATATTATGGAAATGGAAGAGGATGTAGATGAAGACGAAATGGGAGATAAGATACTGCGTGAAGAGTTTGACAGAGCACTGAAAGACCTGAGTCGAAACAAGGCCCCCGGAGTAGACAATATTCCATTGGAACTACTGATGGCCTCGGGAGAGCCAGTCATGACAAAACTCTACCATCTGGTGAGTACGATGTATGAGACAGGCGAAATACCCTCAGACTTCAAGAAGAATATAATAATTCCAATCCCAAAGAAAGCAGGTGTTGACAGATGTGAAAATTACCGAACTATCAGTTTAATAAGTCACAGCTGCAAAATACTAACACGAATTCTTTACAGACGAATGGAAAAACTGGTAGAATCCGACCTCGGGGAAGATCAGTTTGGATTCCGTAGAAATGTTGGAACACGTGAGGCAATACTGACTTTACGACTTATCTTAGAAGAAAGATTAAGAAAAGGCAAACCTACGTTTCTAGCATTTGTAGACTTAGAGAAAGCTTTTGACAATGTTAACTGGAATACTCTCTTTCAAATTCTGAAGGTGGCAGGGGTAAAATACAGGGAGCGAAGGCTATTTACAATTTGTACAGAAACCAGATGTCAGTTATAAGAGTCGAGGGGCATGAAAGAGAAGCAGTGGTTGGGAAAGGAGTGAGACAGGGTTGTAGCCTCTCCCAGATGTTATTCAATCTGTATATTGAGCAAGCAGTAAAGGAAACAAAAGAAAAATTCGGAGTAGGTATTAAAATTCATGGAGAAGAAGTAAAAACTTTGAGGTTCGCCGATGACATTGTAATTCTGTCAGAGACAGCAAAGGACTTGGAAGAGCAGATGAACGGAATGGACAGTGTCTTGAAAGGAGGATATAAGATGAACATCAACAAAAGCAAAACGAGGATAATGGAATGTAGTCAAATTAAGTCGGGTGATGCTGATGGAATTAGATTAGGAAATGAGACACTTAAAGTAGTAAAGGAGTTTTGCTATTTAGGGAGTAAAATAACTGATGATGGTCGAAGTAGAGAGGATATAAAATGTAGATTGGCAATGGCAAGGAAAGCGTTTCTGAAGATGAGAAATTTGTTAACATCGAGTATAGATTTAAGTGTCAGGAAGTCGTTTCTGAAAGTAATTGTATGGAGTGTAGCCATGTATGGAAGTGAAACATGGACGATAACTAGTTTGGACAAGAAGAGAATAGAAGCTTTCGAAATGTGGTGCTACAGAAGAATGCTGAAGATAATATGGGTAGATCACGTAACTAATGAGGAGGTATTGAATATGATTGGGGAGAAGAGAAGTTTGTGGCACAACTGAACTAGAAGAAGGGATCGGGTGGTAGGACATGTTTTGAGGCATCAAGGGATCACAAATTTAGCATTGGAGGGCACTGTGGAGGGTAAAAATCGTAGCGGGAGACCAAGAGATGAATACACTAAGCAGATTCAGAAGGATGTAGGTTGCAGTAGGTAGTGGGAGATGAAGAAGCTTGCACAGGATAGAGTAGCATGGAGAGCTGCATCAAACCAGTCTCAGGACTGAAGGCCACAACAACAACAACACTTTGGACAACTGTTGTAGCTGTAGCACTCTTTTTTAAGGAGCCCAGACGAATAAAATCAGTAGAAAAAATGGGTCTGCTGGCATTAATTGTGGTCAGACCAATTATGTATTTGCAGTTGTCTCATTTTCACTTGTAATTTTCAACTGAGTTTTTTCCGTATTAAGAGTTCATATTTCAAATATTATTTCCCATAATCCCCGAAAATTTGTATCATAAACGCGGAAATACCCTGTACACTTTGAACTTTCAGTACTGTACTAACAGCACTGATGATGACTGTGGTCTTGGGGGCTAATGCTGGTTATTGGTCTTAATGTTGCAAGAAAACTGGGTAAGTTTCATTTTGCCATTCTCCACCAACAAGATGCATCTGGAATTTATTCCTGTCGACCTGTGGAGTCCACTGTCTGTGTGACAAACCCGTTGTTTTGTTACCTTTTTAACTCTGACTAAAGCCTCGATTGAAGATACGGATGATTCCAGGATTATTAGATACAATGTATTTACGCGAAATGCCTTGCATTTGATTTACAATATGACCTCTTAATTCATATTTCGAATTAATGGGTTAAAGTCCAAATTCTGATGCTATGTTTTTGGAAGAAAACTGGCTTGTGAAAGTTGACTGTCATGTACAGTATACGGCCGACTTCATATCCATCTTCATTTTCTATACATGATGAAATCACGCCATCTGCGTTGTCCTAAGAGCTTTTAACCGTTGCGTTTTTGTTGCAGAATATATTACTGAAGTTGTCACTGAGGTCTGTACGTAGGAGGAATTTGGGTGGACTCCATAGAGTGACAAAGCCACGACTAGCCTCCTGCGGACACCAGTCTCGATGACAGGCAGCTGATATGTTATTTATCGTTCTTGAAGTGTTAAATATTGGTAAAATTATTTGGGTTGACATCTAAAACCAGCAGTCATGTATTCTCTTAGTATATTTAGAAAAGCTTACGACACACGGGCACGCACGCGCCCTTCTGTCTGTGTGTGTGTGTGTGTGTGTGTGTGTATGTGTGTGTGAAAATGATACCAAAAACTTTCAAGATAGAAAAATTGCACTGTCGGTACGCAAAACGGATTATCTGTGCAGCCGAAAGGGGCATCGTGAATGCAAATTCGGTCATTCGCATGTACGCACCGATGAACTAAAACAACTCGCGTCATAGATAATATTCACCACTGGATACAGAACATGTGCTCATGCAATAAATAAATAAATAACTAAAAGCTAGGAAAAAGGTGCAGGGATTTTACTAAAAACGTTTCACCGTTAACTGGATTACATAGGGAGATGAAACGTATTGTGCCACAAAAGGGCAACTGAAATCCTGGATAACGAAACAGATGTAATAATAACTTTAAGTTACTCTAAATAGCCTGTGACATTATTTTAAAACTCCTTCTTTTCCACTGAAGAATTTTCATTATTGTTGTTGTGTTACACATATATATTTTTTCACAGTTTTGTACTTTCATTATGAAGTACGAAGACATCAACAAGAGTACTTCACCTGACGGGAAAGCGGTATATCAGACGTACTACTCCAATTTTGTAAGGGTAATTTAGAGCACCCTGTACATGGGACAGGAGCTGAAAGTTCCAGGAGTATATATAAGTTTGGAAATTTTTCTTAGTAAATGTTAGCGGCGTGATAACACGTCACTTGTAGCATTTCTAATGGTTTGTAGGATTACTAGTGGTTCTTCTATATGACTCAGATGGTACTTTGTCGGCTTAGTGGCTGGTTTTCTGATGTTGCATTGCGTCTGAAATTATGTAAGCGCGTGCTGTCTGATGAGAAAATAGAACGAATTCTCATGGAATGCTTCTGAAACTGAGATCCTGTGTCTCTTGATTCTGTTGCTTCGACATCTCAGGAGTCGGAAAGCCTTTTTTGTCGTTGCATGTCTTCGTCTTTCAGAAGCACGATTGACAACGATATTAAAAATGACGTGCTCCCAGTAAAGGAAAGCAAATGTATGCACAAAGCTGAACTCCAGGGTTCACGATTTTGGCACAGCACGTTTAGGCGTGACTTTTAAACTTCCGGAAAATTCCCTTTCTCAGAAATTGGTCAAGGATGAATTAGTCTCAATTGTTATAGACGAGACTAGTAGGTAATACACCGTTTTGTGTACTACTGTTTATGAGAAAAGCCGTTTGAAGGCTTGGAAAGATACGTGTATAGGAGAACGTATTGTTTTGTGGCAGTATCTCTTCTCATGGCAGCAACAAAAGACTTAAGTATTCTGAGTACTGGTCAAATGATCCTCTCCTCAAAACTCTATTTTTCGGTAAGATAATGTCTCGTGACAGATGTATATTGTTATTCTGAATGTTGCATTTCTTGCAATAACAACGGTCCTCCTCAACATTATAGGCTCTACAAAATAAGATCAACCGTTTCGGAACAGCACTCCATAAAGTTTATATTGACGAAAGTCTTTTATTGTTCAAGAGACACTTAACTTTCAAACAATAGATTCCACCTGAAAGATGGGATTGTGAAACGGGATTTGCACTTTTTGGTTTATACTGGAAGGCATACGCTATATGTGGACAGTTGATACACAAGTCCATCTCTCTTCCACAAGTTGCATTAAAGAGGAACAATTGCAGTAGTTACAGGTGAAAAGGAAAGATTTCCTTTATTCAGGTTTCACACCGGAATGAGTACTTCAGCTGCCGAATTTCGTCTTACAACGAAGCTGCTTGACAAACGGATTTTTGTATCTTTTTATATTTACGGAAAATGAAGTTCGGAACTCATATATCAATCGGTCAAGCAACATCGAGAAACACTACAATATTCTCGAGAAAATCGACATGGAAGCTGTCCGAGAGTCTTTAATAGCATAAGGAAACGTTTTATCGACGGGCCCCATGGATTCATGGTAGAATGCTCACCTTCGACACAGATGCCCCGGATCTGACTCCCAGCCACGGCAAATTTGCAAACTAAGGTGCACTTTCGATGAACGTTCCTGTGAAGCATAAAATACATAAAGATAAAAAATTCTAATAGTATTTTTTTAAATTTAAACGACCTTTATTAACAATCTTTTATGAAAGGTTAGTAACCAAGAATTTATATTTGCCATGAAAACTGGATTTTTGTGTACGAAATGTACGACTCGCGTGCAATAAGTAATGCAACACTTTTATTTATCGGTCAATTTCGGTTGAAAAAATGCAGAATTTGCTGAGGGGCATTGTGAATTATTCCCGCTTTAGCCCCTATAACTTCATATAGCCTTGATAATGGTGCCTGTATCAGAGGTGCGTTCCAAGCAGACAGATTTCACTAATTGTGTGTAAAACCAGAGCATCGCAGATATTCGTAGGCGCTTGCAGTATATCTACAGAGACCTGGCAGTAATCAAAGGCAAGGTGAGTCGTTGGGCCAGTCGTCTGTCATCATCGCAACGACGTTGCGCAAACCTGTCCAATGTTCCGCGTACCGGCTGCCCGCACCCACAGCTACGACTCCAGCAATATTGGAACGTATAGTCACTACCACTGAGGTGACCGACGTTACATACAACACCTTGGTATGCAACTCGGCGTCTCTGTTGGTAGTGCTGACACACTCGTCCACCAACAGAGTGGTAACATGAGGGCCTACAGTCTCTTCCAATAAGGTGGTGTAAGGCCGTCCACTGAACACAGATTATGTTGAAAAAGAAAAAGGTTTTTTAGCTAAAAGAGTGAGGAATAACATGAAGTATTGGAATCCTGAATAAAACGAAAGTGCCGTCAGAAAAATATGTGATGCATTTCTTGTTGAACACCCCTCTTAAATAGAAGTAAAAAGACGTACGCCTGTGATAAAAATGACTATTAGATGTGTTATCAGCATACATTTGAAGAATATTATATTTAAATGAAATGGGTATTCGAACAAAACAAAAAAAAAAGAAAAAAATAATAACCGAAACGATGCTCGAACTAGCGATTGCTAGTCTCGACTACTGCAGACTTTTTTTCGTCTGTATGTATTTCACACTTCACCGAAATGCTTGCATAACGTGCAGATTTGTTTAAAAAAAACGGCACCAGGCGAGAATCGAACCCAGACCCCAACCTGGCAGGCAAACATTTTAGCACATAGCTGTACTACTCGATGAAAAGTAAATCTTACTTTATAGTGTTAGAGAAGCTCGAAAAAGTTCAAAGCCGAATTTACCTAGATTTTTTAAGAGTTTCTTTGGAGCTTTATTGTAAATTAGCTGCGCCATTTCAAAGGAATCATTCCAGCATTTGTGTGGAGTGGATCAGGGAAATAGCGAAAAACCTAAATGAAGACGGACGGACGCGCGTGTGAACGGTCGCCCTCTCGTTTAGGAGTCAGGTGACTACGAACGCGCCACCGCGCTTCACATTTTGAGCGGGTCACAGGGTCTCTTCAAATATAGATACTGTCGAATGTATGCGAGTACATATAGTTGTGTAGAAGCTAGTATGATTTGTAAATTAGTTTCCTGGTAGTTTACTAACCCCATTTTTTTAAACAGGTCATGTGATTATGACTTGATGACAACTCAAACCTGGCAAGGATTTCATTCGACTGACCTGAGGCTGACATATATAAGAAAAAAAGCGGTTTATTGTTTCGTTGTTATGCCCTTTTACCGGTGGTATAGACTGAGCAAACTAATTTAGCCTGGAATCAGTAGGGCAGATTTTAGAAGTATCGCCAATGCAGTACACCCATTGCGTATTTGTCGCTTAGTCTTTCATCTTTTTAAACATGCACTGTGTTCGAACGTTATGAATTACCACAAAGAAAATGATTTATTGACAGATAGTCATCATAGATTCAGAAAGTATAATTCTTGTGAAATACAACCGTTTCTTTATTCACAGTAAGTAATGGATGATATTGAAAGGAGATCCAGGTGATTGCACGTTTCGAAATTCCTAGCAGGCTTTTGACACCGTTCCTCACAATCGGATTCTTGCCAAATTGTGTGTCTATTGGTCTCAAGTATGCGACTGGGTTCCTTGATTTCTTGTCATAAAAGTTTCAGATGATAGTAACTGACGATGATATCCGGGGTTCCGCAGGGAAGCGTTTAGGCCCTCTGCTGTTATTAATGTATTGATACGTTTTTGTGAGCAATCTGAGCAGCTCTCTTAGATTGTTTACCGATGATGCTGTCATTTAACTTCTGGAAAAGTCATGAAAAGAACTAAATGATGGCAAAATGATTTAGACAAGCGGTCTGTGTGGTTTAAAAAGTGGCAGTTGGCCATAAGCAGTAAAAAGTTCAAGGTCCTCCACAAGAGCACTGAAATGAAGCCGTTATATTTCAAACAAATTTAAAGGTTTTCGTTTCAAATGATAGCTAAGGATTACAATTATGAACAGCTAGATTAGAACCATCACGAAGAAAGTGTTGTTAGGCAGCTAACAAATACTGCGTTTCACTGGCAGAATACTCAGGAGATGCAACAAATCTGCAAAAGAGACTACCCGGACTACGTTTGTCCATCCTCTTCTGGAGTACTGCTGCGCGGCATGGGGTCCTTAAGTGTTGGTATGACTGACGGCATCGAAAAAGTTCAAAGGAGGTTAGCTCGTTTTCTACTATGGCGAAGTAGGGGAGAGACAGTCACGGATGTGGTACGCGAGTCTGGGTAGCAATCATTAAAACTAAGGCTTTTTTTGTTGCGACTAAATATTTGCAAAGATTTTCAGTCACCAACTTTCTTCTCTAAATGCGAAAATGTAATTTAAGAATCATTTTTTCCACTTGTTATTCGAGAGTAAATGATCGAGAAGAATTCAGAAAGTGGTTCTCTGATTTCTCTGTCAGGCACTTAAATGTAAATTGCAGATTAGTTACGTATATGTATATATCTTCCTTATTCAGAGAGGAGAGTAATGCCGACGATTATACTCGATGTTCCGCCATTTATTTGCCTGCAAAACGAGAACATCGTGAACTGCTTCGCTCCGATTGGCAATACACTACAGAGCAAAGCTCACTCAACTTGGCCGGTCTGCTCAGAGAGCCATTCTGCCGTCTCCCGGTTCTATAGCGTGCGGACGGCGAAGCCGGTGGTCGGGCACTGCGCGACTGTTGTGCGGGATAGCATAACGCGTCTTGCGGCAGGCGCTTGTTTGGCTGCCCACGGCTGCGGCTGACGGCGGCGTCTGCAGAGCAGAGCCCACGCAGCCAGCCAGCAGTTAGTTACCGGGGGGCGGGGCGGCCGCTGCTGCCACGGGGCTTTATTTGCGGCGCCTCTCTGCGGCAGGTCTCTCCGCTACACACGGCACCGCCGGCAACAACTCTGTGCTGCTTCCTAGAACGCTCTGTAGGCCGGCCAAGCCACAAGCTTTCTGTCTGTAAGCATATGTTGCGTATAAGGCAGCAACTCCCACGGAAACTGTTGCGTGTTCCGATACCGATCGTTTATCGCTGCAGATTGAATGTCGATATTGCACGTTTGAAAAAGGCGACTGTGATTTGTTTCCTCTCCGCTACGTTCGGAACACAGGTTGCTTCTGTACTAACAAGCAAGCACTCAGTGTATGTATATTTGTGTCGGCGAGTTAACAAGCTGCTACCGTACTTTAGCCTTAGACTCGCCACCAGAGCAAACACCGGGTCCGACAATCGTTAACAAAGCGGTATAAACAGTCTTTCCACAAATATGTCACTGTCTTTACGACCAGATGCTTTCTTCGTGATCATAACTGCACCATCAAATGAATTACCCCTGTCAGTATAGACTACCGGGGGATGCTTTCTGCATGACCATAACTGCACCAACAAATGAATCACCCCTGTCAGTATAGACTAACTGTTTTGCGTCCACGTGTCCACACTTCAACGCCTGACCTGCTGCTCAGGAGAAAATAAGCATTAATGGGTATGCGAATGTTTTCTAAATGTTGGAGAATTGTGTAATTAAGGCAGGACTTAAAACCATCCCATTATTCACTTAGTCGGATGTGGGAAACAACATCCATGTGATCCGGCTCTCCAACCCCCATCGATCTGTGCGAGGCGCATCTCCCCATCCCAGACGCAGTACTTTAACACTCACAGAATAAAAGCTCTACTTCAGATTCCATTTGAAGAAACAGAGATTTGGCAAGGAATCATACTATGGATAAAAACGAAATAAGCAACGCAGGGACATCAAAAAGACATATTTAGGTAGGCCTATCTATGTGAAACAATCCACCATACCAGTACGGAAAGAGGAGTTATTAGAGCAAGACGCAGCAAGAAAATACGTTAATAATAAGGAAAGTTTGCCGTGTGCCTGGCCGGAACTGGAAACCAGAACCTTGTGTTTTGCTCTTACGGAATGAGCTGTCCAGGTATAAAATAATTTAATATGTAAGAAATGTTAAACGTTAAAGACTTTTTGTATAAAATTCTTTAATATTCCAGATCGCAATATTTTAACAGTCAGTTGACATCAGTTTTGGCTGAGCAACCATCTCTTTTCAGATTAATTAATAAAATGAGTGCAGTGACTAATCACAAGATTGGATGAAGACACATTGTCGTCAGTATGTGTCTTCATCTAACCTAGTGAATAGATACTCTGGAGATGTTATTAACATACCTGAAGATAGCTCATAGTTCAGCCGAAACCAATTACCCATGGTTATTAAAATAATGCGATCGGGACTATTAAAATATTTTATATGAGAAATCTTTAACGTTTAACATTTTCATAGATTGCGTATCTCCACGCTTACCAAGAAATAACGGTAAGAGAACTTCCCGTGAAAATCAGGATTCCAGGTCCCATTACACATTTTTAATCTAATTCCAAACCGCACACAAACCGCTGGAGAGTCAATGATCCATTCCCTAATTAAAGAAACAATTCCCTAGAAATGCGATCTCGTCATCATAGCAAGACAATAATGAAGCTAGAATGCATAATAGATATTAGATTAACATCAATGAAAGCAAATGACATCAGTAAGATAACAAGACTTTTAGGTAGCTATTAGACACTGAAAAAGCTGCCGAAACATATGAGATAATCTGAAAGAATGGAAACATGTTTAAGAAACCTAGAGATGAAAAGAAAAAGGGCACTTCGAAAGAAAGAGTTCTGTTAAGATGACAAAAATACAGTTCAATCTGTTGAAAAATTAAAAATGGAAATCCAACTGCCTTAGAAACGTGTAAGCTGTTTCAAAAAGATTTATTCGGTTTCTCTAGACTATGTCTTTTGCATGGATGAAAACTTACGCATCGATACTAAAAGTTTACCTTTGCGTCAATACTAAGTTGTCGGTTCAAATGGTTGCTGTTGGGGGTGCACACGGTGCGGTTAGATCGGTCGCCAGTTTATTATGTATGTCCACTGAAGCGAGAAAACAACAAATGCGTTTTGCGTTCTCCTTTTTAACAGGTCCAGTTCAATTACTACTGTGCAGCGTGATTTTCATCGAGAGAGTGGCTCGGGGCAAACAGATCTTGCATTGGCCTCCAATGTCGCCTTCTTTCACGTTAACTTTTTGTCTGTAGTTTTTGTTGTGAAAGTGGTTGCAGTCTGTGCGTTGTCAAATATTTGATGCGCGGCATCTTGTCATAGTACTGTTCTTCGATTACGGATGGTTACGAGTGAGAGCTTGGCCGACTCCGTTGCTGTGTGAGCAGCGTGGCTGATTGACGTAAGGGAGACCCGTGTTCGATTCCCGGTACTGCCAGGGACTTTCTCTTGATGAGAGGACTGATACGGGATGCACACAGGCGACCTAAGGAGCACTCGGCCAATTAGTTGCGGTTCTATGATCAAGAAACCCGACAATAACCAGGAGAGCTGCGTGTTTAGCACATGCACCTCCATATCGCCTCTGATGAAGCCGGCGGTCGGTCTGGCCCGATTGGCGCATCTAGGACCAGAACGCGGAACTTTACGTAGTGCCTAGGAACTGTAACCTAAGCAAGTTACTGTGGCGAGATTGGTCGCATCAAATATTTGAAGTCGTAATAGTCTGAGAGTAGCAAATGGACCGAAACTAATCACGCTTGAAGTAGAATAAAAATCGCGATCGAGGATCAGCTCATTAATAAAAGTGCAAAATGATCAGACTTCCTTCATTACTTTGACCGTAATGTAAGTTGCGATGTGGGATGCGTTTCAGAACTTCTACTGTCTGCCATGTACGTAAGTCACTTATAACGTAGTAACACTATTTTTCTAAGGCTATTCCAATTCGGTAATACGGTTCATTCAAAACAGAAAATTTCTGCAGTGTGCAAAAGGTTTTGCAAAATAGTCACGAGTTTGTAGTTTATTTAAGTCCACAACACAGGCGATACTTTATACTTTTACAACCACGTCAGAAGTAGGGAAGTGTCGCTGGGGGTAGCTGTGACCTTGTTTTATTATTTTATGAAATAAATTAGACTAGATCACATCTGTATTTATCTGTTGTTACAGAGCGCGCCATCTGACGTAGGTAGTAGAAACACCTCTCCTGCACTTAAGTTTTAGTGTTTGATGGCCTTATTCAGTCGAAACCAGTAAATACAGTTCAGTAAAATGTGACTTTTTAAATTTGCGATAAGAGGACGCACAAGAAACCTACGACAATTTTACAGTTAAATGAGCACATGGTTAACACTACTTCAGGTCGCTGAGTAACAGGAATACACTTGCTGCACATAGTTTATTGACGCGGTCCCCCTCACCCGCTTGTCTCTCCCATTCTCTCCCACCCCCGTCCGCTGCCGCGCCTGTATTCCCACGTCCCACCTGCTCTCCATCTCTCCACTCTCCACATCCTCGCCCAAGGTGGCTTCCACCATCTGCTCCTCCCTGATGATGCTCTCATCCCTTCCATCCACCGCTCCTACCAACTTTGATCCTCCCCTACTACATCCTGTGTTTTTTCCCAAGGGTACTCTCTCTACCTTCTCTCCCTCCTCCCTTCCTCCCTCCCTCCCTCCTCCCCCCGGGCTTCCCCTACCTCCCTCCCTTCGTTCCTCCCCCTCCCATCTCCTCTGTCACTGGCATCTTCACCCTCCCCTCTCCCTCCTCCACCACCTTTTCCCCTTTTTTGGCAGGTCCCCAGACTCGTACACGTAACGTGAGCATTCGCGCGCCGGAGATCGTCGCCAGTGTTGTGTGTGTGCCATCGTGTTAGTGATTCAGTGTTTCGTCATTTGTGCTCCTTCGTTCGCGTGTGCCATTTCTGTCGTCTCTGTTAGTGTCCGAATGCTGAACGTTTTTATTTGGACGCTGCACCTGTGAACGACTTCATGTATCTCAAATATGTGTGTCTGCTGTTGTCTATCCACCGTGTTGTTTCGTTTTTCGATGTTTACACTTGTACTAAATGTATTATCTGTGGCCGCTGCCGGCCTTCCTTTGTATAAGGTGTTGAAATAACAATAAAGGAAAAAAAAATTATCGACGCGGCGCAGCTCATCCGAATAAACCTGCTGCAAAGTGTCAGGTGGTAGCTCTGCTAACATGAAAGTCATTTATGACATTTTGATGATGGACCGTTACCTGAAATACATCAATAAAGTCTTAATAACAAGTGGATTATTATTCTTTAGTGCCCTGAACCAGTGCTTAGGATGTGTTCAGGTAATACATCCGGTTTCGTCGCTTAAATAATAAAACTATGTTTCCATAGTTCGAACGATGTCTGGGACTCTTTACAGAACCCTTGGGCTTCCTGAAGTCAGGAAAATGGCAATTACAGCTGAATGTGGAGTAACCGTTTCTATAAATGTAGGATGGTTTTTTTCGTTCTCACACAAAAGTTTCCCACTTGAACTTCTTGCATTCTTACGAGCGAAACGTGATTGAGAATGGTGGTCGGATTTTTCAGCCCGACTCTTTGCCCCGAGGGGTTCGGCCTCGAGAGGCAGAAAGTTATTCCGGGAATCGGGGCTGGCGGCCATACTTATTGGCCGACTGACCAGCGGCGCCGCGCTGTGTGGGGAGGCACGGCGTGCCCGAAAGCCGGCGCGGGATTGAGGCCGCGCTTGCGTATTTCCCCCAAGACCGCGCGGCCGGCTGCCGGCAGCCAGGGGTTGTTTCGCCCCGACCTGCCGGGGACAGTCTCCGGGCTAATGCGGTCCGCTGGCCGAGCCCTGGCCAGGTAATGGACTTGTAACAGGTGTCGGCCGGCCGCCGCTGCAGGCGGAGCACGGCGCCCCGCCCTAAGGGCTAAGCTGCACGCGGGTAGTCTCCGCTTTCAAAGCCAGCGCCGGAAGCGGACCCGCTCCACAGCAGGGTGGAGGCTGCCGAGAGGACCCGTACAGCGCTGCAGGCAGTCGATTTGAGGATCTGAAAAGTTCTCCACAGGGTGAATCCTAACTCCACCGACAAAATTTCGGTTGTCGTTCAAGCTATTGATTTAATGCAGTGATTTGTCACCAGTAGGATTTCTTCACCTATTTTAGCACCGTACGTTACATTTATCTTACATTCAATGTCAACTGCTAATCCCTGCAGCGACCATCGATTCTCTGCAGATCCACCTGCAGTTCGATACATTCAGCTGCTGCTGCTATCCTCATATAGACAGCCTTTTCGGCTTCCCGACGTTATTCACTAGATGACGGACAGCCAAGAATCCGCCCAGCGAATAGTACTCTTGTTCTCGTGTCATAGCTCTCTCGCCTGACTGACAACTTCCCCCAGCTCCACATCACCTTGTCTGAGAGTGAAGAGAGGAATGAGAGGGAAACTGCGAAAGCGCCATATTTAAATAGCAATGCAATCACACTGCATGCGACTTGATTCATATTCATCAGCATGAAGTCATCCATGAACAGATTTGTAGGCGTCGAGTTTGACCCTTTTATCCCCTGTTATGGCAGAATAAAAAATTGGTCATACGTCCAACTTTTGCCTGATAATTGTGCAGTGTGTCACTGAAACCGGTCGCATTTGACTAAAAACCACCAAACACATGGCTGGAGGCGTTACCATTAATACTCACATACTGACCAGCTGTTGTCTCACTCCCTATCCGGATTAGAAGAAAGGTGTACGAAACCGTTGTAACTGGTCCTCGGTAAACTGGATACTGGACAGAGATGCCGCTGATGTCCCAGCTGGTGCCACACGTGTTCAATGGAGGACTGATCTGGAAATCATGGTGGCCACGGGAATGCCTCCCCATCAAGCAGAAGATTCCTAGAGAGACGGGCCATGTGTGTATGAGCATTGTCATGTTGAAAAACGGCACCACGATACAGAGGTAGCACACGAGGGCGCAGCATGTCCTTGACGTACCGTTTTGCCGTCATAGATCCTTCAGTCACTACCAGCCGTTACCTGAAGTCCTAACCGAATGATTGCTCCCCACATAACGACGCCAAGAGAAACACCGCTGCTCCTTTCCAAAACTTTGGAAGGATGAGATCTCTGTGCAGTTTGCCGCCATACTAGGTGACGATGTCCATCAGAGGTAGTGCAGACCTGCGACTCATTGCTGAAAATGCGACGCCACTCGTTAGTAATCCCTGCTTCGTGGATGTAACTTCACCCACTTTTTCTCTAGTGAAATGTTAGTAATGTAAATACCTCGTGTAACCATTCCTGCAACAGCACATATAATAAGTATATTTAAAATTGTCAGGCACTGATATAGCTATCTCATACGTGTATGCAGCATCTCCATGTCCTTCACTTCGGTCAACCAGCACATGACGCAGTTCATGCCGCTAATGTAGCCTCCTAGACCTAAAAAAAAAAAAAAAATGTGAACAATTGCTCTGTCACAGATAATTGCAACTCTTATCATTTCATACGCTGTGATTGTGTGAATATCGACGAAGTTACATTAATATCTGACCATATCTTATGGGTGCTTCATTTGTCAGGCAGTCTACATTGCAAACGGTAGCCTACCATAACGCCTGTGTCACACTTCCTTTAGGTAATACTAAAATAATCGATTTTATTCTTGTTAAGATCGACGTGCTGAATTCTAAATGGAATGAAGTCCTAAATTCGATCACAAATCTAGTCCAGTATTCGCCAAGCTCGTTCTGGTGCACTAAACAACGGTGGAAAACGACATTAGTCTAGTTGTAGATATTTATGGCGTTCCGAATCTCATGGAGGAACAAAGGCAGATGGATTTCCGGCAGGTGTGGCCGAGCGGATCTAGGCGCATCAGTCTGGAACCGCGCGATTCCTGCCTCGGGTATGGATGTGTGTGCTGTCCTTAGGTTAGTTCGGTTTAAGTAGTTCTAATTTCTAGGGGACTAATAACCTCAGATATTAAGTCCCATAGTGCTCAGAGCCATTTGAACCATTTTTTTTTTTTTGGAGATGGTTTTCAAAAGACTGCTGTTTACAGAATCCATGTTGATTTCTATAAATGGAATTTTCGTTCTCGAGAAATATCGTAACACTTCAGCATAACCACAATATGTTCCTCACTTTTAATACAGATTGACGTCAGAGATGTAGGTCTTAATTATTTGGTTCTTTCACAAGACCCTACTTGAAATCGGGGAAGACCTGCGCTTTTTTCCATTCGGTAGGTACCCTTCGTTGCTACAGCGACCTACCACTAACTGCTGCTAGAAGGTGAGCAAGTTCTTTCAAATAATTTCTGTACACTCTCACCGGTATCTGATCCGGTACAGTTGACTTTCCACTTTTGAGCGATTGTAGTTGATTTCTATCCCTCGATGATTTATCTTGAAATCAGCCATTTTGGCTTTCGTGGTATGGTGAAAATGAGATCTCGTATTACGTTCTTCTGTTGCGAAAGAGTTTAGAAAGACTGCATTCAGCGAAACAGTTTAGAAAGACCAAGTTAAATATTTCGACTTTTATCTTCTTTCGTTTCTCTGCCCTTTACTGATAATATAATTATAATTTGTTTCGATTTGTTGGCCCCATTATTTTTATTTCTGCACAGAAACTTCTACAACAATGAAATAGTTGCAATGTGAAACCACCAAACTTAATTGGGAGCACTCTAGCTTCTCTTAGGCGCCTAGGTACATATTTTGAAAACTGCTATCATGAGGTTGTTCTCGTTGCGGGAACAAATAGATATAGCTTTTTTGTGCCGCTCATGCACTGCGTTCAGTGATGTCGTGCACTAGGTTAACATCAGCCAACTCTTCAGTAAACCTACTCACACTGTTGTGTATTACTATCAACACTACAACTAACACTGCCGAAAACCAAACCCGAAACAGGACAGAGCAGTAATGAATCCAACCTTGAGGTCAAAGAGTCAAGTGGGCATTACTTTTCTCAACAGGAATTACCTTGAATGAATGGAACAAGTTTGTCTCCAAACAAACGCGGAGCATACACCGATGACATCTGCACCTTTTCGCAATATTTTAAGTGAACTATCGGCTTATTTCTGAGCCGAGCCAAGCCGCAAAGGCGTTCTATAACGACTCCGGCACAGGACAAAAGATGGCAATAACCAGGTCTTAAAGAAGTAGAGTTCGCGTTAAAGTGGTTCAAAATTGTTGCCTGATGAACCCTCCATTGTGTTGCCATGTACTTTCTTCGACCTTGTTTCTCTCTACATCCAACAGCAGCAAACGTAATCTTCCAGACTGGTTCAGGGTGGCTTATAAAAGCATTACTTGTTCATGGGCGGTTCCTGAGAAAATCCCGGAAAACCATGATTTTTGGGCACGAAAAGTACCAATTGTCGGGATGGCCACTTCTACAATTTCCATTCGTGGCAGATTGTCAAAATTTTTATCATTTGTTTTTAAGATGATATTCTCAAGGATCTTCGAAACATTTTTCGATATTATTATTAGTTACCAAGATCCAGAGGTTAAGAGTTACCATACCTTAGCAGAAAACGGCTTTGGATCAAGGGCCACAATTATCTGAGTAACTAACCACTAAAAATCACTCAAATTTTTACTGGACATTCTTTAGATATTCATGTAATCCCGTTTATGAAAATCTGTATTCATTATTAAGATATACCTAAAAAAAACATGTATTTTGGATATCAAAATAACAATTGTGGGGATGGCCACTTCTATAAATTTCTGTCCGTGGCAGATCATCAAAATTTTTACGATTTATTCTTAAGATGATGTTTCCTGGGAGCCTTGACATTTTTTTGACATCATTATCCGTTATCGAGATCCAGAGATTCAGTGTTGCCGTACTTACGCACATAAAATATTCAAGTAACATCCAGTCAGAGGCGTAAACGCATGTATAGGGTTCTACTGCCAACGCAAAGGTTCAGAGGTCACCAATTATCTCTTAAATCAGCATTTTTTCACCAATAAAACTTTATAACGCGTTGTTAATGTATAAATATGCACAAAGTGGCACTGCAGTGGCAAAAAATGGACTAGAAGGGTCTCAAGGTGCCTGAAAAGAAAATTACGTGAAAAATAATATAAAAAGCTGGAAAGACTACAAATTCAGTAAAATATTTCCAATAATATTTTATTAATTTAAGATACGGATGATGAGCCTGGTATTTTAGATGAAGTGCGATCGATGAGCAAAATATCCAGAAAAAAGTAAAGCAAACAGTTTTGAGCTAACTTTATACTATGTGTTCTTATTTGTTGTTTATGTGTGTCAAAGTACATAAATGTGTCGAAGCATGTAAACAAGCTGCCAAAACTTTACTGTTTTATAGTATTCGTTTTATATAAGCAGCACCTCCTGCGGTAGCAAGAGAAAGAAGGAAGCAGGCGGAAAATGCTCCTGGCGGCACGCAAAAAAAGGCAAATACGTTCCTTTTAAAAAGATTCTAAGAGAAAAGGCAAAAATTTTGACATGCGAACGTATTCGCCCTTTCTTTTGATGAAAGAGAGTAGTAGTGACGGTGGAGGTGAGTGGAGATAGTGACTGAGAGAAAGAGCAGACGGTGAGTGACAGAAAGTGTCAGTGAAAGAGAAAATGGATGAAGACAGTAACAGTGGGACCTAAAGAGAGAAGAGATATTGACGATCAGTGAGAGATAGTGATATTAGAAGAGAAAGAGAGATGGATGGAGATAGAAGCAATGAAATCAAAAGGGAGGAGACAGACGAAATGAAAAAGACAGATGAGTTGAGACCATACACAGCCTTCGCTAGTCTGGACGCTCCCAGACCGGCGAACTTTAGCACGTATGTATCGTGGAGGGCGCACTTTTGGACCGAAATTTTGAACCGTTGATATGGTAGGCAAAAAACTGCACTACGCAGTATTATTGAGCTGCTGAGGTATGGTGGAAGTAATGGCAGAAAGACAAAAGTAGATAATGTAAGTGAGAGAGGAGACAGCGGCAGCGGGTTGCAACGTGTGCGACAAAAGTAACGAGACTGATAACACTGTGAGATATCGACAACGCTGTTTTGTTCTACTTGTGCCTTCATCCCTTCCAGATGCTCTGTTCGAATTTGAGCTCCATACAGTCATCACGTGATTTTTGAGAAAGCCATCCGCGAAGTAGCACATTACTAAAATAAAACAGCGGAATTTTAAGCAACGTTGTGGCATCAAGTTTTATGTTAAACTTGGTAAATCCCCGAGTGTGGCATTTGAAAACTTTGAATACGGCGAACTGAAAGTTCCTTATCAACAGTACAAGTTTTTCACTGGCACAAATCATTTATGGAAGGACGAGATCACGTTGAAGCTGATCTTCGCTTAGGGTGACCTTCGATTTCAAAAGCTGACGAAAAATTCGAACGTGTACGTGCTATTGAGGGATCAGACCAACGTTACCATGAAGGATGATGGGTGACTGTTAAACACTTTCACCGAACATCAAATTTGAACCGAACATTTGCACATCCGAAAGGTTTGTGACAAAATGGTGCCGGAAAGCCTCACAACTGAGTAGACGGACAATCGAAGAAAAGCGTTCGTTGATCTTCTTGACAGGATTGCCGATGACCACGAATGATTCAGTCGTGAGATCACAGGTGATGAATCCTGAACTTCTGAGTACGGTCCTGAGACAAAGCGGCAAAGTGAGGAGAGGTCCACTGAGACATTTCCTTCACCGAAAACAGCCCGAATGAACAAAGGAAATCAAAGAGCAAAACAATGTCGATTAGCTTTTTTGACAGTAGGGCTATGGTGCATAAACAATTTGTTCTTCCATGACCAACTCTCAACCAAGTGTTTTACAAAAATGTTCTTGAAAGTCTCAGGAAAAGGATGAATTGAGTGAGACCAGACGTTCCAGACAAGTGGCATCATGGCAACGCCTCATGTCACATGACCACTTCCTGAGCTCAAAATGGCATTCCTGTTGTTCTACAGCCCCCCTATTCGCCTGATCTGAGTTCTTGTGACTCTTTTCCTTTCTAGAAATTGAAAATGTTTTAAAAGGACATCTGTTTGGGACTCTGGAGGACATTCAAAACAATACGACCGATATGTTAAAGGCCGTATCAGGTGCAGCCTTTCAGCGCTGCTACCAAGACCGGGTGCAACGAGTACGCCTATTTATAGCTGTCGAATGGAACTACTTTAAAGCGACAATAAAGTTGTTTGAAAAAAAAGTAAGAACTATGTTAGATAAAAAAATCAGTCTGATTACTTTCTTTACCCACTCCGTGTACTGTAAATCAATGGGAGAAAAGGTAGGCATTGGGAGAGAGACATATATAGACAGTGTCAGTGAGAGGGAGATGCCGAGTATGAAGCCTTAACTACAAAGAGAGACTGGTTAAAACGATTTAGAATGTTCTCTGTTGAAAGAGAGCAAATTTGTTCTCATGCCAAAATTTATGTTGAGAAAGTCGGAAAGAGCATTGCGGCAGCTGGTTCCCCATTTTTCAGTCTGTGTCTTTTTAAGAGGAACATATTCGCCTTTTTGTGCTCCAACAGGAGAGTTTTTCTGCCACCAGCTGAATATATAAATAACCTAGAAGACAACGTCGGAAGTTGTATGACGCTTTTCGTGGATAATGTTGTTGTGTACAGAGAAATGGGGACACTAAAAAATTGTAGCGAAACGCACGGAGGATCGACGCTTAGTGTAGGGGATGGCAATTGATCCTGAACATAGACAAATGTGACGTACTGCAAATACATAGACACAAAGAATTTTTACAGTTTGGTTACACAACTGCAAAACAGTAACCAAGAGCACTTCCTTCCATGAAACATCTGGAGGTATGCGTACGGAGCGATTTGAAGTTGAACGACCACATAAAATTAATCGCGAATACGGCAGATGCCAGACTGAGATTCATAGGAAGAATCCTCAAGAATCGTAGTCCATCGACAAAGGAAGTCGCTTACAAAACACTGTTTAGACCAATGGTTGAACATTGTCGTCAATATGGGATTCGTACTAAATAAGACTGATAGAGGAAGAGCAGCAAGATAAAATAAGATTAGAGTCCACACGGAGGCTTACCAGGTATCATTCTTTCCTCGAACCATACGCGACAGGAACAGGTTAAGGGGGAAGTGACACTGATACGCAGCGTACCTCCACCACACACTGTAAGGTGGTTTCTGAGTGTAGATGCAGATGTACCTAACGTACTGCGTTAAATATCTAACGTAACAGTGTACCTATTATTTAGCAGATTATGACAGCATTTAAAATTTTTAAGTTCAGTCAATAATTACGTGAAATACTTAACATCAAATTTTTCTTCCCCTATAAGCTATTAGATAGGCAACCTGACACTGGGGTCTGGGTGATCGTAGCCGTTCAGTAACACACACTAAGGTGACAAACTCATGGAATATCTCCCAACATCGTGTCGGACCTCCTTTGCCCAGTGTAGTGCAGCAACTCGACGTGGCATGGACTCAACAAGTCGTCGGAAGTGCCGTGCAGAGATATGAAGCCATGCTGCCTCTGTAGTTCATACTTGTGAAAGTGTTGCCGGTGCAAGATTTTGTCCGCGACCTAACCTCTCGATTATGCCCCGTAAATGTTCAATGGGATTCATGTCGGATGTTATGGGTGGCCGAATCCTTTGCCCGAGTTACCCAGAATGTTCTTCAAATCACTCGAGAACAGCTGTATCCCGGTGATAATTCCATCGTTGCTTGGGAACATGAAATTCATGAATGGCCAAAATTGGTCTCCAAGTAGCCAAACATAACCATGTCCAGTCAATGATCGGTTCATCTGAACCATAGAACTCTGGGTGGCCACATAATTCTTGAAACCAATCGCTAAAAATTGTGGTCCGATGAAATGACATTGTTGTTTGGGAATATGAAGTCCATGAACGGTTGCAGATGGTCTCCAAGTAGCCGTACTTAGCCATTTCCAGTCAACGATCCATTAATGTGGACCAGAGAACCCAGTTCATTCCACGCAAACACAGCCCACAGCATTATGGAGCCACCACCATCTTGCACAGTGCCTTGTTGACAATTAGGGTCCATGGCTTTGTGGGGTCTGCGCCATACTCGAACTTTACTATCAGCTCTTACATACTGAAATCTTGACTCATCGTCTAGGGTTCAACCGATGTGGTCACGAGCTCAGGAGAGGCGCTGCAGGCGATATCGTGCTGTTAGCAAAGGAACTCACCTGGTCGTCTGCTGCCACAGCCCACGGACGCCGAATTTCGCCGCACTGTCCTAGCGATGTACAGAACCATGCATGAGCAGCGCATATTAGACGGAGGGGGTCCGAGAGCCGAATAGTTCCAGTCATTCCACCGCTCAGGAGGTACACGGTTCGTGTTGTCTGTAGTTAAAACATGCCTAGACGGTCAATATCGCGGTTCGATCGCGTCTGCATTGTTACTTTGTGACAAGAAGGGCTCTCAACAAGGGAAGTGTCGAGGCGTCTCGGAGTGAACCATAGCGATGTTGTTCGGACATTCAGGAGAAAGAGAGGAACTGTTGATGATACGCCCCAGTCAGGCCGGCCAAGGGTTACTACTGCAGTGGATGACCGCTACGTACGGACTATGGCTCGCTGGAACCCTGACAGCAACGCCACCATCTTGAATAATGCTTTTCGTGCAGACACACCACTCCGTGTTACGCCTCAAACTGTTTGCAACAGGCTGCACGATGTGCAACTTCACTCCCGACGTCCATGGCGAGGTCCATCTTTTCAATCACGACACCATGCAGCGCGGTAGTGATGGCCCAACAACACGCCAAATGGACCGCTCAGGATTGGCATCACGTTCTCTTCTCCGATGAGTGTCGCATATGCCTTCAACCAGACAATCGTCGAGACGTGTTTGGAGGCAACCCGGTCGGGCTGAACGCCTTAGAAACAATGTCCAGTGATTGCAGCAAGGCCAAAGTTCCCTGATGTTTTGGGGTGGCATTATGTTGGGCCGTCGTACACCAATGGTGGCCATGGACGGCGCCGTAACGGCTGTACGATACGTGAATGCCATCCTGTGATCGATAGTGCAACCATATGGGCAACATATTGGCGAGGCATTCGTCTTCATGGTCGACAATTCGCCCCACCATCGTGCGCATCTTGTGAATGACTTCCTTCAGGGTAACGACATCGCTCGACTAGAGTGACCAGCATGTCCTCCAGACATGAACCTTATTGAACATGCCTGGGGTAGATTGGGCTGTTAGGATGACGTGACCCACCAACCACTCTGAGGGATCTACGCCTAATCGTCGTTGAGGAGTGGGACAATCTGGACAACAATGCCTTCATGAACTTGTGGATAGTATGCCGTGACGAATACAGGCATGTATCAATGTAAGAGGACGTGCTACTGGGTATTAGAGGTATTGGTGTCTACAGCAATGAGTACCACCATCTCTGAAAGTCTCGCTGTATGGTGGTACAACATGCAATGTGTGGTTTTCATGAACAATAAAAAGTACAGAAATGATGTTTATGTTGATCTCTATTCCAATTTTGTGTACAGGTTCCGGAACTCTCGGAATAGAGGTGATGCAAAACTTTTTTTCATGTGTGTGTATCTCACAGGACAGTGCATTAGGCCACACAGTGAAAAAACTATAGTCCAAGTTCATTGATTATAAAAGCATTTTGATCAGAAAACCACAGTGTGTTATGCCAGGCAAGGGAACTAGCAGCTAGTCCACGTAAGAATGCATACGTGATATGATTGTTTCAGTGCAGTTGAGACATATGAGACCCAACTTTACCAGAAAACTATTCTTTTGAAGAAACAAATAAATGCTATGTGGTGTTAGTGGGTTTCATTTTATCTGAGGTCTTATCGCGAGGGTGGTGTAAATGTGTTATAGAAATTTTCTCTAATTTTTTTTTTTGGGTCATCAGTCTTCTGACTGTTTTGATGCGACCAGCCACGAATTCCTCTCCTGTGGCAACTTGTTCATCTCAGACTAGCACCTGCAACCTACGTCCGCAACTACTTGCTGGATGCATTTCCAATCTGTGTCTTCCTCTACACTTTGTGCCCTCTACAGCTCCCTCTAGTACTATGGAAGTCATTCTCCCATGTCTTAACTGATGTCCTATCGTCCTGTCCCTTCTCCTTTTCAGTGTCTCTTTAAAACAGATTCAATAGTCTCGTGTGCATTTTTAGCAATAAATTGTTTTGCGTGATAAATAATACTCCTTCAAAAAATATAAATATTTAAGTATCACAGACAGAGTATGCAACTGATATCAATAAAGTTAGTACGTATGAGACCTTTAGAAATTAGGTGCTTTGTGCTTTTCAAACTATATTTCCATTTCTTCTCAATCTTTGTAAGAGTTTTGAGCTGCTTTTGAGTTCCTTAGGAGTAATATTGTGAGGGGGAAAAGAAAACTAAAAATTCTGGCCGTTCAGGGAATAGTTCCCTTACGTAGCTACCAGTGGTTTATTGAGGATATTAATTTGTTGCCTTTAATTTGTTTTAGGGTATTAATTTATTTATTTGAGAAGGGGGCCTGTATTATAAATAAACATTCGAGCGATCTTTTGTGACTGCCACGGTTGTTAAGGTCTCCGACCGGCCAAATATGTAGAAAGAGATTGTGCGTAGCGTCGTTGTGAGTTTGCAATGTGTGTAACTTTGCAAGTTTTACCCTAAGTTGTAGTTTTTGGAAGCAGTTGCATGTAGTCATTTCGGGCTTTTGAGTGAAGTGTTCATCGGCATAGGAAGCTTACTCGCAATGCGTTTAAAGAACCAATACCGAATCTGTTGCAGCTGCGTTTGCTGTTCTTAATACTTGTCGTGTTTATTACTTTCTGTACACGAGTACCTTACAAAGAATGGTAAAATAGTTAAGATCATGTAAGCTGATTTCGTGAATGAACAGTCGAATGGACTGGATTTAGGGACGGTATGTGGAGCGTCGAGGACCAAAGTGGAAGCTGCCTATAAATTCAGTTTGATTTGACTTACGAGTGCATTTAAACCTAAGATTATAGTTTCAGCACAACGGCTCCATGTCTATGAGAGATTATTTCCGTTCGGAGACTGGCGCCGGACATTATGGAATAATTTATGGAATTAGCGGTCGTGCACTCAACTGGGCATAACCTCAATACGCAGAACGCTAAGTTCTCGTATGGCAGGCTGAATTTCCGTATGCTGTGTTTCTGTGTGTTGCAACTTAGACAGACAGATAGATAGATAGATAGATAGATAGAGAGAGAGAGAGAGAGAGAATTGAATGGGGAACAATGAAAAGAAGGATGCAGTCTCTTCGAAAAATTTTATTCTGGTTACATGCTTGGAAGAATACGGGGACTATAGTTTGTCTTTAGCAGTAGTTTACTGAAAAAAGCGGGCCACGTATTTCACATCCCCTCGAATGGTTTTAAGGTACCTTTCCAAAGCGAACTTTGACACACAGCCAGTAAATTTTCGCTCAAAGGACCGATCCTGAACAGTTTCCAAAATGCAGTACTCTTCAAGCATTGTCGTAATTGCCATTCATAAGAACCAAGTATCGTCACTAAGATCAGATAATCATGTCCCTTGTACATCCGTAGTATCTACAAAACACTAGGATTATTCACTGCTATCACCCACTCTTGTACATTGTCTAAACTATTTATCGTCGATGTTTCACTCCCATACAAGGCTACACTCCACACAAATATTTTCAGAAAAGCTTCCTGACGCTTAAATCTATACTCGATGTCAACAAATTTCTCTTCTTCAAAAACACTTTTCTTGCCATAGCCAGTCTACATTTTATATCCTCTCTGCTTCGCCCATCATCGGTTATTATGCTCCCCAAGTTCAAATGGTTCAAATGGCTCTGAGCACTATGGGACTTAACTTCTGAGGTCAGCAGTCCCCTAGAACTTAGAGCTACTTAAGCCTAACTAACCTAAGGACATCACACATATCCACGCCCGAGGCAGGATTCGAACCTGCGGTTCCAGACTGTAGCGCCTAGAACCGCTCCGCCACTCCGGCCGGCCGCTCCCCAAGTAAGAAAACTCATTTACTACTTTGTCTCATTTCCTAATCTAATTCCCTCAGCATCACCTGATTTAATTCGACTGTACTCCATTATCCTCGTTTTGCTTTTATTGATGTTCATCTCATATCTTGCTTTCAAGATACTGTCCATTCCGTTCAACTGCTCTTCTAAGTCCTTCGCTATCTCTGACAGAATTACAAACCTCAAAGTTTTTATTTCTTATCCCTAGACTTTAATTCTTACTCCAGATTATTCTTTTATTTCCTTTACTGCCTGCTCAATATATAGATTGAACAGCATCGAGAATAGGCTACAATCCTGTCTCACTCTCTTCTCAACCCGCTTCCTGTCCCTCGAATCTTATAACTGCCATCTAGTTTCCGTACAAATTGTAAATAGCCTTTCGCTCCCTATATTTTATCCCTGTCATCTTTAGAATTTGAAAGAGTGTATTCCAGTCAACGTTGTCAAAAGCTTTCTCTAAGTCTGCAAACGCTGTAAATGTTGGTTTGCCTTTCCTTACCCTTTGTTCTATGAAATGTCGCAGGGTTTGTATTGCCTCGCGGGTTCCTAAATTTCTCCGGAATCCAAACTGATCTTTCCAGAGGTCGGCTTCTACCAGTTTTTCCATTCGCCTGTAAAGTATTCGTGTTAGTGTTTTGTAATCGTACTTATCGACTGATAATTCGGTAATTTTCATACCTGTCAAAAACTGCTTTTTTTGGAATTGGAATTATATGTCTCATACATCTTGTTCACCAGATGGAAAAGTTTTGTCATGGTTTTCTCTCCCAAGGTTGTCAGTAATTGTAACGGATTTTTCTCTACTACCGGAGCCTAGTTTCGACTTAGGTCTTCCAGTGCTTGTCAAATTGTTCAGGCAGTATTGTATCTCCCATCTCATCTCCATCCACGTCGTCTTCCATTTCCATAATATTGCTCCCAAGTAAATCGCCCTTGCACAGACCCCTTTCTGCTTTCACTTCTTAGCTTAGAACTTGTTTTCCATCTGAGCTATTGATGTTCATAAAGGTGATTCTCTTTTCTCCAAAGGTCTGTTTAATTTTCCTGTCGGTAGCATCTGTCTTACCCCTAGTGATATAAGCTTCTACATCGTCACATTATACACTCTTGTACATAAAACACCCCCATATACCAACAAATCACATCTGTTAAAACACTATTCCTCAAAGCACCACTTAACTCTCCTACTCCCATTTTATGCTTTTTCGGTCTAGATCCTATCGTTTAGTGCTGTGAACAGGTTCATTTTTATTATTAATTCTAACATTATTTCTTAAAAGTTTTAACATCTTCTGTACACAATTGCCATTTTCATAATGGTCTTGTGCCAATATTTTAGAATTTTAATATTTTTTAACTGTGCTTGTAAATTTTTGTAAATGCTCTTGTTTTAAGAGCGACAAAGTACTGCAACCAGCTTAAAACAATAAAGAAGAAAACATCTAAAGAATCCAGGGAATTGTATACTTGCTATAGCGAGGATCTGGGTGTAGTCTATGGTTCAGCGGTCCTGAATTTTGCTTTTCGCGATAGCGATAAGCGAGCGTATGTGGTTGATTCGTCGTGGTAGGCTGACACTTCACTAGATACAATGCCAGTACAGATAGCAGTGTGTCAATATTTCAGGAAAGACATACTTAATTTTTATTGTGAAGTCGAGTATAGAGAGAGTATTCAAGTCCGTGTCTAGGGCAGAGGGACGGGTCAAGACACGTTACTTTCATAGAAGGGATATGGGGGAAGGGTGACTGAGACAAACAACAATTATCTGCAAAATAGAACTCCAAACAGTTGAAAAAAGTGTGTTATCAGTCACCAAAAATCTACTGCTACAGCTTTATGTCGGGTGCCTACTATCTAGAATGTACCCAACTGAATGGGGATAGTTCGGCTGAGATCTGTATATATTATTTTTCTGTCAGGCAGCTGACTTTCAGAAACGTGAAAATCCCCCTGTATACATATTTTTAGTAGATTTGGAAATTGGCTGGTAATACAGGATAAAAGTCAATAACTGACACCACAACGCTGCTGTGAGCTTTCAGAGCCCAGTAACATTCGGCAGTTACAAGGAGGATAACAGCGAACGCTGAAATAGTTTTCAGATTTCACCACAAATGGTACGTTTTCCTATGTGGCGGGGAGTACGTGAATTCCGTTTGCGGAGATTTTTTTTTCTTGATACCATTCACCAAATCTCATTGAGATGACAATGCTTCAGTTTATGTTTTTGTTTGTTGCACGAATGATGTCCGTGACAAGTTCGTTGTTGTCGACGTTCTCTATGTTGTAGGTCTTCATCTCAGATATTATATTATCAAGAGCTTTTATCGTCAAATGATGGCGATATGAAGTGTTGTAATTTAAACAGAACCATAAATTGATTCCTGTGTCATAGCAATAGTGATTTCACTACGTCCACTCCCAGAGCAGCTCTTTACTTCGACTTGATTTGTGTTAACAGCCTGTATATTGTATAAGCTTTGTCAATCTTCCATAGATTTCTACCTTACGTACCTACGCTGAGATACGTTGCTTAATGACTATGAAATCCAGACCTGTAAATAAACAAATAAATAAATGATAAATAAAAAGTTAGAACAGAAGGTTTTTCAGGGCTGGGTGAACTCTTCCAAGCACTTTCCAAATAGGAGTTTTCTATCTCATCTCACATACACTATCTCATCAAGCATATCCCAACAGTTGATAGTAATATGGGAGTGTTCACCCTAGGCTTTTATGACGGCTTGAACTCTATTGGGGACACTTTCAGTGAGGTGTCTGAATGTGGGGTAATGGCGGCCCGCATGCGTTTTCTAATACAGAGATATGTAAACAGGCAGAATACGGCGCTGTGGTCGACAACGGCTATATAAAACATCAAGTGTGTGGCGCAGTTATTACATCGATTACTGCTGCTACAATGGCAGGTTATCAAGATTTAAGTGAGTTTGAATGTGGTGTTATATTCGGCGCACGAGGGATGGGATACAGTATCTCCGAGGTAGGGACGAAGAGGGGAATTTCCCGCACGACCATTTGACAAGTGTACCGTGAATCTCAGGTATCCGGCAAAACATCAAATCTCCGACATCACTGCGGCCCGAAAATGATTCTGCAAGAACGGGACCAACGAGACTGAAGACAATCGTTCAGCGTGACGGAAGTGCAGTCCTTCCGCAAATTGATGCAGATTTCAGTGTCGGGGCCATCAATAAGTGTCGGTGTGAGAACCATTCAACGAAACATATCGATATGGGCTTTCGAAGCCGAAGGCTCGTGTAGCCTTGATGGCTACACGACACAAAGTTTTATGCCTCGGCTGTCCCCGTCAACAGCGACATTGGACTGTTGATGACTGAAAATATGTTGCTTGGTCGGACGAGTCTCGTTTCAGAGTGTATCGAGTGGCTGGACGTGTATGAGTCCATGGACCATGCATGCAGGGGACTGTTCAAGCTGTTGGAGGCTCTGTAATGGTGTGGGGCGTGTGCAGTTGCAGGTATATGGGACCCCTGATATGACATGACTCTGACAGGTGACACGCATGTAAGAACCTTATCACTTGCATTCATTCATGTCCATTGTGCATTCTGACGGAAATGGGCAATTCTGGCAGGACAATGGGGCACCCTACGCGTCCAGTATTGCTACAGGAACACTCTTCTGTGTTTAAACATCAGACTCGCCAGATATAAACATTATTGAGCATATCTGGGATGCCTTACAACGTGCTTTTCAGAAGAGATCTCCACCCCGTCATACTCTTACCTGTTTATGGACAGCCCTGCAGGATTCATGGTGTAGCTCCCTCCAGCACTACTTCAATCGAGTTGTGTTGCGGCGCTTCTGCGTTCTCACGGGGGCCATACACGATATTAGACAGGTGCAGCACTTTATTTGACTCTTCAGTGTATTTATTATGAGAGAACAAGATAAGACAAAACAGGCCACAACACTATGTATCAAATCGACAGCAAATCAAGAGGCCAAAGCTGTACGACAGACTATCACCAAGAACATAAATCCCAGGAAAGAGAATCTACATACCAAGTCAATCAGACCCACCCAAACTGCATTTATAGTTCAAACGGTAACACAGGAGAATGTTTGAAAAGTAATAGAAGAACAGAAAGACCTGCACAGTCTGTGAAGGACCGCGAAAACTTAAGCCACTCGTGGCAATGTCACATACCCGATACATTTACCGATGAAGAATTTCTAGAAAGCCTATATGTTCAGAATCTGTGGTGACACCACGAAAGAAGACTTCGACAAGGAAGTTAAAGGAAGGTTTAAAATAGGGTCTAAGGCAAGGGTTACAGTCATCAGGTCAGAGTCATAACACAAAGACAGGGAGCCTACGTAGACTTCGAATTACTGTCTATGAAAGACTATATTGTAGTTAAACCAGTGTTTCAAGTGTTGTAACGTTGGACATACGACAAAAACCTGCAGAAAGGCCGGCGTTGCGTGTGCCAGGTGTGGCAACCAAGGACATAAGCGCACCGAGTGCACGTCCGTTTCTTGCGTCTGCATCTCCTGAAAATGCAGAGTTCGTGTCTGCAACAAAATAAAAGTAGGCGATTGTCAAACCTAAAAACAATTGCATGACTAGCTCCTGGATAGTATAGACTATGGCAACTAAAATCGAAACACATATCAAATATGAACATCCGAAGCCAATCACCCAGAACACATGCAAATATCAACAACACATAGGAGCTACCGAAGAGCAGTTTCCTGGAGAAGAAAAATGAATCTTCTGCCGGAGAATTACGAAGAAAGTGAATTCTTACCGCCCTTAACACACTCAACGACGTTCCAGGATAGCTGTATTAATATGACAGAATATAAAGATGATACGACAGTCGGTGCGTCCATCCACTACGAGGTGATAAAGCAAATCAAAAGACAGCTACTACACTGCTGGACAAACTTCCAAATAACATAAATGCAGATAACAGATGAGTTTGGAGATGTGCTTACATGTACTACACAAAAGAAAATGTACGAAAAACCGACATACTCGCTCACAATTTCACCCAGCCGACGTGCATCACATCACACATACACAGGACGCACACAAACCGGAATCATCATCACATGGAGAACCCTATGACACACATGAATGTGAACAGTACATCAAATAAGTCAAATTTGTCTCGGGAGGCATTCTCCATCCCGGACAAAATAAAGAAGGAATAGACAGTTACATGGAGCTTAAATCAATAGTTGCCGATACAATCAGGCCACAAACCGATACAAAACCTGGAAATAACGAACCTACACTTATAAAAGTAGACAAATTAGATGAGGCAGATTTGAAGGAGAGACATGTAACATTTGCAATGATGTCAACGTGCATCTAGAAAGAACCACCATCCTGATCATGGACGAAGACACACAGTCAGTCCGGCAGAAATCCTCACCATCGCTGACACCACACCAGCAAGCACCACCAGCATCAGTGATAAACGTGTGAAGGCAAAAAGTATTGAAGAGGCGTGTAACAAAATTAAGTACTAAAGTGTGACATCCCAAAGAAATCTTAAAATGTCTCCCAATCAGAGGCCAACACCAATCCACAATCCATATAGTACTACCGCAGAAACCGAAACAGAAAACAGGAACCAGCAACAAGTCAGTTACATCTATTTACGATTCAACTTCCTTTTAAGCAACTTAGGGAAAGAAGAGATATTGCAGGCAGCCCACGGTGTGCTAGTTAGATTGTGCCATCCAAAGAATGATTCATTCTGTTTTACAGTATCTGAGCAGACAGACAGAGTTATCCTAACGACAGAGAATATTCCTACATCAACAGAGCCGCTGTTTGACCTCTTGGACTTGGACAAAATATATACAGATCATGTACAAGCACACGGACAAACACATGACGATTACTCACAGACAGGAAGTAAATGTTTTGCACACGTTAAACATCCAGAACATATAAACTAAGAGTGAATATCTTACAACATGATACAAAATACAGTACGACAGTTGGTGCGGAGATCCCTAAAATAGCACAAAATTTGCAGGCAGACATCATGTGCTTACAAGAAACTTATAATAGAAATGAGTAACTAATATGTCTTCCAAAACATGCTACCATATGAACAGGCAGCAATTGCTGTAAGGCTGCAATATAAATTTTTAGTAAAACTGATAATATAGTTAAGGTAACACAATTATGCAATCAACATTTAATTGCCATAGAGATAACCAATAGGAACGTTACGTGCGTGATTTCATCCATGTACGTTCAATAAAGCCATCAAATACAGCCTTACGCAGACCACATCACAGACCTAGCAATGTATGATACAGGCAAAACATTAGTGATAAGTGCTGACATTAATTCAAGATCCACCCTATGGAACTCAGAATAGATGCGAAAGGACGCATAATCGCCGACCAAACACAAGAAACACAATTGTATGTAATAAACACAGAGGTACCTGTACCAACATACACAAGGTTCGATGGTACGACCAGAAATACCAACTTTACGCTACCAGATAATGCAGCAATGGCATACGTAACATACAGGATCGTACACGACAGTATAAGCAGTAGTGACTACAATGACATAACGTATACTCTACGTCACACTCGGAACACAACTATCAAATCACACACCACACACTTACTGTACCACAAAGCACACTGGAACAAATTAACGGAAAGTATCCAACAACACGATCTAGAAAAGTCAATTACAGACCACGTAAACCAAGACAGGTAACACATCACGCACAAAACACATCAATATCGGCGGCAAAGAACACAAAACGCTCACCA
Source organism: Schistocerca serialis cubense (assembly GCF_023864345.2). Classification (NCBI taxonomy): domain Eukaryota; kingdom Metazoa; phylum Arthropoda; class Insecta; order Orthoptera; family Acrididae; genus Schistocerca; species Schistocerca serialis. The sequence continues at coordinate 1,017,900,312 of NC_064638.1, read as the reverse complement.
GTACCATGGGCTAACGAACTCACGAGACTCAACAAGATGCCACATGAAAACAAAAATTAAATCAAAGGGCGATACTAGATAGAGACAGATGCACAAGGCTTGAATCATATAGGCATGCACAAGACTTAGAGGTCCTATACACCATGTGTAAACAAGAATGGGAACGATTTGTAGCAACACAAACAGAACAAAATATATGGGGGAATCATACAAAATACTGGAAGAGAAGATAAAAATCCCAATAGTTACGGAAACGCTAAGGCAGAATCGCTAAGAAAAAGCCTACATACATCATACAACACTGCAGTTGGAACTTTCCCCCGGCCGCGCTGACCGAGCGGTTCTAGGCGCTTCAGTCCGGAACCGCGCGACTGCTACGGTCGCAGGTTCGAATCCTGTCTCGGGCATGAATGTGTGTAATGTCCTTAGGTTAGTTAGTTTTAAGTAGTTCTAAGCTCTAGGGGACTGATGACGTCAGATGTTAAGTCCCATAGTGCTCAGAGCCATCGATCGATGAATCTCAGAGCTCAAAAATGAAAAAGCACCTTGATCATATGATATCCACTCGGAAACACTGAAAAAACTAACACTGCAGTTCACCTCGTTTCTAAGAACGTTACTGAACGATATCTTACGGCTGCGCAGGGTACCTACTGCATGGAAAACCTCCAAAGCAGTCATTATTAAGAAATCAGCACACAGGGATCCTTCAGATCCAAAGACTTGCAGGCCAATATGCCTAATAAACATTTTAGCAATGATTCCGGAGAAGCTACCATGTAAAAGTTCTTAGGAGCATGAGCCAGCACCAGTTCGGTTTCAGAACTGGAAAATCAACCAGACCCTATAGCACAGAAATATACCATGACAATAACGATTGACATTGCCGGCGCGGGTTCGAATCCTGCCACGTGCATGGATGTGTGTGATGTCCTTAGGTTAGTTAGGTTTAACTAGTTCTAAGTTCTAGGGGACTAATGACCTCAGCAGTTGAGTCCCATAGTGCTCAGAGCCATTTGAACCATTTGACATTGCCGGCGCATTCGATAACCTCTGATGCTCCACAGTGTTTCAAAGGTTTAGACATTTGAAGGTACCACAATCACTGTAAAAATGTGTAATAGACTACTACTGTAAGGACCGAGAAGTCGAGTGACGGATGGGCAGCCGGAAAGTAATTAAAAGAACTACCAAGGGGTGTCCTCAAGGGTCGATCTGCGGCCCCGTCTTTTGGGACATAACAATTGAACCACTCCTACAACTTTTACATGGGGTTAAAAGGGTCAGTGTCACCAACAAAGTATCAGTCAGACGAGCGCAGAGAAGTGTCCTGCTCAGGCTATGTGGATTCGGTACCACCTCAGTGGATACACTGCGTGTGGTGCTCAGAATATGCCTCACAGATATCACGATCAAATACAGAGCTGCAAGGTAATGGTTAAAGATGGAGAGACTAGATAAGGTACGCACAACAACTGGTGTACCGATACAGACGACACGTCACCTTAAAAGTTGGCGTTTGGATTAATGGCAAGGTGAGTGGGATAGAAGTGATCAGGGACACAGACTGAACGACTTCCTCGCTGACATAATGGAGCTGTTGAGAATGAAATGCATCGATTCCAGCCGCGGTATTGCACATTTCTTAACCGGACACGCACCTTATCCCACGCACTTAAACCGCGTGTCTGAGACTGACACCTACATGCACATGCGAGGAAGAAGGTTCCCCAGAACACACTATCTTCTTCTCCGGGCATTAGGCGAGGGGTATACATATCCTACTCCAAGATTACAGAGAAATAGATATGTATATATGCACAGCAATAAGAAATGAAGAACAATGGGCACAACAAAATGCATTGAAAAACTATTTCGAAAACGGCACATGAAGACTACCAGCGGACACGAGATAACAAACAAGCCTATACGCAGGTTAACAATACTTAGTGGGCGGACAGCGACACTCACGGTGACAGTGAAAACAGTGAGACTGAAGAGGAACTGGAGGAGGAAGACGAGATGTCACAGTAAAGAAGCGTAAGGTGCTGGCGATCTAGGCAAGAAAACATCAGATGTTGTACGCAGATGAGAACCTAAAGGTAGTGCATAGGATCACCAATACTATTTCTCTATTACTAAAGAAACTTTTTTGTTGTGACTGGCGGTCAACAGCACGAAGAAACCATTCCGAGGTATTCATCGCCAGTCACAATCGATAATGGCACTAACAAATATCTCCTTTATGCTATCACCTTTTTATATACATTCTTCTGAAAACAACAAAAATTTATTTATATTTCAACCTTGAATTATTGTTATTTTAAAAAGTGTTACTCTCTGTAAAATGTTGTAGATGTACCACCTGTTTTAAAACATCAGGTAACAGGTCTATAATCTGGAAATAAATAAAGTAGTGATGCTGGACGCTGGCTTCTGAAGCGAGGTTGACATTCTGTCTCATCCCAAAGGTGTTCCAGAGAGTTCAAGTAGGGATTCTGAGCAGGATAGTCCATTTCACGAATGATTAGAGTAAAAACCATTACCACACAGATGCTGTGGTACTTGTACAATTATCGTGTCAGAGCTCTACTGTATGCAATACACAATGCTGTAAAGTTTGTTGTTATCTTTCCGCATTAAGCGTTTTATTACGCAGAATAATGAAACCACACCTTAACCCTGAGTTGACCTCCATACTGTAACAGCATTTCCTTTGTGTTTCACTGTTGGCAATATGTAACGTTATCCATAAATTCGCCAAATCCATACCTTTCCACCAGACTGTGCAGGATACAGTTTGATTCATCATGCCAAGTTATTTTTTTTTCAATCAACTGTCCAGTGGAGATGGTCTTTACACCACGTTAAGAGTCGCTTAGTATCAATGTACCTCGTTGTTTTTACATCTGTACGCGCAGTCATTTAGCTAGCGGGACTACTGGTAGCAGTTTGCCTGGTCTTGCTTCAGCTGTCGTTGTTCCTCCGAGTTTCCACTTCACACTCGTCTCACCAACAGTAGATTTGGTCAGCTTTAATAGGGCTGATTTGTTCCTGACGCATTTGCGACTCATGTACTCCAATGGCTAGTCCATGTTCGCTGTCAACGAGCTCTCCTAATTGACCCTTTCTGGTGATGCTGCGTTCTCGCTTCCCGCGCTCGGGTTCCCGGGTTCGATTCCCGGCGGGGTCAGGGATTTTCTCTGCCTCGTGATGACTGGGTGTTGTGTGATGTCCTTAGGTTGGTTAGGTTTAAGTAGTTCTAAGTTCTAGGGGACTGATGACCATAGATATTAAGTCCCATAGTGCTCAGAGCCATTTGCACCATTTTTTTGCTGATACTGCTCCTGTACTGACAACGCAATAGTCGCCGCCTCCTTTTATACTGGTGGTTCCCCTTCTCGTCACATCTAGTGGCCAAGTCCGCATTGCATAGGGGTGTCTGGATGCTGTTGATCGGATAGGATATTTCTCTGTGGTGTTCTTATTAAAATATCATCGCAAAAAAGGACGAAAGGCTCGCTATTCTGTTTGCAATAAGACCCATTTTCATAGTTGATCATCTCGTAAAATAGAATTGCTACACATCATTTACAGGTCTAACGATGCCTAATACGTAGCTCAGGGTACGTCCAAGAACAGTCACTTTTTACAGTAATTGTCTCAACGTCTCGGACACGAAATTCAGTATCTGTAAAGAAATAACTGGATCAATGCCTATGGCCTTTTGAGGATACGCTTTAGTATAGTTTTGTTTGTCATCAGTCTTCTGATTGGTTTGATGTGTCATACCATGAATTCTTCATCTATCCCAAGCTCTTCAGCTCAGAGTAGCACTAGCACCCAAAGTCCATAATTATTGGTTGGAAATATTCCAATCCCTTTCTTCCCTTGTGGATTTTATCCTATGCAGCTTCTAACGGAACATATTAAAGGCTTTACTTTAATGAAGTATGTGATACCCTCCAAATTCAACCAGTTTAACGAGTATTTATGATTATAGAAGAGTTATTGTGTATTTTAACAATGATTGCACAACATGTCTCCATAAACAGTCAACCCATTAAATTATACTGAATAACTGACCCACACAAAAGTTAATATCACTTGATCACTGATACAGCAAATGTCATCATGTAAAAACACTAAGTTTATCTTAAATAATTAATATGAAGTACGAAAAATAGTGGCCAACTTAGGTATTTTGGATCTCCTTAAATAAAAATCACCCAGTGAAACCTATTTGTTCACTAGGAGTGTTTTCACTCAGTATTCACGTAATCAATCCTATTTTAGACGAAAACCAATGTAATTCTTAATAATTCATGTTACTTACTTATTTATGCAAATTAGAGAAGTCAATTGACAAACTTCTAAAAAATGGCCTTTTTGTAACAGAGAATTATTCTGTCAAGTCAACAAATCTGTCTGTCATTTTCATAACATGTTAAATTATGTCACTCGATGCAAATTAATAACTTATCTGCATAAATTATGATAACAGATGTACATGTGACTTATAAACTATATCTCTTTTTAGTAGTTCTTTGACAATGTTATAAATACAAGCAGCAAGAAGGGTCGAGGAGGCAGTTGAAATGTCACTTTGGTAAAGTGTGTTTCTGTGTTATTGTTTGAGGTGGATAAACAATGCAAAGAACATGTAAAGGAAGTACTACTTTGTGTTGTGTCATGGTCTTTGGTGGACAGTGGAATTAAGATGGCCACCAGAGAAATAAATATTTTATGTTTACATATTTGTTGGTTTCGCTCGTTCTTTATCAACAAAAGCACATAAAAAACACGGGACCTCATATTTTTAACCCTAGACAACCAGATTTAGAGCCAGAATCAACATCGAGACACAGCAGCGATTCAGCAAGCAGCATTGATTACTACAATGCATTTTAATGGCGCCAACCTAACATCAAGTGCTAACAAGCTCCGTAAATGGGAGTGAAATAGTGCGATTATAGTAATTAGCAATATCTACGACTAGGCGACCATTACAAGCTGCCATAAGTTTCGTGGAAGTCTTAACACACATCCTATCGTCGTGAACTGCCTCCTTTTCAGTTTTTTCGATACGCCCCCCTTCTCGCCGATATCTTATCTTATCACTTCACAATTTCCTTCTTTTTCAGGATTCTCTCAGTTCAGACCTATATTCTCAAAAGTTTCTTTCTCAAATAAAGGCTGATATTTGACCATGAATACACTCTTTGTCTGTTCTAGTCTGCATTTTATGTCCTCCTTGCTTCATCCTTCATATGTTGTTTTGCTTCCAAATTAGTAGAATTTCTTCACTTCACCTATTTCGTGATCCCCAGTGTTGATGTTCAGTTTATCGTTAATTCTTCATTTTCTCTCTGAGGATAGCAATGCCACCGGCGGAACTTATCATTGATACCCTTTGCCATGAATTTTGCTTTCACTTCTGAAACTTTCGTATGTTTCCATCATTAGTTTTTCGACGTATAAATTGAATAGTAGGGGCGAAAGACTGCATTCCTCTCTTACGTCCTTACAAGAATTACGATAAATACGTTCGAGTTAACGGTAAATCACAGGGCACTTTATTAAAATTTTAGCTTTTCAAGCTACTCCACAAACATACTAACAGGCAAAAAAGACAATTCACTGTTATTTATAGTCCGCACTTCCCCAGCATTGGTTTAGCAGTGGTGAAGGCATTAGATTTACAATCCATGTACAACACGCCTGATAAAGGTATTCCATAATATGTCTGGATCACTTCACCAGTTTGTCTCGACCAACTCATCCGGACGCCAAGGGCGACCCCTTCTTGAATACCTGACTGACATTCTGTTGCTTCCCCGTATGTAGCAGTCTCAAGATCGATGGCAGCTGCCCTCATCCTTCCTCTCTCAGTTAGAGCAGATCCTTCTGCTGTAATGTTTTCGATCATCATCTGTATGTTAACATTGGTGAACGGACACACAGACTGAACATTATTTGTATCAAAATAACACCGAGTCGTTATTTAGATTCCTGTTTCTATCTTAAACCATATATTTATACACATGACTCGTTAATGATAAATTCCCACGCAGTACTGAATTTTTCTTACTGCGGTTTTCTTTTCAGAGAGATAGGTCTCATTAACAGCGGAAGTATTATTAACGTGAAATGATGATACGTTTGACGACGCTATCGCCTGCAAATTAAATGACAGCCATTCGCATAGAACACATCCATCATCTTGAAAATGTAGTTGGTAATCAATGTTTCTGTCGTCGAATGGCGCGTGTCACTTCGTCGATAGGGAAAAGCAGTCACTCATCAGTTTCATTTACAGCATTACATTCAGATAAATGCAATTGCTGCTTTTAATTTTTACTTGTCTAGATTGCTCTTTAAGTAACGTTTCCTGTTTAAATAGCCAGTTACACAACTGGAAATCTGCTTAACTTTCTTTGGAATTTTGTGAAAGAAACTTCGGCAAAGGAATAAATACATGTATATAGTTTATGTTTGCAATATATGATTTCTATTCGTTCAGGAGAAAAGGATGTGGCAACTGATAGATAATTCCTCTTATCAGAATGAGATTTTCACTCTGCAGCGGAGTGTGCACTGACATGAAACTTCCTGGCGTATTAAAACTGTGTGCCGGACCGAGGCTCGAACTCGGGACGTTTGCCTTTGGCGAGCAAGTGCTCTACCAACTGAGCTACCCAAGCACGACTCACGCCCCGTACTCACAGCTTTACTTCTGCCAGTACCTCGTCTCCTACTTTCCAAACTTTACAGAAGCTCTCCTGCGGACCTGCAGAACTAGCACTCCTGAAAGAAAGGATATTGCGGAGACATGGCTTAGCCACAGCCTGGGGGATGTTTCCAGAATGAGATTTTTCACTCTTTCAGGAGTGCTAGTTCTGCAGGTCAGCAGGAGAGCTTCTGTAAAGTTTGGAAAGTAGGAGACGAGGTACTGGCAGAAGTAAAGCTGTGAGGACGGGGCGTGAGTCGTGCTTGGGTAGCTCAGTTGGTAGAGCACATTCCCGCGAAAGGCAAAGGTCCCGAGTTCGAGTCTCGGTCCGGCACACAGTTTTAATCTGCCAGGAAGTTTCAATTCCTCTTATGTTTATGTCTCCTGATTGATTGTACTATGGCGTTCTGTTGTAGCCTATCGCTTTACAGTCAGTTATTTCTTATGTTTCCGTTAATTTGTATTGGTCATTGCACTCACTCGTCCAAATGTATCGTAGCGTCATAGCTAAAATGGTTGATTTCTCTTATTTAGACAGGCTGTTTCTCAGTTCCTATGAAAGGCTTCTTGTGGATTGTAGAGGGGCTTAAGAGATAAAGTTTTGATAAGGAACCCATATGCCGGCCGCGGTGGTCTAGCGGTTCTAGGTGCTCAGTCCGGAAACACGCGACTGCTACGGTCGCAGGTTCGAATCCTGCCTCGGACATGGATGTGTGTGATGTCCTTAGGTTAGTTAGGTTTAAGTAGTTCTAAGTTCTAGGGGACTGATGACCTGAGATGTTAAGTCCCATAGTGCTCAGAGCCATTTGAACCATTTTTTGAACCCATACCCGGAAACTTATCGTTTGGATATAATATAATTCCTGGATCACTTTCAAACCTCCCGCTTCACGGTACGCATACCAGTTC